>NW_026870952.1:608352-1216705 GCF_033118175.1 Dama dama | reverse complement strand
ATTTTGACAATATTAATTCTTCCAATCCATGAACACGGTATGTTTCTCCATCTGTTTGTGTCCTCTTTGATTTCTTTCATCAGTGTTTTATAGTTTTCTATGTATAGGTCCTTTGTTTCTTTAGGTAGATATACTCCTAAGTATTTTATTCTTTTTGTTGCAATGGTGAATGGTATTGTTTCCTTAATTTCTCTGTCTGTTTTTTCATTGTTAGTATATAGGAATGCAAGGGATTTCTGTGTGTTAATTTTATATCCTGCAACTTTACTATATTCATTGATTAGTTCTAGTAATTTTCTGGTAGAGTCTTTAGGGTTTTCTATGTAGAGGATCATGTCATCTGCAAACAGTGAGAGTTTTACTTCTTCTTTTCCTATCTGGATTCCTTTTACTTCTTTTTCTGCTCTGATTGCTGTGGCCAGAACTTCCAACACTATGTTGAATAGTAGTGGTGAGAGTGGGCACCCTTGTCTTGTTCCTGATTTCAGGGGAAATGCCTTCAATTTTGACACCTTCTGAAGATCTTCATATTTTTCACACCTTTTCAGGCTCTTCATGTTTTGAACACAGTTTCATGCTCCTCATATTTTTCACATATTTTTATGCTCTTCATATTTTTCACATATATTCAGGCTATTCATGTTTCTCAAAACGGTTTCATGCTCCTCATATTTTTGACACCTTTTGAAGCTCTTCATATTTTTCACACCTTTTCAGGCTCTTCTTGTTTTTGAACACCGCTTCATGCTCCTCCTATTTTTGAGACAGTTTCATGCTCCCCATATTTTTGACACCTTTTGAAGCTTTTCATATTTTTCAAACCTTTTCAGGCCCTTCATTTTTTTCAACACCACTTCATGCTGCTCCTATTTTTCAGACCGTTTCATGCTCATCTAATTTTTGACACCTTTTGAAGCTCTTCATATTTTTCACACCTTCTGAAGCTCTTCATATTTTTCACATGTTTTCAGGCCTTCATGTTCTTCAACACCGCTTAATGCTCCTCCTATTTTTCAGACCGTTTAATCCTCCTCATGTATTTCACACTTTTTGAAGCTCTTCATATTTTTCACATCTTTTGAAGATTTTCATATTTTTCACACCTTTTCAGACTCTTCATGATTTTCAACAGTGCTTCATGCTCCTCCTATTTTTCAGACCGTCATGCTCATCTAATTTTTGACCCCTTTTGAAGCTCTTCATATTTTTCAGAACTTTTGAACCTCTTCATATTTTCACACGTTTTCAGACTATTCATGTTTTTCAACACCGCTTCATGCTCCTGCAATTTTTCAGACCGTTTCATGCTCCTCATATTTTTGACACGTTTTGAGGCTTTTCCTATTTTTCACACCTTTTCAGGCTCTTCATGTTTTTGAACACCGCTTCATCCTCCTCCTATTTTTAAGACGGTTTCATGCTCCTCATATTTTTGACACCTTTTGAAGCTCTTCATATTTTTCAAACCTTTTCAGGCTCTTCATGTTTTTGATCACCGTTTCATGCTCCTCCTATTTTTCAGACTGTTTCATGCTCCTCATATTTTTTTTTCCATTGGGTTTTGTCATACAATGATATGAATCAGCCATGGATTTACATGTATTCCCAATCCCGATCCCCCCTCCCACCTCCCTCTCCCCCCGATTCCTCTGGGTCTTCCCAGTGCACCAGGCCGGAGCACTTGTCTCGTTCATCCCACCTGGGCTGGTGATCTGCCTCCCCATAGATAGGATACATGCTGTTCTTTTGAAATATCCCACCCTCACATTCTCCCACAAAGTTCAAAAGTCTGTTCTGTATTTCTGTGTCTCTTTTTCTGTTCTGCATATAGGGTTATCGTTATCACCTTTCTAAATTCCATATACATGTGTCAGTATGCTGTAATGTTCTTTATCTTTCTGGCTTACTTCACTCTGTATAATGGGCTTCAGCTTCATCCATCTCATTAGGACTGGTTCAAATGAATTCTTTTTAATGGCTGAGTAATAGTCCATGGTGTATATGTACCACAGCTTCCTTATCCATTCATCTGCTGATGGGCATCTAGGTTGCTTCCATGTCCTGGCTATTATAAACAGTGCTGCGATGAACATTGGGGTGCACGTGTCTCTTTCAGTTCTGGTTTCCTCAGTGTGTATGCCCAGAAGTGGGATTGCTGGGTCATATGGCAGTTCTATTTCCAGTTTTTTAAGAAATCTCCACACTGTTTTCCATAGCGGCTGTACTAGTTTGCATTCCCACCAACAGTGTAAGAGGGTTCCCTTTTCTCCACACCCTCTCCAGCATTTATTGCTTGTAGACTTTTGGATAGCAGCCATCCTGACTGGCGTGTAATGGTACCTCATTGTGGTTTTGATTTGTATTTCTCTAATAATGAGTGATGTTGAGCATCTTTTCATGTGTCTGTTAGCCATCTGTATGTCTTCTTTGGAGAAATGTCTGTTTAGTTCTTTGGCCCATTTTTTGATTGGGTCATTTATTTTTCTGGAATTGAGCTGCAGGTGTTGCTTGTATATTTTTGAGATTAATCCTTTGTCTGTTTCTTCATTTGCTATTATTTTCTCCCAATCTGAGGGCTGTCTTTTCACCTTACTTATAGTTTCCTTTGTAGTGCAAAAGCTTTTAAGTTTCATTAGGTCCCATTTGTTTAGTTTTGCTTATATTTCCAATATTCTGGGAGGTGGGTCATAGAGGATCTTGCTTTGATTTATGTCAGAGAGTGTTTTGCCTATGTTCTCCTCTAGGAGTTTTATAGTTTCTGGTCTTACATTTAGATCTTTAATCCATTTTGAGGTTATTTTTGTGTATGGTGTTAGAAAGTGTTCTAGTTTCATTCTTTTACAAGTGGTTGACCAGTTTTCCCAGCACCACTTGTTAAAGAGGTTGTCTTTTTTCCATTGTATATCCTTGCCTCCTTTGTCAAAGATAAGGTGTCCATAGGTTCGTGGATTTATCTCTGGGCTTTCTATTCTGTTCCATTGATCTATATTTCTGTCTTTGTGCCAGTACCATACTGTCTTGATGACTGTGGCTTTGTAGTAGAGTCTGAAGTCAGGCAGGTTGATTCCTCCAGCTCCATTCTTCTTTCTCAAGATTACTTTGGCTATTCGAGGTTTTTTGTATTTCCATACAAATTGTGAAATTCTTTGGTCTAGTTCTGTGAAAAATACCATTGGTAGCTTGATAGGGATTGCATTGAATCTCTAGACTGCTTTGGGTAGAATAGCCATTTTGACAATATTAATTCTTCCAATCCATGAACACGGTATGTTTCTCCATCTGTTTGTGTCCTCTTTGATTTCTTTCATCAGTGTTTTATAGTTTTCTATGTATAGGTCCTTTGTTTCTTTAGGTAGATATACTCCTAAGTATTTTATTCTTTTTGTTGCAATGGTGAATGGTATTGTTTCCTTAATTTCTCTGTCTGTTTTTTCATTGTTAGTATATAGGAATGCAAGGGATTTCTGTGTGTTAATTTTATATCCTGCAACTTTACTATATTCATTGATTAGTTCTAGTAATTTTCTGGTAGAGTCTTTAGGGTTTTCTATGTAGAGGATCATGTCATCTGCAAACAGTGAGAGTTTTACTTCTTCTTTTCCTATCTGGATTCCTTTTACTTCTTTTTCTGCTCTGATTGCTGTGGCCAGAACTTCCAACACTATGTTGAATAGTAGTGGTGAGAGTGGGCACCCTTGTCTTGTTCCTGATTTCAGGGGAAATGCCTTCAATTTTGACACCTTCTGAAGATCTTCATATTTTTCACACCTTTTCAGGCTCTTCATGTTTTGAACACAGTTTCATGCTCCTCATATTTTTCACATATTTTTATGCTCTTCATATTTTTCACATATATTCAGGCTATTCATGTTTCTCAAAACGGTTTCATGCTCCTCATATTTTTGACACCTTTTGAAGCTCTTCATATTTTTCACACCTTTTCAGGCTCTTCTTGTTTTTGAACACCGCTTCATGCTCCTCCTATTTTTGAGACAGTTTCATGCTCCCCATATTTTTGACACCTTTTGAAGCTTTTCATATTTTTCAAACCTTTTCAGGCCCTTCATTTTTTTCAACACCACTTCATGCTGCTCCTATTTTTCAGACCGTTTCATGCTCATCTAATTTTTGACACCTTTTGAAGCTCTTCATATTTTTCACACCTTCTGAAGCTCTTCATATTTTTCACATGTTTTCAGGCCTTCATGTTCTTCAACACCGCTTAATGCTCCTCCTATTTTTCAGACCGTTTAATCCTCCTCATGTATTTCACACTTTTTGAAGCTCTTCATATTTTTCACATCTTTTGAAGATTTTCATATTTTTCACACCTTTTCAGACTCTTCATGATTTTCAACAGTGCTTCATGCTCCTCCTATTTTTCAGACCGTCATGCTCATCTAATTTTTGACCCCTTTTGAAGCTCTTCATATTTTTCAGAACTTTTGAACCTCTTCATATTTTCACACGTTTTCAGACTATTCATGTTTTTCAACACCGCTTCATGCTCCTGCAATTTTTCAGACCGTTTCATGCTCCTCATATTTTTGACACGTTTTGAGGCTTTTCCTATTTTTCACACCTTTTCAGGCTCTTCATGTTTTTGAACACCGCTTCATCCTCCTCCTATTTTTAAGACGGTTTCATGCTCCTCATATTTTTGACACCTTTTGAAGCTCTTCATATTTTTCAAACCTTATCAGGCTCTTTATGTTTTTGAACACCGCTTCATGCTCCTCCTTTTTTTCAGACCGTTTCATGCTCCTCATATTTTTGACACCTTTTGAAGCTCTTCATATATTTCAAAACTTTTCAGGCTCTTCATGTTTTTGAACACCGCTTCATGCTCCTCCTTTTTTTCAGACCGTTTCATGCTCCTCATATTTTTGACACCTTTTGAAGCTCTTCATATTTTTCACACCTTTTCAGGCTCTTCTTGTTTTTGAACACTGTTTCATGCTCCTCCTATATTTGACACCTTTTGAAGCTCTTCATATTTTTCACACTTTTTCAGGCTCTTCATATTTTTAAACAGCGTTTCATGCTCCTCATATTTTTGATACATTTTGAAACTCTTCATATTTTTCACACCTTTTGAAGCTCTTCATATTTTTCACACGTTTTCAGGCCTTCATGTTTTTCAACACCGCTTCATGCTCCTCCTATTTTTCAGACAGTTTAATTCTCCTCATGTATTTCACACTTTTTGAAACTGTTCATATTTTTCACACCTATTCAGGCTCTTCATGCATTTGAACACCATTTCATGCTCCTCCTATTTTTCAGACCGTTTAATTCTCCTCATGTATTTCACACCTTTTGAAGCTTTTCATATTTTTCAAACCTTTTCAGGCTCTTCATGTTTTTGATTACCGTTTCATGCTCCTCCTATTTTTCAGACCGTTTCATGCTCCTCATATTTTTGACAGGTTTTGGAGCTCTTCATATTTTTCACACATTTTCAGGCTCTTCATATTTTGAACACCACTTCATGCTCGTCCTATTTTTCAAACCGTTTCAGACTCATCTCATTTTTGACTCCTTTTGAAGCTCTTCATATTTGTCACACATTTTGAAGCTCTTCATACTTTTCACACCATTTCAGGCTCTTCATGTTTTTGAACATGGCTTCATGCTCCTCCTATTTTCAGACCGTTTCATACTCCTCATAATTTTGACACCTTTTGAAGCTCTTCATATTTTTCACACGTTTTCATGCTCTTCATGTTTTTCAACACCGCTTCATGCTCCCCCTTTTTTCAGACCGTTTAATGTACCTCATATTTTTCACACCTTTTGAAGCTCTTCATATATTTCACACCATTTCAGGCTCTTCATGTTTTTCAACAGCACTTCATTCTCCTACTATTTTTCAGACCTTTTCATGCTCATCTCATTTTTGACACCTTTTGAAGCTCCTCATGTTTTCACACATTTTGAAGCTCTTCATATTTTTCACACGTTCTCAGGCTCTTCATGTTTTTCAACACCGCTTCATGGTACTTCTATTTTTCAGACAGTTTCATGCTCCTCATGTACTTCACACCTTTTGAATCTCTTCATATTTTTCACACCTTTTCAGGCTCTTCATGTTTTTGAACACGGTTTCATCCTCCTCCTATTTTTCAGACGGTTTCATGCTCCTCATATTTTTGACACCTTTTGAAGCTCTTCATATTTCTCACAGCTTTTCAGGCTCTTCATCTTTTTCCACACCACTTCATGCTTCTCCTATTTTTCAGACCGTTTCATGCTATTCATGTATTTCACACCTTTTGAAGCTCTTCATATATTTCACACCATTTCAGGCTCTTCATGTTTTTCAACAGCACTTCATTATCCTCCTGTTTTTCAGATCTTTTCATGCTCATCTCATTTTTGAAACCTTTTGAAGCTCCTCATGTTTTCACACCTTTTGAAGCTCTTCATATTTTTCACACGTTCTCAGGCTCTTCATGTTTTTCAACACCGCTTCATGGTCCTCCTATTTTTCAGACAGTTACATGCTCCTCATGTACTTCACACCTTTTGAAGCTCTTCATATTTTTCACACCTTTTCAGTCTCTTCAGGTTTTTCAACACAACTTCATGCTCCTCCTATTTTTCAGACCGTATCAGGCTCCTCATATTTTAGACACATTTTGAAGCTCTTCGTATTTCTCACACCTTTTCAGGCTCTTCATCTTTTTTCCACAACACTTCATGTTTCTCCTATTTTTCAGACCGTTTCATGATCCTCATATTTTTGACACCTTTTGAAGCTCTTCATATTTTTCACTCCTTTTCAGGCTCTTCATTTTATGAACACCACTTCATGCTCCTCCTATTTTTCAGACCGTTTCATGCTCCTCATATTTTTGACCCCTTTAGAAGCTCTTCATATTTTTCACACCTTTTGAAGCTCTTCATATTTTTCACACGTTCCCAGGCTCTCCATGTTTTCCAACACCGTTTCATGCTCCTCCTATTTTTCAGACCATTTCATGCTCCTCATATATTTGACACCTTTTGATGCTCTTCATATTTTTCACACCTTTTCAGGCACTTCATATTTTTGAACACAGCTTCATGCTCCTCCTAATTTTCAGTCCGTTTCATGCTCCTGATATTTTTTGACACCTTTTGAAACTCTTCATGTATTTCACACCTTTTCTGGCTCTTCATTTTTTTCAACACTACTTCATGCTCCTCCTATTTTTCAGACCGTTTCATGCTCATGTCATTTTGACACCTTTTGAAGCTCTTCATATTTTTCACACCTTTTAAAGCTCTTCATGTTTTTCACACCTTTTCAGGCTCTTCATTTTTTTCAACACTACTTCATGCTCCTCCTGTTTTTCAGACCGTTTCATGCTCATCTCATTTTTGACACCTTTTGAAGCTTCTCATATTTTTCACACCTTTTCAGGCTCTTCATGTTTTTCAACACCGCTTCTTGCTCCTCCTATTTTTCAGACCGTTTCATGCTCCTCAAATTTTTGACACCTTTTGAAGCTCTTCATATTTTTCACTCCTTTTCAGGCTCTTCATGTTTTTCAACACCACTTCAAGCTCCTCCTATTTTTCCGACCGTTTCATGCTCCTCATATTTATGACACCTTATCAAGCTCTTCATATTTTACACACCTTTTCAGGCTGTTCATGTTTTTCATCACCACTGCATGATTCTCCTATTTTTCAAACCGTTTCTTGCTCCTCATATTTTTGACACCTTTTGAAGCTCTTCATATATTTCACACACTTTCATGTTTTTCAACACCACTTCATGCACCTCCTATTTTTCAGATCGTTTCATGCTCCTCATATTTTTGACACCTTTTCAAGCTCCTCGTATATTTCACACCATTTCAGGCTCTTCATGTTTTTCAACACAACTTCATACTCTTCCTATTTATCAGACCGTTTCATGCTCATCTCATTCTTGACACCTTTTCAAGCTCTTCATATTTTACCCACATTTTCAGGCTCTTCATGTTTTTCACACCTTTTCAGGCCTTCATGTTTTTGAACACCGGTTCATGTTCCTCATATATTTCAGACCGTTTCATGCTCCTCATATTTTTGACACATTTTGAAGCTCTTCATATTTTTCACACCTTTTCAGGCTCTTCATGTTTTTCAACCCCGCTTCATGCTGCTCCTATTTTTCAGACCGTTTCATGCTCCTCATAATTTTGACACCTTTGAAGCTCTTCATATTTTTCAAACCTTTTCAGGCTCTTCATGTTTTTCAACACCACTTCATGCACCTCCTATTTTTCAGACCGTTTCATGCTCCTCATATTTTTGACACCTTTTCAAGCTCCTCATATATTTCACACCTTTTCAGGCTCTTCATGTTTATCAACACTACTTCATGCTCCTCCTATTTTTCAGACCGTTTCAAGCTCATCTCATTTTTGACACCTTTGGAAGATCTTCATATTTTTCACACCTTTTGAAGCTCCTCATATTTTTCACACCTTTTCAGTCTCTTCATGTTTTTGAACACCGGTTTATGCTCCTCCTATTTTTCAGACCGTTTCATGCTTCTCATATTTTTGACAGGTTTTGAAGCTCTTCATATTTTGCACACATTTTCAGGCTCTTCATGGTATTGAACACCGCTTCATGCTCCTCCTATTTTTCAGAACGTTTAATGTTCGTCATGTATTTCACACCTTTTGAAGCTCTTCATATTTTTCACACATTTTCAGGCTCTTCTTTTTTTTCAACACCACTTCATGCTCCTTCTATTTTTCATACCGTTTCATGCTCCTCATATTTTTCACAACTTTTGAAGCTCTTCATATTTTTCACACCTTTTCAGGCTCTTCATGTTTTTGAACACCGCTTCATGCTCCTCCTATTTTTCAGAACGTTTAATGTTCCTCATGTATTTCACACCTTTTGAAGCTCTTCATATTTTTCACACATTTTCAGGCTCTTCTTTTTTTTCAACACCACTTCATGCCTCTTTTATTTTTCATACCGTTTCATGCTCCTTTCATTTTTCACACCTTTTGAAGCTCTTCATATTTTTCACACCTTTTCAGGCTCTTCATGTTTTTGCACGCCGCTTCTTCCTCCTCCTATTTTTCAGACTGTTTCATGCTCCTCATATTTTTGACACCTTTTGAAGCTCCTCCTATTTTTCACACGTTTTCAGGCTCTTCATGTTTTTCAACATCACTTCATGCTCCTCCTATTTTTCAGACCTTTTCATGCTCCTCATATTTTGACACCTTCTGAAATCTTCATATACTACACACCTTTTCAGGCTCTTCATTTCTTTGAACACAATTTCATGCTCCTCCTATTTTTCAGACCGTTTCATGCTCCTCATGTATTTCACACGTAATGAAGCTCTTCCAATTTTTCACAACTTTTCAGGCTCTTCATGTTTTACAACACCGCATCATGCTCCTCCTATTTTTCAGACTGTTTCATGCTCCTCATATTTTTGACACCTTTTGAAGCTCTTCATATTTTTCACACCTTTTGAAGCTCTTCATGTTTTTCACACCTTTTCAGGCTCTTCATGATTTTGAACACCGCTTCATGCTCCTGCTCTTTTTCAGACCGTTTCATGCTCATCTCTTTTTTGACACCTTTAGAAGCTGTTCATATTTTTCACACCTTTTAAAGCTCTTCATATTTTTCACATTTTTGAAACTCTTCATATTTTTCTCACCTTTTGAAGCTCTTCACGTTTTTCAACACCACTTCATGCTTCTCCTATTTTTCCGAAGGTTTCATGCTCATCTCATTTTTGACACCTTCTGAAGCTCTTCATTTTTTTCAAATCTTTTGAGCTCTTCATATTCTTCACATGTTTTCAGGCTCTTCATGTATTTCAATAACGGTTCTTACTCCTCCTATTTTTCAGAACGTTGCATGCTTCTCATATTTTTGACACGTTTTGAAGCTCTTCATATTTTTCACACCTTTTCAGGGTCTTCATGTTTTTCAACACCACTTCATGCTCCTCCTATTTTTCAGACCGTTTCATGCTCCTCATATTTTTTACACCTTTTGAAGCTCTTCATATTTTTCACACCTTTTCAGGCTTCTCATGTTTTTGAACACCGCTTCATGCTCCTCCATATTTTTCACACCTTTTGAAGCTCTTCATATTTTTCACACCTTTTCAGGCTGTACATGTTTTTGAACACCACTTCATGCTCCTCCTATTTTTCAGACCGTTTCTTGCTCCTCATGTATTTCACACATTTTGAATCTCTTCATATTTTTCACCCCTTTTCAGGCTCTTCGTTTTTCAACACCGCTTCATGCTCCTCATATTTGTCAGACCGTTTCATGCTCATCTCTTTTTTGACACCTTTTGAAGCTCTTCATATTTTTCATACCTTTTGAAGCTCTTCATATTTTTCACACTTTTTCAGGCTCTTCATGTTTCTGAACACCGCTTCATGCTCCTCCTATTTTTCAGACCGTTTCATGCTACTCATAATTTTGACAATTTTATAAGCTCTTCATATTTTTCACACTTTTTCATGCTCTTCATGTTTTTGAACACCGCTTCATGCTCCTCTTATTTTCTAACCTTTTGAGGCTCTTCATGTTTTTCACACCTTTTCAGGCTCTCATGTTTTTGAACACAGCTTCATGCTCCTCCTAATTTTCAGACCGTTTCATGCTCCTCATATATTTCACACCTTTTTAAGCTCTTCCTATCTTTCACACCTTTTCAGGCTCTTCATGTTTTTGAACACCGCTTTATGCTGCCTCTATTTTTCAGACCGTTTCATGCTTCTCATATATTTTAAACCTTTTGAATCTCTTCATATATTTCACACCTTTTTAGGCTGTTCATGTTTTTCAACAAAGCTTCATGATCCTCCTATTATTCAGACCGTTTCATGCTCCTCATGAATTTCACACCTTTTGAAGCTCTTCATAATTTTCACACATTTTCAGGCTCTTCATGTTTTTAAACACCGCTTCATGCTCCTCCTATTTTTCAGACCGTTTCATGCTCCTCATGTATTTCACACCTTTTGAAGCTCTTCATAATTTTCACACCTTTTCAGGCTCTTCATGTTTTTGAACACGGCTTCATGCTCCTGCTTTTTTTCAGATCGTTTCATACCTCTCATATTTTTGACCCCTTTTGAAGCTCTTCATATTTTTCACACTTTTTCAGGCTCTTCATGATTTTCAATACCGCTTCATGATCCTCCTATTTTTCAGACCGTTTCATGCTCATCTCATTTTTGACACCTTTTGAAACTCTTCATGTTTTTCACACCTTTACAGGCTTTTCATGTTTTTGAACACCCCTTCATGCTCCTCCTATTTTTCACACCTTTTGAAGCTCTTCATATTTTTCACACCTTTTCAGGCTCTTCATGTTTTTGAACACTGTTTCATGCTGCTCCTATTTTTCAGACTCTTTCATGCTCGTCATATTTTTGACACCTTTTGAAGCTCTTCGTATTTTTCACACCTTTTCAGGCTTTTCATGTTTTTGAAAACCGCTTCATGCTCCTCCTATTTTTCAAACCTTTTGAAGCTCTTCATATTTTCCACACATTTTCAGTCTCTTCATGTTTTAGAACACCCCTTCATGCTCCTCCTATTTTTCAGGCCGTTTCATGCTCCTTATATTTTTGACACCTTTTGTAGTTCTTCATTTTTTTCACACCTTACAGGCTCTTCATTTTTTTCAACACCATTTCATGCTCCTCCTATTTTTCAGACCATTTAGGGCTCCTCATATATTTGACACCTTTTGAAGCTCTTCATAATTTCCACACCTTTCAGGCTCTTCATGTTTGTGAACACCGTTTCATGCTCCTCCTATTTTTTTTTTATTGTTATTTTTTTTTAATTTTTTTTTATTATTTTTATTTTTTTTCCAGTTGGTTTTGTCATACTTTGATATGAATCAGCCATGGATTTACATGTATTCCCAGTCCCGATTCCCCCTCCCACCTCCCTCTCCACCCGATTCCTCTGGGTCTTCCCAGTGCACCAAGCCGGAGCACTTGACTCGTGCATCCTACCTGGGCTGGTGATCTGTTTCACCATAGATAGCATACATGCTGTTCTTTTGAAATATCCCACCCTCACATTCTCCCACAAAGTTTAAAAGTCTGTTCTGTATTTCTGTGTCTCTTTTTCTGTTCTGCATATAGGGTTATCGTTGTCACCTTTCTAAATTCCATATACATGTGTCAGTATGCTGTAATGTTCTTTATCTTTCTGGCTTACTTCAGTCTGTAAAATGGGCTCCAGCTTCATCCATCTCATTAGGACTGATTCAAATGAATTCTTTTTAATGGCTGAGTAATATTCCATGGTGTATATGTACCACAGGTTTCTTATCCATTCATCTGCTGACGGGCATCTAGGTTGCTTCCATGTCCTGGCCATTATAAACAGTGCTGCGATGAACATTGGGGTGCACGTGTCTCTTTCAGACGAACCTATGGACACCTTATCTTTGACAAAGGAGGCAAGGACATACAATGGAAAAAAGACAACCTCTTTAACAAGTGGTGCTGGGAAAACTGGTCAACCACTTGTAAAAGAATGAAAATAGAACACTTTCTAACACCATACACAAAAATAAACTCAAAATGGATTAAAGATCTAAATGTAAGACCAGAAACTATATAACTCCTAGAGGAGAAGATAGGCAAAACACTCTCCGACATAAATCAAAGCAAGATCCTCTATGACCTACCTCCCAGAATATTGGAAATAAAAGCAAAACTAAACAAATGGGACCTAATGAAACTTAAAAGCTTTTGCACTACAAAGGAAACTATAAGTAAGGTGAAAAGACAGCCCTCAGATTGGGAGAAAATAATAGCAAATGAAGAAACAGACAAAGGATTAATCTCAAAAATATACAAGCAAATCCTGCAGCTCAATTCCAGAAAAATAAATGACCCAATAAAAAATGAGCCAAAGAACTAAACAGACATTTCTCCAAAGAAGACATACAGATGGATAACAAACACATGAAAAGATGCTCAACATCACTCATTATTAGAGAAATGCAAATGAAAACCACAATGAGGTACCATTACATGCCAGTCAGGATGGCTGCTATCCAAATGTCTACAAGCAATAAATGCTGGAGAGGGAGTGGAGAAAAGGGAACCCTCTTATACTGTTGGTGGGAATGCACACTAGTACAGCCGCTATGGAAAACGGTGTAGAGATTTCTTAAAAAACTGGAAATAGAACTGCCATATGACCCAGCAATTCCACTTCTCGGCATACACACTGAGGAAACCAGATCCTCTTATTTTTCAGACCGTTTCAAACTCCTCATATTTTTTACACCTTTTGAAGCTCTTCATATATTTCACACCTTTTCAGGCTCTTCATGATTTTGAACACCGTTTCATGCTCCTCCTATTTTTTAAACCGTTTCATGCTCCTCATATTTTTGACACATTTTGAAGCTCTTCATATTTTTCAAAACTTTTCAGGCTCTTCATGTTTTTGAACACCACTTCATGCTCCTTCTATTTTTCAGATCGTTTCATGCTCCTCATATTTTTGACACATTTTGAAGCTCTTCATATATTATACACCTTTTCAGGCTCTTCACGTTTTAGAACACCATTTGATGCTCCTCCTATTTTTCAGACCGTTTCATGCTCCTCATATTTTTCACACCTTTTGAAGCTCTTCATATTATTCACACCTTTTCAGGCTTTTCATGTTATTGAACACCGTTTCATGCTCCTCATATTTTTGACACCTTTTGAAGCTCTTCATATTTTTAACACCTTTTCATGCTCTTCATATTTTTCAACACCATTTCATGCTCCTCCTATTTTTCAGACATTTTAATGCTTCCCATAAATTTGACACCTTTTGAATCGCTTCATAATTGTCACACCTTTTCAGGCTCTTCATGTTTTTCAAATCCGCTTCATGCTCCTCCTATTTTTCAGACTGTTTCATGCTCCTCATATTTTTGACACCTTTTGAAGCTCTTCATATTTTTCACACCTTTTCAGGTTCTTCATGTTTTTGAACACCGCTTCATGATCCTCCCATTTTTCAGACCGTTTCATGCTCCTCATATATTAGACACCTTTTGAAGCTCTTCATATTTTTCACACCTTTTCAGGCTGTTCATGTTTTTCTCACCGCTTCCTGCTCCTCCTATTTTTGATATCTTTTGAAGCTCTTCATATATTTCACACCTTTTCAGGGTTTTCTTGATTTTGAACACCGTTTCATGCTCCTCATATTTTTCAGACCGTTTCATGCTCCTCATATTTTTGACACCTTTTGAAGCTCTTCATATTTTTCACACCTTTTCAGGCTCTTCATATTTTTGAACACCGTTTCATGCTCCTCCTATTTTTCAGACCATCTCATGCTCCTCATATTTTTGACACCTTTTGAAACTCTTCATATTTTTCACAAATTGTCATGTTCCTCATGTTTTTGAACACCGTTTCATGCTCCTCCGATTTTTCAGACCGTTTCCTTCTCCTCATATTTAAACACCTTTTGAAGCTCTTCATATTTTTCACACCTTTTCATGCTCTTCATATTTTTCAACAAGGTTTCAAGCTCCTCCTATTTTTCATACCGTTTAATGCTCCCCATAATTTTGACACCATTTGAAGTGCTTCATAATTATCACACCATTTCAGGCTCTTCATGTTTTTCAACACCGCTTTATTCTCCTCCTATTTTTCACACCGTTTCATGCTCCTCATATTTTGACAATCTTGATGCTCTTCATATTTTTCACAGCTTTTCAGGCTCTTCATGTTTTTGAACACCGATTCATGCTCCTCATATTTTTCAGACCGTTTCATGCTCCTCATATTATTGACACCTTTTGAATCTCTTCCTATTTTTCACACATTTTCAGGCTCTTCATGTTTTTGAATACCACCTCATGCTCCTCCTAATTTTCAGACCGTTACATGCTCCTCATATTTTTGACACCTTTTCAAGCTCTTCACATTTTTCAAACTTTTTCAGGCTCTTCATGTTTTTGAACAACGTTTCATGCTCCTCCTATTGATATCTTTTGAAGCTCTTCATATTTTTCACACCTTTTTATGCACTTCATGTTTTCAACACCACATCATGCTCCTTGTATTTTTCAAACCGTTTCATGCTCCTCATATTTTTTATATCTTTTGAAGCTCGTCATATTTTTCACACCTTTTCTGGCTCTTCAGGTTTTCAACACAGTTTCATGCTCATTCTCTTTTTCAGACCGTTTCATGCCCCTCATATTTTTGACACCTTTTCAAGCTCTTCACATTTTTCAAACCTTTTCAGGCTCTTCATGTTTTTGAACAACGTTTCATGCTCCTCCTATTTTTCAGACAGTTTCATGCTCCTCATATTTTTGACAACTTTTGAAGTTTTTCATATTTTTCACACCTTTTCAGGCTCTTCACGATTTGAACATCGTTTCATGCTCCTCCTGTTTTTCAGACCGTTTCATGCTCCTCATATTTTGGTACTTTTTGAAGCCCTTCATATTTTTCACACCTTTTCAGGCTCTTCATGTTTTGAACATCAATTCTTTCACCTCCAATTTTTCAGAACGTTTCATGCTGCTCATGTATTTGTCACCTTTTGAAGCTCTTCATCATTTCACAACTTTTCAGGTTCTTCATGTTTTCAACACCACTTCATGCTCCTGCTATATTTCTGACCGTGTCATGCTCCTCATATTTTTGACACCTTTTGAAGATCTTCATATTTTTCACACCTTTTCAGGCTCTTCAGGTTTTTCTACACCGCTTCATGCTCCTCTTATTTTTGACACCTTTTGGAGCTCTTCACATATTTCACACATTTTCAGGCTTTTCATGTTTTTGAACACCGTTTCATGCTCCTCATATTTTTGACACCTTTTGAAGCTCTTCATATTTTTCACACTTTTTCAGGATCTTCATGTTTTTCAACACCGTTTCATGCTCCTCCTATTTTTCAGACCATTTCATGCTCCTCATATTTTGACAATCTTGATGCTCTTCATATTTTTCACAGCTTTTCAGGCTCTTCATGTTTTTGAACACCGATTCATGCTCCTCATATTTTTCAGACCGTTTCATGCTCCTCATATTATTGACACCTTTTGAATCTCTTCATATTTTTCACACCTTTTCAGGGTCTTCATGTTTTTGAACACCACCTCATGCTCCTCCTAATTTTCAGACCGTTACATGCTCCTCATATTTTGAAATCTTTTGAAGCTCTTCATATTTTTCACACATTTTTATGCACTTCATGTTTTCAACACCACATCATGCTCCTGTATTTTTCAAACCGTTTCATGCTCCTCATATTTTTTATATCTTTTGAAGCTCGTCATATTTTTCACACCTTTTCTGGCTCTTCAGGTTTTCAACACAGTTTCATGCTCATTCTCTTTTTCAGACCGTTTCATGCCCCTCATATTTTTGACACCTTTTGAAGATCTTCATATTTTTCACACCTTTTCAGGCTCTTCAGGTTTTTATACACCGCTTCATGCCCCTCATATTTTTGACACCTTTTGAAGTTCTTCATATTTTTCACACCTTTTCAGGCTCTTCACGATTTGAAAAGCGTTTCATGCTCCTCCTACTTTTCAGACCGTTTCATGCCCCTCATATTTTTGACACCTTTTGAAGTTCTTCATATTTTTCACACCTTTTCAGGCTCTTCATGTTTTTGAACTCCTTTTCAGGCTCCTCCTCTTGTTCAGACCATTTCATGCTCCTCATATTTGTGACACCTTTTGAAGCTCTTCATATTTTTCAAAAGTTTTCATGCTCTTCATGTTTTTCTTCACCGCTTCATGCTCCTCCTATATTTCAGCCCGTTTCATGCTCCTCATATTTTGATACCTTTTGAAGCTCTTCATATTTTTCACACCTTTTCACTCTCTTCATGTTTGTTAAAACTGTTTCTTGCTCCTCCTATTTTTCAGACCGTTTCTTGCTCCTCATATTTTTGGCACCTTTTGAAGCTCTTCATATTCTTCTCACCTTTTGAGGCTCTTCATGTTTTTCACCACCACTTCATGCTCCTCCTATTTTTCAGACCGTTTCATGCTCCTCATATTTTTAACACCTTTTGAAGCTCTTCATATTTTACACTCATTTTCAGGCTCTTCACGTTTTCAACACCGTTTCATGCTAATCCTATTTTTCAGACTGTTTCATACTCCTCATATTTTTGACACCTTTGAAGCTCATCATATATTTCACACGTTTTCATGCTCTTCATGTTTCTCTTCATCGCTTCATGCTCCTAATATATTTCAGCCCGTTTCATGCTCCTCATATTTTGATACCTTTTGAAGCTCTTCATATTTTTCACACCTTTTCACGCTCTTCATGTTTGTTAAAACCGTTTCTTGCTCCTCCTATTTTTCAGACCATTTCATGCTCCTCATATTTTTGACACCTTATGAAGCCCTTCATATTTTTCACATCTTTTCAGACTCTTCATGTTTTTCAACACCACTTCATGCTCCTCCTACTTTTCAGACCATTTCATGCTCCTCATATTTTTGACACCTTATGAAGCTCTTCATATTTTTCACACCTTTTCACGCTCTTCATGTTTGTTAAAACCGTTTCTTGCTCCTCCTTTTTTTCAGACCGTTTCATGCTCCTCATATTTTTGACACCTTTTGAAGCTCTTCATATTTTTCACACCTTTTCAGGCTCTTCATGTTTTTCTATACCGCTTCATGCTCCCCCTATATTTCAGACCATTTCATGCTCCTCATATTTTTGACATCCTTTGAAGCTCTTCATATTTTTCACACCTTTTCAGGCTTTTCATGTATTTTAACACCGTCTCATGCACCTCGTACATTTCAGACCGTTTCTTGCTCCTCATATGTTTCACACCTTTTTCAGGCTCTTCACGTTTTTCAACACCACTTCAAGCTCTTCCTATTTTTCAGACCGTTTCACGCTCCTCATATTTTTGACAGCTTTTGAAACTCTTCATATTTTTCACACACTTTCAGTCTTTTCATGTTTTTCAAAACTGCTTCATGCTCCTCCTATTTTTCAGACAGTTTCATTCTCCTCATATTTTTGACACATTTTGAAGCTTTTCATATATTTCACACCTTATCAGGTTCTTCATGTTTCTCAACATCACTTCATGCTCCACCTATATTTCAGACCGTTTCATGCTCCTCATATTTTTAACACATTTTGAAGCTCTCTATATTTTTCACATCTTTTCAGGCTCTTCATATTTTTAAACACCGCTTCATGCTCCTCCTATTTTTCAGACCATTTCATGCTCCTCATATTTTTGACACCTTTTGAAGCTCTTCATAGTTTCACACGTTGTCAGGCTCTTCATGTTTTTCTACAACGATTCATGCTCCTCCTATTTTTCAGACCTTTTCATGCACCTCATGTTTTTGACACCTTTTGAAGTTCTTCATATTTTTCACACCTTTTCATGCTCCTCCTATTTTTCAGACCTTTTCATGCACCTCATGTTTTTGACACCTTTTGAAGCTCTTCATGTTTTTTAACACCTTTTCATGCTCCTCCTATATTTCAGACCGTTTCAAGCTCCTCATCTTTTTGACACCTTTTGAAGCTCTTCATATTTTTCACACCTTTTCAGGCTCTTCATGTTTTTCTACACCACTTAATGCTCCTCCTATTTTTCAGACCGTTTTATTCTACTCATATTTTTCACACCTTTTTCAAACTCTTCATGTTTTTCAACACCACTTCATGCTCCTCCTAATTTTCAGACCGTTTCATGCCCATCTCATTTTTGACACCTTTCGAAGCTTTTCATATTTTTCACACCTTTTGAAGCTCTTCATATTTTTCACACGATTTCATGCTCTTCATATATTTCAACACCGCTTCATGCTCCTCTTATTTTTCAGACCGTTTCATGCTCCTCATATTTTTGATACATATTGAAGCTCTTCATATTTTTCACACCTTTTCAGGCTCTTCATGTTTTTCAACACGGCTTCATGCTCCTCTTATTTTTCAGACCGTTTCATGCTCCTCATATTTTTGACACCTTTTGAATCTCTTAACATTTTTTACACCTTTTCAGCCTCTACATGTTTTTGAACACCGCTTCATGCTCCTCCTATTTTTCTGACCGTTTAATGCTCCTCATATTTTGACACGTTTTGAATCTCTTCATATTTTTCACAACTTTTAGGGCTCTTCATTTTTTGGAACACCGCTTCATGCTCCTCCTATTTTTCAGACCGTTTCATGCTCCTCATATTTTTGACACCTTTTGAATCTCTTAACATTTTTCACACCTTTTCAGGCTCTACATGTTATTGAACACCGCTTCATGTTCCTCCAATATTTCAGACCGTTTCATTCTCCTCATATTTTTGACACCTTTTGAAGCTCCTCATATTTTTCACACCTTTTGAAGCTTTTCATGTATTTCACACCTTTACTGGGTTTTCAGGTTGTGAAGACCGCTTAATGCTCCTCATATTTTTCACAACTTTTGAAGCTCTTCATATTTTTCACACCTTTTCAGGCTCTTCATGTTTTTGAACAACGCTTCATGCTCCTCCTATTTTTCAGACCGTTTCATACTCCTCATATTTTTTACACCTTTTGAAGCTCTTCATATATTTCACACCTTTTCAGTCTCTTCATGTTTACCAACACCACTTCATGCTCCTCCTATTTTTCAGACCGTTTCATGCTGATCTCTTTTTTGACAACTTTTGATGCTCTCATATTTTTCATACCTTTTGAAGCTCTTCATATTTTTCACACCTTTTCAGCCTCTTCATTTTTTTTTAAAACCGCTTCATGCTCCTCCTATTTTTCACACCGTTTCATGCTCATCTCATTTTTGACACCTTTTGAAGCTCTTCATATATTTCACACCTTATCAGGCTCTTCATATTTTTCCACACCACTTCATGCTTCTCCTATTTTTCAGCCCGTTTCAAACTCCTCATGTATTTCACACCTTTTGAAGCTCTTCATATTTTTCACACCTTTTCAGCCTCTTCATGTTTTTGAACACCGCTTCATGCTCCTTCTATTTTTCAGAGAGTTTCATGCTCCTCATGTATTTCACACCTTTGGAAGCTCTTCATATTTTCCACACCTTATCAGGCTCTTCATATTTTTCCACACCACTTCATGCTTCTCCTATTTTTCAGCCCGTTTCAAACTCCTCATGTATTTCACACCTTTTGAAGCTCTTCATATTTTTCACACCTTTTCAGCCTCTTCATGTTTTTGAACACCGCTTCATGCTCCTCCTGCTTTTCAGACCGTTTCATGCTCCTCATATATTTGACACCTTTTGAAGGTCATCATATTTTTCACACCTTTTCAGGCTCTTCATGTTTTTGAACACCGCTTCATGCTCCTCCAATTTTTCAGGCCGTTTCATGCTCCTCATAATTTTTACACCTTTTGAAGTTCTTCATATGTTTCACACCTTTTCAGGCTCTTCATATTTTTCAACACCACTTCATGCTCCTCCTATTTTTCAGACCGTTTCATGCTCATCTCATTTTTTAAACCTTTTGAAGCTCTTCATATTTTTCACACCTTTTGATGCTCTTCATATTTTTCACACGTTTTCAGGCTCTTCAAGTTTTTCAACACCGCTTCATGCTCCTCCTACTTTTCAGACCGTTTCATGCTCCTCATATTTTTGACACCTTTTGAAGCTCTTCATATTTTTCACACCTTTTGAAGCTCTTCATATTTTCACACCTTTTCAGGCTCTTGATATTTTTGAACACCGCTTCATGCTCCTTCTATTTTTCAGAGGGTTTCATGCTCCTCATGTATTTCTCACCTTTTGAAGATCTTCATATTTTTCACACCTTTTCAGGCTCTTCATGTTTTTCAACACCACTTCATGCTCCTCCTATTTTTCAGACCGTTTCATGCTCCTCATATGTTTGACAACTTTTGTAGCTCTTCATAATTTTCACACCCTTTCAGCCTCTTCATGTTTTTCAACTCCACTTCATGCTCCTCCTATTTTTCAGCCCGTTTCATGCTTCTCATATTTTTGACACCTTTTGAAGCTCTTCATTTTTTTCACACGTTTTCAGGCTCTTCATGTTTTTCAACACCGCTTCATGCTCCTCCTATTTTTCGGACCTTTTCATGCTCCTAATATTTTTGACACCTTTTGAAGCTCTTCGTATTTTTCACACCTTTTCAGGATCTTCATGTTTTTGAACACCGCTTCATGCTCCTTCTATTTTTCAGAGAGTTTCATGCTCCTCATGTATTTCACACCTTTTGATGCTCTTCATATTTTTCACACCTTTTCAGGCTCTTCATGTTTTTCCACACCACTTCATGCTTCTCCCACTTTTCATCCAGTTTCATGCTCCTCATGTATTTCACACCTTTTGAAGCTCTTCATATTTTTCACACCTTTTCAGGCTCTTCATGTTTTTGAACACCGCTTCATGCTCCTCCTATTTTTCAGAACGTTTCATGCTCCTCCTATTTTTGAGACCGTTTCAGGCTCCTCATATTTTTGACACGTTTTGAAGCTCTTCATATTTTTCACACCTTTTCAGGCTCTTCATGGTTTTCAACACAGCTTCATGTTCCTCCAATTTTTCAGAACGTTTCATGCTCATCTCATTTTCGACACCTTTTGAAGCTCTTCATATTTTTCACACCTTTTGAAACTCTTCATATTTTTCACACGTTTTCAGGCTCTTCATGTTTTTCAACACCGCTTCATGCTCCTCCTATTTTTCAGACCGTTTCAAGCTCCTCATATTTTTGACACGTTTTGAGGCTGTTCATATTTTTCCAGCTTTTCCATGCTCTTCATATTTTTGAACACCGTTTCATGCTCTTCCTATTTTTCAGACCGTTTCATGCTCGTCATTTTTTTGACAGCTTTTGAAGTTCTTCATATTTCTCACAGTTTTTCATGCTCTCTATGTTTTTGAACACCGCTTCATGCTCCTCCTATTTTTCAGACCTTTTCATGCACCTCATGTTTTTGACACCTTTTGAAGCTCTTCATGTTTTTTAACACCTTTTCATGCTCCTCCTATATTTCAGACCGTTTCAAGCTCCTCATCTTTTTGACACCTTTTGAAGCTCTTCATATTTTTCACACCTTTTCAGGCTCTTCATGTTTTTCTACACCACTTAATGCTCCTCCTATTTTTCAGACCGTTTTATTCTACTCATATTTTTCACACCTTTTTCAAACTCTTCATGTTTTTCAACACCACTTCATGCTCCTCCTAATTTTCAGACCGTTTCATGCCCATCTCATTTTTGACACCTTTCGAAGCTTTTCATATTTTTCACACCTTTTGAAGCTCTTCATATTTTTCACACGATTTCATGCTCTTCATATATTTCAACACCGCTTCATGCTCCTCTTATTTTTCAGACCGTTTCATGCTCCTCATATTTTTGATACATATTGAAGCTCTTCATATTTTTCACACCTTTTCAGGCTCTTCATGTTTTTCAACACGGCTTCATGCTCCTCTTATTTTTCAGACCGTTTCATGCTCCTCATATTTTTGACACCTTTTGAATCTCTTAACATTTTTTACACCTTTTCAGCCTCTACATGTTTTTGAACACCGCTTCATGCTCCTCCTATTTTTCTGACCGTTTAATGCTCCTCATATTTTGACACGTTTTGAATCTCTTCATATTTTTCACAACTTTTAGGGCTCTTCATTTTTTGGAACACCGCTTCATGCTCCTCCGATTTTTCAGACCGTTTCATGCTCCTCATATTTTTGACACCTTTTGAATCTCTTAACATTTTTCACACCTTTTCAGGCTCTACATGTTATTGAACACCGCTTCATGTTCCTCCAATATTTCAGACCGTTTCATTCTCCTCATATTTTTGACACCTTTTGAAGCTCCTCATATTTTTCACACCTTTTGAAGCTTTTCATGTATTTCACACCTTTACTGGGTTTTCAGGTTGTGAAGACCGCTTAATGCTCCTCATATTTTTCACAACTTTTGAAGCTCTTCATATTTTTCACACCTTTTCAGGCTCTTCATGTTTTTGAACAACGCTTCATGCTCCTCCTATTTTTCAGACCGTTTCATACTCCTCATATTTTTTACACCTTTTGAAGCTCTTCATATATTTCACACCTTTTCAGTCTCTTCATGTTTACCAACACCACTTCATGCTCCTCCTATTTTTCAGACCGTTTCATGCTGATCTCTTTTTTGACAACTTTTGATGCTCTCATATTTTTCATACCTTTTGAAGCTCTTCATATTTTTCACACCTTTTCAGCCTCTTCATTTTTTTTTAAAACCGCTTCATGCTCCTCCTATTTTTCACACCGTTTCATGCTCATCTCATTTTTGACACCTTTTGAAGCTCTTCATATATTTCACACCTTATCAGGCTCTTCATATTTTTCCACACCACTTCATGCTTCTCCTATTTTTCAGCCCGTTTCAAACTCCTCATGTATTTCACACCTTTTGAAGCTCTTCATATTTTTCACACCTTTTCAGCCTCTTCATGTTTTTGAACACCGCTTCATGCTCCTTCTATTTTTCAGAGAGTTTCATGCTCCTCATGTATTTCACACCTTTGGAAGCTCTTCATATTTTCCACACCTTATCAGGCTCTTCATATTTTTCCACACCACTTCATGCTTCTCCTATTTTTCAGCCCGTTTCAAACTCCTCATGTATTTCACACCTTTTGAAGCTCTTCATATTTTTCACACCTTTTCAGCCTCTTCATGTTTTTGAACACCGCTTCATGCTCCTCCTGCTTTTCAGACCGTTTCATGCTCCTCATATATTTGACACCTTTTGAAGGTCATCATATTTTTCACACCTTTTCAGGCTCTTCATGTTTTTGAACACCGCTTCATGCTCCTCCAATTTTTCAGGCCGTTTCATGCTCCTCATAATTTTTACACCTTTTGAAGTTCTTCATATGTTTCACACCTTTTCAGGCTCTTCATATTTTTCAACACCACTTCATGCTCCTCCTATTTTTCAGACCGTTTCATGCTCATCTCATTTTTTAAACCTTTTGAAGCTCTTCATATTTTTCACACCTTTTGATGCTCTTCATATTTTTCACACGTTTTCAGGCTCTTCAAGTTTTTCAACACCGCTTCATGCTCCTCCTACTTTTCAGACCGTTTCATGCTCCTCATATTTTTGACACCTTTTGAAGCTCTTCATATTTTTCACACCTTTTGAAGCTCTTCATATTTTCACACCTTTTCAGGCTCTTGATATTTTTGAACACCGCTTCATGCTCCTTCTATTTTTCAGAGGGTTTCATGCTCCTCATGTATTTCTCACCTTTTGAAGATCTTCATATTTTTCACACCTTTTCAGGCTCTTCATGTTTTTCAACACCACTTCATGCTCCTCCTATTTTTCAGACCGTTTCATGCTCCTCATATGTTTGACAACTTTTGTAGCTCTTCATAATTTTCACACCCTTTCAGCCTCTTCATGTTTTTCAACTCCACTTCATGCTCCTCCTATTTTTCAGCCCGTTTCATGCTTCTCATATTTTTGACACCTTTTGAAGCTCTTCATTTTTTTCACACGTTTTCAGGCTCTTCATGTTTTTCAACACCGCTTCATGCTCCTCCTATTTTTCGGACCTTTTCATGCTCCTAATATTTTTGACACCTTTTGAAGCTCTTCGTATTTTTCACACCTTTTCAGGATCTTCATGTTTTTGAACACCGCTTCATGCTCCTTCTATTTTTCAGAGAGTTTCATGCTCCTCATGTATTTCACACCTTTTGATGCTCTTCATATTTTTCACACCTTTTCAGGCTCTTCATGTTTTTCCACACCACTTCATGCTTCTCCCACTTTTCATCCCGTTTCATGCTCCTCATGTATTTCACACCTTTTGAAGCTCTTCATATTTTTCACACCTTTTCAGGCTCTTCATGTTTTTGAACACCGCTTCATGCTCCTCCTATTTTTCAGAACGTTTCATGCTCCTCCTATTTTTGAGACCGTTTCAGGCTCCTCATATTTTTGACACGTTTTGAAGCTCTTCATATTTTTCACACCTTTTCAGGCTCTTCATGGTTTTCAACACAGCTTCATGTTCCTCCAATTTTTCAGAACGTTTCATGCTCATCTCATTTTCGACACCTTTTGAAGCTCTTCATATTTTTCACACCTTTTGAAACTCTTCATATTTTTCACACGTTTTCAGGCTCTTCATGTTTTTCAACACCGCTTCATGCTCCTCCTATTTTTCAGACCGTTTCAAGCTCCTCATATTTTTGACACGTTTTGAGGCTGTTCATATTTTTCCAGCTTTTCCATGCTCTTCATATTTTTGAACACCGTTTCATGCTCTTCCTATTTTTCAGACCGTTTCATGCTCGTCATTTTTTTGACAGCTTTTGAAGTTCTTCATATTTCTCACAGTTTTTCATGCTCTCTATGTTTTTGAACACCGCTTCATGCTCCTCCTATTTTTGAGACCGTTTCATGCTCCTCATATTTTTGACACCTTTTGAAGCTCTTCATATTTTTCACACCTTTTCAGGCTCTTCATGTCTTTCAACACCGCTTCATGCTCCTCTTATTTTTCAGACCGTTTCATGCTACACTCATTTTTCAAACCTTTAGAAGCTCTTCATATTTTTCACACCTTTTCAGGCACTTCATGTTTTTGAACACCGTTTAATGCTCCTCCTATTTTTCAGACCGTTTCATGCTCCTCATATGTTTGACACCTTTTGAAGCTCTTCATATTTTTCACACCTTTTCAGGCTCTTCATGTCTTTCAACAGCGCTTCATGCTCCTCTTATTTTTCAGACCATTTCATGCTACACTCATTTTTCACACCTTTTGAAGCTCTTCATATTTTTCCAACTTTTCCAGGCTCTTCATGTTTTTGAACACCGTTTCATGCTCCTCCTATTTCTCAGACCGATTCATGCTCCTCATATGTTTGACAAATTTTTCAGGCTCTTAATGTATTTCAACACCACTTCATGCTCCTCCTATTTTTCAGATCGTTTCATGCTCCTCATATTTTTGACAACATTTGAAGCTCTTCATATTTTTCACACCTTTCCAGGCTCTTCATGTTTTTGAACACCGTTTAATGCTCCTCCTATTTTTCAGACAGTTTCTTGCTCCTCATATTTTTGACACCTTTTGAAGCTCTTCATATTTTTCACACGTTTTCAGGCTCTTCATGTTTTTGAAATAAGTTTCTTGCTCCTCATATTTTTCAGAACCTTTCACCCTCGTCATATTTTTGACACCTTTTTGAAGCTCTTCATATTTTTCACACCTTTCCAGGCTCTTCAAGTTTTTGAACACCGTTTCATGATCCTCCTATTTTTCAGACCGTTTCATGCTCCTCATATGTTGACACGTTTTGAAGTTCTTCATATTTTTCACACCTTTTCACGCTCTTCATGCTTTTCAGCACTACTTCATACTCCTCCTATTTTTCAGACCATTTCATGCTCCTTATATTTTTGACACCTTTTGAAGTTCTTCATATTTTTCAAACTTTTCAGGCTCTTCATCGTTTTCAACACCACTTCATGCTCTTCCTATTTTTCAGACCGTTTCATGCTCCTCATATATTTCACACCTTTTGAAGCTCTTCATGTTTTTTAACACCTTTTCATGCTCCTCCTATATTTCAGACCGTTTCATGCTCCTTATATTTTTGACACCTTTTGAAGCTCTTCATATTTTTCACAGCTTTTCAGGCTCTTCATATTTTTCAACACCACTTCATGCTTCTCCAATTTTTCAGACCGTTTCATGCTCCTCATATATTTGACACCTTTTGAAGCTCTCCATATTTTTCACACCTTTTCAGGCTCTTCATATTTTTCAACACCGCTTCAAGCTCCTCCTATTTTTCAGACCGTTTCTTGATCCTCATATTTTTCACACCTTTGAGGCTCTTCATATATTTCACACCTTTTCAGCCTCTTCATATCTTTCAACACCGCTTCATGCTCCTCCTAATTTTCAGACCGTTTCATGCTCCTCATATGTTTGACACCTTTTGTAGCTCTTCATAATTTTCACACCCTTTCAGCCTCTTCATGTTTTTCAACTCCACTTCATGCTCCTCCTATTTTTCAGCCCGTTTCATGCTTTTCATATTTTTGACACCTTTTGAAGCTCTTCATTTTTTTCACACCTTTTCAGGCTCTTCATGTTTTTCAACACCGCTTCATGCTCCTCCTATTTTTCGGACCTTTTCATGCTCCTAATATTTTTGACACCTTTTGAAGCTCTTCATATTTTTCACACCTTTTCAGGATCTTCATGTTTTTGAACACCGCTTCATGCTCCTTCTATTTTTCAGAGAGTTTCATGCTCCTCATGTATTTCACACCTTTTGATGCTCTTCATATTTTTCACACCTTTTCAGGCTCTTCATGTTTTTCCACACCACTTCATGCTTCTCCCATTTTTCATCCCGTTTCATGCTCCTCATGTATTTCACACCTTTTGAAGCTCTTCATATTTTTCACACCTTTTCAGGCTCTTCATGTTTTTGAACACCGCTTCATGCTCCTCCTATTTTTCAGAACGTTTCATGCTCCTCCTATTTTTGAGACCGTTTCAGGCTCCTCATATTTTTGACACGTTTTGAAGCTCTTCATATTTTTCACACCTTTTCAGGCTCTTCATGGTTTTCAACACAGCTTCATGTTCCTCCAATTTTTCAGAACGTTTCATGCTCATCTCATTTTCGACACCTTTTGAAGCTCTTCATATTTTTCACACCTTTTGAAACTCTTCATATTTTTCACACGTTTTCAGGCTCTTCATGTTTTTCAACACTGCCTCATGCTCCTCCTATTTTTCAGACCGTTTCAAGCTCCTCATATTTTTGACACGTTTTGAGGCTGTTCATATTTTTCCAGCTTTTCCATGCTCTTCATATTTTTGAACACCGTTTTATGCTCTTCCTATTTTTCAGACCGTTTCATGCTCGTCATTTTTTTGACAGCTTTTGAAGTTCTTCATATTTCTCACAGTTTTTCATGCTCTCTATGTTTTTGAACACCGCTTCATGCTCCTCCTATTTTTGAGACCGTTTCATGCTCCTCATATTTTTGACACCTTTTGAAGCTCTTCATATTTTTCACACCTTTTCAGGCTCTTCATGTCTTTCAACACCGCTTCATGCTCCTCTTATTTTTCAGACCGTTTCATGCTACACTCATTTTTCAAACCTTTAGAAGCTCTTCATATTTTTCACACCTTTTCAGGCACTTCATGTTTTTGAACACCGTTTAATGCTCCTCCTATTTTTCAGACCGTTTCATGCTCCTCATATGTTTGACACCTTTTGAAGCTCTTCATATTTTTCACACCTTTTCAGGCTCTTCATGTCTTTCAACAGCGCTTCATGCTCCTCATTTTTCAGACCATTTCATGCTACACTCATTTTTCACACCTTTTGAAGCTCTTCATATTTTTCCAACTTTTCCAGGCTCTTCATGTTTTTGAACACCGTTTCATGCTCCTCCTATTTTTCAGACCGATTCATGCTCCTCATATGTTTGACAAATTTTTCAGGCTCTTAATGTATTTCAACACCACTTCATGCTCCTCCTATTTTTCAGATCGTTTCATGCTCCTCATATTTTTGACAACATTTGAAGCTCTTCATATTTTTCACACCTTTCCAGGCTCTTCATGTTTTTGAACACCGTTTAATGCTCCTCCTATTTTTCAGACAGTTTCTTGCTCCTCATATTTTTGACACCTTTTGAAGCTCTTCATATTTTTCACACGTTTTCAGGCTCTTCATGTTTTTGAAATAAGTTTCTTGCTCCTCATATTTTTCAGAACCTTTCACCCTCGTCATATTTTTGACACCTTTTTGAAGCTCTTCATATTTTTCACACCTTTCCAGGCTCTTCAAGTTTTTGAACACCGTTTCATGATCCTCCTATTTTTCAGACCGTTTCATGCTCCTCATATGTTGACACGTTTTGAAGTTCTTCATATTTTTCACACCTTTTCACGCTCTTCATGCTTTTCAGCACTACTTCATACTCCTCCTATTTTTCAGACCATTTCATGCTCCTTATATTTTTGACACCTTTTGAAGTTCTTCATATTTTTCAAACTTTTCAGGCTCTTCATCGTTTTCAACACCACTTCATGCTCTTCCTATTTTTCAGACCGTTTCATGCTCCTCATATATTTCACACCTTTTGAAGCTCTTCATGTTTTTTAACACCTTTTCATGCTCCTCCTATATTTCAGACCGTTTCATGCTCCTTATATTTTTGACACCTTTTGAAGCTCTTCATATTTTTCACAGCTTTTCAGGCTCTTCATATTTTTCAACACCACTTCATGCTTCTCCAATTTTTCAGACCGTTTCATGCTCCTCATATATTTGACACCTTTTGAAGCTCTCCATATTTTTCACACCTTTTCAGGCTCTTCATATTTTTCAACACCGCTTCAAGCTCCTCCTATTTTTCAGACCGTTTCTTGATCCTCATATTTTTCACACCTTTGAGGCTCTTCATATATTTCACACCTTTTCAGCCTCTTCATATCTTTCAACACCGCTTCATGCTCCTCCTAATTTTCAGACCGTTTCATGCTCCTCATATGTTTGACACCTTTTGTAGCTCTTCATAATTTTCACACCCTTTCAGCCTCTTCATGTTTTTCAACTCCACTTCATGCTCCTCCTATTTTTCAGCCCGTTTCATGCTTTTCATATTTTTGACACCTTTTGAAGCTCTTCATTTTTTTCACACCTTTTCAGGCTCTTCATGTTTTTCAACACCGCTTCATGCTCCTCCTATTTTTCGGACCTTTTCATGCTCCTAATATTTTTGACACCTTTTGAAGCTCTTCATATTTTTCACACCTTTTCAGGATCTTCATGTTTTTGAACACCGCTTCATGCTCCTTCTATTTTTCAGAGAGTTTCATGCTCCTCATGTATTTCACACCTTTTGATGCTCTTCATATTTTTCACACCTTTTCAGGCTCTTCATGTTTTTCCACACCACTTCATGCTTCTCCCATTTTTCATCCCGTTTCATGCTCCTCATGTATTTCACACCTTTTGAAGCTCTTCATATTTTTCACACCTTTTCAGGCTCTTCATGTTTTTGAACACCGCTTCATGCTCCTCCTATTTTTCAGAACGTTTCATGCTCCTCCTATTTTTGAGACCGTTTCAGGCTCCTCATATTTTTGACACGTTTTGAAGCTCTTCATATTTTTCACACCTTTTCAGGCTCTTCATGGTTTTCAACACAGCTTCATGTTCCTCCAATTTTTCAGAACGTTTCATGCTCATCTCATTTTCGACACCTTTTGAAGCTCTTCATATTTTTCACACCTTTTGAAACTCTTCATATTTTTCACACGTTTTCAGGCTCTTCATGTTTTTCAACACTGCCTCATGCTCCTCCTATTTTTCAGACCGTTTCAAGCTCCTCATATTTTTGACACGTTTTGAGGCTGTTCATATTTTTCCAGCTTTTCCATGCTCTTCATATTTTTGAACACCGTTTCATGCTCTTCCTATTTTTCAGACCGTTTCATGCTCGTCATTTTTTTGACAGCTTTTGAAGTTCTTCATATTTCTCACAGTTTTTCATGCTCTCTATGTTTTTGAACACCGCTTCATGCTCCTCCTATTTTTGAGACCGTTTCATGCTCCTCATATTTTTGACACCTTTTGAAGCTCTTCATATTTTTCACACCTTTTCAGGCTCTTCATGTCTTTCAACACCGCTTCATGCTCCTCTTATTTTTCAGACCGTTTCATGCTACACTCATTTTTCAAACCTTTAGAAGCTCTTCATATTTTTCACACCTTTTCAGGCACTTCATGTTTTTGAACACCGTTTAATGCTCCTCCTATTTTTCAGACCGTTTCATGCTCCTCATATGTTTGACACCTTTTGAAGCTCTTCATATTTTTCACACCTTTTCAGGCTCTTCATGTCTTTCAACAGCGCTTCATGCTCCTCATTTTTCAGACCATTTCATGCTACACTCATTTTTCACACCTTTTGAAGCTCTTCATATTTTTCCAACTTTTCCAGGCTCTTCATGTTTTTGAACACCGTTTCATGCTCCTCCTATTTTTCAGACCGATTCATGCTCCTCATATGTTTGACAAATTTTTCAGGCTCTTAATGTATTTCAACACCACTTCATGCTCCTCCTATTTTTCAGATCGTTTCATGCTCCTCATATTTTTGACAACATTTGAAGCTCTTCATATTTTTCACACCTTTCCAGGCTCTTCATTTTTTTGAACACCGTTTAATGCTCCTCCTATTTTTCAGACAGTTTCTTGCTCCTCATATTTTTGACACCTTTTGAAGCTCTTCATATTTTTCACACGTTTTCAGGCTCTTCATGTTTTTGAAATAAGTTTCTTGCTCCTCATATTTTTCAGAACCTTTCACCCTCGTCATATTTTTGACACCTTTTTGAAGCTCTTCATATTTTTCACACCTTTCCAGGCTCTTCAAGTTTTTGAACACCGTTTCATGATCCTCCTATTTTTCAGACCGTTTCATGCTCCTCATATGTTGACACGTTTTGAAGTTCTTCATATTTTTCACACCTTTTCACGCTCTTCATGCTTTTCAGCACTACTTCATACTCCTCCTATTTTTCAGACCATTTCATGCTCCTTATATTTTTGACACCTTTTGAAGTTCTTCATATTTTTCAAACTTTTCAGGCTCTTCATCGTTTTCAACACCACTTCATGCTGTTCCTATTTTTCAGACCGTTTCATGCTCCTCATATATTTCACACCTTTTGAAGCTCTTCATGTTTTTTAACACCTTTTCATGCTCCTCCTATATTTCAGACCGTTTCATGCTCCTTATATTTTTGACACCTTTTGAAGCTCTTCATATTTTTCACAGCTTTTCAGGCTCTTCATATTTTTCAACACCACTTCATGCTTCTCCAATTTTTCAGACCGTTTCATGCTCCTCATATATTTGACACCTTTTGAAGCTCTCCATATTTTTCACACCTTTTCAGGCTCTTCATATTTTTCAACACCGCTTCAAGCTCCTCCTATTTTTCAGACCGTTTTTTGATCCTCATATTTTTCTCACCTTTGAGGCTCTTCATATATTTCACACCTTTTCAGCCTCTTCATATCTTTCAACACCGCTTCATGCTCCTCCTAATTTTCAGACCGTTTCATGCTCCTCCTATTTTTCAGACCGTTTCATGCACCTCATATTTTGACACCTTTTGAAGCTCTTCATATTTTTTACCTTTTCAGGCTCTTCATATTTTTCAACACTGCTACATGCTTCTCCTATATTTCCGACCATTTCATGCTCCTCATATTTTTGACACTATTTGAAGCTCTTCATATTTTTCACACCTTTTCAGGCTCTTCATGTTTTTTAACACTTTTTCATGCTCCTCCTATATTTCAGGCCGTTTCATGCTCCTTATATTTTTGACACCTTTTGAAGCTCTTCATATTTTCACACCTTTTCAGGCTCTCCATATTTTTCACACCGCTTCATGCTCCTCCTATTTTTCAGACCGTTTCATGCTCCTCATATGTTGCACTCCTTTTTCAGGCTCTTCATGATTTTCAACAACACTTCTTGCTCCTCCTATTTTTCAGACCGTTTCATGCACCTCATATTTTGACACCTTTTGAAGCTCTTCATATTTTTTACCTTTTCAGGCTCTTCATATTTTTCAACACTGCTACATGCTTCTCCTATATTTCCGACCATTTCATGCTCCTCATATTTTTGATACCTTTTGAAGCTCTTCATATTTTTCACACCTTTTCAGGCTCTTCATGTTTTTCAACACCGCTTCATGCTCCTCCTATTTTCCAGACCGTTTCATGCTCCTCATATTTTTGACACCTTTGAAGCTCTTCATATACTTCAAACCTTTTCAGGCTCTTCATGTTTTTCCACACCACTTCATGCTTCTCCTATTTTTCAGCCCGTTTCATGCTCCTCATGTATTTCACACCTTTTGAAGCTCTTCATATTTTTCACACCTTTTCAGGCTCTTCACGTTTTAATCACCATTTCATGCTCCTCTTATTTTTCAGACCGTTTCAAGCTCATCTCATTTTTGACACCTTTTGAAGCTCTTCATATATTTCACACATTTTCAGCTCTTCATATTTTTCACACCCTTTCAGGCTCTTCATGTTTTTCAACACCACTTCATGCTCCTCCTATTTTTCAGACCGTTTCATGCTCATCTCATTTTTGACACCTTTTGAAGCTCTTCATATTTTTCACAAGTTCTCAGGCTCTTCATCTTTTTCAACACCGCTTCATGCTCCTCATATTTTTCAGACCGTTTCATGCTTCTCATATTTTTGACACCTTTTGAAGCTCTTCATATTTTTCACACCTTTTAATGCTCTTCATGTTTTTGAACACCGCTTCATGCTCCTCGTCTTTTTCAGACCGTTTCATGCTCCTAATATGTTTGACACATTTTGAAGCTCTTCATATTTTTCACAACTTTTCAGGCTCTTCATGTTTTTGAACACCGCTTCATGCTCCTTCTATTTTTCAGAGAGTTTCATGCTCCTCATGTATTTCACACCTTTTGAAGCTCTTCATATTTTTCACACCTTTTCAGGCTCTTCATGTTTTTCCACACCACTTCATGCTTCTCCTATTTTTCAGCCCGTTTCATGCTCCTCATGTATTTCACACCTTTTGAAACTCTTCATATTTTTCACAACTTTTCAGGTCTTCACATTTTGATCACCATTTCATGCTCATCTTATTTTTCAGACCGTTTCATGCTCATCTCATTTTTGACACCTCTTGAAGCTCTTCATATTTTTCACGCCTTTTCAGGCTCTTCATGTTTTTGAACACCACTTCATGCTCCTCCTATTTTTCAGAACGTTTCATGCTCCTCCTATTTTTGAGATCGTTTCAGGCTCCTCATATTTTTGACACGTTTTGAAGCTCTTCATATTTTTCACACCTTTTCAGGCTCTTCATGGTTTTCAACACAGCTTCATGTTCCTCCAATTTTTCAGAACGTTTCATGCTCATCTCATTTTCGACACCTTTTGAAGCTCTTCATATTTTTCACACCTTTTGAAACTCTTCATATTTTTCACACGTTTTCAGGCTCTTCATGTTTTTCAACACCGCTTCATGCTCCTCCTATTTTTCAGACCGTTTCAAGCTCCTCATATTTTTGACACGTTTTGAGGCTCTTCATATTTTTCCAACTTTTCCAGGCTCTTCATGTTTTTGAACACCGTTTCATGCTCTTCCTATTTTTCAGACCGTTTCATGCTCGTCATTTTTTTGACAGCTTTTGAAGTTCTTCATATTTCTCACAGTTTTTCATGCTCTCTATGTTTTTGAACACCGCTTCATGCTCCTCCTATTTTTGAGACCGTTTCATGCTCCTCATATTTTTGACACCTTTTGAAGCTCTTCATATTTTTCACACCTTTTCAGGCTCTTCATGTCTTTCAACACCGCTTCATGCTCCTCTTATTTTTCAGACCGTTTCATGCTACACTCATTTTTCAAACCTTTAGAAGCTCTTCATATTTTTCACACCTTTTCAGGCACTTCATGTTTTTGAACACCATTTAATGCTCCTCCTATTTTTCAGACCGTTTCATGCTCCTCATATGTTTGACACCTTTTGAAGCTCTTCATATTTTTCCAACTTTTCCAGGCTCTTCATGTTTTTGAACACCGTTTCATGCTCCTCCTATTTTTCAGACCGTTTCATGCTCCTCATATGTTTGACAAATTTTTCAGGCTCTTAATGTATTTCAACACCACTTCATGCTCCTCCTATTTTTCAGATCGTTTCATGCTCCTCATATTTTTGACAACATTTGAAGCTCTTCATATTTTTCACACCTTTCCAGGCTCTTCATGTTTTTGAACACCGTTTAATGCTCCTCCTATTTTTCAGACAGTTTCTTGCTCCTCATATTTTTGAACACCGTTTAATGCTCCTCCTATTTTTCAGACCGTTTCATGTTCCTCATATTTTTGACACAGTTTGAAGCTCTTCATATTTTTCACACCTGCTGAAGCTATTCATGTTATTGAAATAAGTTTCTTGCTCCTCATATTTTTCAGAACCTTTCACCCTCCTCATATTTTTGACACCTTTTTGAAGCTCTTCATATTTTTCACACCTTTCCAGGCTCTTCTAGTTTTTAAACACCGTTTCATGATCCTCCTATTTTTCAGACCATTTCATGCTCCTCATATGTTGACACGTTTTGAAGTTCTTCATATTTTTCACACCTTTTCACGCTCTTCATGTTTTTCAGCACTACTTCATACTCCTCCTATTTTTCAGACCGTTTCATGCTCCTTATATTTTTGACACCTTTTGAAGTTCTTCATATTTTTCAAACTTTTCAGGCTCTTCATCGTTTTCAACGCCACTTCATGCTCTTCCTATTTTTCAGACCGTTTGATGCTCCTCATATATTTCACACCTTTTGAAGCTCTTCATGTTTTTTAACACCTTTTCATGCTCCTCCTATATTTCAGACCGTTTCATGCTCCTTATATTTTTGACACCTTTTGAAGCTCTTCATATTTTTCACACCTTTTCAGGCTCTTCATATTTTTCAACACCACTTCATGCTTCTCCAATTTTTCAGACCGTTTCATGCTCCTCATATATTTGACACCTTTTGAAGCTCTTCATATTTTTCACACCTTTTCAGGCTCTTCATATTTTTCAACACCGCTTCAAGCTCCTCCTATTTTTCAGACCGTTTCTTGATCCTCATATTTTTCACACCTTTGAGGCTCTTCATATATTTCACACCTTTTCAGCCTCTTCATATTTTTCAACACCGCTTCATGCTCCTCCTAATTTTCAGACCGTTTCATTCTCCTCATATTTTTGACACTATTTGAAGCTCTTCATATTTTTCACACCTTTTCAGGCTCTTCATGTTTTTTAACACTTTTTCATGCTCCTCCTATATTTCAGGCCGTTTCATGCTCCTTATATTTTTGACACCTTTTGAAGCTCTTCATATTTTCACACCTTTTCAGGCTCTCCATATTTTTCACACCGCTTCATGCTCCTCCTATTTTTTCAGACCGTTTCATGCTCCTCATATGTTGCACTCCTTTTTCAGGCTCTTCATGATATTCAACAACACTTCATGCTCCTCCTATTTTTCAGACCGTTTCATGCTCCTCCTATTTTTCAGACCGTTTCATGCACCTCATATTTTGACACCTTTTGAAGCTCTTCATATTTTTTACCTTTTCAGGCTCTTCATATTTTTCAACACTGCTACATGCTTCTCCTATATTTCCGACCATTTCATGCTCCTCATATTTTTGATACCTTTTGAAGCTCTTCATATTTTTCACACCTTTTCAGGCTCTTCATGTTTTTCAACACCGCTTCATGCTCCTCCTATTTTCCAGACCGTTTCATGCTCCTCATATTTTTGATACCTTTGAAGCTCTTCATATATTTCAAACCTTTTCAGGCTCTTCATGTTTTTCCACACCACTTCATGCTCCTCCTATTTTTCAGACCGTTTCATTCTCCTCATATTTTTGACATCTTTAGAAACTCTTCATATCTTTCACACCTTTTCAGACTCTTCATGTTTTTCAACACAGCTTCATGATCCTCCTATTTTTCAGACCATTTCATTCTCCTCATATATTTGACACCTTTTGAAGCTCTTCATATATTTCACACCTTTTCAGGCTCTTCATTTTTTTCAACACCACTTCATGCTCCTCCTATATTTCAGACCGTTTCATGCTCATCTCATTTTTGACACCTTTTGAAGCTCTTCATATTTTTTACAAGTTCTCAGGCTCCTCATGTTTTTCAACACCGCTTCATGCTCCTCCTATTTTTCAGATCGTTTCATGCTTCTCATATGTTTGACACCTTTTGAAGCTCTTCATATTTTTCACACATTTCCAGGCTCTTCATGTTTTTGAACACCGCTTCATGCTCCTTTTCTTTTTCAGACCGTTTCATGCACCTCATATTTTTGACACGTTTTGAAGCTCTTCATATTTTTCACACCTTTTCAGGCTCTTCATATTTTTGAACACCGCTTCATTCTCCTCATATTTTTCAGACCGTTTCATGCTCCTTGTAATTTTGACACCTTTTGAAGCTCTTCATATTTTTCACACCTTTTCAGGCTCTTCATGTTTTTCAACACCGCTTCATGCTCCTCCTATTTTTCAGACCGTTTCATGCTTCTCATATTTTTGACACCTTTTGAAGCTTTTCATATTTTTCACACCTTTTCAGGCTCTTCATTTTTTCAACACTACTTCTTGCTCCTCCAAATTTTCAGACCGTTTCATACTCATCTAATTTTTGACACCTTTTGAAGCTCTTCATATTTTTCACACCTTTTGAAGCTCTTCGTATTTTCACACCTTTTCAGGCTCTTCATGTTTTTCCACACCACTTCATGCTTCTCCTATTTTTCAGCCCGTTTCATGCTCCTCATGTATTTCACACCTTTTGAAGCTCTTCATATTTTTCACACATTTTCAGGCTCTTCACGTTTTATCACCATTTCATGCTCCTTTATTTTTCACACCGTTTCATGCACCTCATATTTTTGACACGTTTTGAAGCTCTTCATATTTTTCACACCTTTTCAGGCTCTTCATATTTTTGAACACCGCTTCATGCTCCTCCTATTTTTCAGACCGTTTCATGCTCCTCATATGTTTGACACCTTTTGTAGCTCTTCATAATTTTCACACCCTTTCAGCCTCTTCATGTTTTTCAACTCCACTTCATGCTCCTCCTATTTTTCAGACCGTTTCATGCTCATCTCATTTTTGACACCTTTTGAAGCTCTTCATATTTTTCACAAGTTCTCAGGCTCTTCATGTTTTTCAACACCGCTTCATGCTCCTCATATTTTTCAGACCGTTTCATGCTTCTCATATTTTTGACACCTTTTGAAGCTCTTCATATTTTTCACACCTTTTAAGGCTCTTCATGTTTTTGAACACCGCTTCATGCTCCTCGTCTTTTTCAGACCGTTTCATGCTCCTCATATTTTTGACACCTTTTGAAGCTCTTAATATTTTCACACCTTTTCAGGCTCTTCATGTTTTTGAACACCGCTTCGTACTCATCCTATTTTTCAGACCGTTTCATGCTCCTAATATGTTTGACACCTTTTGAAGCTCTTCATATTTTTCACAACTTTTCAGGCTCTTCATGTTTTTGAACACCGCTTCATGCTCCTTCTATTTTTCAGAGAGTTTCATGCTCCTCATGTATTTCACACCTTTTGAAGCTCTTCATATTTTTCACACCTTTTCAGGCTCTTCATGTTTTTCCACACCACTTCATGCTTCTCCTATTTTTCAGCCCGTTTCATGCTCCTCATGTATTTCACACCTTTTGAAACTCTTCATATTTTTCACACCTTTTCAGGTCTTCACATTTTGATCACCATTTCATGCTCATCTTATTTTTCAGACCGTTTCATGCTCATCTCATTTTTGACACCTTTTGAAGCTCTTCATATTTTTCACGCCTTTTCAGGCTCTTCATGTTTTTGAACACCGCTTCATGCTCCTCCTATTCTTCAGAACGTTTCATGCTCCTCCTATTTTTGAGACCGTTTCAGGCTCCTTGTAATTTTGACACCTTTTGAAGCTCTTCATATTTTTCACACCTTTTCAGGCTCTTCATGTTTTTCAAAACCGCTTCATGCTCCTCCTATTTTTCAGACTATTACATGCTCCTCATATTTTTGACACCTTTTGAAGCTCTTCATATTTTTCACACCTTTTCAGGCTCTTCATGTTTTTCAACACCGCTTCATGCTCCTCCTATTTTTCAGACTGTTACATGCTCCTCATATTTTTGACACCTTTTGAAGCTTTTCATATTTTTCACACCTTTTCAGGCTCTTCATTTTTTTCAACACTACTTCTTGCTCCTCAAAATTTTCAGACCGTTTCATACTCTTCTAATTTTTGACACTTTTTGAAGCTCTTCATATTTTTCACACCTTTTGAAGCTCTTCGTATTTTCACACCTTTTCAGGCTCTTCATATTTTTGAACACCGCTTCATGCTCCTTCTATTTTTCAGAGACTTTCATGCTCCTCATGTATTTCTCACCTTTTGAAGCTCTTCATATTTTTCACACCTTTTCAGGCTCTTCATGTTTTTCCACACCACTTCATGCTTCTCCTATTTTTCAGCCCGTTTCATGCTCCTCATGTATTTCACACCGTTTGAAGCTCTTCATATTTTTCACACCTTTTCAGGCTCTTCACGTTTTGATCACCATTTCATGGTCCTTTATTTTTCAGACCGTTTCATGCTCATCTCATTTTTGACACGTTTTGAAGCTCTTCATATTTTCACACCTTTTCAGGCTCTTCATGTTTTTGAACACCGCTTCATGCTCCTCCTATTTTTCAGACCGTTTCGTGCTCCTCATATTTTTGACACCTTTTGAAGCTCTTCATATTTTTCACACCTTTTCAGGCTCTTCATGTTTTTCAACACCACTTCATGCTCCTCCTATTTTTCAGACCGTTTCATGCTCCTCATATTTTTGACACCTTTTGAAGCTCTTCATATTTTTCACACCTTTTCAAGCTCTTCATGTTTTTCAACATCACTTCATGCTCCTCATATTTTTCAGACTGTTTCATGCTCCTCATATTTTTGACACCATTTGAAGCTCTTCATATTTTTCACACTTTTTCAGGCTCTTCATGTTTTTCAACACCACTTCATGCTCCTCCTATTTTTCAGACCGTGTCATGAGCCTCATATTTTTGACACATTTTGAAGCTCTTCATAATTTTCACCCCTTTTCAGGCTCTTCATGTTTTTCAACACCACTTCCTGCTCCTCCTATTTTTCAGACCGTTTCATGCTCCTCATATTTTTGACATCTTTAGAAACTCTTCATATCTTTCAAACCTTTTCAGACTCTTCATGTTTTTCAACACCGCTTCATGATCCTCCTATTTCTCAGACCGTTTCATTCTCCTCATATTTTTGACACCTTTTGAAGCTCTTCATATATTTCACACCTTTTCAGGCTCTTCATTTTTTTCAACACCACTTCATGCTCCTCCTATTTTTCAGACCGTTTCATGCTCATCTCATTTTTGACACCTTTTGAAGCTCTTCATATTTTTCACAAGTTCTCAGGCTCTTCATGTTTTTCAACACCGCTTCATGCTCCTCATATGTTTCAGACCGTTTCATGCTTCTCATATTTTTGACACCTTTTGAAGCTCTTCATATTTTTCACACCTTTTCAGGCTCTTCATGTTTTTGATCAGCATTTCATGCTCCTTCTATTTTTCAGCCCGTTTCATGCTCCTCATGTATTTCACACCTTTTGAAGCTCTTCATATTTTTCACACCTTTTCAGGCTCTTCACGTTTTAATCACCATTTCATGCTCCTCTTATTTTTCAGACCGTTTCATGCTCATCTCATTTTTGACACCTTTTGAAGCTCTTCATATATTTCACACATTTTCAGCTCTTCATATTTTTCACACCTTTTCAGGCTCTTCATGTTTTTGAACACCGCTTTATGCTCCTCCTATTTTTCAGACCCTTTCATGCTCCTCATATTTTTGACACCTTTTCATGCTCTTCATATTTTTCAAACCTTTTCATGCTCTTCATGTTTTTGATCACCGTTTCTTGCTCCTCCTATTTTTCAGATCGTTTCATGCTCCTCATATTTTTGACACCTTTTGAAGCTGTTCATATTTTTCACACCTTTTCAGACTCTTCATGTTTTTGATCACCGTTTCTTGCTCCTCCTATTTTTCAGATCGTTTCATGCTCCTCACATTTTTGACACCTTTTGAAGCTCTTTATATTTTTCACAAGTTCTCAACTCTTCATGTTTTTCAACACCGCTTCATGCTCCTCATATTTTTCAGACCGTTTCATGCTTCTCATATTTTTGACACCTTTTGAAGCTCTTCATATTTTTCACACCTGTTAAGGCTCTTCATGTTTTTGAACACCGCTTCATGCTCCTCCTCTTTTTCAGACCGTTTCATGCTCCTCATATTTTTGACACCTTTTGAAGCTCTTCATATTTTCACACGTTTTCAGGCTCTTCATGTTTTTGAACACCGCTTCGTGCTCCTCCTATTTTTCAGACCGTTTCATGCTCCTAATATGTTTGACACATTTTGAATCTCTTCATATTTTTCACAACTTTTCAGGCTCTTCATGTTTTTGAACACCGCTTCATGCTCCTTCTATATTTCAGAGAGTTTCATGCTCCTCATGTATTTCACACCCTTTGAAGCTCTTCATATTTTTCACACCTTTTCAGGCTCTTCATGTTTTTCCACACCACTTCATGCTTCTCCTATTTTTCAGCCCGTTTCATGCTCCTCATGTATTTCACATCTTTTGAAGCTCTTCATATTTTTCAAACCTTTTCAGGCTCTTCATGGTTTTCAACACAGCTTCATGTTGCTCCTATTTTTCAGAACGTTTCATGCTCATCTCATTTTCGACACCTTTTGAAGCTCTTCATATTTTCACACCTTTTGAAACTCTTCATATTTTTCACACGTTTTCAGGCTCTTCATGTTTTTCAACACCGCTTCATGCTCCTCCTATTTTTCAGACCTTTTCAAGTTCCTCATATTTTTGACACGTTTTGAGGCTCTTCATATTTTTCCAACTTTTCCAGGCTCTTCATGTTTTTGAACACCGTTTCATGCTCTTCCTATTTTTCAGACCGTTTCATGCTCGTCATATTTTTGACAGCTTTTGAAGTTCTTCATATTTTTCACACGTTTTCAGGCTCTTCATGTTTTTCAACACCGCTTCATGCTCCTCCTATTTTTCAGACCGTTTCCAGCTCCTCATATTTTTGACACCTTTTGAAGTTCTTCATATTTTTCAAACTTTTCAGGCTCTTCATCGTTTTCAACATCACTTCATGCTCTTCCTATTTTTCAGACCGTTTCATGCTCCTCATATATTTCACACCTTTTGAAGCTCTTAATGTTTTTTAACACCTTTTCATGCTCCTCCTATATTTCAGACCGTTTCATGCTCCTTATATTTTTGACACCTTTTGAAGCTCTTCATATTTTTCACAACTTTTCAGGCTCTTCATATTTTTCAACACCACTTCATGCTTCTCCAATTTTTCAGACCGTTTCATGCTCCTCATATATTTGACACCTTTTGAAGCTCTCCATATTTTTCACACCTTTTCAGGCTCTTCATATTTTTCAACACCGCTTCAAGCTCCTCCTATTTTTCAGACCGTTTCTTGATCCTCATATTTTTCACACCTTTGAGGCTCTTCATATATTTCACACCTTTTCAGGCTTTTCATGTTTTTTAACACCGCTTCATGCTCCTCCTAATTTTCAGACCGTTTCATTCTCCTCATATTTTTGACACTATTTGAAGCTCTTCATATTTTTCACACCTTTTCAGGCTCTTCATGTTTTTTAACACTTTTTCATGCTCCTCCTATATTTCAGACCGTTTCATGCTCCTTATATTTTTGACACTTTTTGAAGCTCTTCATATTTTCACACCTTTTCAGGCTCTTCATGGTTCTCAACACCGCTTTATGCTCCTCCTATTTTTGAGACCGTTTCATGGTCCTCATATTTTTCACATCTTTTGAAGCTCTTCATATTTTTCACACCTTTTCAGGCTCTTCATGTTTCTCAAGACCGCTTTATGCTCCTCCTATATTTCAGACCGTTTCATGGTCCTCATATTTTTGACACCTTTTGAAGCTCTTCATATTTTTCACACCTTTTCAGGCTCTTCATGTATTTGAGCACAGCTTCATGCTGCTCCTATTTTTCAGACCGTTTTATGCTCCTCATATTTGTGAAATCTTTTGAAGCTTTTCATATTTTTCACACCTTTTAGGCTCTTCATGTTTTTCAGCACCACTTCATGCTCCTCCTATTTCTCAGACCGGTTCATGCTCCTCATATTGTTGACACCTTTTAAAGCTCTTCATATTTTTCACATCTTTTCAGGCTCTTCATGTTTTTCAACACCACTTCATGCTCGTCCTATTTTCCAAACCGTTTCATGCTCCTCATATTTTTGACACCTTTTGAATCTCTTCATATATTTTACACCTTTTCAGGCACTTCATGTTTTTCAACATCATTTCATGCTCCTCCTTCTTTTCAGACCATTTCATGCTCATCACATTTTTGGCACTTTCTGAAGCTCTTCATATTTTTAACACCTTTTGAAGCTCTTCATGTTTTTCAACACCGCATCACCTCCTCCTATTTTTTAGACCGTCTCATGCTCCTCCTATATTTGAAACCTTTTGAGGCTCTTCATATATTTCACACCTTTTTAGTCTCTTCATGTTTTTCAACACTGTCTCATGCTCCTCCTATTTTTTTTACCCGTTTCATGTTACTCATAATTTTGAAACCTTTTGAAGCTCTTCATATTTTTCACAGCTTTTCAGGGTGTTCATGTTTGTCAACACCATTTCATGCTTCTCCTATTTGTCAGACCGTTTCAGGCTCCTCATATTTTTGACACCTTTTGAAGCTCTTCATGTTTTTCACACATTTTCAGGCTCTTCATGTTTTCAACACAGGTTTATGTTAATCCTATTTTTTAGACCGTTTGATGCTCCTCATATTTTTGACACCTTTGAAGCTCATCATATTTTTCACACCGTTTCAGGCTCTTCATGTTTTTCAACACTGGATCATGCTCCTCCTATTTTTCAGACCGTTTCATGCTCCTCATATTTTTCACACCTTTTGAAGCTATTCATATTTTTCACAACTTTTCATGCTCTTCATGTTTTTCAACACTGTTTCATGCTCCTCCTATTTTTCAGACCGTTTCATGCTCCTCATATTTTTCACACCTCTTCAAGCTCTTCATATTTTTCACAACTTTTCAGGCTTTTCATGTTTCTCAAAACCGTTTCAGGCTCCTCCTATTTTTCAGACCCATTCATGCTCCTGATATTTTTGACACCTTTTGAAACTCTTTTTATTTTTCACACCTTTTCAGGCTCTTCATGTTAGTCAACAACTTTTCATGCTAATCCTATTTTTCCGACCGTTTCACGCTCCTCATATTTATGACACCTTTTGAAGCTCTTCATATTTTTAACACCTTTTCAGGCTCTTCAAGTTTTTCAACAACGTTTCATGCTCCTCCTACTTTTCAGACGTTTTCATCCTCCTCATTTTTTGAACCTTTTGAAGCTTTTCATATTTTTCACATCTTTTCATGCTCTTCATATTTTTCAACACGGTTTCATGCTCCTCCTGTTTTTCAGACCGTTTAATGCTCCTCATATTGTTGACACCTTTTGAAGCTCTTCATGTTTTTCAACACCGTTTCATGCTCGTCCTATTTTTCAGACCGTTTCATGGTCCTCATATTTTTCAGACCGTTTCAAGCTCCTCATATTTTTGACACCTTTTGAAGCTCTTCATATATTTCACACCTTTTCAGGCTCTTCATGCTTTCAACAGCGCTTCATGCTTCTCCTATTTTTCAGACCGTTTCATGCTCCTGATATTTTTGACACCTTTTGAAGCTCTTCATATATTTCACACCTTTTCAGGCTCTTCATGTTTTTCAACACCGCTTCATGCTCCGCCTATTTTTCAGACCGTTTCATGCTCCTCTTTTTTTTGACACCTTTTGAAGCTTTTCATATTTTTCACACCTTTTCAGGCTCTTCATGTTTTGCAACACAGCTTCATGCTCCTCCTATTTTTCAGACCGTTTCATGCTCCTCATATTTTTGACTGCTTTTGATGCTCTTCATATATTTCAAACCTTTTCAGTCTCTTCATGTGTTTAAACAAGGCTTCATGCTCCTCCTATTTTTCAGACCATTTCAAGCTCCTCATATTTTTGACACCTTTTGAAGCTCTTCATATTTTTAACTCCTTTTCAGGCTCTTCAAGTTTTCCACAACGTTTCATGCTCCTCCTATTTTTCAGACGTTTTCATCCTCCTCATTTTTTTGAAACCTTTTCAAGCTTTTCATATTTCTCACACCTTTTCATGCTCTTCATATTTTTCAACATGGTGTCATGCTCCTCCTGTTTTTCAGACACTTTCATGCTCCTCATATTTTTGACACCTTTTGAAGCTCTTAATATTTTTTCACACCTTTTCATGCCCTTCGTGTTTTACAACACCGTTTCATGCTCCTCCTATTTTTCAGATGGTTTCAGGCTCCTCATATTTTTGACACCTTTTGAAGCTCTTCATGTTTTTCAACATCGTTTCATGATCGTCCTATTTTTTAGACCGTTTCATGGTCCTCATATTTTTCAGACCGTTTCATGCTTCTCATATTTTTGACACCTTTTGCAACTCTTCATATTTCTCACACCTTTTTAGGCTCTTCATGTTTTTCAACACCGTTTCAGGCTCCTCCTATTTTTCAGACCGTTTCATGCTCCTCATATATTTGACACCTTTGAAGCTCTTCATATGTTTCCAACGTTTTCAGCTTCTTCATGTTTTTACACCGTCTCATGCTCCTCCTATTTTTAAGACCGTTTCATGCTCCTCATATTTTGACACCTTTTGAAGCTCTTCATATTTTTCACACATTTTCATGCTTTTCATGTTTTTTACCACCGTTTCATGCTCCTCCTGTTTTTCAGACCGTTTCATGCTCCTCATATTTTTGACACCTTTTGAAGCTCTTCACGTTTTTCAACACCGTTTCATGCTCCTCTTAATTTTCAGACCATTTGATCCTCCTCTTATTTTTCAGACCGTTTCATGCTCCTCATATTTTTGACACCTTTTGAAGCTCTTCATATTTTTCACATCTTTTGAAACTCTTCGTATTTTCACACCTTTTCAGGCTCTTCATATTTTTGAACACCGCTTCATGCTCCTTCTTTTTTTCAGAGAGTTTCATGCTCCTCATGTGTTTCTCACCTTTTGAAGCTCTTCATAATTTTCACACCCTTTTAGCCTCTTCATGTTTTTCAACACCACTTCATGCTCCTCCTATTTTTCAGACCGTTTCATTCTCCTCATATATTTGACATCTTTAGAAACTCTTCATATCTTTCACACCTTTTCAGACTCTTCATGTTTTTCAACACAGCTTCATGATCCTCCTATTTTCAGACCGTTTCATTCTCCTCATATTTTTGACACCTTTTGAAGCTCTTCATATATTTCACACATTTTCAGGCTCTTCATATTTTTGAACACCGCTTCATGCTCCTTCTATTTTTCAGAGAGTTTCATGCTCCTCATGTATTTCTCACCTTTTGAAGCTCTTCATAATTTTCACACCCTTTTAGCCTCTTCATGTTTTTCAACACCACTTCATGCTCCTCCTATTTTTCAGACCGTTTCATTCTCCTCATATATTTGACATCTTTAGAAACTCTTCATATCTTTCACACCTTTTCAGACTCTTCATGTTTTTCAACACAGCTTCATGATCCTCCTATTTTTCAGACCGTTTCATGCTCCTCATATTTTTGACACCTTTTGAAGCTCTTCATATATTTCACACCTTTTCAGGCTCTTCATTTTTTTCAACACCACTTCATGCTCCTCCTATATTTCAGACCGTTTCATGCTCATCTCATTGTTGACACCTTTTGAAGCTCTTCATATTTTTCACACCTTTTAAGGCTCTTCATGTTTTTGAACACCGCTTCATGCTCCTTCTCTTTTTCAGACCGTTTCATGCACCTCATATATTTGACACCTTTTGAAGCTCTTCATATTTTTCACAGCTTTTCAGGCTTTTCATGTTTTTCAACACCGTTTCAAGCTCCTCATATTTTTGACTCCTTTTGAAGCTCTTAATATTTTTCACACCTTTTCAGACTCTTCATGTTTTTAACACCGTTTCATGCTCCTCCTATTTTTCAGACCGTTTCATGCTCCTCATACATTTGACACTTTTTGAAGCTCTTCATATTTTTCACACATTTTCAGGCTCTTCATATTTTTCAACATGGTTTCATGCTCCTCCTGTTTTTCAGACCGTTTCATGCTCCTCATATTTTTGACACCTTTTGAAGCTCTTCACTTTTTTTAACACCGTTTCATGCTCCTCTTAATTTTCAGACCATTTGATCCTCCTCTTATTTTTCAGACCGTTTCATGCTCCTCATATATTTGACACCTTTTGAAGCTCTTCATATTTTTCACACCTTTTCAGACTCTTCATGTTTTTCCACACCATTTCATGCTCCTCATATTTTTGACACCTTTTTAAGCTCTTCATATTTTTCACACCTTCTCAGGCTTTTCATGTTTCTGAACACCGTTTCATGCTAATCCTATTTTTCAGACCGTTTCACGCTCCTCATATTTTTGAAACCTTTTGAAGCTCTTCATATTTTTAACACCTTTTGAGGCTCTTCAAGTAATTCAACAACGTTTCATGCTCCCCGTATTTTTCAGACCGTATCATGCTCCTCATATTTTTGACAAATTTTGAAGCTCTTCATATTTCTCAGCAGACTTTTTCAGGCTCTTCATCTTTTTCCACACCACTTCATGCTTCTCCTATTTTTCAGACCGTTTCATGCTCCTCATATTTTTGACACCTTTTGAAACTCTTCATATATTTCACACCTTTTCAGGCTCTTCATTTTTTGAACACCGCTTCATGCTCCTCCTTTTTTTCAAACCGTTTCATTCTCCTCATAATTTTGACACCTTTTGAAGCTCTTCATATTTTTCACACTTTTCAGGCTCTTCATGTTTTTCAACACCACTTCAAGCTCCTCCTATATTTCAGACCGTTTCATGATCCTCATATTTTTGACCCCTTTAGAAGCTCTTCATATTTTTCACACCTTTTCAGACTCTTCATTTTTTTCAACACCACTTCATTCTCCTCCTATTTTTCAGACCGTTTCATGCTCCTGATATTTTTGACACATTTCGAAACTCCCCATATTTTTCACACCTTTTGAAGCTCTTCATATTTTTCACACGTTCCCAGGCTCTTCATGTTTTTCAACACCGCTTCATGCTCCTCCTATTTTTCAGCCCATTTGATGCTCCTCATATTTTTGACACCTTTTGATTCTCTTCATATTTTTCACACCTTTTCAGGCACTTCATATTTTTTAAACGCAGCTTCATGCTCCTCCTAATTTTCAGTCTGTTTCATGCTCCTGATATTTTTTGACACCTTTTGAAGCTCTTCATATCTTTCACACCTTTTCAGGCTCTTCATGTTTTTCAACACCGTTTCAAGCTCCTCATATTTTTGACTCCTTTTGAAGCTCTTAATATTTTTCACACCTTTTCAGACTCTTCATGTTTTTAACACCGTTTCATGCTCCTCCTATTTTTCAGATCGTTTCATGCTCCTCATACATTTGACACTTTTTGAAGCTCTTCATATTTTTCACACATTTTCAGGCTCTTCATATTTTTCAACATGGTTTCATGCTCCTCCTGTTTTTTCAGACCGTTTCATGCTCCTCATATTTTTGACACCTTTTGAAGCTCTTCACTTTTTTTAACACCGTTTCATGCTCCTCTTAATTTTCAGACCATTTGATCCTCCTCTTATTTTTCAGACCGTTTCATGCTCCTCATATATTTGACACCTTTTGAAGCTCTTCATATTTTTCACACCTTTTCAGACTCTTCATGTTTTTCCACACCATTTCATGCTCCTCATATTTTTGACACCTTTTTAAGCTCTTCATATTTTTCACACCTTCTCAGGCTTTTCATGTTTCTGAACACCGTTTCATGCTAATCCTATTTTTCAGACCGTTTCACGCTCCTCATATTTTTGAAACCTTTTGAAGCTCTTCATATTTTTAACACCTTTTGAGGCTCTTCAAGTAATTCAACAACGTTTCATGCTCCCCGTATTTTTCAGACCGTATCATGCTCCTCATATTTTTGACAAATTTTGAAGCTCTTCATATTTCTCAGACTTTTTCAGGCTCTTCATCTTTTTCCACACCACTTCATGCTTCTCCTATTTTTCAGACCGTTTCATGCTCCTCATATTTTTGACACCTTTTGAAACTCTTCATATATTTCACACCTTTTCAGGCTCTTCATTTTTTGAACACCGCTTCATGCTCCTCCTTTTTTTCAAACCGTTTCATTCTCCTCATAATTTTGACACCTTTTGAAGCTCTTCATATTTTTCACACTTTTCAGGCTCTTCATGTTTTTCAACACCACTTCAAGCTCCTCCTATATTTCAGACCGTTTCATGATCCTCATATTTTTGACCCCTTTAGAAGCTCTTCATATTTATCACACCTTTTCAGACTCTTCATTTTTTTCAACACCACTTCATTCTCCTCCTATTTTTCAGACCGTTTCATGCTCCTGATATTTTTGACACATTTCGAAACTCCCCATATTTTTCACACCTTTTGAAGCTCTTCATATTTTTCACACGTTCCCAGGCTCTTCATGTTTTTCAACACCGCTTCATGCTCCTCCTATTTTTCAGCCCATTTGATGCTCCTCATATTTTTGACACCTTTTGATTCTCTTCATATTTTTCACACCTTTTCAGGCACTTCATATTTTTTAACGCAGCTTCATGCTCCTCCTAATTTTCAGTCTGTTTCATGCTCCTGATATTTTTTGACACCTTTTGAAGCTCTTCATATCTTTCACACCTTTTCAGGCTCTTCATTTTTTTCAACACTACTTCATGCTCCTCCTATTTTTCAGACCGTTTCATGCTCCTCATACATTTGACACTTTTTGAAGCTCTTCATATTTTTCACACCTTTTCAGGCTCTTCATGTTTTTCAACACCGCTTCTTGATTCTCCTATTTTTCAGACCGTTTCATGCTCCTCATATTTTTGACACCTTTTGAAGCTCTTCATATTCTTCACAACTTTTGAGGCTCTTCATGTTTTTCAACACCGCTTCTTGATCCTCCTATTTTTCAGACGGTTTCATGCTCCTCATATTTTTGACACCTTTTGAAGCTCTTCATATTTATCACACTTTTCAGGCTCTTCATGTTTTTCAACACCACTTCATGCTCCTCCTATTTTTCAGACGGTTTCATGCTCCTCATATTTTTGACACCTTTTGAAGCTCTTCATATTTTTCACACCTTTTCACGCTCTTCATGTTTTTTTAACAGTGTTTCGTGCTCCTCCTATTTTTCAGACCGTTTCATGCTCCTCATATTATTGACACCTTTTGAAGCTCTTCATATTTTTCACAGCTTTTCAGGCTCTTCATATTTTTGAACACCGCTTCATGCTCCTCCTATTTTTCGGACCGTTTCATGCTCATCTCATTTTTGACACCTTTTGAAGCTCTTTATATTTTTCACACCTTTTGAAGCTCTTCATATTTTTCACATTTTTGAAGCTCTTCATATTTTTCACACGTTTTCAGGCTCTTCATGTTTTTCAACACCGTTTCATGCTCCTCCTATTTTTCAGACCGTTTCATTCTCCTCATATATTTGACACCTTTTGAAGCTTTTCATATTTTTCACACTTTTTCAGGCTCTTTATATTTTTGAACAACACTTCTTTCTCCTCATTTTTTGCAGATCGTTTCATACTCCTCTTATTATTGACACCTTTTGAAGCTCTTCATATTTCTCACAGCTTTTCAGGCTCTTCATATTTTTGAACACCGTTTCATGCTCCTCCTATTTTTCAGACCGTTTCATGCTCCTCAAGTATTTCAGACCGTTTGAAGCTCTTCATATTTTTCACACCTTTTCAGGCTCTTCATGATTTTGAACACATTTTCATGCTCCTCCTATTTTTCAGACCGTTTAAGCCTCCTCATATTTTTGACAATTTTTGAAGCTCCCCATATTTTTCACACCTTTTGAAGCTCTTCATATTTTTCACACGTTCTCAGGCTCTTCATGTTTTTCAACACCACTTCATGCTCCTCCTTTTTTTCAGACCATTTCATTCTCCTCATATTTTTGACAGCTTTTGAAGCTCTTCATATTTTTCACAACTTTTCAGGCTCTTCATGTTTTTGAACAGCACTTCATGCTCCTCCTATATTTCAGACCGTTTCATGATCCTCATATTTTTGACCCCTTTAGAAGCTCTTCATATTTTTCACACCTTTTCAGACTCTTCATTTTTTTCAACACCACTTCATTCTCCTCCTATTTTTCAGACCGTTTCATGCTCCTGATATTTTTGACACATTTCGAAACTCCCCATATTTTTCACACCTTTTGAAGCTCTTCATATTTTTCACACATTCCCAGGCTCTTCATGTTTTTCAACACCGCTTCATGCTCCTCCTATTTTTCAGACCGTTTCATGCTCCTCATATTATTGACACCTTTTGAAGCTCTTCATATTTTTCACAGCTTTTCAGGCTCTTCATATTTTTGAACACCGCTTCATGCTCCTCCTATTTTTCGGACCGTTTCATGCTCATCTCATTTTTGACACCTTTTGAAGCTCTTTATATTTTTCACACCTTTTGAAGCTCTTCATATTTTGCACATTTTTGAAGCTCTTCATATTTTTCACACGTTTTCAGGCTCTTCATGTTTTTCAACACCGTTTCATGCTCCTCCTATTTTACAGACCGTTTCATTCTCCTCATATATTTGAAACCTTTTGAAGCTTTTCATATTTTTACACTTTTTCAGGCTCTTTATATTTTTGAACAACACTTCTTTCTCCTCATTTTTTGCAGATCATTTCATACTCCTCTTATTTTTGACACCTTTTGAAGCTCTTCATATTTCTCACAGCTTTTCAGGCTCTTCATGTTTTTGAACACCGTTTCATGCTCCTCCTATTTTTCAGACCGTTTCATGCTCCTCAAGTATTTCAGACCGTTTGAAGCTCTTCATATTTTTCACACCTTTTCAGGCTCTTCATGATTTTGAACACATTTTCATGCTCCTCCTATTTTTCAGAACGTTTAAACCTCCTCATATTTTTGACAATTTTTGAAGCTCCCCATATTTTTCACACCTTTTGAAGCTCTTCATATTTTTCACACGTTCTCAGGCTCTTCATGTTTTTCAACACCACTTCATGCTCCTCCTTTTTTTCAGACCGTTTCATTCTCCTCATATTTTTGACAGCTTTTGAAGCTCTTCATATTTTTCACACCTTTTCAGGCTCTTCATGTTTTTGAACAGCACTTCATGTTCCTCCTAATTTTCAGACCGTTTCACTCTCCTCATATTTTTTACACCTCTTGAAGCTCTTTATACTTCTCACACCTTTTCAGGCTCTTCATGTTTTTCAAAACACCTTCATTTTCCTCCTATTTTTCAGATCGTTTCATACTCCTCTTATTTTTGACACCTTTTGAAGCTCTTCATATTTTTCACACCTTTTCAGGCTCTTCATATTTTACAACAACACTTCTTGCTCCTCTTTTTTGCAGATCGTTTCATGCTCATCTCATTTTTGACACCTTTTGAAGCTCTTTATATTTTTCACACCTTTTGAAGCTCTTCATATTTTTCACGTTTTTGAAGCTCTTCATATTTTTCACACCTTTTCAGGCTTTTCATGTTTTTGAACAGTGCTTCATGCTCCTCCTATTTTTCAGAAGGTTTCACGCTCATCTCACTTTTGACACGTTTTGAAGCTCTTCATGTTTTTCACACCTTTTCAGGCTCTTCATGTTTTTCAACACCGCTACATGAATCTCCTCTTTTTCAGACCGTTTCCTGCTCCTCATATTTTTGACACCTTTTGAAGCTCTTCATATATTTCACACCGTTTCAGTTCTTCATGTTTTTCAACACCGCTTCATGCTCCTCCTATTTTTCAGACCGTTTCATGATGCTCGTATTTTTGACACCTTTTGAGGCTCTTCGTATTTTTCACACCTTTTGAGGCTCTTCATGTTTTTGAACACCGCTTCATGCTCCTCCTATTTTTCAGACCATTCATTCTCCTCATGTAATTCACACCTTTTGATGCTCTTCCTATTTTTCACAACTTTTCAGGCTCTTCAGGTTTTTCAACACCGCTTCAGGCTCCTCCTATTTTTCAGACCATTTCATGCTCCTCGTTTTTTTCACACCTTTTGAAGCTCTTCATATTTTTCACAGCTTTTCAGGCCCTTCATGTGTTTGAACACCGTTTCATGCTCCTCCTATATTTCAGACCGTTTCATGCTCCTCATATTTTTGACACCTTTTGAAGCTCTTCATATATTTCGCACCTTTACACGCTCTTCATGTTTTTCAAAACCGCTTCTTGCTCCTCCTCTTTTTCAGTCCATTTCATGCTCTTCACATTTTTGACACCATTTGAAGCTCTTCATATTTTTTCACACCTTTTCAGGCTCGTCATATTTTTCAACAGGCTTCATGCTCCTCCTAATTTTAGACCGTTTCATGCTCCTCATATTTTTCCCACTCTTTCAGGCTATTCATATTTTTGAAAACCACTTCATTCTCCTCCTATTTTTCAGATCGTTTCATGCTCCTCATATTTTTGACACCTTTTGAAGCTCTTCATATATTTCACACCTTTTCAGGCTCTTCATGTTCTTTAACACCGATTCATGCTCCTCCTACTTTTCAGACCGTTTCATGCTCCTCATATTTTTGACACCTTTTGAAGCTCTTCATGTCTTTCACACCTTTTCGGCCTCTTCCTGTTTTTCAACACCGTTTCATGCTCCTCCTATTTTTTAGAGCGTTTCATGCTCGTCGTATTTTTGCCACCTTTTGAAGCTCTTCATATTTTTCACACCTTTTTAGGCTCTTCATGTTTTCAACACCGTTTCATGCTCCTCCTATTTTTAGACCGTATCATGCTCCTCATATTTTGACACCTTTTGAAGCTCTTCATATTATTCACACCTTTTCAGGTTCTTCATGTTTTTGAACACCGCTTCAGGCTCCTTCTATTTTCAGACTGTTTCATGCTCCTCATGTTTTTGAGACGTTTTGAAGCTCTTCATATTTTTCACAACTTTTCAGGATTTTCATGTTTTTGAACACAGTTTCATTCTCCTCATATTTTTCACACATTTTCATGCTCTTCATATTTTTCACACCTTTTCAGGCTCTTCATGTTTTTGAACACCGTTTCATGCTCCTCCTATTTTTCAGACCGTTTCATGCTCCTCATATTTTTGACACCTTTTGAAGCTCTTCATATTTTTCACACCTTTTCAGGCTCTTTATGTTTTTCAACGCCGTATCATGCTCCTCCTATTTTTCAGACCGTTTCATGCTCCTCATAACTTTGACACCTTTTGAAGCTCTTCATATTTTTCACACCTTTTCAGGCTCTTCATGTTTTTGAACACAGTTTCATGCTCCGCATATTTTTCACACCTTTTCATGCTCTTCATATTTTTCACACCTTTTCAGGCTCTTCATGTTTCTCAACACCGCTTCATGCTTCTCCTATTTTTCAGACCGTTTCATGCTCCTCATATTTTTGACACCTTTTGAAGCTCTTCATATTTTTCACACCTTTTCAGGCTCTTCATGTTTTTGAACATAGTTTCATGCTCCACATATTTTTCACACCTTTTCATGCTCTTCATATTTTTCACACCTTTTCAGGCTCTTCATGTTTTTGAACACCATATCATGCTCTTCCTATTTTTCAGACCGTTTAATGCTCCTCATATTTTTGACACCTTTTGAAGCTCTTCATATTTTTCACACCTTTTCAGGCTCTTCATGTTTTGAACACCGTTTCATGTTCCTCATATTTTTGACACCTTCTGAAGCTCATCATATTTTTCACAGGTTTTGATGCTCTTCATCTTTTTCAAAACCGTTTCATTCTCATACTATTTTTCAGACAGTTTCATGCTCCTATATATTTGACACCTTTTGAAACTCTTCATATTTTTCACACGTTTTCAGGCTCTTCATGGTTTTCAACACCGCTGCATGCTCCTCCTATTTTTCAGACCGTTTCATGCTCTTAATATTTTTGACATCTTTTGAAGCTCTTCATATATTTCACCCCTTTTCAGGCTCTTCATGTTTTTCAACACTGATTCATGCTCCTCCTATTTTTCAGACCGTTTCATGCTTCTCTTATTTTTGACACCTTTTGAAGCTCTTCATATTTTTCACACCTTTTTAGGGTCTTCTTGTTTTGCATCACCACTTCATGCTCCTCTTATTTTTTAGACCGTTTCATGCTCCTCATATTTTTGACACCTTTTGAAGCTCTTCATATTTTTCACACCTTTCCTGTTTCTTCATGTTTTTGAACACTGTTTCATGCTCCTCCTGTTTTTCAGACCGTTTCATGCTGCTCATATTTTGACACATTTTGAAGTTCTTCATATTTTTCATACCTTTTCAGGCTCTTCATATTTTTCAACACAAATTCATGCTCCTCCTATTTTTCACACCGTTTCATGCTCCTCATATTTTTGACAACTTTTGAAGCTCTTCCTATTTTTCACAACTTTTCAGGATTTTCATGTTTTTGAACACAGTTTCATTCTCCTCATATTTTTCACACATTTTCATGCTCTTCATATTTTTCACACCTTTTCAGGCTCTTCATGTTTTTGAACACCGTTTCATGCTCCTCCTATTTTTCAGACCGTTTCATGCTCCTCATATTTTTGACACCTTTTGAAGCTCTTCATATTTTTCACACCTTTTCAGGCTCTTTATATTTTTCAATGCCGTATCATGCTCCTCCTATTTTTCAGACCGTTTCAAGCTCCTCATATCTTTGACACCTTTTGAAGCTCTTCATATTTTTTCACACCATTTCAGGCTCTTCAAGTATTTGAAAACGGCTTCATGCTCCTCCTAATTTTTAGACCGTTTCTTGCTCCTCATATTTCTGACACCTTTTGAAGCTCTTCATATTTTTCACACCTTTTCAGGCTCTTCATATTTTGGAACACCGTTTCATGTTCCTCCTAATTTTCAGACCGTTTCATGCTCCTCATATTTTTGACCCGTTTTGAAGCTCTTCATATTTTTCACAACTTTTCAGGCTCTTCATGTTTTTGAACACAGTTTCATGCTCCACATATTTTTCACACCTTTTCAGCTCTTCATATTTTTCACACCTTTTCAGGCTCTTCATGTTTCTCAACACCATTTCATGCTTCTCCTATTTTTCAGACCTTTTCATGCTCCTCATATTTTTGACAGCTTTTGAAGCTTTTCATATATTTCACACCTTTTCAGGCTTTTCATGTTTTTGAACACCGCTTCATGCTCCTCCTATTTTTCATACCATTTCATGCTCCTCGTTTTTTTCACAGCTTTTGAAGCTCATCATATTTTTCACAGCTTTTCAGGCCCTTCATGTGTTTGAACACCGTTTCATGCTCCTCCTATATTTCAGACCGTTTCATGCTCCTCATATTTTTGACATCTTTTGAAGCTCTTCATATATTTCGCACCTTTACACGCTCTTCATGTTTTTCAAAACCGCTTCTTGCTCCTCCTTTTTTCAGTCCGTTTCATGCTCTTCACATTTTTGACACCATTTGAAGCTCTTCATATTTTTTCACACCTTTTCAGGCTCGTCATATTTTTCAACAGGCTTCATGCTCCTCCTAATTTTAGACCGTTTCATGCTCCTCATATTTTTCCCACTCTTTCAGGCTATTCATATTTTTGAAAACCACTTCATTCTCCTCCTATTTTTCAGATCGTTTCATGCTCCTCATATTTTTGACACCTTTTGAAGCTCTTCATATATTTCACACCTTTTCAGGCTCTTCATGTTCTTTAACACCGATTCATGCTCCTCCTACTTTTCAGACCGTTTCATGCTCCTCATATTTTTGACACCTTTTGAAGCTCTTCATGTCTTTCACACCTTTTCGGCCTCTTCCTGTTTTTCAACACCGTTTCATGCTCCTCCTATTTTTTAGAGCGTTTCATGCTCGTCGTATTTTTGCGACCTTTTGAAGCTCTTCATATTTTTCACACCTTTTTAGGCTCTTCATGTTTTCAACACCGTTTCATGCTCCTCCTATTTTTAGACCGTATCATGCTCCTCATATTTTGACACCTTTTGAAGCTCTTCATATTATTCACACCTTTTCAGGTTCTTCATGTTTTTGAACACCGCTTCAGGCTCCTTCTATTTTCAGACTGTTTCATGCTCCTCATGTTTTTGAGACGTTTTGAAGCTCTTCATATTTTTCACAACTTTTCAGGATTTTCATGTTTTTGAACAAAGTTTCATTCTCCTCATATTTTTCACACATTTTCATGCTCTTCATATTTTTCACACCTTTTCAGACTCTTCATGTTTTTGAACACTGTTTCATGCTCCTCTTATTTTTCAGACCGTTTCATGCTCCTCATATTTTTGACACCTTTTGAAGCTCTTCATATTTTTCACACCTTTTCAAGCTCTTTATGTTTTTCAACGCCGTATCATGCTCCTCCTATTTTTCAGACCGTTTCATGCTCCTCATATCTTTGACACCTTTTAAAGCTCTTCATATTTTTCACACCTTTTCAGGCTCTTCAAGTTTTTGAAAACGGCTTCATGCTCCTCCTAATTTTCAGACCGTTTCTTGCTCCTCATATTTCTGACACCTTTTGAAGCTCTTCATATTTTTCACACCTTTTCAGGCTCTTCATGTTTTTGAACACAGTTTCATGCTCCGCATATTTTTCACACCTTTTCATGCTCTTCATATTTTTCACACCTTTTCAGGCTCTTCATGTTTCTCAACACCGTTTCATGCTTCTCCTATTTTTCAGACCGTTTCATGCTCCTCATATTTTTGACACCATTTGAAGCTCTTCATATTTTTCACACCTTTTCAGGCTCTTCATGTTTTTGAACATAGTTTCATGCTCCACATATTTTTCACACCTTTTCATGCTCTTCATATTTTTCACACCTTTTCAGGCTCTTCATGTTTTTGAACACCATTTCATGCTCTTCCTATTTTTCAGACCGTTTAATGCTCCTCATATTTTTGACACCTTTTGAAGCTCTTCATATTTTTCACACCTTTTCAGGCTCTTCATATTTTTGAACACCCTTTCATGTTCCTCATATTTTTGACACCTTCTGAAGCTCATCATATTTTTCACAGGTTTTCATGCTCTTCATCTTTTTCAACACCGCTTCATGCTCCTCCTATTTTTCAGACCGTTTCATGCTTCTCATATTTTTGACAATTTTGGAAGCTCTTCATATTTTTCACACCTTTTCATGCTCTTCATGTTTTTGAACACCGTTTCATGCCCCTCCTAATTTTCAGACTGTTTCATGCTCCTCATGTTTTTGAAACCTTTTGAAGCTCTTCATATTTTTCACACCTTTTCAGGCTCTTCATATTTTTGAACACACCTTCATGCTCCTCCTATTTATCAGACCGATTCATGTTCCTCATGTATTTCACACCTTTTGAAGTTTTTCATATTTTTCACACCTTTTCAGTCTCTTCATGTATTTGAACACGATTTCATGCTCTTCCTATTTTTCAGACCATTTCATGCTCCTCATATTTTTGAAACCTTTTGAAGCTCTTCATATTTTTCACAACTTTTCAGGCTCGTCATGTTTTTCAACACCGCTTCATACTCCTCCTATTTATCAGACCGTTTCATGCTCATCTCATTTTTGACACCTTTTGAAGCTCTTCATGTTTTTCACACCTATGAAGCTCTTCATATTTTTCACACCTTTTCAGGCTCTTTATGTTTTTCAACGCCGTATCATGCTCCTCCTATTTTTCAGACCGTTTCATGCTCCTCATATCTTTGACACCTTTTGAAGCTCTTCATATTTTTCACACCTTTTCAGGCTCTTCAAGTTTTTGAAAACGGCTTCATGCTCCTCCTAATTTTCAGACCGTTTCTTGCTCCTCATATTTCTGACACCTTTTGAAGCTCTTCATATTTTTCACACCTTTTCAGGCTCTTCAAGTTTTTGAATACCGCTTCATGCTCCTCCTATTTCTCAGACCGTTTCATGCTCCTCTCATTTTTCACACCTTTTGAAGCTCTTCATATTTTTCACACCTTTTAATGCTCTTCATATTTTTCAACACCATTTCATGCTCCTCCTGTTTTTCAGACGGTTTAATGCTTCCCATAATTTTGACACCTTTTGAAGCTCTTCATATTTTTCACACCTTTTCAGGATTTTCATCTTTTTGAACACAGTTTCATTCTCCTCATATTTTTCACACATTTTCATGCTCTTCATATTTTTCACACCTTTTCAGGCTCTTCATGTTTTTGAACACCGTTTCATGCTTCTCCTATTTTTCAGACCGGTTTATGCTCCTCATATTTTTGAGACGTTTTGAAGCTCTGCATATTTTTCATACCTTTCAGGCTCTTCATGTTTTTGAACACCGTTACATGCTCCTCCTAATTTACATACCATTTCATGCTCGTCATATTTTTGACACCTTTTGAAGCTCTTCATATTTTTCACACCTTTTCAGGCTCTTTATGTTTTTCAACGCCGTATCATGCTCCTCCTATTTTTCAGACCGTTTCATGCTCCTCATATTTTTGACACCTTTTGAAGCTCTTCATATTTTTCACACCTTTTCAGGCTCTTCTTGTTTTTGAACACCGCTTCCTGCTGATCCTATTTTTCAGACCGTTTCTTTCTCCTCATATTTTTGACACCTTTTGAAGCTCTTCATATATTTCACACCTTTTCAGGCTCTACATCTTTTCAACGCCACTTCATGCTCCTCCTATTTTTCAGATCGCTTAATGCTAATCTCAATTTTGACACATTTTGAAGCTCTTCATATTTTTCACACCTTTTGAAGCTCTTCATATATTTCACACCTTTTCAGTCTCTTCGTCTTTTCAACACCGCTTCATGCTCCTCCTATTTTTCAGACCGCTTCATACTCATCTCATTTTTGACACCTTTTGAATCTCTTCATATTTTTCACACCTTTTCAGGCTCTTCATGATTTTGAACAACGAATCATTCTCTTCCTATTTTTCAGACTGTTTCATGCCTTTCATATTTTTGTCACCTTTTGAAGCTCTTCATATTTTTCACACCTTTCCAGGCTCTTCGTGTTTCTCAAAACCACTTTATGCTCCTCCTATATTTCAGACCATTTCATTCTCCTCATATTTTTGAAACCTTTTGAAGCTCTTCATATTTTTCACACCTTTTCAGGCTCTTCATGTTTCTGAACACCGCTTCATGCTCCTCCTATTTTTCAGATCTTTTCATGCTACTCATATTTATGACAACTTTTGAATTTCTTCGTATTTGTCACACCTTTTCAGGCTGTTCATGTTTTTGAACACCGCCTCATGCTTCTCCTATTTTTCAGACGTTTCATGCTCCTCATATTTTTGACCCCTTTTGAAGCTCTTCATATTTTTCACACCTTTTCGGGCTCTTCATGTTTTTGAACACGGATTCATGTTCCTCCTACTTTCAGACCATTTCATGCTCCTCATATTTTTGACACCTTTTGAAGCTGCTCATATTTTTCACACATTTTGAGCTCTTCATATATTTCACACCTTTTCTGGCACTTCTTGTTCTTCAACACCACTTCATGCTCCTCCTATTTTTCATACCGTTGCATGCTTATCACATTTTTGACACCTTTTAAAGCTCTTCATATATTTCACACCTTTTCAGGCTCTTCAAGTTTTTGAAAACGGCTTCATGCTCCTCCTAATTTTCAGACCGTTTCTTGCTCCTCATATTTCTGACACCTTTTGAAGCTCTTCATATTTTTCACACCTTTTCAGGCTCTTCATGTTTTTGAACACAGTTTCATGCTCCGCATATTTTTCACACCTTTTCATGCTCTTCATATTTTTCACACCTTTTCAGGCTCTTCATGTTTCTCAACACCGTTTCATGCTTCTCCTATTTTTCAGACCGTTTCATGCTCCTCATATTTTTGACACCATTTGAAGCTCTTCATATTTTTCACACCTTTTCAGGCTCTTCATGTTTTTGAACATAGTTTCATGCTCCACATATTTTTCACACCTTTTCATGCTCTTCATATTTTTCACACCTTTTCAGGCTCTTCATGTTTTTGAACACCATTTCATGCTCTTCCTATTTTTCAGACCGTTTAATGCTCCTCATATTTTTGACACCTTTTGAAGCTCTTCATATTTTTCACACCTTTTCAGGCTCTTCATATTTTTGAACACCCTTTCATGTTCCTCATATTTTTGACACCTTCTGAAGCTCATCATATTTTTCACAGGTTTTCATGCTCTTCATCTTTTTCAACACCGCTTCATGCTCCTCCTATTTTTCAGACCGTTTCATGCTTCTCATATTTTTGACAATTTTGGAAGCTCTTCATATTTTTCACACCTTTTCATGCTCTTCATGTTTTTGAACACCGTTTCATGCCCCTCCTAATTTTCAGACTGTTTCATGCTCCTCATGTTTTTGAAACCTTTTGAAGCTCTTCATATTTTTCACACCTTTTCAGGCTCTTCATATTTTTGAACACACCTTCATGCTCCTCCTATTTATCAGACCGATTCATGTTCCTCATGTATTTCACACCTTTTGAAGTTTTTCATATTTTTCACACCTTTTCAGTCTCTTCATGTATTTGAACACGATTTCATGCTCTTCCTATTTTTCAGACCATTTCATGCTCCTCATATTTTTGAAACCTTTTGAAGCTCTTCATATTTTTCACAACTTTTCAGGCTCGTCATGTTTTTCAACACCGCTTCATACTCCTCCTATTTATCAGACCGTTTCATGCTCATCTCATTTTTGACACCTTTTGAAGCTCTTCATGTTTTTCACACCTATGAAGCTCTTCATATTTTTCACACCTTTTCAGGCTCTTTATGTTTTTCAACGCCGTATCATGCTCCTCCTATTTTTCAGACCGTTTCATGCTCCTCATATCTTTGACACCTTTTGAAGCTCTTCATATTTTTCACACCTTTTCAGGCTCTTCAAGTTTTTGAAAACGGCTTCATGCTCCTCCTAATTTTCAGACCGTTTCTTGCTCCTCATATTTCTGACACCTTTTGAAGCTCTTCATATTTTTCACACCTTTTCAGGCTCTTCAAGTTTTTGAATACCGCTTCATGCTCCTCCTATTTCTCAGACCGTTTCATGCTCCTCTCATTTTTCACACCTTTTGAAGCTCTTCATATTTTTCACACCTTTTAATGCTCTTCATATTTTTCAACACCATTTCATGCTCCTCCTGTTTTTCAGACGGTTTAATGCTTCCCATAATTTTGACACCTTTTGAAGCTCTTCATATTTTTCACACCTTTTCAGGATTTTCATCTTTTTGAACACAGTTTCATTCTCCTCATATTTTTCACACATTTTCATGCTCTTCATATTTTTCACACCTTTTCAGGCTCTTCATGTTTTTGAACACCGTTTCATGCTTCTCCTATTTTTCAGACCGGTTTATGCTCCTCATATTTTTGAGACGTTTTGAAGCTCTGCATATTTTTCATAACTTTCAGGCTCTTCATGTTTTTGAACACCGTTACATGCTCCTCCTAATTTACATACCATTTCATGCTCGTCATATTTTTGACACCTTTTGAAGCTCTTCATATTTTTCACACCTTTTCAGGCTCTTTATGTTTTTCAACGCCGTATCATGCTCCTCCTATTTTTCAGACCGTTTCATGCTCCTCATATTTTTGACACCTTTTGAAGCTCTTCATATTTTTCACACCTTTTCAGGCTCTTCTTGTTTTTGAACACCGCTTCCTGCTGATCCTATTTTTCAGACCGTTTCTTTCTCCTCATATTTTTGACACCTTTTGAAGCTCTTCATATATTTCACACCTTTTCAGGCTCTACATCTTTTCAACGCCACTTCATGCTCCTCCTATTTTTCAGATCGCTTAATGCTAATCTCAATTTTGACACATTTTGAAGCTCTTCATATTTTTCACACCTTTTGAAGCTCTTCATATATTTCACACCTTTTCAGTCTCTTCGTCTTTTCAACACCGCTTCATGCTCCTCCTATTTTTCAGACCGCTTCATACTCATCTCATTTTTGACACCTTTTGAATCTCTTCATATTTTTCACACCTTTTCAGGCTCTTCATGATTTTGAACAACGAATCATTCTCTTCCTATTTTTCAGACTGTTTCATGCCTTTCATATTTTTGTCACCTTTTGAAGCTCTTCATATTTTTCACACCTTTCCAGGCTCTTCGTGTTTCTCAAAACCACTTTATGCTCCTCCTATATTTCAGACCATTTCATTCTCCTCATATTTTTGAAACCTTTTGAAGCTCTTCATATTTTTCACACCTTTTCAGGCTCTTCATGTTTCTGAACACCGCTTCATGCTCCTCCTATTTTTCAGATCTTTTCATGCTACTCATATTTATGACAACTTTTGAATTTCTTCGTATTTGTCACACCTTTTCAGGCTGTTCATGTTTTTGAACACCGCCTCATGCTTCTCCTATTTTTCAGACGTTTCATGCTCCTCATATTTTTGACCCCTTTTGAAGCTCTTCATATTTTTCACACCTTTTCGGGCTCTTCATGTTTTTGAACACGGATTCATGTTCCTCCTACTTTCAGACCATTTCATGCTCCTCATATTTTTGACACCTTTTGAAGCTGCTCATATTTTTCACACATTTTGAGCTCTTCATATATTTCACACCTTTTCTGGCACTTCTTGTTCTTCAACACCACTTCATGCTCCTCCTATTTTTCATACCGTTGCATGCTTATCACATTTTTGACACCTTTTAAAGCTCTTCATATATTTCACACCTTTTCAGGCTCTTCATGTTTTTCAACACCGCTTCATGCTTCTCCTATTTTTCAGACCTTTTCATGCTCCTCATATTTTTGACACCTTTTGAAGTTCTTCATATTTTTAAAACCTTGTCAGGCTCTACATGTTTTTGAACACGGCTTCATGTTCCTCCTATTTTTCAGACGGTTTCATGCTCCTCATATTTTTGACACCTTTTGAAGCTCTTCATATTTTTCACACCATTTTGGGCTCTTCATGTTTTTGAACAACGCTTCATGCTCCTTCTATTTTTCAGATCGTTTCATGCTCCTCATATTTATGACACCTTTTGAAGATCTTCGTATTTTTCACACCTGTTCAGGCTGTTCATGTATTTGAACAGCGCTTCATGCTCCTCCTATTTTTCAGACCTTTTCATGCTCCTCTCATGTTTGACACCTTTTGACGCTCTTCATATTTTTCACACCTTTTGAAACTCTTCATATATTTCACACCATTTCAGGCTCTTCATGTTTTTCAACACCACTTCATGCTCCTCCTATTTTTCAGACCCTTTCATGCTAATCTAATTTTTGAAACCTTTTGAATCTCTTCATATTTTTCACACCATTTCAGGCTCTTCATGTTTTTGAACACCGCTTCATGCTCCTCCTATTTTTCAGACCGTTTCATGCTCCTCATATATTTGTTAACTTTTGAAGCTCTTCATTGTATTCACACCTTTTCAGGCTCTTCATGTTTTTGAACACCACTTCATGGTCCTCCTATTTTTCAGACCGTTACATGCTCCTCATATTTTTGACACCTTTTGAAGCTCTTCATATTTTTCACACCTTTTCAGGCTCTTCATGTTTTTGTTTCTTTTTTTTTTTTAAATTATTTTTATTTTTCTTTTCCAATGGGTTTTGTCATACATTGATATGAATCAGCCATGGATTTACATGTATTCCCAATCCCGATCCCCCCTCCCACCTCCCTCTCCACCCGATTCCTCTGGGTCTTCCCAGTGCACCAGGCCGGAGCACTTGTCTCGTGAATCCCACCTGGGCTGGTGATCTGTTTCACCATAGAGAGCATACATGGTGTTCTTTTGAAATATCCCACCCTCACATTCTCCCACAAAGTTCAAAAGTCTGTTCTGTATTTCTGTGTCTCTTTTTCTGTTCTGCATATAGGGTTATCGTTATCACCTTTCAAATTCCATATACATGTGTCAGTATGCTGTAATGTTCTTTATCTTTCTGGCTTACTTCACTCTGTATAATGGGCTCCAGCTTCATCCATCTCATTAGGACTGGTTCAAATGAATTCTTTTTACTGGCTGAGTAATATTCCAAGGTGTATATGTACCACAGCTTCCTTATCCATTCATCTGCTGATGGGCATCTAGGTTGCTTCCATGTCCTGGCTATTATAAACAGTGCTGCGATGAACATTGGGGTGCACGTGTCTCTTTCAGTTCTGGTTTCCTCAGTGTGTATGCCCAGAAGTGGGATTGCTGGGTCATATGGCAGTTCTATTTCCAGTTTTTTAAGAAATCTCCACACTGTTTTCCATAGCGGCTGTACTAGTTTGCATTCCCACCAACAGTGTAAGAGGGTTCCCTTTTCTCCACACCCTCTCCAGCATTTATTACTTGTAGACTTTTGGATAGCAGCCATCCTGACTGGCGTGTAATGGTACCTCATTGTGGTTTTGATTTGCATTTCTCTAATAATCAGTGATGTTGAGCATCTTTTCATGTGTTTGTTAGCCATCTGTATGTCTTCTTTGGAGAAATGTCTGTTTAGTTCTTTGGCCCATTTTTTGATTGGGTCATTTATTTTTCTGGAATTGAGCTGCAGGTGTTGCTTGTATATTTTTGAGATTAATCCTTTGTCTGTTTCTTCATTTGCTATTATTTTCTCCCAATCTGAGGGCTGTCTTTTCACCTTACTTATAGTTTCCTTTGTAGTGCAAAAGCTTTTAAGTTTCATTAGGTCCCATTTGTTTAGTTTTGCTTATATTTCCAATATTCTGGGAGGTGGGTCATAGAGGATCTTGCTTTGATTTATGTCAGAGAGTGTTTTGCCTATGTTCTCCTCTAGGAGTTTTATAGTTTCTGGTCTTACATTTAGATCTTTAATCCATTTTGAGGTTATTTTTGTGTATGGTGTTAGAAAGTGTTCTAGTTTCATTCTTTTACAAGTGGTTGACCAGTTTTCCCAGCACCACTTGTTAAAGAGGTTGTCTTTTTTCCATTGTATATCCTTGCCTCCTTTGTCAAAGATAAGGTGTCCATAGGTTCGTGGATTTATCTCTGGGCTTTCTATTCTGTTCCATTGATCTATATTTCTGTCTTTGTGCCAGTACCATACTGTCTTGATGACTGTGGCTTTGTAGTAGAGTCTGAAGTCAGGCAGGTTGATTCCTCCAGCTCCATTCTTCTTTCTCAAGATTACTTTGGCTATTCGAGGTTTTTTGTATTTCCATACAAATTGTGAAATTCTTTGGTCTAGTTCTGTGAAAAATACCATTGGTAGCTTGATAGGGATTGCATTGAATCTCTAGACTGCTTTGGGTAGAATAGCCATTTTGACAATATTAATTCTTCCAATCCATGAACACGGTATGTTTCTCCATCTGTTTGTGTCCTCTTTGATTTCTTTCATCAGTGTTTTATAGTTTTCTATGTATAGGTCCTTTGTTTCTTTAGGTAGATATACTCCTAAGTATTTTATTCTTTTTGTTGCAATGGTGAATGGTATTGTTTCCTTAATTTCTCTGTCTGTTTTTTCATTGTTAGTATATAGGAATGCAAGGGATTTCTGTGTGTTAATTTTATATCCTGCAACTTTACTATATTCATTGATTAGCTCTAGTAATTTTCTGGTAGAGTCTTTAGGGTTTTCTGTACAGAGGATCATGTCATCTGCAAACAGTGAGTTTTACTTCTTCTTTTCCTATCTGGATTCCTTTTACTTCTTTTTCTGCTCTGATTGCTGTGGCCAGAACTTCCAACACTATGTTGAATAGTAGTGGTGAGAGTGGGCACCCTTGTCTTGTTCCTGATTTCAGGGGAAATGCCTTCAATTTTTCACCATTGAGGGTGATGCTTGCTGTGGGTTTGTCATATATAGCTTTTATTATGTTGAGGTATGTTCCTTCTATTCCTGCTTTTTGGAGAGTTTTAATCATAAATGAGTGTTGAATTTTGTCAAAGGCTTTCTCTGCATCTATTGAGATAATCATATGGTTTTTATCTTTCAATTTGTTAATGTGGTGTTTTACATTGATTGATTTGCGGATATTAAAGAATCCTTGCATTCCTGGGATAAAGCCCACTTGGTCACGGTGTATGATTTTTTTAATATGTTGTTGGATTCTGTTTGCTAGAATTTTGTTAAGGATTTTTGCATCTTTGTTCATCAGTGATATTGGCCTGTAGTTTTCTTTTTTTGTGGCATCTTTGTCTGGTTTTGGAATTAGGGTGATGGTGGCCTCATAGAATGAGTTTGGAAGCTTACCTTCTTCTGCAATTTTCTGGAAGAGTTTGAGTAAGATAGGTGTTAGCTCTTCTCTAAATTTTTGGTAGAATTCAGCTGTGAAGCCATCTGGTCCTGGGCTTTTGTTTGCTGGAAGATTTTTGATGACAGTTTCGATTTCCTTGCTTGTGATGGGTCTGTTAAGATCTTCTATTTCTTCCTGGTTCAGTTTTGGAAAGTTAAACTTTTCTAAGAATTTGTCCATTTCATCCAAGTTGTCCATTTTATTGGCATAGAGCTGCTGGTAGTAGTCTCTTATGATCCTTTGTATTTCAGTGTTGTCTGTTGTGATCTCTCCATTTTCATTTCTAATTTTGTTAATTTGGTTTTTCTCTCTTTGTTTCTTAATGAGTCTTGCTAATGGTTTGTCAATTTTGTTTATTTTTTCAAAAAACCAGCTTTTAGCTTTGTTGATTTTTGCTATGGTCTCTTTATTTCTTTTGCATTTATTTCTGCCCTGATTTTTAAGATTTCTTTCCTTCTGCTAACTCTGGGGTTCTTCATTTCTTCCTTCTCTAATTGCTTTAGGTGTAGAGTTAGGTTATTTAATTGGTTTTTTTTCTGTTTCTTGACGTAAGCCTGTAATGCTATGAACCTTCCCCTTAGCACTGCTTTTACAGTGTCCCATAGGTTTTGGCTTGTTGTGTTTTCATTTTCATTCATTACTATACATATTTTGATTTCTTTTTTGATTTCTTCTATGATTTGTTGGTTATTCAGAAGCGTGTTATTTAGCCTCCATATGTTTGAAGTTTTAACAATTTTTTCCCTGTAATTGAGAACTAATCTTACTGCACTGTGGTCAGAAAAGATGACTGGAATGATTTCAATTTTTTTGAATATTCCAAGACCAGATTTATGGCCCAGGACGTGATCTATTCTGGAGAATGTTCCGTGTGCACTTGAGAAAAAGGTGAAGTTGATTGTTTTGGGGTGAAATGTCCTATAGATATCAATTAGGTCTAGCTGGTCCAATGTGTTATTTAAGGTTTGTGTTTCCTTGTTAATTTTCTGTTTAGTTGACCTATCCATAGTTGTGAGTGGGGTATGTTTTTGAACACCGCTTAATGCTCCTCCTATTTTTCAGACCGTTACATGGTCCTCATATTTTTGACACCTTTTAAAGCTCTTAATATTTTTCACACCTTTTCAGGCTCTTCACGTTTTTGAACACAGCTTCATGCTCCTCCTATTTTTCAGACCGTTTCATGCTCCTGATATTTTTGACACCTTTTGAAGCTCTTCATATATTTCACACCTTTTCAGGCCTTTCATGTTTTTCAACACTGCTTCATGCTCCTCCTATTTTTCAGACTGTTTCATGCTCCTCATGTATTTCACACCTTTTGAAGCTCTTCATATTTTTCACACCTTTTCAGGCTCTTCTTGTTTTTGAACACCGCTTCCTGCTGCTCATATTTTTCAGACCGTTTCTTTCTCCTCATATTTTTGACACCTTTTGAAGCTCTTCATATATTTCACACTTTTTCAGGCTCTACATCTTTTCAACGCCACTTCATGCTCCTCCTATTTTTCAGATCGCTTAATGCTAATCTCAATTTTGACACATTTTGAAGCTCTTCATATTTTTCACACCTTTTGAAGCTCTTCATATATTTCACACCTTTTCAGTCTCTTCGTCTTTTCAACACCGCTTCATGCTCCTCCTATTTTTCAGACCGCTTCATACTCATCTCATTTTTGACACCTTTTGAATCTCTTCATATTTTTCACACCTTTTCAGGCTCTTCATGATTTTGAACAACGATTCATTCTCTTCCTATTTTTCAGACTGTTTCATGCCTTTCATATTTTTGTCACCTTTTGAAGCTCTTCATATTTTTCACACCTTTCCAGGCTCTTCGTGTTTCTCAAAACCACTTTATGCTCCTCCTATATTTCAGACCATTTCATTCTCCTCATATTTTTGAAACCTTTTGAAGCTCTTCATATTTTTCACACCTTTTCGGGCTCTTCATGTTTCTGAACACTGCTTCATGCTCCTCCTATTTTTCAGATCTTTTCATGCTACTCATATTTATGACACCTTTTGAAGGTCTTCCTATTTGTCACACCTTTTCAGGCTGTTCATGTTTTTGAACACCGCCTCATGCTTCTCCTATTTTTCAGACGTTTCATGCTCCTCGTATTTTTGACACCTTTTGAAGCTCTTCATATTTTTCACACCTTTTCAGGCTCTACATGTTTTTGAACACGGCTTCATGTTCCTCTTATTTTTCAGACGGTTTCATGCTCCTCATATTTTTGACACCTTTTGAAGCTCTTCATATTTTTCACACCTTTTCGGGCTCTTCATGTTTTTGAACACGGATTCATGTTCCTCCTACTTTTCAGACCATTTCCTGCTCCTCATATTTTTGACACCTTTTGAAGCTGCTCATATTTTTCACACATTTTGAGCTCTTCATATATTTCACACCTTTTCTGGCACTTCTTGTTCTTCAACAACACTTCATGCTCCTCCTATTTTTCAGACCTTTTCATTTTCCTCATATTTTTGACACCTTTTTAAGCTCTTCATATATTTCACACCTTTTCAGGTTCTTCATGATTTCCAACACGACTTCATGCTCCTCATATTTTTCAGAACGTTTCATGCTAATCTCATTTTTGACACCTAATGAAGCTGTTCATATTTTTCACACCTTTTGAAGCTCTTCATATTTTTCACATTTTTGAAGCTCTTCATATTTTGCACACATTTTCAGGCTCTTCATGTTTTTCAAAACCACTTCACGCTCCTCGTATTTTTCAGGCCGTTTCATGCTCCTCATATTTTTGACACCTTTAGAAGCTCTTCATATTTTTCACACCATTTCAGGCTCTTCATGTTTTTGAACACCGCTTCATGCTCCTCCTATTTTTCAGAACGTTTCATGCTCCTCATATTTTTCACACCTTTTGAAGCTCTTCATATTTTTCCCACCATTTCAGGCTCTTCATGTTTTTGAATACAGCTTCATGCTCCTCCAATTTTTCAGACCGTTTCAGGCTCCTCATACTTTGACAGGATTTGAAGCTCCTCCGATTTTTCACACCCATTCAGGCTCTTCATGTTTTTCAACACCACTTCATGCTCCTCCTATTTTTCAGACCGCTTCATGCTCCTCCAATTTTTCAGACCGTTTCATGCTACTCCTATTTTTCAGACCGTTTCATGCTCATCTCATTTTTTACACCTTTTGAAGCTCTTCATATTTTTCACACCTTTTGAAACTCTTCATATTTTTCACACGTTTTCAGGCTCTTCATGTTTTTCAACATCGCTTCATGTTCCTCCTATTTTTCAGACAGTTTCATGCTCCTCATATATTTGACACGTTTTGAGGCTCTTCATATTTTTCACACCTTTCCAGGCTCTTCATGTTTTTGAACACCGTTTCAAGCTCCTCGTATTTTTTAGTCCGTATCATGCTCCTCATATTTTTGACAATTTTTGAAGCTCTTCATATTTTTCACACCTTTTCAGGCTCTTGAAGTTTTTGAACACCGCTTCATGCTCCTCCTAATTTTCAGACCATTTCATGCTCCTCATATTTTTCACCCCTTTTGAAGCTCTTCATACTTTTCACACATTTTCAGGCTATTCATGTTTTTGAGCACAGCTTCATGCTCCTCCTATTTTTCAGAAATTTTCATGCTCCTCATATTTTGACACCTTTTAAACTCTTCACATTTTTCACAGCTTTTCAGGCTCTTCATGTTTTTGAACACCGCTTCATGCTCCTCCTATTTTTCCGACCGCTTGATGTTCCTTCTATTTTTCAGACCGTTTCATGCTCCTCATATTTTTGACAATTTTGGAAGCTCTTCATATTTTTCACACCTTTTCATGCTCTTCATGTTTTTGAACACCGTTTCATGCCCCTCCTAATTTTCAGACTGTTTCATGCTCCTCATGTTTTTGAAAGCTTTTGAAGCTTTTAATATTTTTCACACCTTTTCAGGCTCTTCATGATTTTGAACACCGCTTCATGCTTCTCCTAATTTTCAGGCGTTTTCATGTTCCTCATGTTTTTGAAACCTTTTGAAGCTCTTCATATTTTTCACACCTTTTCAGGCTCTTCATATTTTTGAACACACCTTCATGCTCCTCCTATTTATTAGACCGTTTCATGTTCCTCATGTATTTCACACCTTTTGAAGTTTTTCATATTTTTCACACCTTTTCAGTCTCTTCATGTATTTGAACACGATTTCATGCTCCTCATATTTTTCAGACCGTTTCATGCTCCTCATATTTTTGAAACCTTTTGAAGCTCTTCATATTTTTCACAACTTTTCAGGCTCGTCCTGTTTTTCAACACCGCTTCATGCTCCTCCTATTTATCAGACCGTTTCATGCTCATCTCATTTTTGACACCTTTTGAAGCTCTTCATATTTTTCACACATTTTCAGGCTCTTCATGTTTTTCAACACCGCTTCATGCTCCTCCTACTTTTCAGACCGTTTCATGCTCCTCATATATTTGACACGGTTTGAGGCTCTTCATATTTTTCACACCATTCCAGGCTCTTCATGTTTTTGAACACCGCTTCATGCTCCTCCTATTTTTGAGACTGTTTCATGCTCCTCATATTTTTGACACCTTTTGAAGCTCTTCATATTTTTCACACCTTTACAGGCTCTTCAAGTTTTTGAATACCGCTTCATGCTCCTCCTATTTTTGAGACTGTTTCATGCTCCTCATATTTTTGACACCTTTTGAAGCTCTTCATATTTTTCACACCTTTTCAGGCTTTTCATGTTTTTGAGCACAGCTTCATGCTCCTCCTATTTTTCAGAACGTTTCATGCTCTTCATATTTTGACACCTTTTGAAGCTCTTCACATTTTTCACAACTTTTCAGGCTCTTCATGTTTTTGAGCACAGCTTCATGCTCCTCCTATTTTTCAGAACGTTTCATGCTCCTCATATTTTGACACCTTTTGAAGCTCTTCACATTTTTCACAACTTTTCAGGCTCTTCATGTTTTTGAGCACAGCTTCATGCTCCTCCTATTTTTCAGAACGTTTCATGCTCCTCATATTTTTGACAATTTTGCAAGCTCTTCATATTTTTCACACCTTATCATGCTCTTCATGTTTTTGAACACCGTTTCATGCCCCTCCTAATTTTCAGACCGTTTCATGCTCCTCATGTTTTTGACAGCTTTTGAAGCTTTTAATATTTTTCACACCTTTTCAGGCTCTTCATGATTTTGAACACCGCTTCATGCTTCTCCTAATTTTCAGGCCTTTTCATGTTCCTCATATTTTTGACACCTTTTGAAGCTCCTCCTATTTTTCACACCTTTTCAGGCTCTTCATGTTTTTCAACACCGTTTCATGCTCCTCCTATTTTTCAGACCATTTCCTGCTCCTCCTATTTTTCAGACCGTTTCATGATCCTCATATTTTTGACACCTTTTGAAGCTCTTCATATTTTTCACAACTTTTCAGGCTCTTCAAGTTTTTGAACACCGCTTCATGCTCCTCCTATTTTTCAACCATTTCATGCTCCTCACATTTTTCACCCCTTTTGAAGCTCTTCTTATTTTTCACACCTTTTCAGGCTCTTCATGTTTTTGAGCACAGCTTCATGCTCCTCCTGTTTTTCCGACCGCTTCATGCTCCTTCTATTTTTCAGACCGTTTCATGCTCCTATTTTTCAGACCGTTTCTAGCTCATCTCATTTTTTACACCTTTTGAAGTTTTTCTTATTTTTCAAACCTTTTGAAGCTCTTCATATTTTTCACACCTTTTCAGGCTCTTCATGTTTATCAACACCGCTTCATGCTCCTTCTATTTTTCAGACCGTTTCATGCTCCTCATATTTTTGAAACCTTGTGAAGCTCCTCCTATTTTTCAAACATTTTCAGGCTTTTCATGTATTTCAAGACCTTTTCATGCTCTTCCTATTTTTCAGACCGTTTCATGCTCCTCCTATTTTTCAGACGGTTTCTAGCTCATCCCATTTTTTACACCTTTTGAAGCTCTTCATATTTTTCACACATTTTGAAGCTCTTCATATTTTTCACACCTTTTCAGGCTCTTCATGTTTTTCTACAACCCTTCATGCTCCTCCAATTTTTTAGACCGTTTCATGCTCCTCATATTTTTGACACCTTTTGAAGCTACTCCTATTTTACACACCTTTTCAGTTTCTTCATGGTTTTCAAAACCGCTTCATTCTCCTCCTATTTTTCAGATCGTTTCACGTTCCCCATATTTTTGACACCTTTTGAATCTCCTCCTATTTTTCACACCTTTTGAGGCTCTTCATGTTTTTCAACACCGTTTCATGCTCCTCCTATTTTTCAGACCGTTTCATGCTCCTCGCATTTTTCAGACCGTTTCATGCTCCTCATATACTTGACACAATTTGAAGCTCTTCATATTTTTCACACCTTTTCAGGTTCTTCATGTTTTTCAACACGGCTTCATGCTCCTCCTATTTTTCAAACCGTTTCATGCTCCTCATATTTTTCACACCTTTTGAAGCTCTTCATATTTTTCACACCTTTTCAGGCTCTTCATGTTTTTGAACAACGCTTCATGCTACTCCTATTTTTCAGACCGTTTCATGCTCCTCCTATTTTACAGACCATTTCATGTTCCTCATATTTTTGACACCTTTTGAAGCTCCTCCTGTTTTTCACCCCTTTTCAGGCTCTTCAAGTTTTTCAACACCTTTTGATGCTTCTCCTATTTTTCAGACCATTTCATGCTCCTCATATACTTGACACAATTTGAAGCTCTTCATATTTTTCACACCTTTTCAGGCTCTTCATGTTTTTGAACACCGCTTCATGCTACTCCTATTTTTCAGACCGTTTCATGCTTCTCCTATTTTTCAGACCGTTTCATGATCCTCATATACTTGACACAATTTGAAGTTCTTCATATTTTTCACACCTTTTCAGGCTCTTCATGTTTTTGAACACCGCTTCATGCTACTCCTATTTTTCAGACCGTTTCATGCTCCTCATATTTTTCACACCTTTTGAAGCTCTTCATATTTTGCACACCTTTTCAGGCTCTTCATGTTTTTGAACAGCACTTCATGCTCCTCCTATTTTTCAGACCGTTTCTTGCTCCTCATATTTTGACACCTTTTGAAGCTCCTCCTATTTTTCTCACCTTTTCAGTCTCTTCATGTTTTTCAACACCGTTTGATGCTCCTCCTATTTTTCAGACCATGTCATGCTCCTCATATACTTGACACAATTTGAAGCTCTTCATATTTTTCACACCTTTTCAGTCTCTTCATGTTTTTGAACACCGCTTCATGCTCCTCCTATTTTGCAGACCGTTTCATGTTCCTCATATTTTTGACACCTTTTGAAGCTCCTCCTGTTTTTCACACCTTTTCAGGCTCTTCATGTTTTTCAACACCGTTTGATGCTCCTCCTATTTTTCAGACCATGTCATGCTCCTCATATACTTGACACAATTTGAAGCTCTTCATATTTTTCACACCTTTTCAGGCTCTTCATGTTTTTGAACACCGCTTCATGCTACTCTTATTTTTCAAACCGTTTCATGCTCCTCCTATTTTTCAGACCGTTTCATGCTCCTCATATACTTGACACAATTTGAAGCTCTTCATATTTTTCACACCTTTTCAGGCTCTTCATGTTTTTGAACACCGCTTCAGGCTACTCATATATTTCAGACCTTTTCATGCTCCTCATATTTTTCACACCTTTTGAAGTTCTTCATATTTTTCACACCATTTCAGGCTCTTCATGTTTTTGAAAAGCACTTCATGCTCCTCCTATTTTTCAGACCGTTTCATGCTCCTCATATTTTTGACACTTTTTGAAGCTCCTCCTATTTTTCACACCTTTTCTGGCTCTTCATGTTTTTGAACACCACTTCATTCTCCTCCTATTTTCCAGACGTTTCATGCTCATCTCATTTTTGACACCTTTTGAAGCTCTTCATATTTTTCACACCATTTGAAGCTCTTCATATTTTTCAAACTTTTTCACGCTCTTCATGTTTTTCAACACCGCTTCATTCTCCTCCTATTTTTCAGATCGTTTCATGTTCCCCATATTTTTGACCCCTTTTGAAACTCCTCCTATTTTTCACACCTTTTGAGGCTCTTCATGTTTTTGAACACTGTTTCAAGCTCCTCGTATTTTTTAGTCCGTATCATGCTCCTCATATTTTTGACAATTTTTGAAGCTCTTCATATTTTTCACACCTTTTCAGGCTCTTGAAGTTTTTGAACACCGCTTCATGCTCCTCCTAATTTTCAGACCATTTCATGCTCCTCATATTTTTCACCCCTTTTGAAGCTCTTCATACTTTTCACACATTTTCAGGCTATTCATGTTTTTGAGCACAGCTTCATGCTCCTCCTATTTTTCAGAAATTTTCATGCTCCTTATATTTTGACACCTTTTAAACTCTTCACATTTTTCACAGCTTTTCAGGCTCTTCATGTTTTTGAACACCGCTTCATGCTCCTCCTATTTTTCCGACCGCTTGATGTTCCTTCTATTTTTCAGACGGTTTCATGCTCCTCATATTTTTGACAATTTTGGAAGCTCTTCATATTTTTCACACCTTTTCAGGCTCTTGATGTTTTTGAACACCGCTTCATGCTCCTCCTAATTTTCAGACCATTTCATGCTCCTCATATTTTTCACCCCTTTTGAAGCTCTTCATACTTTTCACACATTTTCAGGCTATTCATGTTTTTGAGCACAGCTTCATGCCCCTCCTAATTTTCAGACTGTTTCATGCTCCTCATGTTTTTGAAAGCTTTTGAAGCTTTTAATATTTTTGACACCTTTTCAGGCTCTTCATGATTTGAACACCGCTTCATGCTTCTCCTAATTTTCAGGCCTTTTCATGTTCCTCATGTTTTTGAAACCTTTTGAAGCTCTTCATATTTTTCACACCTTTTCAGGCTCTTCATATTTTTGAACACACCTTCATGCTCCTCCTATTTATCAGACCGTTTCATGTTCCTCATGTATTTCACACCTTTTGAAGTTTTTCATATTTTTCACACCTTTTCAGTCTCTTCATGTATTTGAACACGATTTCATGCTCCTCCTATTTTTCAGACCATTTCATGCTCCTCATATTTTTGAAACCTTTGGAAGCTCTTCATATTTTTCACAACTTTTCAGGCTCGTCATGTTTTTCAACACCGCTTCATACTCCTCCTATTTATCAGACCGTTTCATGCTCATCTCATTTTTGACACCTTTTGAAGCTCTTCATATTTTTCACACCTATGAAGCTCTTCATATTTTTCACACCTTTTCAGGTTCTTTATGTTTTTGAACACCGCTTCATGCTACTCCTATTTTTCAGACCGTTTCATGCTCCTCATATCTTTGACACCTTTTGAAGCTCTTCATATTTTTCACACCTTTTCAGGCTCTTCATGTTTTTCAAAACCACTTCACGCTCCTCGTATTTTTCAGGCCGTTTCATGCTCCTCATATTTTTGACACCTTTAGAAGCTCTTCATATTTTTCACACCATTTCAGGCTCTTCATGTTTTTGAACACCGCTTCATGCTCCTCCTATTTTTCAGAACGTTTCATGCTCCTCATATTTTTCACACCTTTTGAAGCTCTTCATATTTTCCCACCATTTCAGGCTCTTCATGTTTTTGAATACAGCTTCATGCTCCTCCAATTTTTCAGACCGTTTCAGGCTCCTCATACTTTGACAGGTTTTGAAGCTCCTCCTTTTTTTCACACCCATTCAGGCTCTTCATGTTTTTCAACACCACTTCATGCTCCTCCTATTTTTCAGACCGTTTCATGCTCCTCCAATTTTTCAGACCGTTTCATGCTACTCCTATTTTTCAGACCTTTTCATGCTCATCTCATTTTTTACACCTTTTGAAGCTCTTCATATTTTTCACACCTTTTGAAACTCTTCATATTTTTCACACGTTTTCAGGCTCTTCATGTTTTTCAACACCGCTTCATGTTCCTCCTATTTTTCAGACCGTTTCATGCTCCTCATATATTTGACACGTTTTGAGGCTCTTCATATTTTTCACACCTTTCCAGGCTCTTCATGTTTTTGAACACCGTTTCAAGCTCCTCGTATTTTTTAGTCCGTATCATGCTCCTCATATTTTTGACAATTTTTGAAGCTCTTCATATTTTTCACACCTTTTCAGGCTCTTGAAGTTTTTGAACACCGCTTCATGCTCCTCCTAATTTTCAGACCATTTCATGCTCCTCATATTTTTCACCCCTTTTGAAGCTCTTCATACTTTTCACCCATTTTCAGGCTATTCATGTTTTTGAGCACAGCTTCATGCTCCTCCTATTTTTCAGAAATTTTCGTGCTCCTCATATTTTCACACCTTTTAAACTCTTCACATTTTTCACAGCTTTTCAGGCTCTTCATGTTTTTGAACACCGCTTCATGCTCCTCCTATTTTTCCGACCGCTTGATGTTCCTTCTATTTTTCAGACCGTTTCATGCTCCTCATATTTTTGACAATTTTGGAAGCTCTTCATATTTTTCACACCTTTTCATGCTCTTCATGTTTTTGAACACCGTTTCATGACCCTCCTAATTTTCAGACTGTTTCATGCTCCTCATGTTTTTGAAAGCTTTTGAAGCTTTTAATATTTTTCACACCTTTTCAGGCTCTTCATGATTTTGAACACTGCTTCATGCTTCTCCTAATTTTCAGGCCTTTTCATGTTCCTCATGTTTTTGAAACCTTTTGAAGCTCTTCATATTTTTCACACCTTTTCAGGCTCTTCATATTTTTGAACACACCTTCATGCTCCTCCTATTTATCAGACCGTTTCATGTTCCTCATGTATTTCACACCTTTTGAAGTTTTTCATATTTTTCACACCTTTTCAGTCTCTTCATGTATTTGAACACGATTTCATGCTCCTCCTATTTTTCAGACCGTTTCATGCTCCTCATATTTTTGAAACATTTTGAAGCTCTTCATATTTTTCACAACTTTTCAGGCTCGTCATGTTTTTCAACACCGCTTCATGCTCCTCCTATTTATCAGACCGTTTCATGCTCATCTCATTTTTGACACCTTTTGAAGCTCTTCATATTTTTCACACATTTTCAGGCTCTTTATGTTTTTCAACACCGCTTCATGCTCCTCCTATTTTTCAGACCGTTTCATGCTCCTCATATATTTGACACGGTTTGAGGCTCTTCATATTTTTCACACCATTCCAGGCTCTTCATGTTTTTGAACACCGTTTCATGCTCCTCCTATTTTTGAGACTGTTTCATGCTCCTCATATTTTTGACACCTTTTGAAGCTCTTCATATTTTTCACACCTTTACAGGCTCTTCAAGTTTTTGAATACCGCTTCATGCTCCTCCTATTTTTCAGACCGTTTCATGCTCCTCTCATTTTTCACACCTTTTGAAGCTCTTCATATTTTTCACACCTTTTCAGGCTTTTCATGTTTTTGAGCACAGCTTCATGCTCCTCCTATTTTTCAGAACGTTTCATGCTCTTCATATTTTGACACCTTTTGAAGCTCTTCACATTTTTCACAACTTTTCAGGCTCTTCATGTTTTTGAGCACAGCTTCATGCTCCTCCTATTTTTCAGAACGTTTCATGCTCCTCATATTTTGACACCTTTTGAAGCTCTTCACATTTTTCACAACTTTTCAGGCTCTTCATGTTTTTGAGCAGAGCTTCATGCTCCTCCTATTTTTCAGAACGTTTCATGCTCCTCATATTTTTGACAATTTTGCAAGCTCTTCATATTTTTCACACCTTATCATGCTCTTCATGTTTTTGAACACCGTTTCATGCCCCTCCTAATTTTCAGACCGTTTCATGCTCCTCATGTTTTTGACAGCTTTTGAAGCTTTTAATATTTTTCACACCTTTTCAGGCTCTTCATGATTTTGAACACCGCTTCATGCTTCTCCTAATTTTCAGGCCTTTTCATGTTCCTCATATTTTTGACACCTTTTGAAGCTCCTCCTATTTTTCACACCTTTTCAGGCTCTTCATGTTTTTCAACACCGTTTCATGCTCCTCCTATTTTTCAGACCATTTCCTGCTCCTCCTATTTTTCAGACCGTTTCATGATCCTCATATTTTTGACACCTTTTGAAGCTCTTCATATTTTTCACAACTTTTCAGGCTCTTCAAGTTTTTGAACACCGCTTCATGCTCCTCCTATTTTTCAACCATTTCATGCTCCTCACATTTTTCACCCCTTTTGAAGCTCTTCTTATTTTTCACACCTTTTCAGGCTCTTCATGTTTTTGAGCACAGCTTCATGCTCCTCCTGTTTTTCCGACCGCTTCATGCTCCTTCTATTTTTCAGACCGTTTCATGCTCCTATTTTTCAGACCGTTTCTAGCTCATCTCATTTTTTACACCTTTTGAAGTTTTTCTTATTTTTCAAACCTTTTGAAGCTCTTCATATTTTTCACACCTTTTCAGGCTCTTCATGTTTATCAACACCGCTTCATGCTCCTTCTATTTTTCAGACCGTTTCATGCTCCTCATATTTTTGAAACCTTGTGAAGCTCCTCCTATTTTTCAAACATTTTCAGGCTTTTCATGTATTTCAAGACCTTTTCATGCTCTTCCTATTTTTCAGACCGTTTCATGCTCCTCCTATTTTTCAGACCGTTTCTAGCTCATCCCATTTTTTACACCTTTTGAAGCTCTTCATATTTTTCACACATTTTGAAGCTCTTCATATTTTTCACACCTTTTCAGGCTCTTCATGTTTTTCTACAACCCTTCATGCTCCTCCAATTTTTTAGACCGTTTCATGCTCCTCATATTTTTGACACCTTTTGAAGCTACTCCTATTTTACACACCTTTTCAGTTTCTTCATGGTTTTCAAAACCGCTTCATTCTCCTCCTATTTTTCAGATCGTTTCACGTTCCCCATATTTTTGACACCTTTTGAATCTCCTCCTATTTTTCACACCTTTTGAGGCTCTTCATGTTTTTCAACACCGTTTCATGCTCCTCCTATTTTTCAGACCGTTTCATGCTCCTCGCATTTTTCAGACCGTTTCATGCTCCTCATATACTTGACACAATTTGAAGCTCTTCATATTTTTCACACCTTTTCAGGTTCTTCATGTTTTTCAACACGGCTTCATGCTCCTCCTATTTTTCAAACCGTTTCATGCTCCTCATATTTTTCACACCTTTTGAAGCTCTTCATATTTTTCACACCTTTTCAGGCTCTTCATGTTTTTGAACAACGCTTCATGCTCCTCCTATTTTACAGACCATTTCATGTTCCTCATATTTTTGACACCTTTTGAAGCTCCTCCTGTTTTTCACACATTTTCAGGCTCTTCTAGTTTTTCAACACCTTTTGATGCTTCTCCTATTTTTCAGACCATTTCATGCTCCTCATATACTTGACACAATTTGAAGCTCTTCATATTTTTCACACCTTTTCAGGCTCTTCATGTTTTTGAACACCACTTCATGCTACTCCTATTTTTCAGACCGTTTCATGCTTCTCCTATTTTTCAGACCGTTTCATGATCCTCATATACTTGACACAATTTGAAGTTCTTCATATTTTTCACACCTTTTCAGGCTCTTCATGTTTTTGAACACCGCTTCATGCTACTCCTATTTTTCAGACCGTTTCATGCTCCTCATATTTTTCACACCTTTTGAAGCTCTTCATATTTTGCACACCTTTTCAGGCTCTTCATGTTTTTGAACAGCACTTCATGCTCCTCCTATTTTTCAGACCGTTTCATACTCCTCATATTTTGACACCTTTTGAAGCTCCTCCTATTTTTCTCACCTTTTCAGTCTCTTCATGTTTTTCAACACCGTTTGATGCTCCTCCTATTTTTCAGACCATGTCATGCTCCTCATATACTTGACACAATTTGAAGCTCTTCATATTTTTCACACCTTTTCAGTCTCTTCATGTTTTTGAACACCGCTTCATGCTCCTCCTATTTTGCAGACCGTTTCATGTTCCTCATATTTTTGACACCTTTTGAAGCTCCTCCTGTTTTTCACACCTTTTCAGGCTCTTCATGTTTTTCAACACCTTTTGATGCTCCTCCTATTTTTCAGACCATGTCATGCTCCTCATATACTTGACACAATTTGAAGCTCTTCATATTTTTCACACCTTTTCAGGCTCTTCATGTCTTTGAACACCGCTTCATGCTACTCTTATTTTTCAGACCGTTTCATGCTCCTCCTATTTTTCAGACCGTTTCATGCTCCTCATATACTTGACACAATTTGAAGCTCTTCATATTTTTCACACCTTTTCAGGCTCTTCATGTCTTTGAAGACCGCTTCATGCTACTCTTATTTTTCAGACCGTTTCATGCTCCTCCTATTTTCCAGACGTTTCATGCTCATCTCATTTTTGACACCTTTTGAAGCTCTTCATATTTTTCACACCATTTGAAGCTCTTCATATTTTTCAAACTTTTTAACGCTCTTCATGTTTTTCAACACCGCTTCATGCTCCTCCTATTTTGCAGACCGTTTCATGTTCCTCATATTTTTGACACCTTTTGAAGCTCCTCCTGTTTTTCACACCTTTTCAGGCTCTTCATGTTTTTCAACACCTTTTGATGCTCCTCCTATTTTTCAGACCATGTCATGCTCCTCATATACTTGACACAATTTGAAGCTCTTCATATTTTTCACACCTTTTCAGTCTCTTCATGTTTTTGAACACCGCTTCATGCTCCTCCTATTTTGCAGACCGTTTCATGTTCCTCATATTTTTGACACCTTTTGAAGCTCCTCCTGTTTTTCACACCTTTTCAGGCTCTTCATGTTTTTCAACACCGTTTGATGCTCCTCCTATTTTTCAGACCATGTCATGCTCCTCATATACTTGACACAATTTGAAGCTCTTCATATTTTTCACACCTTTTCAGGCTCTTCATGTTTTTGAACACCGCTTCATGCTACTCATATATTTCAGACCTTTTCATGCTCTTCATATTTTTCACACCTTTTGAAGTTCTTCATATTTTTCACACCATTTCAGGCTCTTCATGTTTTTGAAAAGCACTTCATGCTCCTCCTATTTTTCAGACCGTTTCATGCTCCTCATATTTTTGACAATTTTTGAAGCTCTTCGTATTTTTCACACCTTATCAGGCTCTTGAAGTTTTTGAACACCGCTTCATGCTCCTCCTAATTTTCAGACCATTTCATGCTCCTCATATTTTTCACCCCTTTTGAAGCTCTTCATACTTTTCACACATTTTCAGGCTATTCATGTTTTTGAGCACAGCTTCATGCTCCTCCTATTTTTCAGAAATTTTCATGCTCCTCATATTTTGACACCTTTTAAACTCTTCACATTTTTCACAGCTTTTCAGGCTCTTCATGTTTTTGAACACCGCTTCATGCACCTCCTATTTTTCCGACCGCTTGATGTTCCTTCTATTTTTCAGACCGTTTCATGCTCCTCATATTTTTGACAATTTTGGAAGCTCTTCATATTTTTCACACCTTTTCATGCTCTTCATGTTTTTGAACACCGTTTCATGCCCCTCCTAATTTTCAGACTGTTTCATGCTCCTCATGTTTTTGAAAGCTTTTGAAGCTTTTAATATTTTTGACACCTTTTCAGGCTCTTCATGATTTTGAACACCGCTTCATGCTTCTCCTAATTTTCAGGCCTTTTCATGTTCCTCATGTTTTTGAAACCTTTGAAGCTCTTCATATTTTTCACACCTTTTCAGGCTCTTCATATTTTTGAACACACCTTCATGCTCCTCCTATTTATCAGACCGTTTCATGTTCCTCATGTATTTCACACCTTTTGAAGTTTTTCATATTTTTCACACCTTTTCAGTCTCTTCATGTATTTGAACACGATTTCATGCTCCTCCTATTTTTCAGACCATTTCATGCTCCTCATATTTTTGAAACCTTTTGAAGCTCTTCATATTTTTCACAACTTTTCAGGCTCGTCATGTTTTTCAACACCGCTTCATACTCCTCCTATTTATCAGACCGTTTCATGCTCATCTCATTTTTGACACCTTTTGAAGCTCTTCATATTTTTCACACCTATGAAGCTCTTCATATTTTTCACACCTTTTCAGGCTCTTCAAGTTTTTGAAAACGGCTTCATGCTCCTCCTAATTTTCAGACCGTTTCTTGCTCCTCATATTTCTGACACCTTTTGAAGCTCTTCATATTTTTCACACCTTTTCAGGCTCTTCAAGTTTTTGAATACCGCTTCATGCTCCTCCTATTTCTCAGACCATTTCATGCTCCTCTCATTTTTCACACCTTTTGAAGCTCTTCATATTTTTCACACCTTTTCAGGCTCTTCATGTTTTTGAGCACAGCTTCATGCTCCTCCTATTTTTCAGAACGTTTCATGCTCCTCATATTTTGACACCTTTTGAAGCTCTTCACATTTTTCACAACTTTTCAGGCTCTTCATGTTTTTGAACACCGCTTCATGCTCCTCCTATTTTTCAGAACGTTTCATGCTCCTCATATTTTTCACACCTTTTGAAGCTCTTCATATTTTTCCCCCCTTTTCAGGCTCTTCATGTTTTTCAACACCGTTTCATGCTCCTCCTATTTTTCAGACCGTTTAATGCTCCTCATATTTTTGACACCTTTTGAAGCTCCTTCTATATTTCACACCTTTTAAGGCTCTTCATGTTTTTCAACACCTTTTCATGCTCCTCCTATTTTTCAGACAGTTTCATGCTCCTCCTATTTTTCAGACCGTTTCATGCTCCTCATATACTTGACAGCCTTTGAAGCTCTTCATATTTTTTAAACCTTTCAGGCTCTTCATGTTTTTGGACACCGCTTCATGCTCCTCCTATTTTTCAGACCGTTTCATGCTCCTCCTATTTTTCAGACCGTTTCATTTTCCTCATATCTTTCACACCTTTTGAAGCTCTTCATATTTTTCACACATTTTCAGGCTCTTCAAGTTTTTCAACACCTTTTGATGCTTCTCCTATTTTTCAGACCATTTCATGCTCCTCATATACTTGACACAATTTGAAGCTCTTCATATTTTTCACACCTTTTCAGGCTCTTCATGTTTTTGAACACCGCTTCATGCTACTCCTATTTTTCAGACCGTTTCATGCTTCTCCTATTTTTCAGACCGTTTCATACTCCTCATATACTTGACACAATTTGAAGTTCTTCATATTTTTCACACCTTTTCAGGCTCTTCATGTTTTTGAACACCGCTTCATGCTACTCCTATTTTTCAGACCGTTTCATGCTCCTCATATTTTTCACACCTTTTGAAGCTCTTCATATTTTTCACACCTTTTCAGGCTCTTCATGTTTTTGAACAGCACTTCATGCTCCTGCTATTTTTCAGACCGTTTCATGCTCCTCATATTTTGACACCTTTTGAAGCTCCTCCGATTTTTCTCAGCTTTTCAGTCTCTTCATGTTTTTCAACACAGTTTGATGCTCCTCCTATTTTTCAGACCATGTCATGCTCCTCATATACTTGACACAATTTGAAGCTCTTCATATTTTTCACACCTTTTCAGGCTCTTCATGTTTTTCAACACCTCTTCATGCTCCTCCTATTTTTCAGTCGTTTCATGCTTCTCATATTTTTGAAACCTTTTGAAGCTCTTCATATTTTTCACACCTTTTCATGCTCTTCATCATTTTCAAAACCGTTTCATGCTCTTCCAATTTTCAGGCTGTTTCATGCTCCTTATATTTTTGACACCTTTTGAAGCTCTTCTTATTTTTCACACCTTATCAGGCTCTTCATATTTTTGACCACTGCTTCATGCTCCTCGTATTTTTCAGACCGTTTCATGCTCCTCATTTTATTGACACCTTTTGAAGCTCTTCATATTTTCACACATTTTCAGGATCTTCATGTTTTTGACGACTGCTTCATGTCCCTCCTACTCTTCAGACCGTTTCATGCTCCTCATATTTTTGACACCTTTTGAAGCTCTTCATATTTTCACACCTTTTCAAGCTCTTCATGTTTTTCAACACCGTTTCATGCTCCTCATATTTTGACACCTTTTGAAGCTCTTCATATTTTTCCCATCTTCTCAGGCTCTTTATGTTTTTGAACACAGCCTCATGCTACTCCTATTTTTCACACTGTTTCATGCTCCTCATATATTTGACACCTTTTGAAGCTCTTCATATTTTTCACTCCTTTTCAGGCTTTTCATGTTTTTCAACACCGCTTCATGCTCCTTGTATTTTTTAGACCGTTTCATGCTCCTCATATTTTGACACGTTTGAAGTTCTTCATGTATTGCAAACGTTTTCAGGCTTTTCATGTTTTTCAACACCGCTTCATGCTCCTCCTATTTTTCAGTCGTTTCATACTTCTCATATTTTTGACACCTTTTGAAGCTCTTAATAATTTTCACACCTTTTCATGCTATTCATCTTTTTCAAAATCGTAACATGCTCTTCCTATTTTTGAGGCTGTTTCATGCTCCTCATATTTTTGACACCTTTTGAAGCTCTTCATATTTTTCACACCTTTTCAGGCTCTTCATTTTTTTGAAGACCGCTTCATGCTCCTCCTATTTTTCAGACCGTTTCATGCTCCTCATCTTTTTGAGACTTTTGAAGCTCTTCATATTTTTAACACCTTTTCAGGCTTTTCATGTTTTTCAACACCTCTTCATGCTCCTCGTATTTTTGACACGTTTGAAGCTCTTCATATACTTCAAACCTTTTCAGGCTCTTCATGTTTTTCAACACCGCTTCATGCACCTCCTGTTTTTCAGTCGTTTCATGCTTCTCATATTTTTGTAACCTTTTGAAGCTCTTCATAGCTTTCACAACTTTTCAGGCTCTCCATGTTTTTGAATACCATTTCATGCTCTTCCTATTTTTCAGATGGTTTCATGCTCCTCATATTTTTGACACATTTTGAAGATCTTCATATTTTTGATACCCTTTCAGGCTCTTCATGTTTTTCAACACCGCTTAATGATCCTCCTATTTTTCAGGCCGTTTACTGCTCCTCATATTTTTGACACCTTTTGAAGCTCTTCATATTTTTCACAGGTTTTCAGGCTCTCCATGTTTTTCAACACCGCTTCATGCTCCTCCAATTTTTCAGACTGTTTCATGCTCCTCATATTTTTGACACGGTTTGAAGCTCTTCATATTTTTCACACCTTTTCAGGTTTTTCTTGTTTTTCAACTCCGCTTCATGCTCCTCCTATTTTTCAGACCGTTTCATGCTCCTCATATTTTTGACACCTTTTTAAGCTCTTCATATTTTTCACACCTTTTCAGGCTCTTCATGTATTTGAACACCGTTTCATGCTCCTCCTATTTTCAGACCGTTTCTTGCTCCTCATAATTTTGACACCATTGAATCTCTTTATATTTTTCACACTTTTTGAAGCTCTTCATATATTTCACACGTTTTAAGTCTCTTCATGTTTTTCAACACCGCTTCATGCTCCTCCTATTTTTCAGACCATTTCATGCTCCTCTTATTTTTGACACGTTTTGAGGCTCTTCATATATTTCACACATTTTCAGGCAATTCATGTTTTTGAACACCGTTTTATGCTCCTCCTGTTTTTCAGACCGTTTCATGCTCCTCATATTTGTGACACCTTTTGAAGCTCTTCATATTTTTCACACCTTTTCAGGCTCTTCATGTATTTGAACAACGTTTCATGCTCCTCCTATTTTCAGACTGTTTCTTGCTCCTCATAATTTTGACACCTTTGAATCTCTTTATATTTTTCACACTTTTTGAAGCTCTTCATATATTTCACACGTTTTAAGTCTCTTCATGTTTTTCAACACTGCTTCATGCTCCTCCTATTTTTCAGACCGTTTCATGCTCCTCTTATTTTTGACACGTTTTGAGGCTCTTCATATATTTCACACCTTTTCAGGCTCTTCATGTTTTTGAACACCGTTTTATGCTCCTCCTATTTTTCAGACCGTTTCATGCTCCTCATATTTGTGACACCTTTTGAAGCTCTTCATATTTTTCACACCTATTCAGGCTCTTCATGTATTTGAACACCGTTTCATGCTCCTTCTATTTTGAGACCGTTTCTTGCTCCTCATAATTTTGACACCTTTGAATCTCTTTATATTTTTCACACTTTTTGAAGCTCTTCATATATTTCACACGTTTTAAGTCTCTTCATGTTTTTCAACACCGCTTCATGCTCCTCCTATTTTTCACACGTTTTGAGGCTCTTCATATATTTCACACCTTTTCAGACTCTTCATTTTTTTGAACACCGCTTCATGCTCCTCCTATTTTTCAGACCGTTTCATGCTCCTCATATATTTGACACCTTTTGAAGCTCTTCATATTTTTCACACCTTTTCAGGCTCTTCATGTTTTTGAACACCGTTTTATGCTCCTCCTATTTTTCAGACCGTTTCATGCTCCTCATATTTGTGACACCTTTTGCATCTCTTCATATTTTTCACACCTTTTCAGGCTCTTCAAATTTTTCAACAATGTTACAATGCTCCTCCTATTTTTCAGACTGTTACTTGCTCCTCATATTTTTGACACCTTTTGAAGCTCTTCATATTTTTCACACCTTTTGAAGCTCTTCATATATTTCACACTTTTTCAAGCTCTTCATGTTTTTCAACACCACTTCATGCTTCTCCTATTTCTCAGACCGTTTCATGCTCATCTCATTTTTGACAGCTTTTGAAGCTCTTCATATTTTTCACACCTTTTGAAACTATTCATAGTTTTCACACATTTTCAGGCTCTTCAGGTTTTTCAACACCGCTTCATGCTCCTCCTATTTTTCAGACCGTTTCATCCTCCTCTCATTTCTGAAATCTTTTGAAGCTCTTTATATATTTCACACATTTTCAGGCTCTTAATGTTTTTCAACACCACTTCATGCTCCTTCTATTTTTCAGACCGTTTCATGCTCATCTCTTTTTTGACACATTCTGAAGCGCTTCATAGTTTTCACAAATTTTCAGGCTCCTCATATTTTTGAACACCGCTTCATGCTCCTCGTGTTTTTCAGACCGTTTCATGCTCCTCATGTATTTCACACATTTTGCGGCTCTTCATATTTTACACACGTTTTCATGTTCTTCATGATTTTCAACAGCACTGCATGCTCCTCCTGTTTTTCAGACCGTTTCATGCTCCTCATATTTTTGACACCTTTTGAAGCTCTTCATATTTTTCACACCTTTTCAGGCTCTTCATGTTTTTGAACACCGTTTCATGCTCCTCATATTTTTCAGACTGTTTCATGCTCCTCATATTTTTGACACCTTTTCAAGCTCTTCATATTTTTGACAACTTTTCAGGCTCTTCATATTTTTCAACACCGCTTCATGATCCTCCTATTTTTCAGACCGTTTCATGCTCCTCATATTTTTGACACCTTTTGAAGCTCTTCATATTTTTCACACCTTTTCAGGCTCTTCATGTTTTTCACACCACTTCATGCTACTCCTATATTTCAGACCGTTTCATGCTCCTCATATTTTTGACACCTTTTGAAGCTCTTCATATATTTCACACATATTCTGGCTCTTCATGTTTCTCTACACCGCTTCATGCTCCTCCTATTTTTCAGACCATTTCATGCTCCTCATATTTTTGACACCTTATGAAGCTCTTCATATTTTTCACACCTTTTCAGGCTCTTCATGTATTTGAACACCGTTTCATGCTCCTACTATTTTCAGACCGTTTCTTGCTCCTCATAATTTTGACACCTTTGAATGTCTTCATATTTTTCACACTTTTTGAAGCTCTTCATATATTTCACACGTTTTAAGTCTCTTCATGTTTTTCAACACCGCTTCATGCTCCTCCTATTTTTCAGACCGTTTCATGCTCCTCTTATTTTTGACACGTTTTGAGGCTCTTAATATATTTCACACCTTTAAAGGCTCTTCATGTTTTTGAACACCGTTTTATGCTCCTCCTATTTTTCAGACCGTTTCAGGCTCCTCATATTTGTGACACCTTTTGAAGCTCTTCATATTTTTCACACCTTTTCAGGCTCGTCATTTTTTTGAACACCGCTTGATGCTCCTCCTATTTTTCAGACCGTTTCATGCTCCTCATGTATTTCACAACTTTTGAAGCTCTTCATATTTTTCACACCTTTTGAAGCTCTTTATATTTTTCACACCTTTTCAGGCTCTTCATGTTTTTCTACACCGCTTCATGCTCCTCCTATTTTTTAGACTGTTTCATGCTCCTCATATTTTTGACAGTTTTTGAATCTCTTCATATATTTCACACCTTTTCAGGCTCTTCATGTGTTTCAACACAACTTCATGCTCCTCCTACTTTTCAGACCATTTCATGCTCATCTCATTCTTGACACTTTTTGCAGCTCTTCATATTTTTCACACGTTTTCAGGCTCTTCATATTTTTCAACACCGCTTCATGATCCTCCTATTTTTCAGACCGTTTCATGCTCCTCATGTATTTCACACCTTTTGAAGCTCTTCATATTTTTCAGACATTTTCAGACTCTTCATATTTTTGAACACGGTTTCATGCTCCTCCTATTTTTCAGAACTTTTCATGCTCCTCATATTTTTACACCTTTGGAAGCTCTTCACATTTTTCACACCTTTTCAGACTCTTCATGTTTTTCAACACCGCTTCTTGATCCTCCTATTTTTCAGACCGTTTCATGCTCCTCATATATTTCTCACCATTTGAAGCTCTTCATATTTTTCACACCTTTTGAAGCTCTTCATATATTTTACACCATTTCAGTCACTTCATGTTTTTCTACACCACTTCATGCTCCTCCTATTTTTCAGACCGTTTCATGCTCCTCATATTTTTGACACCTTTTGAAGCTCTTCATATTTTTCACATCTTTTCAGGCTCTTCATGTTTTGGAACACCGTTTCATGTTCCTCCTATTTTTCAGACCGTTTCATGCTCCTAATATTTTTGACACCTTTTGAAAGTCTTCATAGTTTTCACACATTTTCAGGCTCTTCATGTTTTTCAACACCGCTTCATGGTCCTCCTATTTTTCAGACAGTTTCAAGCTCCTCATGTATTTCACACCATTTTAAGCTCTTCATATTTTTCACACCTTTTCCGGCTCTTCATGTTTTTGAACACCGCTTCATGATCCTCCAATTTTTCAGACCGTTTCATGCTCCTCATATTTGTGACATCTTTTGAAGCTTTTCATATTTTTCACACCTTTTAGGCTCTTCATGTTTTTCACACCATTTCAGGCTCTTCATGTTTTTGAACACGGCTTCATGCTCCTCCTATTTTTCAGACCTTTTCATGCTCCTCATATTTTTGACACCTTTTGAAGCTCTTCATATTTTTCACACCTTTTCTGGCTCTTCATGTTTTTGAACACCACTTCATGCTCCTCCTATTTTTCAGACCGTTTCATGCTCCTCATGTATTTCACACATTTTGCGGCTCTTCATATTTTACGCACGTTTTCAGGTTCTTCATGATTTTCAACACCACTTCATGCTCCTCCTATTTTTCAGACCGTTTCATGTTCCTTATATTTTTGACACCTTTTGAAGCTCTTCATATTTTTTACACCCTTCCAGGCTCTTCATGTTTTTCAACACGGCTTCATGCTCTTTCTATTTTTCAGACCGTTTCATGATCCTCATATTTTTCACACCTTTTGAAGCTCTTCATATTTTTCACACCTTTTCAGGCTCTTCATGTTTTTCAACACCGCTTCATTCTCCTCCTATTTTTCAGACCGTTTCATGCTCCACATGTATTTCACACCTTTTGAAGCTCTTCATATTTTTCACACCTTTTCAGGCTCTTCATGTTTTTGAACACCGTTTCATGCTCCTCATATTTTTCAGACTGATTCATGCTCCTCCTATTTTTGACACCTTTTGAAGCTCTTCATATTTTTCACACCTTTTCAGGCTCTTCATGTTTTTCAACACCACTTCATGATCCTCCTATTTTTCAGACCGTTTCATGCTCCTCATATTTTTGACACCTTTTGAAGCTCTTCATATTTTTCACACCTTTTCAGGCTCTTCATGTTTTTCAACACCGTTTCATGCTCCTCCTATTTTCAGACCGTTTCTTGCTCCTCATAATTTTGACACCTTTGAATGTCTTCATATCTTTTACACCTTTTGAAGCTGTTCATATTTTTCACACCTTTTCAGGCTCTTCATGTTTTTGAACACCGCTTCATGCTCCTCCTTTTTTTCAGACCGTTTCGTGCTCCTCATGTATTTCAATCCTTTTGAAGCTCTTCATATTTTTAACACCTTTTCTGGTTCTCATGTTTGTGAACACAGCTTCATACTCCTCCTATTTTTCAGACCGTTTCATGCTCCTCATATTTTTGACACCTTTTGAAGCTCTTCATATATTTCACACCTTTTCAGGCTCTTCAGGTTTTTCAACACCGCTTCATGCTCCTCCTATTTTTCAGAACGTTTCATTCTCCTCCTATTTTTCACACCTGTTGAAGCTCTTCATATATTTCACACCTTTTCAGGATCTTCATGTTTTTGAACACCGCTTGATGCTCCTCCTCTTTTTCAGACCGTTTCATGCTCCTCATTTTTTTGAAACCATTTGAAGCTCTTCATATTTTTGACACCTTTTCATGCTCTTCATGTGTTTCAACACCGCTTCATGCTTCTCCTATTTTTCAGACGATTTCTTGCTCCTCATATTTTTGACACCTTTTGAAGCTCTTCATATTTTTCACACCTTTTCAGGCTCTTCATGTTTTTCAACACCGTTTCATGCTCCTCCTATTTTCAGACCGTTTCTTTCTCCTCATAATTTTGACACCTTTGAATGTCTTCATATCTTTTACACCTTTTGAAGCTGTTCATATTTTTCACACCTTTTCAGGCTCTTCATGTTTTTGAACACCGCTTCATGCTCCTCCTTTTTTTCAGACCGTTTCGTGCTCCTCATGTATTTCAATCCTTTTGAAGCTCTTCATATTTTTAACACCTTTTCTGGTTCTCATGTTTGTGAACACAGCTTCATACTCCTCCTATTTTTCAGACCGTTTCATGCTCCTCATATTTTTGACACCTTTTGAAGCTCTTCATATATTTCACACCTTTTCAGGCTCTTCAGGTTTTTCAACACCGCTTCATGCTCCTCCTATTTTTCAGAACGTTTCATTCTCCTCCTATTTTTCACACCTTTTGAAGCTCTTCATATATTTCACACCTTTTCAGGCTCTTCATGTTTTTGAACACCGCTTGATGCTCCTCCTCTTTTTCAGACCGTTTCATGCTCCTCATATTTTTGAAACCATTTGAAGCTCTTCATATTTTTGACACCTTTTCATGCTCTTCATGTGTTTCAACACCGCTTCATGCTTCTCCTATTTTTCAGACGATTTCTTGCTCCTCATATTTTTGACACATTTTGAAGCTCTTCATATTTTTCACACCTTTTCAGGCTTTTCATTGTTTTCAACACCGCTTCATGCTCCTCCTTTTTTTCAGACAGTTTCATTGTCCTCCTATTTTTGACACCTTTTGAAGCTCTTCATTTATTTCACACCTTTTCAAGCTCTTCATGTTTTTGAACACTGCTTCATGCTCCTCCAATTTTTCAGACCATTTCATGCTCCTCATATTTTGGACACCTTTTGAAGCTCTTCATATTTTTCACACCTTTTCAGGCTCTTCATGTTTTTCAACAGCGCTTCCTGCTCCTCCTATTTTTCAGACCGTTTCATGCTCCTCGTATTTTTGACACGTTTTGAAGCTCTTCATTTATTTCACACCTTTTCAGGCTCTTCATGTTTTTCAACACCGCTTCATGCTCCTCCTATTTTTCAGACCGTTTCTTGCTCCTCATATTTTTGACACCTTTTGAAGCTCTTCATATTTTTCACACCTTTTCATGCTCTTCATGTTTTTCAACACCGATTCATGCTCCTCTTATTTTTCAGACCATTTCATGCTCCTCCTGTTTTTCAGACCGTTTCATGCTCCTCATATATTTTAAACCTTTTGAATCTCTTCATATATTTCAACCTTTTCAGGCTGTTCATGTTTTTCAACAACGCTTCATGATCCTCCTATTGTTCAGACCGTTTCATGCTCCTCAAGTATTTCACACCTTTTGAAGCTCTTCATATTTTTCACACCTTTTCAGGCTCTTCATGTTTTTCAACACCATTTCATGGTCCTCCTATATTTCAGACCGTTTCAGGCTCCTCATATTTTTGACAGCTTTTGAAGCTCTTCTTATTTTTCACACCTTTTCAGGCTCTTCATGTTTTTGAACACAGTTCATGCTCTTCCTATTTTTCAGACCGTTTCATGCTCCTCATATATTTCACACCTTTTTAAACTCTTAATATTTTTCACACCTTTTCACGCCCTTCATGTTTTTGAACACCGCTTCATGGTCCTCCTATTGTTCAGACCGTTTCTTTTTCCTCATATTTTTCACACATTTTGAAGCTCTTCCTATTTTTCACAACTTTTCAGGCTCTTCATATTTTTCAACACCGCTTCATGCTCCTCCTATTTTTCACACCGTTTAATGCTCCTCATGTATTTCACACCTTTTGAAGCTCTTCATAATTTTCACATCTTTTCAGGCTCTTCATGTTTCTGAACAATGTTTCATGCTCCTCTTTTTTTTCAGACCGTTTCATGCTCATCTCATTTTTTACACCTTTAGAAGCTCTTCATATTTTTCACACCTTTTGAAGCTCTTCAAATTTTTCACATCATTTCAGGCTCTTCATGTTTTTGAACAATGTTTCATGCTCCTCTATTTTTCAGACCGTTTCATGCTCCTCATATTTTTGACTCCCTTGAACATCTTTATATTTTTCACACATTTTCAGGTTCTTCATGTTTTTGACCACAGCTTCATGCTGCTCCTATTTTTCAGACCGTTTCATGCTCCTCATCTTTTTGACACCTTTTGAAGCTCGTCATATTTTTCACACCTTTTCAGGCTTTTCATGTTTTTCAACACCTCTTCATGCTCCTCGTATTTTTCAGACCGTTTCATGCTCCTCATATTTTTGACACGTTTGAAGCTCTTCATATACTTCAAACCTTTTCAGGCTCTTCATGTTTTTCAACACCGCTTCATGCTCCTCCTATTTTTCAATCGTTTCATGCTTCTCATATTTTTGAAACCTTTTGAAGCTCTTCATATTTTTTACACCTTTTCATGCTCTTCATCATTTTCAAAACCGTTTCATGCTCTTCCAATTTTCAGGCTGTTTCATGCTCCTTATATTTTTGACACCTTTTGAAGCTCTTCTTATTTTTCACACCTTATCAGGCTCTTCATATTTTTGACCACTGCTTCATGCTCCTCGTATTTTTCAGACCGTTTCATGCTCCTCATTTTATTGACACCTTTTGAAGCTCTTCATATTTTCACACATTTTCAGGATCTTCATGTTTTTGACGACTGCTTCATGTCCCTCCTACTCTTCAGACCGTTTCATGCTCCTCATATTTTTGACACCTTTTGAAGCTCTTCATATTTTTCACACCTTTTCAAGCTCTTCATGTTTTTCAACACCGTTTCATGCTCCTCATATTTTGACACCTTTTGAAGCTCTTCATATTTTTCCCATCTTTTCAGGCTCTTCATGTTTTTGAACACAGCCTCATGCTACTCCTATTTTTCACACTGTTTCATGCTCCTCATATATTTGACACCTTTTGAAGCTCTTCATATTTTTCACTCCTTTTCAGGCTTTTCATGTTTTTCAACACCGCTTCATGCTCCTTGTATTTTTTAGACCGTTTCATGCTCCTCATATTTTGACACGTTTGAAGCTCTTCATGTATTGCAAACGTTTTCAGGCTTTTCATGTTTTTCAACACCGCTTCATGCTCCTCCTATTTTTCAGTCGTTTCATACTTCTCATATTTTTGACACCTTTTGAAGCTCTTAATAATTTTCACACCTTTTCATGCTATTCATCTTTTTCAAAATCGTAACATGCTCTTCCTATTTTTGAGGCTGTTTCATGCTCCTCATATTTTTGACACCTTTTGAAGCTCTTCATATTTTTCACACCTTTTCAGGCTCTTCATGTTTTTGAAGACCGCTTCATGCTCCTCCTGTTTTTCAGACCGTTTCATGCTCCTCATCTTTTTGAGACTTTTGAAGCTCTTCATATTTTTAACAACTTTTCAGGCTTTTCATGTTTTTCAACACCTCTTCATGCTCCTCGTATTTTTGACACTTTTGAAGCTCTTCATATACTTCAAACCTTTTCAGGCTCTTCATGTTTTTCAACACCGCTTCATGCACCTCCTGTTTTTCAGTCGTTTCATGCTTCTCATATTTTTGTAACCTTTTGAAGCTCTTCATAGCTTTCACAACTTTTCAGGCTCTCCATGTTTTTGAATACCATTTCATGCTCTTCCTATTTTTCAGATGGTTTCATGCTCCTCATATTTTTGACACATTTTGAAGCTCTTCATATTTTTGATACCCTTTCAGGCTCTTCATGTTTTTCAACACCGCTTAATGATCCTCCTATTTTTCAGGCCGTTTACTGCTCCTCATATTTTTGACACCTTTTGAAGCTCTTCATATTTTTCACAGGTTTTCAGGCTCTCCATGTTTTTCAACACCGCTTCATGCTCCTCCAATTTTTCAGACTGTTTCATGCTCCTCATATTTTTGACACGGTTTGAAGCTCTTCATATTTTTCACACCTTTTCAGGTTTTTCTTGTTTTTCAACTCCGCTTCATGCTCCTCCTATTTTTCAGACCGTTTCATGCTCCTCATATTTTTGACACCTTTTGAAGCTCTTCATATTTTTCACACCTTTTCAGGCTCTTCATTTATTTGAACACCGTTTCATGCTCCTCCTATTTTCAGACCGTTTCTTGCTCCTCATAATTTTGACACCATTGAATCTCTTTATATTTTTCACACTTTTTGAAGCTCTTCATATATTTCACACGTTTTAAGTCTCTTCATGTTTTTCAACACCGCTTCATGCTCCTCCTATTTTTCAGACCATTTCATGCTCCTCTTATTTTTGACACGTTTTGAGGCTCTTCATATATTTCACACATTTTCAGGCAATTCATGTTTTTGAACACCGTTTTATGCTCCTCCTGTTTTTCAGACCGTTTCATGCTCCTCATATTTGTGACACCTTTTGAAGCTCTTCATATTTTTCACACCTTTTCAGGCTCTTCATGTATTTGAACAACGTTTCATGCTCCTCCTATTTTCAGACTGTTTCTTGCTCCTCATAATTTTGACACCTTTGAATCTCTTTATATTTTTCACACTTTTTGAAGCTCTTCATATATTTCACACGTTTTAAGTCTCTTCATGTTTTTCAACACTGCTTCATGCTCCTCCTATTTTTCAGACCGTTTCATGCTCCTCTTATTTTTGACACGTTTTGAGGCTCTTCATATATTTCACACCTTTTCAGGCTCTTCATGTTTTTGAACACCGTTTTATGCTCCTCCTATTTTTCAGACCGTTTCATGCTCCTCATATTTGTGACACCTTTTGAAGCTCTTCATATTTTTCACACCTATTCAGGCTCTTCATGTATTTGAACACCGTTTCATGCTCCTCCTATTTTGAGACCGTTTCTTGCTCCTCATAATTTTGACACCTTTGAATCTCTTTATATTTTTCACACTTTTTGAAGCTCTTCATATATTTCACACGTTTTAAGTCTCTTCATGTTTTTCAACACCGCTTCATGCTCCTCCTATTTTTCACACGTTTTGAGGCTCTTCATATATTTCACACCTTTTCAGACTCTTCATTTTTTTGAACACCGCTTCATGCTCCTCCTATTTTTCAGACCGTTTCATGCTCCTCATATATTTGACACCTTTTGAAGCTCTTCATATTTTTCACACCTTTTCAGGCTCTTCATGTTTTTGAACACCGTTTTATGCTCCTCCTATTTTTCAGACCGTTTCATGCTCCTCATATTTGTGACACCTTTTGCATCTCTTCATATTTTTCACACCTTTTCAGGCTCTTCAAATTTTTCAACAATGTTACAATGCTCCTCCTATTTTTCAGACTGTTACTTGCTCCTCATATTTTTGACACCTTTTGAAGCTCTTCATATTTTTCACACCTTTTGAAGCTCTTCATATATTTCACACTTTTTCAAGCTCTTCATGTTTTTCAACACCACTTCATGCTTCTCCTATTTCTCAGACCGTTTCATGCTCATCTCATTTTTGACAGCTTTTGAAGCTCTTCATATTTTTCACACCTTTTGAAACTATTCATAGTTTTCACACATTTTCAGGCTCTTCAGGTTTTTCAACACCGCTTCATGCTCCTCCTATTTTTCAGACCGTTTCATCCTCCTCTCATTTCTGAAATCTTTTGAAGCTCTTTATATATTTCACACATTTTCAGGCTCTTAATGTTTTTCAACACCACTTCATGCTCCTTCTATATTTCAGACCGTTTCATGCTCATCTCTTTTTTGACACATTCTGAAGCGCTTCATAGTTTTCACAAATTTTCAGGCTCCTCATATTTTTGAACACCGCTTCATGCTCCTCGTGTTTTTCAGACCGTTTCATGCTCCTCATGTATTTCACACATTTTGCGGCTCTTCATATTTTACACACGTTTTCATGTTCTTCATGATTTTCAACAGCACTGCATGCTCCTCCTGTTTTTCAGACCGTTTCATGCTCCTCATATTTTTGACACCTTTTGAAGCTCTTCATATTTTTCACACCTTTTCAGGCTCTTCATGTTTTTGAACACCGTTTCATGCTCCTCATAATTTTCAGACTGTTTCATGCTCCTCATATTTTTGACACCTTTTCAAGCTCTTCATATTTTTGACAACTTTTCAGGCTCTTCATATTTTTCAACACCGCTTCATGATCCTCCTATTTTTCAGACCGTTTCATGCTCCTCATATTTTTGACACCTTTTGAAGCTCTTCATATTTTTCACACCTTTTCAGGCTCTTCATGTTTTTCACACCACTTCATGCTACTCCTATATTTCAGACCGTTTCATGCTCCTCATATTTTTGACACCTTTTGAAGCTCTTCATATATTTCACACATATTCTGGCTCTTCATGTTTCTCTACACCGCTTCATGCTCCTCCTATTTTTCAGACCATTTCATGCTCCTCATATTTTTGACACCTTATGAAGCTCTTCATATTTTTCACACCTTTTCAGGCTCTTCATGTATTTGAACACCGTTTCATGCTCCTACTATTTTCAGACCGTTTCTTGCTCCTCATAATTTTGACACCTTTGAATGTCTTCATATTTTTCACACTTTTTGAAGCTCTTCATATATTTCACACGTTTTAAGTCTCTTCATGTTTTTCAACACCGCTTCATGCTCCTCCTATTTTTCAGACCGTTTCATGCTCCTCTTATTTTTGACACGTTTTGAGGCTCTTAATATATTTCACACCTTTAAAGGCTCTTCATGTTTTTGAACACCGTTTTATGCTCCTCCTATTTTTCAGACCGTTTCAGGCTCCTCATATTTGTGACACCTTTTGAAGCTCTTCATATTTTTCACACCTTTTCAGGCTCGTCATTTTTTTGAACACCGCTTGATGCTCCTCCTATTTTTCAGACCGTTTCATGCTCCTCATGTATTTCACAACTTTTGAAGCTCTTCATATTTTTCACACCTTTTGAAGCTCTTTATATTTTTCACACCTTTTCAGGCTCTTCATGTTTTTCTACACCGCTTCATGCTCCTCCTATTTTTTAGACTGTTTCATGCTCCTCATATTTTTGACAGTTTTTGAATCTCTTCATATATTTCACACCTTTTCAGGCTCTTCATGTGTTTCAACACAACTTCATGCTCCTCCTACTTTTCAGACCATTTCATGCTCATCTCATTCTTGACACTTTTTGCAGCTCTTCATATTTTTCACACGTTTTCAGGCTCTTCATATTTTTCAACACCGCTTCATGATCCTCCTATTTTTCAGACCGTTTCATGCTCCTCATGTATTTCACACCTTTTGAAGCTCTTCATATTTTTCAGACATTTTCAGACTCTTCATATTTTTGAACACGGTTTCATGCTCCTCCTATTTTTCAGAACTTTTCATGCTCCTCATATTTTTACACCTTTGGAAGCTCTTCACATTTTTCACACCTTTTCAGACTCTTCATGTTTTTCAACACCGCTTCTTGATCCTCCTATTTTTCAGACCGTTTCATGCTCCTCATATATTTCTCACCATTTGAAGCTCTTCATATTTTTCACACCTTTTGAAGCTCTTCATATATTTTACACCATTTCAGTCACTTCATGTTTTTCTACACCACTTCATGCTCCTCCTATTTTTCAGACCGTTTCATGCTCCTCATATTTTTGACACCTTTTGAAGCTCTTCATATTTTTCACATCTTTTCAGGCTCTTCATGTTTTGGAACACCGTTTCATGTTCCTCCTATTTTTCAGACCGTTTCATGCTCCTAATATTTTTGACACCTTTTGAAAGTCTTCATAGTTTTCACACATTTTCAGGCTCTTCATGTTTTTCAACACCGCTTCATGGTCCTCCTATTTTTCAGACAGTTTCAAGCTCCTCATGTATTTCACACCATTTTAAGCTCTTCATATTTTTCACACCTTTTCCGGCTCTTCATGTTTTTGAACACCGCTTCATGATCCTCCAATTTTTCAGACCGTTTCATGCTCCTCATATTTGTGACATCTTTTGAAGCTTTTCATATTTTTCACACCTTTTAGGCTCTTCATGTTTTTCACACCATTTCAGGCTCCTCATGTTTTTGAACACGGCTTCATGCTCCTCCTATTTTTCAGACCTTTTCATGCTCCTCATATTTTTGACACCTTTTGAAGCTCTTCATATTTTTCACACCTTTTCTGGCTCTTCATGTTTTTGAACACCACTTCATGCTCCTCCTATTTTTCAGACCGTTTCATGCTCCTCATGTATTTCACACATTTTGCGGCTCTTCATATTTTACGCACGTTTTCAGGTTCTTCATGATTTTCAACACCACTTCATGCTCCTCCTATTTTTCAGACCGTTTCATGTTCCTTATATTTTTGACACCTTTTGAAGCTCTTCATATTTTTTACACCCTTCCAGGCTCTTCATGTTTTTCAACACGGCTTCATGCTCTTTCTATTTTTCAGACCGTTTCATGATCCTCATATTTTTCACACCTTTTGAAGCTCTTCATATTTTTCACACCTTTTCAGGCTCTTCATGTTTTTCAACACCGCTTCATTCTCCTCCTATTTTTCAGACCGTTTCATGCTCCACATGTATTTCACACCTTTTGAAGCTCTTCATATTTTTCACACCTTTTCAGGCTCTTCATGTTTTTGAACACCGTTTCATGCTCCTCATATTTTTCAGACTGATTCATGCTCCTCCTATTTTTGACACCTTTTGAAGCTCTTCATATTTTTCACACCTTTTCAGGCTCTTCATGTTTTTCAACACCACTTCATGATCCTCCTATTTTTCAGACCGTTTCATGCTCCTCATATTTTTGACACCTTTTGAAGCTCTTCATATTTTTCACACCTTTTCAGGCTCTTCATGTTTTTCAACACCGTTTCATGCTCCTCCTATTTTCAGACCGTTTCTTGCTCCTCATAATTTTGACACCTTTGAATGTCTTCATATCTTTTACACCTTTTGAAGCTGTTCATATTTTTCACACCTTTTCAGGCTCTTCATGTTTTTGAACACCGCTTCATGCTCCTCCTTTTTTTCAGACCGTTTCGTGCTCCTCATGTATTTCAATCCTTTTGAAGCTCTTCATATTTTTAACACCTTTTCTGGTTCTCATGTTTGTGAACACAGCTTCATACTCCTCCTATTTTTCAGACCGTTTCATGCTCCTCATATTTTTGACACCTTTTGAAGCTCTTCATATATTTCACACCTTTTCAGGCTCTTCAGGTTTTTCAACACCGCTTCATGCTCCTCCTATTTTTCAGAACGTTTCATTCTCCTCCTATTTTTCACACCTGTTGAAGCTCTTCATATATTTCACACCTTTTCAGGATCTTCATGTTTTTGAACACCGCTTGATGCTCCTCCTCTTTTTCAGACCGTTTCATGCTCCTCATTTTTTTGAAACCATTTGAAGCTCTTCATATTTTTGACACCTTTTCATGCTCTTCATGTGTTTCAACACCGCTTCATGCTTCTCCTATTTTTCAGACGATTTCTTGCTCCTCATATTTTTGACAGCTTTTGAAGCTCTTCATATTTTTCACACCTTTTCAGGCTCTTCATGTTTTTCAACACCGTTTCATGCTCCTCCTATTTTCAGACCGTTTCTTTCTCCTCATAATTTTGACACCTTTGAATGTCTTCATATCTTTTACACCTTTTGAAGCTGTTCATATTTTTCACACCTTTTCAGGCTCTTCATGTTTTTGAACACCGCTTCATGCTCCTCCTTTTTTTCAGACCGTTTCGTGCTCCTCATGTATTTCAATCCTTTTGAAGCTCTTCATATTTTTAACACCTTTTCTGGTTCTCATGTTTGTGAACACAGCTTCATACTCCTCCTATTTTTCAGACCGTTTCATGCTCCTCATATTTTTGACACCTTTTGAAGCTCTTCATATATTTCACACCTTTTCAGGCTCTTCAGGTTTTTCAACACCGCTTCATGCTCCTCCTATTTTTCAGAACGTTTCATTCTCCTCCTATTTTTCACACCTTTTGAAGCTCTTCATATATTTCACACCTTTTCAGGCTCTTCATGTTTTTGAACACCGCTTGATGCTCCTCCTCTTTTTCAGACCGTTTCATGCTCCTCATATTTTTGAAACCATTTGAAGCTCTTCATATTTTTGACACCTTTTCATGCTCTTCATGTGTTTCAACACCGCTTCATGCTTCTCCTATTTTTCAGACGATTTCTTGCTCCTCATATTTTTGACACATTTTGAAGCTCTTCATATTTTTCACACCTTTTCAGGCTTTTCATTGTTTTCAACACCGCTTCATGCTCCTCCTTTTTTTCAGACAGTTTCATTGTCCTCCTATTTTTGACACCTTTTGAAGCTCTTCATTTATTTCACACCTTTTCAAGCTCTTCATGTTTTTGAACACTGCTTCATGCTCCTCCAATTTTTCAGACCATTTCATGCTCCTCATATTTTGGACACCTTTTGAAGCTCTTCATATTTTTCACACCTTTTCAGGCTCTTCATGTTTTTCAACAGCGCTTCCTGCTCCTCCTATTTTTCAGACCGTTTCATGCTCCTCGTATTTTTGACACGTTTTGAAGCTCTTCATTTATTTCACACCTTTTCAGGCTCTTCATGTTTTTCAACACCGCTTCATGCTCCTCCTATTTTTCAGACCGTTTCTTGCTCCTCATATTTTTGACACCTTTTGAAGCTCTTCATATTTTTCACACCTTTTCATGCTCTTCATGTTTTTCAACACCGATTCATGCTCCTCTTATTTTTCAGACCATTTCATGCTCCTCCTGTTTTTCAGACCGTTTCATGCTCCTCATATATTTTAAACCTTTTGAATCTCTTCATATATTTCAACCTTTTCAGGCTGTTCATGTTTTTCAACAACGCTTCATGATCCTCCTATTGTTCAGACCGTTTCATGCTCCTCAAGTATTTCACACCTTTTGAAGCTCTTCATATTTTTCACACCTTTTCAGGCTCTTCATGTTTTTCAACACCATTTCATGGTCCTCCTATATTTCAGACCGTTTCAGGCTCCTCATATTTTTGACAGCTTTTGAAGCTCTTCTTATTTTTCACACCTTTTCAGGCTCTTCATGTTTTTGAACACAGTTCATGCTCTTCCTATTTTTCAGACCGTTTCATGCTCCTCATATATTTCACACCTTTTTAAACTCTTAATATTTTTCACACCTTTTCACGCCCTTCATGTTTTTGAACACCGCTTCATGGTCCTCCTATTGTTCAGACCGTTTCTTTTTCCTCATATTTTTCACACATTTTGAAGCTCTTCCTATTTTTCACAACTTTTCAGGCTCTTCATATTTTTCAACACCGCTTCATGCTCCTCCTATTTTTCACACCGTTTAATGCTCCTCATGTATTTCACACCTTTTGAAGCTCTTCATAATTTTCACATCTTTTCAGGCTCTTCATGTTTCTGAACAATGTTTCATGCTCCTCTTTTTTTTCAGACCGTTTCATGCTCATCTCATTTTTTACACCTTTAGAAGCTCTTCATATTTTTCACACCTTTTGAAGCTCTTCAAATTTTTCACATCATTTCAGGCTCTTCATGTTTTTGAACAATGTTTCATGCTCCTCTATTTTTCAGACCGTTTCATGCTCCTCATATTTTTGACTCCCTTGAACATCTTTATATTTTTCACACATTTTCAGGCTCTTCATGTTTTTGACCACAGCTTCATGCTGCTCCTATTTTTCAGACCGTTTCATGCTCCTCATCTTTTTGACACCTTTTGAAGCTCGTCATATTTTTCACACCTTTTCAGGCTTTTCATGTTTTTCAACACCTCTTCATGCTCCTCGTATTTTTCAGACCGTTTCATGCTCCTCATATTTTTGACACGTTTGAAGCTCTTCATATACTTCAAACCTTTTCAGGCTCTTCATGTTTTTCAACACCGCTTCATGCTCCTCCTATTTTTCAATCGTTTCATGCTTCTCATATTTTTGAAACCTTTTGAAGCTCTTCATATTTTTTACACCTTTTCATGCTCTTCATCATTTTCAAAACCGTTTCATGCTCTTCCAATTTTCAGGCTGTTTCATGCTCCTTATATTTTTGACACCTTTTGAAGCTCTTCTTATTTTTCACACCTTATCAGGCTCTTCATATTTTTGACCACTGCTTCATGCTCCTCGTATTTTTCAGACCGTTTCATGCTCCTCATTTTATTGACACCTTTTGAAGCTCTTCATATTTTCACACATTTTCAGGATCTTCATGTTTTTGACGACTGCTTCATGTCCCTCCTACTCTTCAGACCGTTTCATGCTCCTCATATTTTTGACACCTTTTGAAGCTCTTCATATTTTTCACACCTTTTCAAGCTCTTCATGTTTTTCAACACCGTTTCATGCTCCTCATATTTTGACACCTTTTGAAGCTCTTCATATTTTTCCCATCTTTTCAGGCTCTTCATGTTTTTGAACACAGCCTCATGCTACTCCTATTTTTCACACTGTTTCATGCTCCTCATATATTTGACACCTTTTGAAGCTCTTCATATTTTTCACTCCTTTTCAGGCTTTTCATGTTTTTCAACACCGCTTCATGCTCCTTGTATTTTTTAGACCGTTTCATGCTCCTCATATTTTGACACGTTTGAAGCTCTTCATGTATTGCAAACGTTTTCAGGCTTTTCATGTTTTTCAACACCGCTTCATGCTCCTCCTATTTTTCAGTCGTTTCATACTTCTCATATTTTTGACACCTTTTGAAGCTCTTAATAATTTTCACACCTTTTCATGCTATTCATCTTTTTCAAAATCGTAACATGCTCTTCCTATTTTTGAGGCTGTTTCATGCTCCTCATATTTTTGACACCTTTTGAAGCTCTTCATATTTTTCACACCTTTTCAGGCTCTTCATGTTTTTGAAGACCGCTTCATGCTCCTCCTGTTTTTCAGACCGTTTCATGCTCCTCATCTTTTTGAGACTTTTGAATCTCTTCATATTTTTAACAACTTTTCAGGCTTTTCATGTTTTTCAACACCTCTTCATGCTCCTCGTATTTTTGACACTTTTGAAGCTCTTCATATACTTCAAACCTTTTCAGGCTCTTCATGTTTTTCAACACCGCTTCATGCACCTCCTGTTTTTCAGTCGTTTCATGCTTCTCATATTTTTGTAACCTTTTGAAGCTCTTCATAGCTTTCACAACTTTTCAGGCTCTCCATGTTTTTGAATACCATTTCATGCTCTTCCTATTTTTCAGATGGTTTCATGCTCCTCATATTTTTGACACATTTTGAAGCTCTTCATATTTTTGATACCCTTTCAGGCTCTTCATGTTTTTCAACACCGCTTAATGATCCTCCTATTTTTCAGGCCGTTTACTGCTCCTCATATTTTTGACACCTTTTGAAGCTCTTCATATTTTTCACAGGTTTTCAGGCTCTCCATGTTTTTCAACACCGCTTCATGCTCCTCCAATTTTTCAGACTGTTTCATGCTCCTCATATTTTTGACACGGTTTGAAGCTCTTCATATTTTTCACACCTTTTCAGGTTTTTCTTGTTTTTCAACTCCGCTTCATGCTCCTCCTATTTTTCAGACCGTTTCATGCTCCTCATATTTTTGACACCTTTTGAAGCTCTTCATATTTTTCACACCTTTTCAGGCTCTTCATTTATTTGAACACCGTTTCATGCTCCTCCTATTTTCAGACCGTTTCTTGCTCCTCATAATTTTGACACCATTGAATCTCTTTATATTTTTCACACTTTTTGAAGCTCTTCATATATTTCACACGTTTTAAGTCTCTTCATGTTTTTCAACACCGCTTCATGCTCCTCCTATTTTTCAGACCATTTCATGCTCCTCTTATTTTTGACACGTTTTGAGGCTCTTCATATATTTCACACATTTTCAGGCAATTCATGTTTTTGAACACCGTTTTATGCTCCTCCTGTTTTTCAGACCGTTTCATGCTCCTCATATTTGTGACATCTTTTGAAGCTTTTCATATTTTTCACACCTTTTAGGCTCTTCATGTTTTTCACACCATTTCAGGCTCTTCATGTTTTTGAACACGGCTTCATGCTCCTCCTATTTTTCAGACCGTTTCATGCTCCTCATATTTTTGACACCTTTTGAAGCTCTTCATATTTTTCACACCTTTTCTGGCTCTTCATGTTTTTGAACACCACTTCATGCTCCTCCTATTTTTCAGACCGTTTCATGCTCCTCATGTATTTCACACATTTTGCGGCTCTTCATATTTTACGCACGTTTTCAGGTTCTTCATGATTTTCAACACCACTTCATGCTCCTCCTATTTTTCAGACCGTTTCATGTTCCTTATATTTTTGACACCTTTTGAAGCTCTTCATATTTTTTACACCCTTCCAGGCTCTTCATGTTTTTCAACACCGCTTCATTCTCCTCCTATTTTTCAGACCGTTTCATGCTCCACATGTATTTCACACCTTTTGAAGCTCTTCATATTTTTCACACCTTTTCAGGCTCTTCATGTTTTTGAACACCGTTTCATGCTCCTCATATTTTTCAGACTGATTCATGCTCCTCCTATTTTTGACACCTTTTGAAGCTCTTCATATTTTTCACACCTTTTCAGGCTCTTCATGTTTTTCAACACCACTTCATGATCCTCCTATTTTTCAGACCGTTTCATGCTCCTCATATTTTTGACACCTTTTGTAGCTCTTCATATTTTTCACACCATTTCAGGCTCTTCATGTTTTTCAACACCGTTTCATGCTCCTCCTATTTTCAGACCGTTTCTTGCTCCTCATAATTTTGACACCTTTGAATGTCTTCATATCTTTTACACCTTTTGAAGCTGTTCATATTTTTCACACCTTTTCAGGCTCTTCATGTTTTTGAACACCGCTTCATGCTCCTCCTTTTTTTTCAGACCGTTTCGTGCTCCTCATGTATTTCAATCCTTTTGAAGCTCTTCATATTTTTAACACCTTTTCTGGTTCTCATGTTTGTGAACACAGCTTCATACTCCTCCTATTTTTCAGACCGTTTCATGCTCCTCATATTTTTGACACCTTTTGAAGCTCTTCATATATTTCACACCTTTTCAGGCTCTTCAGGTTTTTCAACACCGCTTCATGCTCCTCCTATTTTTCAGAACGTTTCATTCTCCTCCTATTTTTCACACCTTTTGAAGCTCTTCATATATTTCACACCTTTTCAGGCTCTTCATGTTTTTGAACACCGCTTGATGCTCCTCCTCTTTTTCAGACCGTTTCATGCTCCTCATATTTTTGAAACCATTTGAAGCTCTTCATATTTTTGACACCTTTTCATGCTCTTCATGTGTTTCAACACCGCTTCATGCTTCTCCTATTTTTCAGACGATTTCTTGCTCCTCATATTTTTGACACATTTTGAAGCTCTTCATATTTTTCACACCTTTTCAGGCTTTTCATTGTTTTCAACACCGCTTCATGCTCCTCCTTTTTTTCAGACAGTTTCATTGTCCTCCTATTTTTGACACCTTTTGAAGCTCTTCATTTATTTCACACCTTTTCAAGCTCTTCATGTTTTTGAACACTGCTTCATGCTCCTCCAATTTTTCAGACCATTTCATGCTCCTCATATTTTGGACACCTTTTGAAGCTCTTCATATTTTTCACACCTTTTCAGGCTCTTCATGTTTTTCAACACCGCTTCATGCTCCTCCTATTTTTCAGACCGTTTCTTGCTCCTCATATTTTTGACACCTTTTGAAGCTCTTCATATTTTTCACACCTTTTCATGCTCTTCATGTTTTTCAACACCGATTCATGCTCCTCTTATTTTTCAGACCATTTCATGCTCCTCCTGTTTTTCAGACCGTTTCATGCTCCTCATATATTTTAAACCTTTTGAATCTCTTCATATATTTCAACCTTTTCAGGCTGTTCATGTTTTTCAACAACGCTTCATGATCCTCCTATTGTTCAGACCGTTTCATGCTCCTCAAGTATTTCACACCTTTTGAAGCTCTTCATATTTTTCACACCTTTTCAGGCTCTTCATGTTTTTCAACACCATTTCATGGTCCTCCTATGTTTCAGACCGTTTCAGGCTCCTCATATTTTTGACAGCTTTTGAAGCTCTTCTTATTTTTCACACCTTTTCAGGCTCTTCATGTTTTTGAACACAGTTCATGCTCTTCCTATTTTTCAGACCGTTTCATGCTCCTCATATATTTCACACCTTTTTAAACTCTTAATATTTTTCACACCTTTTCACGCCCTTCATGTTTTTGAACACCGCTTCATGGTCCTCCTATTGTTCAGACCGTTTCTTTTTCCTCATATTTTTCACACATTTTGAAGCTCTTCCTATTTTTCACAACTTTTCAGGCTCTTCATATTTTTCAACACCGCTTCATGCTCCTCCTATTTTTCACACCGTTTAATGCTCCTCATGTATTTCACACCTTTTGAAGCTCTTCATAATTTTCACATCTTTTCAGGCTCTTCATGTTTCTGAACAATGTTTCATGCTCCTCTTTTTTTTCAGACCGTTTCATGCTCATCTCATTTTTTACACCTTTAGAAGCTCTTCATATTTTTCACACCTTTTGAAGCTCTTCAAATTTTTCACATCATTTCAGGCTCTTCATGTTTTTGAACAATGTTTCATGCTCCTCTATTTTTCAGACCGCTTCATGCTCCTCATATTTTTGACACCTTTTGAATCTCTTCATATATTTCACACCTTTTCAGGCTTTTCATCTTTTTCAACACCACTTAATGCCCCTCCTATTTTTCAGACCGTATCATGCTCATCTCATTTTTTACACCTTATGAAGCTCTTCATATTTTTCACACCTTTTCAGGCTCTTCATGTTTTTCAATACCGCTTCATGCTCCTCCATTTTTCACACCGTTTCATGCTTCTCATGTATTTCACACCTTTTGAAAGTCTTCATATTTTTCAAATCTTTTCAGGCTCTTCATGTTTTTGAACAAGGTTTCATGCTCCTCCCATTTTTCAGACCGTTTCATGCTCCTCATATTTTTGACACGTTTTGAAGCTCTTCATATTTTTCACATTTTTCAGGCTCTTCATGTTTTTGAACACCGTTTCATGCTCCTCCTATTTTTCAGACCGTTCATGCTCTTCATATTTTGACACCTTTTGAAGCTCTTCATATTTTTCACATTTTTCAGGCTCTTCATGTTTTTGAACACCGCGTCATGCTCCTCCTATTGTTCAGACCGTTTCTTTTTCCTCATATTTTTCACACATTTTGAAGCTCTTCCTATTTTTCACAACTTTTCAGGCTCTTCATATTTTTCAACACCGCTTCATGCTCCTCCTATTTTTCACACCGTTTAATGCTCCTCATGTATTTCACACCTTTTGAAGCTCTTCATAATTTTCACATCTTTTCAGGCTCTTCATGTTTTTGAACAATGTTTCATGCTCCTCTTTTTTTTCAGACCGTTTCATGCTCATCTCATTTTTTACACCTTTAGAAGCTCTTCATATTTTTCACACCTTTTGAAGCTCTTCAAATTTTTCACATCATTTCATTCTCATCATGTTTTTGAACAATGTTTCATGCTCCTCCTATTTTTCAGACCGCTTCATGCTCCTCATATTTTTGACACCTTTTGAATCTCTTCATATATTTCACACCTTTTCAGGCTTTTCATCTTTTCAACACCAATTAATGCCCCTCCTATTTTTCAGACCGTATCAGGCTCATCTCATTTTTTACACCTTATGAAGCTCTTCATATTTTTCACACCTTTTCAGGCTCTTCATGTTTTTCAATACCGCTTCATGCTCCTCCATTTTTCACACTGTTTCATGCTTCTCATGTATTTCACACCTTTTGAAACTCTTCATATTTTTCAAATCTTTTCAGGCTATTCATGTTTTTGAACAAGGTTTCATGCTCCTCCCATTTTTCAGACCGTTTCATGCTCCTCATATTTTTGACACGTTTTGAAGCTCTTCATATTTTTCACATTTTTCAGGCTCTTCATGTTTTTGAATACCGTTTCATGCTCCTCCTATTTTTCAGACCGTTCATGCTCTTCATATTTTGATACCTTATGAAGCTCTTCATATTTTTCACATTTTTCAGGCTCTTCAGGTTTTTGAACACCGCGTCATGCTCCTCCTATTTTTCAGATCATTTCATGCTTCTCATATTTTTCAAACCTTTTGAAGCTCTTCAAATTTTTCACACCTTTTCAGGCTCTTCATGTTTTTCAACACCGCTTCATGCTCCTCCTATTTTTCAGACCGTTTCATGCTCATCTCATTTTTGACACCTTTTGAAGCTCTTCATATTCTTCACACCTTTTGAAGCTCTTCATATTTTTCACACCTTTTGAAGCTCTTCATATTTCTCACACCTTTTCAGACTCTTCATGTTTTTCAACACCGCTTCTTGCTCCTCCTATTTTTCAGATCGTTTCATGCTCCTCATATTTTTGACACCTTTTGAAGTTCTTCATATTTTTCACACCTTTTCAGGCTCTTCATGTTTTTAAACACCGCTTCATGCTGCTCGTATTTTTCAGAACTTTTCATGCTCCTCATATTTTTCACATCTTTTGAAGCTCTTCATATTTTTCACACCTTTCCAGGCTCTTCATGTTTTTGAACACCGCTTCATGCTCCTCCTATTTTACAGACCGTTTCATTCTCTTCATGTATTTCACACGTAATGAAGCTCTTCATATTTTTCACACCTTTTCAGGCTCTTCATGTTTTTCAACACCGTCTCATGGTACTCCTATTTTTCAGACCGTTTAATGCTCCTCATGTATTTCACACCTTTTGAAGCTCTTCATATTTTTCACACCTTTTCAGGCTCTTCATGTTTTTCAACACCGTCTCATGCTTCTCCTATTTTTCAGACCGTTTCTTGCTCCTCATGTACTTCACACCTTTTGAAACTCTTCATATTTTTCAAACCTTTTTAGGCTCTTCATGTTTTTCCACAAGACTTCATGCTCTTCCTAGTTTTTAGACCGTTTCATGCTCATCTCATTTTTAACACCTTTTGAAGCTCTTCATATTTTTGACACCTTTTGAAGCTCTTCATATTTTTCACACCTTTTCAAGCTCTTCATGCTTTTCAACACCGCTTCATGCTCCTGCTATATTTCAGACCGTTTCATGCTCCTCGTATTTTTAACACCTTTTGAAGCTCTTCATATTTTTCACACGTTTTCAGGCTCTTCATGTTTTTCAACACCGCTTCATGCTGCTCCTCTTTTTCATTCCGATTCATGCTCCTCATATTTTTGACACCTTTTGAAGCTCTTCATATTTTTCACACCTTTTCAGGCTTTTCATGTTTTTGAACACTGCTTCATGCTCCTCATAATTTTCAGATCGTTTCATGCTCCTCAAAATTTTGACACATTTTGAAGCTCTTCATATTTTTCACATCTTTTCAGGCTCTTCATGTTTTTCAACACCGCTTCATGCTCCTGTTTTTTTTCAGACCGTTTCATGCTCCTCATGTATTCCACACCTTTTGAACCTCTTCATATTTTCACACCTTTTCAGGCTCTTCATGTTTTGAACACCGTTTCATGCTGCTCCTATTTTTCAGACCATTTCATGCTCCTCATATTTTTGACATTTTTTGAAGCTCTTCATATTTTTCACACCTTTTCAGGCTCTTCATGTTTTTGAACACTGTTTCATGCTCCTCCTATTTTTCAGATCGTTTCATGCTCCTCATGTATTTCACACCTTTTGAAGCTCTTCATATATTTCAAAGCTTTTCAAGCTCTTCATATTTTTCAACATAGCTTCATGCTCCTCATTTTTTTCAGACCGTTTCATGCTCCTCATATTTTTTATACCTTTTGAAGCTCTTCATATTTTTCACACCTTTTCAGACTCTTCATGTTTTTCAACACCGTTTCATGCTCCTATTATTTTTCAGACCGTTTCATGCTCCTCATATTTTTGACACGTTTTGAGGCTTGTCCTATTTTTCACACCTTTAAAGGCTCTTCATGTTTTTGAACACCGTTTCATGCTGCTCCTATTTTTCAGAACATTTCATGCTCCTCATATTTTTGACATTTTTTGAAGCTCTTCATATTTTTCACACCTTTTCAGGCTCTTCATGTTTTTCAACACCACTTCATGCTTCTCCTATTTCTCAGACCATTTCATGCTCATCTCATTTTTGACAGCTTTTGAAGTTCTTCATATTTTTCACATCTTTTGAAACTATTCATATTTTTCACACCTTTTCAGGCTCTTCATGTTTTTCAACACCGCTTCATGCTTCTCCTATTTTTCAGACCGTTTCATGCTCCTCTCATTTCTGAAATCTTTTGAAGCTCTTCATATATTTCACACCTTTTCAGGCTCTTCATGTTTTTCAACACCGCTTCATGCTCCTCCTATTTTTCAGACAGTTTCAAGCTCCTCATATTTTTGACACATTTTGAAGCTCTTCATATTTTTCACACCTTTTCGGGCTCTTCCTGTTTTTGACGACCACTTCATGCTCCTCCTATTTTTAAGACCGTTTTATGCTCCTCATATTTTTGACACCTTTTGAAGCTCTTCATATTTTTCACATCTTTTCAGGCTCTTCATGTTTTTCAACACCGTTTCATGCTCCTACTATTTTTCAGACCTTTTCAGGCTCCTCATATTTTTGACACATTTTGAAGCTCTTCACATTTTCACACCATTTCAGGCTCTTCATGTTTTTCAACACCGTTTCATGCTCCTCCTATTTTTCAGACCGTTTCATGCTTCTCATATGTTTGACAACTTTTGAAGCTCCTCATAAATTTCACATCTTTTCAGGCTCTTCATGTTTTTCAACACCGTTTCATGCTCCTACTATTTTTCAGACCTTTTCAGGCTCCTCATATTTTTCACACATTTTGAAGCTCTTCACATTTTCACACCTTTTCAGGCTCTTCATGTTTTTCAACAACGATTCATGCTCCTCCTATTTTTCAGAGAGTTTCATGCTCCTCGTATTTTTGACAACTTTTGAAGCTCCTCATATTTTTCACATCTTTTCAGGCTCTTCATGTTTTTGAACACCACTTCATGCTCCTCCTATTTTTCAGACCGTTTCATGCTCCTCATATTTTTGACACATTTTGCACTCTTCATATATTTTAAACCTTTTGAAGCTCTTCATATTTTTCACACCTTTTAAAGCTCTTCATATTTTTCACACGTTTTCAGGCTCTTCATGTTTTTCAACACCACCTCATGCTCCTCCTATTTTTCAGATGGTTTCATGTTCTTCATATTTTTGACCCCTTTGAAGCTCTTCATATTTTTCACAAGTTTTCAGGCTCTTCATGTTTTTGAACACTGCTTCTTGCTCCTCCTATTTTTCAGATCGTTTCATGCTCCTCATGTATTTCACAACTTTTGAAGCTCTTCATATATTTCAAAGCTTTTCAAGCTCTTCATGTTTTTCAACTTAGCTTCATGCTCCTCATATTTTTCAGACCCTTTCATGCTCCTCATATTTTTTATACCTTTTGAAGCTCTACATATTTTTCACACTTTTTCAGGCTCTTCATGTTTTTCAACACCGCTTCATGCTGCTTCTATTTTTCAGACCGTTTCATGCTCCTCATATTTTTGACACGTTTTGAAACTCTTCATATTTTTCACACGTTTTCAGGCTCTTCATGTTTTTGATCACCATTTCATGCTTCTCCTATTTTCAGACCGTTTCATGCTCCTCATATTTTTGACACCTTTTAAAGCTCCTCATATTTTTCACACCTTTTCAGGCTCTTCACACAGCCTCATGCTGCTCCTATTTTTCAGACCGTTTCATGCTCCTCATATTTTTGACACCTTTAGAAGCTCTTCTTATTTTTCACACCTTTTCAGGCTCTTCATGTTTTCAACACAGCTTCATGCTCCTCCTATTTTTCAGACCGTTTCATTGTCCTCATATTTTTGACACCTTCTGAAGCTCTTCATATTTTTCACACCTTTTCAGGCTCGTCATGTTTTTGAACACCGCTTCATGCGACTCCTATTTTTCAGACCGTTTCACGCTCCTCATATTTTTGACAGATTTTGAAGCTTTTCATATTTTTCACACCTTTTCAGGCTCTTCAAGTTTTTCAACACCACTTCATGCTCCTCCTTTTTGCAGACCTTTTCATGCTCCTCATATTTTTGACACCTTTCGATGATCCTCATATTTTTCACACCTTTTCAGTCTCTTCTTTTTTTTCAACACCACTTCATGCTCCTCCTTTTTTTCAAACCGTTTCATGCTCATGTCATTTTTGACACCTTTTGAAGCTTTTCATATTTTTCACACCTTTTCAGTCTCTTCTTTTTTTTCAAATCCACTTCATGCTCCTCCTATTTTTCAGACCGTTTCATGCTCATCTCATTTTTGACACATTTGAAGCTCTTCATATTTTTCACACCTTTTGAAGCTCTTCATATTTTTCACACGTTTTGAGGCTCTTCATGTTTTTCAACACCGCTTTGCTCCTCCTATTTTTCAGACCGTTTCATGCTCCTCATATTTTTGACACTTTTTGAAGCTGTTCATGGTTTTCACACCTTTTCAGGCTCTGCATGTTTTTCAACACCATTTCATGCTCCTCATATTTTGACACCTTTTGAATCTCTTCCTATTTTTCACACCTTTTCAGGCTCTTCATGTTTTTCAACACCGCTTCATGCTCCTGCTATTTTTCAGACCGTTTCATGCTCCTCATATTTTTGACACCTTTTGAAGCTCTTCATATTTTTCACCCCTTTTCAGACTCTTCATGTTTTTAAACACCGCTTCAGTCTCCTCCTATTTTTCAGACCGTTTCATGCTCCTCATATTTTTGACACCTTTTGAAGCTCTTCACATTTTTCACACGTTTTCATGCTCTTCATGTTTTTCAACACCGCTTCATGCTCCTCCTATTTTTCAGACCGTTTCAGGCTCATCTCATTTTTGACACCTTTTCAAGCTTTTCATATTTTTCACAATTTTTCAGGCTCTTCATGTTTTTGAACACCGCTTCATGCTCCTCATATTTTTCAGACCGTATTCTTCTCCTCATATTATTCACACCTATTGAAGCTCTTCATATTTTTCACACCTTTTATGACTCCTCATGTTTTTAAACACCACTTCATGCTCCTCCTATTTTTCAGAGAGTTTCATGCTCCTCATGTATTTCACACCTTTTTAAGCTCTTCATATTTTTCACACCTTTTCAGGCTCTTCATGTTTTTCCACACCACTTCATGCTTCTCCCATTTTTCAGACCGTTTCATGCTCCTCATATTTTTGACCCCTTTTGGAGCTCTTCATATTTTTCACACCTTTTCAGGCTCTTCATGTTTTTGAACACCGTTTCATGCTCCTCCTATTTTTCAGAACGTTTCATGCTCCTCATATTTTTCACACCTTTTGAAGCTCTTCATATTTTTCACACCTTTTCAGGCTCTTCATGTTTTTGAACACAGCTTCATGCTCCTCCTATTTTTCAGACCGTTTCAGGCTCACCTCATTTTTGACACCTTTTGAAGCTTTTCATATTTTTCACAACTTTTTAGGCTCTTCATGTTTTTGAACACCACTTCATGCTCCTCCTATTTTTCAGAGAGTTTCATGCTCCTATTGTATTTCACACGTTTTGAAGCTCTTCATATTATTCACACCTTTTCAGGCTCTTCATGTTTTTCAACACCATTTCATGTCGCTTCTATTTTTCACACCGTTTCATGCTCCTCATATTTTTCACACCTTTTGAAGCTCTTCATATTTTACACACCTTTTCAGGCTCTTCATGTTTTTGAACACTGCTTCATGATCCTCCTATTTTTCAGAACATTTCATGCTCTTCATATTTTTGACACCTTTTGAATCTCTTCATATTTTTCACACCTTTTCAGGCTCTTCATGTTTTTGAACACTGGTTAATGCTCCTCCTATTTTTCAGACTGTTTCATGCTCCTCATGTATTTCACATCTTTTGAAGCTCTTCATATTTTTCACACATTTTCAGGCTCGTCATGTTTTAATCACCGCTTCATTCTCCTCCTATTTTTCAGACTGTTTCATGCTCATCTCATTTTGACACCTTTTGAAGCTCTTCATATTTTTCACACATTTTGAAGCTCTTCATATTTTTCACACTTTTTCAGGCTCTTCATGTTTTACAACACCGCTTCATGCTCTTCATATTTTTCAGAACGTTTCATGCTCCTCATATTTTTGACACCTTTTGAAGCTCTTCATATTTTTCACACCTTTTCAGGCTCTTCATGTTTTTCAACACCGATTCATGCTCCTAATATTTTTCAGACCGTTTCATGAACCTCATATATTTCACACCTTTTGAAACTCTTCATATTTTTCACACCTTTTCAGGCTCTTCATGTTTGTGAACACCGCTTCATGCTCCTCCTATTTTTCAGACCGTTTCATGCTCCTCATGTTTTTGACACCTTTTGAAGTTCTTAATATTTTTCACACCTTTTCAGGCTCTTCATGTTTTCCAACACCGCTTCATGCTCCTAATATTTTTCAGACCGTTTCTTGCACCTCATATATTTCACTCCTTTTGAAACTCTTCATATTTTTCACACCTTTTCAGGCTCTTCATGTTTTTCAACACCGCTTCATGCTCCTCCTATTTTTCAGACCGTTTCTTGCACCTCATATATTTCACACCTTTTGAAACTCTTCATATTTTTCACACCTTTTCAGGCTCTTCTTGTTTTTCAACACCGCTTCATGCTCCTAATATTTTTCAGACCGTTTCTTGCACCTCATATATTTCACACCTTTTGAAACTCTTCATATATTTCACACCTTTTCAGGCTCTTAATATTTTTCAACACCACTTCATGCTCCTCCTATTTTTAAGACCGTTTTATGCTCCTCATATTTTTGACACCTTTAGAAGCTCTTCATATTTTTCACACCTTTCAGACTCTTCATGTTTTTCAACACCGCTTCATGCTCCTCCTATTTTTGAGACCGTTTAATCCTCCTCATGTATTTCACACCTTTTGAAGCTCTTCATTTTTGTTACACCTTTTCAGGCTATTCATGTTTTTGAACACCGTTTCATGCTCCTCCTATTTTGCAGACCGTTTCATTCTCCTCATATTTTTGACACCTTTTGAAGCTGTTCATATATATCAAACCTTTTCAGGCTTTTCATTTTTTTCAACACCACCTCATGCTTCTCCTATTTTCAGAGCGTTTCATGCTCATCTGATTTTGACACCTTTTGAAACTCTTCATATTTTTCACACCTTTTCAGGCTCTTCATGATTTACAACACCACTTCATGCTCCTCCTATTTTTCAGACCGTTTCATTCTCATCTCATTTTTGACATCTTTTGAAGCTCTTCATGTTTTTCACACCTTTTGTAGCTCTTCATATTTTTCATATTTTTGAAGGTCTTCATATATTCACACCTTTTCAGACTCTTCATGTTTTTCAACACCGCTTCATCCTCTTTCTATTTTTCAGAACGTTTCATGCTCCTCATATTTTTGACACCTTTTGAAGCTCTTCATATTGTTCACACCTTTTCAGGCTCTTCGTGTTTTTGAACACCGCTTCATGCTCCTCCTATTTTTCAGACCGTTTCAGGCTCCTCATAATTTTAACACCTTTTGAAGCTATACATATTTTCCACACCTTTTCAGACTGTTCATGTTTTTCAACACCGCTTCATGCTCCTCCTATTTTTCACCGTTTCATGCTCCTCATATTTTTCACACATTTTGAAGCTGTTCATATTTTTCACACCTTTTCAGGCTCTTCATGTTTTTCAACACCGCTTCATGCTCCTCCAATTTTTCAGACCGTTTCATGCTCCTCATGTATTTCACAGCTTTTGAAGCTCTTCATATTTTTCACACCTTTTCAGGCTCTTCATGTTTTTCAACACCGCTTCATGCTACTCCTATTTTCAGACCATTCCATGCTCCTCATATTTTTGACACCTTTTGAAGCTCTTCATATTTTTCACAGCTTTTCAGGCTCTTCATGTTTTTGAACACCGGTTCATGCTCCTCCTATATTTCAGACCGTTTCATGCTCCTCATATTTTTCACACCATTTGAAGCTCTTCATATTTTTCACACCTTTTCAGGCTCGTCATGTTTTAATCACCGTTTCATGCTGCTCCTATGTTTCAGAACGTTTCATGCTCCTCATATTTTTGACACCTTTTGAAGCACTTCATATTTTTCACACGTTTTCTGGCTCTTCATATTTTTCAACACCGCTTCATGCTACTCCTATTTTCAGACCGTTTCATGCTCCTCATTTTTTTGACACCTTTTGAAGCTCTTCATATTTTTCACACTTTTTCAGGCTCTTCATGTTTTTCAACACGGCTTCATGCTCTTCATATTTTTCAGAACGTTTCATGCTCCTCATATTTTTGACACCTTTTGAAGCTCTTCATATTTTTCACACCTTTTCAGGCTCTTCATGTTTTTCAACACCGATTCATGCTTCTAATATTTTTCAGACCGTTTCATGCACCTCATATATTTCACACCTTTGGAAACTCTTCATATTTTTCACAATTTTGAACCTCTTCATATATTTCGCACCTTTTCAGGCTCTTCATATTTTTCATCACCACTTCATGCTTCTCCTATTTTTCAGACCGTTTCATGCTCATCTAATATATGACACTTTTGAAGCTCTTCATATTTTTGACACCTTTTCAGGCTCTTCATGTTTTCCAACACCGCTTCATGCTCCTTATATTTTTCAGACCGTTTCTTTCACCTCATATATTTCACACCTTTGGAAACTCTTCATATTTTTCACAATTTTGAACCTCTTCATATATTTCGCACCTTTTCAGGCTCTTCATATTTTTCATCACCACTTCATGCTTCTCCTATTTTTCAGACCGTTTCATGCTCATCTAATATATGACACTTTTGAAGCTCTTCATATTTCTCACAGCTTTTCAGGTTCTTCATGTTTTTCAACACCGCTTCATGCTCCTCCTATTTTTCAGACCGTTTCATGCTCATCTCATTTTTGACACCTTTTGAAGCTCGTCATATTTTACCACATCTTTTGAAGCTCTTCGTATTTTTCACACGTTTTCAGGCTCTTCATGTTTTTCAACACCCCTTCTTGCTCATCCTATTTTTCATACCGTTTCATGTTTCTATCATTTCTGACAACTTTTGAAGCTCTTCATATATTTCACACATTTTCAGGCTCTTCATGTTTTTCAACACCCCTCATGCTCCTCCTATTTTTCAGACCGTTTCATGCTCATCTCACTTTTGACACATTTTGAACCTCTTCATATTTTCCACACCTTTTGAAGCTCTTCATATTTTTGACACCTTTAGAAGCTCTTCATATTTTTCACACCTTTTCAGGCTCTTCGTGTTTTTGAACACCGTTTCATGCTGCTCCTATATTTCAGACCATTTCATGCTCATCTCATTTTTGACATTTTTTGAAGCTCTTCATATTTTTCACACCTTTTCAGGCTCTTCATGTTTTTCAAAACCGCTTCATGCTCGTCCTATTTTTCAGAGAGTTTCATGCTCCTCATGTATTTCACACCTTTTGAAGCTCTTCATATTTTTCACACCTTTTCAGGCTCTTCATGTTTTTGAACATTGCTTCATGCTTCTCCTATTTTTCAGACCGTTTCATGCTCCTCATATTTTTGACACTCTTTGAATCTCTTTATATTTTTCACACCTTTTCAGGCTCTTCATGATTTTGAACACCAATTCATGATCATCCTATTTTTCAGATCTTTTCATGCTCCTCATATTTTTGACACATTTTGAAGCTCTTCATTTTTTTCACACCCTTTGAAGCTCTTCATATTTTTCACACCTTTTCAGGCTCTTCATGTTTTTTACACCGCTTCATGCTCCTCCTATTTTTCAGACTGTTTCATGCTCCTCCTACTGTTGACACCTTTTAAAGCTCTTCATATTTCACACCATTTCAGGCTCTTCATGTGTTTGAACACCGTTTAATGCTCCTCCTATTTTTCAGACCGTTTCATGCTCCTCATATTTTTGACACCTTTTGAAGCTCTTCATATTTTACCCACCTTTTCAGGCTCTTCATGTTTTTCAACACCGTTTCATGCTCCTCATGTATTTCCAACCGTTTGAAGCTCTTCATATTTTTCACAACTTTTCAGGCTCTTCATGTTTTTGAACACGGTTTCATGCTCCTCCTATTTTTCAGACCGTTTCATGCTCCTCATGTATTTCACACCTTTTAAAGCTCTTCATATTTTTCACACCTTTTCAGGCTCTTCATGTTTTTGAACACCGTTTCATTCTCCTCCTATTTTTCAGTCCGTTTCATGCTCCTCATATTTTTGACACTTTTTGAAGCTCTTCATATTTTTCACACCTTTTCAGGCTCCCCATGTTTTTCAACACCGCTTTATGCTCGTCCTATTTTCCAGACGGTTTCATGCTCGTCTCATTTTTGACACCTTTTGAAGCTCTTCATATTTCTCACAACTTTTAAGCTCTTCATGTTTTTCACACGTTTTCAGGCTCTTCATGTTTTTCAACACCGCTTCATGCTCCTCCCATTTTTCAGACCGGTTCATGCTCCTCATATTTTTGACACCTTTTGAAGCTCTTCATATTTTTCACACCTTTTCAGGCTCTTCATGTTTTTCAACACCGCTTCATGCTCTTCCTATTTTTCAGACCATTTCATGCTCCTCATATTTTTGACACCTTTTGAAGCTCTTCATATTTTTCACACCTTTTCATGCTCTTCATGTTTTTGAACACCGCTTCATGCTCCTCCTATTTTTCAGACCGGTTCATGCTCCTCATATTTTGACAGCTTTTGAAGCTCTTCATATTTTTCACACCTTTTCATGTTCTTCATGTTTTTCAACACCGCTTCATGCTCCTCCTATTTTTCAGACTGTTTCCTGCTCCTCATGTATTTCACACCTTTTGAAGCTCTTCACATATTTCACACCTTTTGAAACTCTTCATATATTTCACAGCTTTTCAGGCTCTTCATGTTTTTGAACACCGTTTCATGTTCCTCCTATTTTTCAGACCGTTTCATGCTCCTCCTTTTTTTCAGACCGTTTCATGCTCCTCTTGTATTTCACACCTTTTGAAGCTCTTCACATTTTTCACACCTTTTCAGGCTCTTCATGTTTTTGAACACCGCTTCATGCTCCTCCTATTTTTCAGACCACTTCTTGTTCCTCATGTTTATCACACCTATTGAAGCTCTTCATGTTTTTCACACATTTTCAGGCTCTTCATGTTTTTCAACACCCCTTCACGCTCCTCTTATTTTTCAGACCGTTTCATGCTCCTCATGTATTTCACACATTTTGAAGCTCTTTATATTTTTCACATGTTTTCAGGCTCCTCATGTTTTTGAACACGATTTCATGCTCCTCCTATTTTTCAGACCGTTTCATGCTCCTCATATTTTTGACACCTTTTGAAGCTCTTCATATTTTTGACACCTTTTGAAGCTCTTCATATTTTGCACACTTTTTCAGGCTCTTCATGTTTTTCCACACCGCTTCATGCTCCTCGTATTTTTCAGACAGTTTCATGTGCCTCCTATGTTTAACACCTTTTGAAGGTCTTCACATTTTTCACACCTTTTCAGTCTCTTCATGTTTTTCCGCACCGCTTCATGCTCTTCCTTTTTTTCAGACCTTTCCATGCTCCTCATATTTTTGACACCTTTTGAAGCTCTTCATATTTTTCACACCTTTTCAGGCTCTTTATATTTTTCAACACCGTTTCATGCTCCTCCTATTTTTCAGACCGTTTCATGCTCCTCATATTTTTGACACCTTTTGAAGCTCTTCATATTTTTCACACCTTTTCAGGCTCTTCATGTTTTTCAAAACCGCTTCATGCTCCTCCTATTTTTCAGAGAGTTTCATGCTCCTCATGTATTTCACACCTTTTGAAGCTCTTCATATTTTTCACACCTTTTCAGGCTCTTCGTGTTTTTGAACACCGTTTCATGCTGCTCCTATATTTCAGACCATTTCATGCTCATCTCATTTTTGACATTTTTTGAAGCTCTTCATATTTTTCACACCTTTTCAGGCTCTTCATGTTTTTCAAAACCGCTTCATGCTCGTCCTATTTTTCAGAGAGTTTCATGCTCCTCATGTATTTCACACCTTTTGAAGCTCTTCATATTTTTCACACCTTTTCAGGCTCTTCATGTTTTTGAACATTGCTTCATGCTCCTCCTATTTTTCAGACCGTTTCATGCTCCTCATATTTTTGACACTCTTTGAAGCTCTTTATATTTTTCACACCTTTTCAGGCTCTTCATGATTTTGAACACCAATTCATGATCATCCTATTTTTCAGATCTTTTCATGCTCCTCATATTTTTGACACATTTTGAAGCTCTTCATTTTTTTCACACCCTTTGAAGCTCTTCATATTTTTCACACCTTTTCAGGCTCTTCATGTTTTTTACACCGCTTCATGCTCCTCCTATTTTTCAGACTGTTTCATGCTCCTCCTACTGTTGACACCTTTTAAAGCTTTTCATATTTCACACCATTTCAGGCTCTTCATGTGTTTGAACACCGTTTAATGCTCCTCCTATTTTTCAGACCGTTTCATGCTCCTCATATTTTTGACACCTTTTGAAGCTCTTCATATTTTACCCACCTTTTCAGGCTCTTCATGTTTTTCAACACCGTTTCATGCTCCTCATGTATTTCCAACCGTTTGAAGCTCTTCATATTTTTCACAACTTTTCAGGCTCTTCATGTTTTTGAACACGGTTTCATGCTCCTCCTATTTTTCAGACCGTTTCATGCTCCTCATGTATTTCACACCTTTTAAAGCTCTTCATATTTTTCACACCTTTTCAGGCTCTTCATGTTTTTGAACACCGTTTCATTCTCCTCCTATTTTTCAGTCCGTTTCATGCTCCTCATATTTTTGACACTTTTTGAAGCTCTTCATATTTTTCACACCTTTTCAGGCTCCCCATGTTTTTCAACACCGCTTTATGATCGTCCTATTTTCCAGACGGTTTCATGCTCGTCTCATTTTTGACACCTTTTGAAGCTCTTCATATTTCTCACAACTTTTAAGCTCTTCATGTTTTTCACACGTTTTCAGGCTCTTCATGTTTTTCAACACCGCTTCATGCTCCTCCCATTTTTCAGACCGGTTCATGCTCCTCATATTTTTGACACCTTTTGAAGCTCTTCATATTTTTCACACCTTTTCAGGCTCTTCATGTTTTTCAACACCGCTTCATGCTCTTCCTATTTTTCAGACCATTTCATGCTCCTCATATTTTTGACACCTTTTGAAGCTCTTCATATTTTTCACACCTTTTCATGCTCTTCATGTTTTTGAACACCGCTTCATGCTCCTCCTATTTTTCAGACCGGTTCATGCTCCTCATATTTTGACAGCTTTTGAAGCTCTTCATATTTTTCACACCTTTTCATGTTCTTCATGTTTTTCAACACCGCTTCATGCTCCTCCTATTTTTCAGACTGTTTCCTGCTCCTCATGTATTTCACACCTTTTGAAGCTCTTCACATATTTCACACCTTTTGAAACTCTTCATATATTTCACAGCTTTTCAGGCTCTTCATGTTTTTGAACACCGTTTCATGTTCCTCCTATTTTTCAGACCGTTTCATGCTCCTCCTTTTTTTCAGACCGTTTCATGCTCCTCTTGTATTTCACACCTTTTGAAGCTCTTCACATTTTTCACACCTTTTCAGGCTCTTCATGTTTTTGAACACCGCTTCATGCTCCTCCTATTTTTCAGACCACTTCTTGTTCCTCATGTTTATCACACCTATTGAAGCTCTTCATGTTTTTCACACATTTTCAGGCTCTTCATGTTTTTCAACACCCCTTCACGCTCCTCTTATTTTTCAGACCGTTTCATGCTCCTCATGTATTTCACACATTTTGAAGCTCTTTATATTTTTCACATGTTTTCAGGCTCCTCATGTTTTTGAACACGATTTCATGCTCCTCCTATTTTTCAGACCGTTTCATGCTCCTCATATTTTTGACACCTTTTGAAGCTCTTCATATTTTTGACACCTTTTGAAGCTCTTCATATTTTGCACACTTTTTCAGGCTCTTCATGTTTTTCCACACCGCTTCATGCTCCTCGTATTTTTCAGACAGTTTCATGTGCCTCCTATGTTTAACACCTTTTGAAGGTCTTCACATTTTTCACACCTTTTCAGTCTCTTCATGTTTTTCCGCACCGCTTCATGCTCTTCCTTTTTTTCAGACCTTTCCATGCTCCTCATATTTTTGACACCTTTTGAAGCTCTTCATATTTTTCACACCTTTTCAGGCTCTTTATATTTTTCAACACCACTTCATGCTCCTCCTATTTTTCAGACCGTTTCATGCTCCCCTTATTTTTGACACCTTTTGAAGCTCTTCATATGTTTCAAACCTTTCATGTTCTTCATGTTATTCAACACCGCTTCATGCTCCTCCTATTTTTCAGATAGTTTCATTCCCCCTCTATTTTTGACACCTTTTGAAGCTGTTCATATTTCTCACACCTTTTCAGGCGTTTCATGTTTTTGAACACCGTTTCATGCTCCTCATATTTTGACAGGTTTTGATGCTCTTCATATTTTTCACAGCTTTTCAGGCTCTTCATGTTTTTCAACACCACTTCATGCTCCTCCTATTTGCAGACCGTTTCCTGCTCCTCATATTTTTGACACATTTTCCAACTCTTCATATTTTTCACACATTTTCAGGCTCTTCATGTTTTTCAACACCGGTTCATGCTCCTTCTATTTTTCATACCGTTTAATGCTCCTCATATTTTTGACACCTTTTGAAGCTTTTCATATTTTTCAAACCTTTTCAAGCTCTTAATGGTTTTCAACACCGCTTCATTTTCCTCCTATTTTTCAGACCGTTTCATGCTCCTCATATTGTTGACACCTTTTGAAGCTCTTCATATTTTTCACATCTTTTCTTGCTTTCCATGTTTTTGAACACCGTTTCATGCTCCTCATATTTTTGACAACTTTGAAGCTCTTCAAAATTTTGACACCTTTTGAAGCTTTTCATATATTTCACACCTTTTCAGTCTCTTCATATTTTTCAATGCCACTTCGTGCTCCTCCTATTTTTCAGACCTTTTCATGCTCCTCATATTTTTGACACCTTTTGAAGCTCTTCATATATTTCACACCTTTTCAGGCTCTTCCTGTTTTTCAACAAAGCTTCATGCTCCTCCTATTTTTCAGACCGTTTCTTACCCCTCATATTTTTCACACCTTTTGAAGCTCTTCATATTTTTCACACCTTTTCAGGCCCTTCATGTTTTTCAACAACGCTTCATGCTCCTCCTATTTTTCAGACCGTTTCATGCTCCTCATATTTTTCACACCTTTTGAAGCTCTTCATATTTTTCACACCTTTTCAGGCTCTTCATGTTTTTCAACACGGTTTCATGCTCTTCCTGTTTTTCAGACAGTTTCATGCTCCTCATATTTTTGACACCTTTTGAAACTCTTCATATTTTTCACACCTTTTCAGGCTTTTCATGTTTTTCAACACCGCTCCATGATCCTCCTATTTATCAGAGCGTTTCATGCTCCTCATATATTTGACACCTTTTGAATCTTTTCATATATTTCACACCTTTTCAGGCTCTTCATGTTTTGGAACACCGCTTCATGCTCCTCCTATTTTTCAGACCGTTTCATGCTCCTCATCTATCTCACAGCTTTTGAAGCTCTTCATAATTTTTAAATCTTTTGAAGCTCTTCATATTTTTCACACCTTTTCAGGCTCTTCATATTTTTGAACACTGTTTCATGCTGCTCCTATTTTTCAGACCTTTTCATACTCCTCATATTTTTGACACCTTTTGAAGCTCTTCATATTTTTCACACCTTTTGAAGCTCTTCATATTTTTCACAGCTTTTCAGGCACTTCATGTTTTTCAACACCGCTTCATGCTCCTCCTATTTTCAGTCCAGTTCATGCTCCTCATATTTTTGACACCTTTTGAAGCTCTTCATATTTTTCACACCTTTTCAGGCTTTTCATGTTTTTCAACATCGCTTCATGATCCTCCTACTTTTCTGAGCGTTTCATGCTCCTCATATTTTTGAAACCTTTTGAATCTCTTCATGTATTTCACACCTTTTCAGGCTCTTCATGTTTTTGAACACCGCTTCACGCTCCTCTTATTTTTCAGACCGTTTCATGCTCCTCATGTATTCCACACATTTTGAAGCTCTTCATATTTTTCACACCTTTTCAGGCTCTTCATGTTTTTCGAAGCTTTTCAGGCTCTTCATGTTCTTGAACACCACTTCATGCTCCTCCTATTTTTCAGACCGTTTCATTCTCCTCATGTATTTTACACCTTTTGAAGCTCTTCAAATTTTTAACATCTTTTCAGGCTCTTCATGATTTTCAACACCGCTTCATGCTCCTCCTATTTTTCAGATTGTTTCATGTTCCTCATATTTTTGAAACCTTTTCAAGCTCTGCATATTTTTCACACCTTTTCAGGCTCTTCAAGTTTCTCAATACAACTTCATGCTTCTTCTATTTTTCAGACCGTTTCATGCTCCTCATGTATTTCACACCTTTTGAGGCTCTTCATATTTTTCACACCTATTCAGGCTCTTCATGTTTTTGAAATCCGTTTCATGCTCCTCCTATATTTCAGACCGTTTCAATCTCTTCATATTTTTGACACCTTTTGCAGTTCTTCATATTTTTCACACCTTTTGAACCTCTTCATATATTTCACACCTTTTCAGGCTCTTCATGTTTTTCAACACCACTTCATGCTCCTCCTATTTTTCAGACCGTTTCATGCTCATCTAATTTTGGACATCTTTTGAAGCTCTTCATATATTTCACACCTTTTGAAGCTCTTCATATTTTTAATATTTTTGAAGCTCTTCATATTTTTCACAACTTTTCAGTCTCTTCATGTTTTTGAACACCGCTTCATGCTCCTCCTATTTTTCAGATCGTTTCATACTCCTCATAATTTTGAGACCTTTTGAAGCTCTTCATGTATTTCACACCTTTTCAGGCTCTTCATGTTTTAGGACAACGCTTCATGCTCCTACTCTTTTTCCGACCATATCATGCTCCTCATATTTTTCACACCTTTTAAATCTCTTCATATTTTTCACACCTTTTCAGGCTGTTCATATTTTTGAACACCACTTCTTGCTCCTACTATTTTTCAGAGAGTTTCATGCTCCTCATGTATTTCACACCTTTTGAAGCTCTTCATATTTTTTACACTTTTTCAGGCTCTTCATATGTTTCCACACCGCTTCAGGCTCGTCCTATTTTTCAGAACTTTACATGCTCCTCATATTTTTGACACATTTTGAAGCTCTTCATATTTTTCACACCTTTTCAGGCTCTTCATGTGTTTCAACACCGCTTCAGGCTCGTCCTATTTTTCAGAACTTTTCATGCTCCTCATATTTTTGACACCTTTTAAAGCTCTTCATATTTTTCACACCTTTTCAGGCTCTTCATGTTTTTCAACACCACTTCATGCTCCTCCTATTTTTCAGACCGTTTCATGCTCATCTCATTTTTGACAACTTTTGAAGGTCTTCATATTTTTCACACCTTTTGAAGCTCTTCATATTTTTCACACCTTTTCAGGGTCCTGATGTTTTGCAACACCGCTTCATGCTCCTCCTATTTTTCAGACCGTTTCAATCTCCTCATATTTTTGACAGCTTTTGATGCTCTTCATATTTTTCACACCTTTTCAAGCTCTTCATTTTTTCAACACCGCTTCATGCTCCTCCTGTTTTTCAGACCGTTTCATGCTCATCTCATTTTTGACACCTTTGGAGGCTTTTCATATTTTTCACAACTTTTCAGGCTCTCATGTTTTTGAACACCGCTTCATGCTCCTCCTATTTTTCAGACCGTATCATGCTCCTCATATTTTTCACACCTTTTGAAGCTCTTCATAATTTTCACACCTTTTCAGGCTCTTCATATTTTTGAACACCGCTTCATCCTCCTCCTATTTTTCAGACCGTTTCTTGCTCCTCATGTATTTCACACCTTTTGAAGCTCTTCATATTTTTCACACCTTTTCAGGCTCTTGATGTTTTTCCACACCACTTCATGCTTCTCCTATTTTTCAACCCGTTTCATCCTCCTCATGTATTTCACACCTTTTGAAGCTCTTCATATTTCTCACACCTTTTCAAGCTCTTCATGTTTTTGAACATTGCTTCATGCTCCTCCTATTTTTCAGACCGTTTCATGCTCCTCATATTTTTGACACTCTTTGAAGCTCTTTATATTTTTCACACCTTTTCAGGCTCTTCATGTTTTTGAACACCGCTTCATGATCCTCCTATTTTTCAGACCGTTTCATGCTCCTCATATTTTTGACACCTTTTGAAGCTCTTCATATTTTTCACACCTTTTCAGCCTCTTCATGTTTTTCAACACCACTTCATGCTCGTCCTATTTTTCAGACCGTTTCATTCTCCTCATATTTTTGACACCTTTTGAAGCTCTTCACATTGTTCACACCTTTTCGGCCTCTTCATGTTTTTGAACACAGTTTGAACCTGTTCCTAATTTTCAGACCGTGTCATGCTCCTCATATTTTTGACACCTTTTGAAGCTCTTCATATTTCTCACACGTTTTCACACTCTTCATGTTTTTCATCACAGCTTTATGCTCCTCCTCTTTTTCAGACCGTTTCATGCTCCTAATATTTTTGACACCTTTTGAAGCTCCTCATATTTTTTACACCTTTTGAAGCTCTTCATATTATTCACACCTTTTCAGGCTCTTCATGTTTTTGAACACAGTTTCAAACTGTTCCTAATTTTCAGACCGTTTCATGCTCCTCATGTATTTCACACCTTTTGAAGCTCTTCGTATGTTTCACACCTTTTCAGGTTCTTCATGTTTTTGAGCACCACTTCATGCTGCTCCTGTTTTTCAAACCGTTTCATGCTCCTCATAGTTTTAACACATTTTGAAGCTCTTCATATTTTACACCTTTTGAGGCTCTTCATGTTTTTCAACACCGCTTCATGCTCCTCCTATTTTTCAGAACGTTTCATGCTCCTCATGTATTGCACACCTTTGGAATCTCTTCATAATGTTCACACCTTTTCAGGCTCTTCATGGTTTTCAACACCGTTTCATGCTTCCCCAATTTTTCAGAACGTTCCATGCTCCTCATATTTTTGACACCTTTTGAAGCTCCTCATAATTTTCACACCTTTTGAAGTTCTTCATATTTTTCACACCTTTTGAAGCTCTTCATATTTTTCACAACTTTTCGGGCTCTTCATGTTTTTGAACACCGTTTCATGCTCCTCCTATATTTCAGACCATTTCATGCTCCTCATATTTTTGACACCGTTTGAAGCTCTTCATATTTTTCACTTCTTTTCAGGCTCTTCATGTTTTTCAACACCGATTCATGCTCCTCCTATTTTTCAGATCGTTTCATGCTCCTCTCATTTCTGACACATTTTGAAGCTTTTCAAATATTTCACACATTTTCAGGCTCTTCATATTTTTCAACACAACTTCATGCTCCCCCTATTTTTCAGACCGTTTCATGCTCATCTCATTTTTAACATCTTGTCAAACTCTTAATATTTTTCCAAGCTTTTGAAGCTCTTCATATTTTCCACACTTTTTCAGGCTCTTCAGGTTTTTCAATACCGATTCTTGCTGCTCCTAATTTTCAGACCGTTTCATGCTCCTCACATTTTTGACACATTTTGAAGCTCTTCATATATTACACATCTTTTCAGGCACTTCATGTTTTTGAACACCGCTTCATGCTCCTCCTATTTTTCAGACTGTTACATGCTCCTCATATTTTTGACACCTTTTGAAGCTCTTCATATATTTCACACCTTTTCAGGCTCTTCATGTTTTTGAACAATGCTTCATACTCCTCCTATTTTTCAGGTCGTTTCATGCTCCTCTTTTTTTTTTTGACACCTTTTGAAGCTCTTCATATTTTTCACTCCTTTTCAGGCTCTACATGTTTTTGAACAGCGCATCATGCTCCTCCTATTTTCAGACCGTTTCATGCTCCTCATGTATTTCACACCTTTTGAAGCTCTTCATATTATTCAACTCCTTTTCAGGCTCTTCAGGTTTTTGAACATCATTTCATGCTGCTCCTACTTTTCAGATCGTTTCATGCTCCTCATATTTTTGACACCTTTAGAGGCTCTTCATATTTTTCACACCTTTTCAGGCTGTTCATGTTTTTCAACACCGCTTCATGATCCTCCTATTTTTCAGACCGTTTCATGCACCTCATATTTTTGACACTTGTTGAAGCTCTTCAGATATTTCACACCTTTTCAGGCTCTTCATCTTTTTCAACACGACTTCATCCTCCACATATTTTTCAGACGGCTTCATGCTCATCTCATTTTTGACACCTTTGAAGCTCTTCATAGTTTTGACACCTTTTGAAGCTCTTCATATTTCTCACACTTTTTCAGGCTCTTCATGTTTTTCAACACCGCTTCATGCTCCTTCTCTTTTTCAGACCGTTTCATGCTCCGCATATTTTTGACACCTTTTGAAGCTCCTCATATTTTTTACACCTTTTGAAGCTCTTCATATATTTCATACTTTTTCAGGCTCTTCATGTTTTCAACACCACTTCATGCTCCTCCTATTTTTCAGACCTTTAATGCTCATCTCATTTTTGACACCTTTTGAAGGTCTTCATATTTTTTACACCTTTTGAAGCTCTTCATATTTTTCACACCTTTTCGGGCTCTTCATGTTTCTGAACACTGCTTCATGCTCCTCCTATTTTTCAGACCGTATAATGCTCCTCATGTATTTGACAACTTTTGAAGCTCTTCATATTTTTCACACTTTGGCAAGCTCTTAATGTTTTTGAAAACGGTTTCATGCTCCTCCTATTTTTCAGACCGTTTCATGCTCCTCATATTTTTGACACCTTTTGAAGCTGTTGATATTTTTCACACTTTCTCAGTCTCTTCATTTTTTTGCACACCACTTCTTGCTCCTCCTGTTTTTCAGACCGTTTCATGCTCATCTTTTTTTGACACCTTTTGAAGCTCTTCATATATTTGACACCTTTTGAAGCTCTTCATATTTTTCACACTTTTTCAGGCTCTTCATGATTTGCAACAACACTTCATGCTCCTCCTATTTTTTAGACCGTTTCATGCTCCTCATGTATTTCACACCTTTTAAAGCTTTTCATATTTTTCACACCTTTTCATGCTGTTCATATTTTTCAACACGTTTTCATGCTCCTCCAGTTTTTCAGACCGTTTCATGCTCCTCATATTTTTGACACCTTTTGAAGCTCTTCATATTTTTCACACCTTTTCATTCTCTTCATGTTTTTCAACACCGTTTCATGCTCCTTCTATTTTTCAGACCGTTTCTTGCTCCTCATAATTTTGACAGCTTTTGAAGCTCTTTATATTTTTCATACTTTTAATTGTTTTCATGTTTTTTAACACCGTTTCATGTTCCTCGTATATTTGACTCCTTTTGAAGCTCTTAATATTTTGCACACCTTTTCATGCTCTTCATGTATTTGAATACCGCTTCATGCTCCTCCTGTATTTCAGACCGTTTCATGCTCCTAATATTTTTGACACTTTTTGAAGCTATTCATATTTCTCACACCTTTTTAGGCTCTTCATGTTTTTCAACATGGTTTCATGCTCCTCCTATTTTTCAGACCGTTTCATGCTCTTCCTATTTTTCAGAACGTTTCATGCTCCTCAAATTTTGGCACCTTTTGAAGCTATTTATATTTTTAACACTTATCATGCTTTTCATGTTTTTCAACACCGTTTCATGCTCCTCCTATTTTTCAGACCGTTTCATGCTCGTCATATTTTTGACACCTTGAAAGCTCTTCGTATATTTCCAGCCTTTTCAGGTTCTTCATGTTTTTCAACCCCATCTCATGCTCCTACTATTTTTGAGACCGTTCCATGCTCCTCATATTTTTGACACCTTTTGAAACTCTTCATATTTTTCACACTTTTAATGCTCTTCATGTTTTTCAACACCGTTACATGCTCCTCATAGTTTTGACACCTTTTGCAGCTCTTCAAATTTTTCACACCTTTTCATGCTCTTCATGTATACATACAAAGTTTCATGCTCCTCCTATTTTCAGTCCCGTTCATGCTCCTCATATTTTTGATAACTTTTGAATCTCTTCATATTTTTCACACCTTTTCATGCTCTTCATGTTTTTCAACACCATCTCTTGCTCCTCCTTTTTTTGAAACCTTTTGAAGCTCTTCATATATTTCACACCTTTTCAGGATCTTCATGTTTTTCAACACCATCTCATGCTCCTCCTATTTTTTTTACCTGTTTCATGCGACTAATAATTTTGAAACCTTTTGAAGCTCTTCATATTTTTCACACCTTTTCATGCTCTTTATGTTTTTCAACACCGTTTCATACTCCTCCTATATTTCAGACCGTTTCATGATCCTCATATTTTTGACACCTTTTGAAGCTCTTCATATTGTTCACACCTTTTCAGGCTGTTCATGTTTTTCAATACCATTGCATGCTCCTCCTATCTTTCAGACCCATTCATGCTACTGATATTTTTGACACCTTTTGAAGCTCTTCATATTTTTCACACCTTTTCAGGCTCTTCATTTTTTTCAACTTCGTTTCATGCTCCTCTTATTTTTCAGACCGTTTCATGCTCCTCATATTTTTGACACCTTTTGGAGATTTTCATATATTTCACACTTTTTCAGGCTCTTCATGTTTTTCAACACCACTTCATGATCCTCCTATTTTTCAGACCGTTTCTTGCTCCTCTAATTTTTGACACCTTTTGAAGCTCTTCATATTTTTCACACCTTTTGAAACTCTTCATATTTTTCACACCTTTTGAAGCTCTTCATAGTTTTCACACCTTTTCTGGCTCTTCATATTTTTCAACACCGTTTCATGCTCCTCCTATTTTTCAGACCGTTTCATGTTCCTCATATTTTTGACACCTTTTAAAGCTCTTCATATTTTTCACACCTTTTCAGGCTCCTAATGTTTTTCAACACCGCTTCATGCTCCTCTTAATTTTCAGACCGTTTCATGCTCCTCATATTTTTGACACCTTTTGAAAGTCTTCATATTTTTCACACCTTTTCAGGCTCTTCCGTTTTTCAACACCGCTTCATACTCCTCCTATTTTTCAGACAGTTTCATGCTCCTCTCATTTTTGACACCTTTTGAAGCTCTTCATGTTTTTCACATCTTTTGAAGTTCTTCATATTTTTCAACCTATTGAAGCTCTTAATATTTTACACACCTTTTCAGGCTCTTCATGTTTTTGACACCGCTTCATGATCCTCCTATTTTTCAGTCCGTTCATGCTCCTCATATTTTTGGCACCTTTTGAAGCTTTCATATTTTTCACACCTGTTCAGACTCTTCATGTTTTTGAACACTGTTTCATGCTCCTCCTACATTTGACACATTTTGAAACTCTTCATATTTTTCACACCTGTTCAGGTTCTTCATGTTTTTGAACACAGTTTCATGCTCCTCCTATTTGTGACATCTTTTGAAGCTCTTCACATTTTTCACACATTTTCAGGCTCTTCATATTTTTCAACACCATTTCATGCTCCTCCTATTTTTGAGACCTTTTCATGCTCCTCATATTTTTGACACGTTTTGTAGCTCTTCATATTTTTCAAACCTCTTCAGGCTCTTCATATTTTTCATCAACGTTTCATTCTCCTCCCATTTTTCAGACCGTTTCATGCCCCTCATATATTTGACACCTTTTGAAGCTCTTCATATTTTTCACACCTTTTCTGGCTCTTCATGTTTTTCAACACCGATTCATGCTCCTCCTATTTTTCAGACCGTTTCATGTTCCTGATATTTTTGATACCTTTTGAAAGTCTTCATATTTTTCACACCTTTTCAGGCCCTTCATGTTTTTGAACAACGTTTCATGCTCCTCCTATTTTTCAGACGGTTTCATGCTCCTCATATTTTTCACACCGTTTTAAGCTCTTCATATATTTCACACCTTTTCAGGCTCTTCATGTTTTTCAACACGGCTTCATGCTCCTCCTATTTTTCAGACCGTTTCATGCTCCTCATATTTTGACACCTTTTAAAGTTCTTCATATTTTTCACACCTTTTCAGGCTCTTAATGTTTTCCAACACCGCTTCATGCTCCTCCTATTTTTCAGACCGTTTCATGCTCCTCATATTTTTGACACCTTTTGAAAGTCTTCATATTTTTCACACCTTTTCAGGCTCTTGCATTTTTCAACACCGCTTAATGCTCCTCCTATTTTTCAGACCGTTTCATGCTCCTCTCATTTTTGACACCTTTTGAAGCTCTTCATATTTTTCACATCTTTTGATGCTCTTCATATTTTTCAACCTATTGAAGCTCTTCATATTTTACACACCTTTTCAGGCTCTTCATGTTTTTGAACACCGCTTCATGATCCTCCTATTTTTCAGACAGTTTCATGCTCCTCATATTTTTGGCACCTTTTGAAGCGCTTCATATTTTTCACACCTGTTTAGGATCTTCATGTTTTTGAACACTGTTTCATGCTCCTCTTATATTTGACACATTTTGAAGATCTTCATATTTTTCACACCATTTCACGCTCTTCATGTTTTTCAACACCACTTCATGCTCCTCCAATTTGTCACACCATTTCAATCTCCTCATATTTTTGACACCTTTTGAAACTCTTCATATATTTCACACCTTTTCAGGCTCTTCATGTTTTTCAACACCGCTTCATGCTCCTCTTATTTTTCTGACCATTTCATGCTCCTCGTATTTTTGACACCTTTTGAAGCTCTTCATATATTTCACCCCTTTTCAGGCTCTTCATGTTTTTTAACACCTTTTCATGCTCCTCTCATTTTTGACACCTTTTGAAGCTCTTCATGTTTTTCACATCTTTTGAAGCTCTTCATATTTTTCAACCTATTGAAGCTTTTCATATTTTACACACCTTTTGAAGCTCTTCATATTTTTCACACGTTTTCAGGCTCTTGATGTTTTTTAACACCGTTTCATGCTCCATTTATTTTTTAGACCGTTTCATGCTCCTCATATTTTGGACACCTTTTCAAGCTCTTCATATTTTTTACACATTTTCAGGCACTTCATGATTTTCAACACCACTTCATGCTCCTCCTTTTTTTCAGACCGTTTCATGCTCCCCATATTTATGACACCTTTTGAAACTCTTCATATATTTCACAACTTTTCAGGCTATTAATGTTTTTCAACACCAGTTCATGCTCCTCCTATATTTCAATGGTTTCATGCTCCTCGCATTTTTGACACCTTTTGAACCTCTTCATATATTTCACACCTTTTCAGGCTCTTCATGTTTTTCAACACCGCTTCATGCTCCTCCTATTTTTCAGACCGTTTCATGCTCATCTTATTTTTGTCACATTTGGAAGCTATTCATATTTTTCACACCTTTACTGGCTCTTCATGTTTTTGAACACCGTTTCATGCTCCTCCTATTTGTGACACTTTTGAAGCTCTTCATATTTTTCACACCTCTTCAGGCTCTTCATATTTTTCAACACCGTTTGATGCTCCTCCTATTTTTCAGACCGTTTCATGCCCCTAATAATTTTGACACCTTTTGAAAGTCTTCATATTTTTCACATCATTTCAAGCCCTTCATGTTTTTGAACAACATTTCATGCTCCTCCTATTTTTCAGACCGTTTCATGCTCCTCATATTTTTGACACCCTTTGAAGCTCCTCATATATTTCACAACTTTTCAGGCTCTTCATGTTTTTCAAAACCGCTTCATGCTCCTCCTATTTTTCAGATCGTTTCATGATCTTCATATTTTTCACAGCTTTTGAAAGTCTTCATATTTTTCACACATTTTCAGGCTCTTCATGTTTTTGAACTACGTTTCATGCTCCTCCTATTTTTCAGACCGTTTCATGCTCCTCATATTTTTGAACACATTTTGAAGCTCTTCGTAATTTTCACACCTTTTCAGGCTCTTAATATTTTTCAACACCGCTTCATGCTCCTCCTATTTTTCAGACCGTTTCATGCTCCTCATATTTTTGACAACTTTTGAAGTCTTTATATTTTTCACACCTTTTCAGGCTTTTCTTTTTTTTCAACACCGCTTCATGCTCCTCCTATTTTTTAGACCGCTTCATGCTCCTCATATTTTTGAACACATTTTGAAGCTCCTCGTAATTTTCACACCTTTTCAGGCTCTTAATATTTTTCAACACCGCTTCATGCTCCTCCTATTTTTTAGACCGTTTCATGCTCCTCATAATTTGGACACCGTTTGAAGCTCTTCATATTTTTCACCGCTTTTCAGGCTCTTCATGTTTTTCAACACCGCTTCATGCTCCTCGTATTTTTCAGACAGTTTAATGCTCCTCATATTTTTCACACCTTTTGAAGCTCTTTATATTTTTCACACCTTTTCAGGCTCTTCATGTTTTTGAACACCGCTTCATGCTCCTCCTATTTTTCAGACCGTTTCATGCTCCACATATTTTTGGCACCTTTTGAAGCTCTTCATATTTTTCACACCTTTTCAGGCTCTTCATGATTTTGAACACTGTTTCATGTTCCTACTATATTTGACACCGTTTTAAGCTCTTCATATTTTTCACAATTTTTCAGGCTCTTCATGTTTTTGAACACCGCTTCATGCTCCTCCTATATTTCAGACCGTTTCATGTTCCTCATATTTTACACACCTTTTGATGCTCTTCATATTTTTCACACCTTTTCAGGCTCTTTAGATTTTCTAACACCGCTTCATGCTCCTCCTATTTTTCAGACCGTTTCATGCTCCTCATATTTTTGACAACTTTTGAAGTCTTCATATTTTTCACACCTTTTCAGCCTTTACCGTTTTTCAACACCGCTTCCTGCTCCTCCTATTTTTCTGACCGTTTCAAGCTCCTCATATTCTTCACACCTTTTCAGGGTCTTCATGTTTTTCAACACCGTTTCATGATCCTCATCTTTTTGAAACCTTTTGAAGCTCTTCATATTTTTCACCGCTTTTCAGGCTCTTCATGTTTTTCAACACCGCTTCATGCTCCTCGTATTTTTCAGACAGTTTAATGCTCCTCATATTTTTCACACCTTTTGAAGCTCTTTATATTTTTCACACCTTTTCAGGCTCTTCATGTTTTTGAACACCGCTTCATGCTCCTCCTATTTTTCATACCGTTTCATGCTCCACATATTTTTGGCACCTTTTGAAGCTCTTCATATTTTTCACACCTTTTCAGGCTCTTCATGATTTTGAACACTGTTTCAAGTTCCTCCTATATTTGACACCGTTTTAAGCTTCATATTTTTCACACTTTTTCAGGCTCTTCATGTTTTTGAACACCGCTTCATGCTCCTCCTATATTTCAGACCGTTTCATGTTCCTCATATTTTACACACCTTTTGATGCTCTTCATATTTTTCACACCTTTTCAGGCTCTTTAGATTTTCTAACACCGCTTCATGCTCCTCCTATTTTTCAAAAGGTTTCATGTTCCTCATATTTTTGACACTTTTTGAAGCACTTCATATATTTTACACCTTTTCAGGCTCTTCTTGTTTTTGAACACCGCTTCATGCTCCTCCTTTTTCAGACAGTTTCATGCTTCTCATATTTTTGACACATTTTGAGGTTATTCATATTTTTCACACCTTTTCAGGCTCTGCATTTTTTTGAACACAGTTTCATGCTCCTCATATTTTTCACACATTTTCATGACTTCATATTTTCACACCTTTCAGGCTCTTCATGTTTTTGAACACCATTTCATGCTCCTCCTATTTTTCAGACGGTTTCATGCTCCTCATAACTTTGACACCTTTTGAAGCTCTTCATATTTTTCACACCTTTTCAGTTTCTTCAGGTTTTTTAACACGGCTTCATGCTCCTCGTGTTTTTCAGACCGTTTCATGCTCCTCATATTTTTCACACTTTTTCATGCTCTTCATATTTTTCACATCTTTTCATGCTCTTCATGTTTCTCAACACCGTTTCATGCTCTTCAGGTTTTTGAACACGCCTTCATGCTCCTCGTATTTTTCAGACCGTTTCATGCTCCTCATAATTTTGACACTTTTTGAAGCTCTTCATATTTTTCATACCTTTTCAGGCTCTTAATGTTTTGGAACACCGCTTCATGCTCCTCCTATTTTTCAGACCGTTTCATGCTCCTCATATTTTTAACCCTATTGAAGCTCTTCATATTTTTCTCAACTTTTCAGGCTCTTCTGTTTTTTGAACACGGCTTCATGCTCCTCCTATTTTTCAGCCCGTTTCATGCTCCTCATATATTTCACACCGTTTGAAGCTCTTCATATTTTTCACACTTTATCAGGCTCTTCAGGTTTTTGAACACCGCTTCATGCTCCTCCTATTTTTCAGAACTTTTCATGCTCCTCATATTTTTGACACGTTTTGAAACACTTCATATTTTTCACACCTTTTCAGGCTCTTCATATTTGTGAACACTGCTTCCTGCTCCTCCTATTTTCATACGGTTTCATGCTCCTCATGATTTTGAGACGTGTTGAAGCTCTTCATATTTTTCATACCTTTTCAGGCTCTTCATGTTTTTGAACACCGTTTCATGCTCCTCCTATTTTTCATATCGTTTCATGCTCCTCATATTTTTGACACATTTTGAAGCTCTTCATATTTTTCACACCTTTTCAGGCTCTTCATGTTTTTCAACACCGCTTCATGCTCCTCCTATTTTTCAGACCGTTTCATGCTCCATATATTTTTGGCACCTTTTGAAGCTCTTCATATTTTTCACAGCTTTTCAGGCTATTCATGTTTTTGAACACTGTTTCATGCTCCTCTTATATTTGACACATTTTGAAGCTCTTCATATTTTTCACACCATTTCACGCTCTTCATTTTTTATCACCGTTTCATGCTCCTCCTATTTTTCAGACCGTTTAATGCTCCACATGTATTTCACACCTTTTGAAGCTCCTCATATTTTTCACACTTTTTCAAGCTCTTCTTGTTTTTGAACACCGCTTCATGCTCCTCCTATTTTTCAGACCGTTTAATGCTCCACATGTATTTCACACCTTTTGAAGCTCCTCATATTTTTCACACCTTTTCAGGCTCTTCATGTTTTTCAACACCTCTTCATGCTCCTCCTATTTTTCAGACCGTTAATGCTCCACATGTATTTCACACCTTTTGAAGCTCTTCATATTTTTCACACCTTTTGAAGCTCTTCATATTTTTCACATGTTTTCAGGCCTTCATGTTTTTCAACACTGCTTAATGCTCCTCCTATTTTTCAGACCGTTTAATCCTCCTCATGTATTTCACACTTTTTGAAGCTCTTCATATTTTTCACACCTTTTCAGGCTATTCATGTTTTTGAACACCACTTCATGCTCCTTCTATTTTTCAGAGAGTTTCATGCTCCTCATGTATTTCACACCTTTTGAAGCTCTTCATATTTTTCACACCTTTTCAGGCTCTTCATGTTTTTGATCACCGTTTCATGCTCCTCCTATTTTTCAGACTGTTTCATGCTCCTCATATTTTTTTTTCCATTGGGTTTTGTCATACAATGATATGAATCAGCCATGGATTTACATGTATTCCCAATCCCGATCCCCCCTCCCACCTCCCTCTCCCCCCGATTCCTCTGGGTCTTCCCAGTGCACCAGGCCGGAGCACTTGTCTCGTTCATCCCACCTGGGCTGGTGATCTGCCTCCCCATAGATAGGATACATGCTGTTCTTTTGAAATATCCCACCCTCACATTCTCCCACAAAGTTCAAAAGTCTGTTCTGTATTTCTGTGTCTCTTTTTCTGTTCTGCATATAGGGTTATCGTTATCACCTTTCTAAATTCCATATACATGTGTCAGTATGCTGTAATGTTCTTTATCTTTCTGGCTTACTTCACTCTGTATAATGGGCTTCAGCTTCATCCATCTCATTAGGACTGGTTCAAATGAATTCTTTTTAATGGCTGAGTAATAGTCCATGGTGTATATGTACCACAGCTTCCTTATCCATTCATCTGCTGATGGGCATCTAGGTTGCTTCCATGTCCTGGCTATTATAAACAGTGCTGCGATGAACATTGGGGTGCACGTGTCTCTTTCAGTTCTGGTTTCCTCAGTGTGTATGCCCAGAAGTGGGATTGCTGGGTCATATGGCAGTTCTATTTCCAGTTTTTTAAGAAATCTCCACACTGTTTTCCATAGCGGCTGTACTAGTTTGCATTCCCACCAACAGTGTAAGAGGGTTCCCTTTTCTCCACACCCTCTCCAGCATTTATTGCTTGTAGACTTTTGGATAGCAGCCATCCTGACTGGCATGTAATGGTACCTCATTGTGGTTTTGATTTGTATTTCTCTAATAATGAGTGATGTTGAGCATCTTTTCATGTGTTTGTTAGCCATCTGTATGTCTTCTTTGGAGAAATGTCTGTTTAGTTCTTTGGCCCATTTTTTGATTGGGTCATTTATTTTTCTGGAATTGAGCTGCAGGAGTTGCTTGTATATTTTTGAGATTAATCCTTTGTCTGTTTCTTCATTTGCTATTATTTTCTCCCAATCTGAGGGCTGTCTTTTCACCTTACTTATAGTTTCCTTTGTAGTGCAAAAGCTTTTAAGTTTCATTAGGTCCCATTTGTTTAGTTTTGCTTATATTTCCAATATTCTGGGAGGTGGGTCATAGAGGATCTTGCTTTGATTTATGTCAGAGAGTGTTTTGCCTATGTTCTCCTCTAGGAGTTTTATAGTTTCTGGTCTTACATTTAGATCTTTAATCCATTTTGAGGTTATTTTTGTGTATGGTGTTAGAAAGTGTTCTAGTTTCATTCTTTTACAAGTGGTTGACCAGTTTTCCCAGCACCACTTGTTAAAGAGGTTGTCTTTTTTCCATTGTATATCCTTGCCTCCTTTGTCAAAGATAAGGTGTCCATAGGTTCGTGGATTTATCTCTGGGCTTTCTATTCTGTTCCATTGATCTATATTTCTGTCTTTGTGCCAGTACCATACTGTCTTGATGACTGTGGCTTTGTAGTAGAGTCTGAAGTCAGGCAGGTTGATTCCTCCAGCTCCATTCTTCTTTCTCAAGATTACTTTGGCTATTCGAGGTTTTTTGTATTTCCATACAAATTGTGAAATTCTTTGGTCTAGTTCTGTGAAAAATACCATTGGTAGCTTGATAGGGATTGCATTGAATCTCTAGACTGCTTTGGGTAGAATAGCCATTTTGACAATATTAATTCTTCCAATCCATGAACACGGTATGTTTCTCCATCTGTTTGTGTCCTCTTTGATTTCTTTCATCAGTGTTTTATAGTTTTCTATGTATGGGTCCTTTGTTTCTTTAGGTAGATATACTCCTAAGTATTTTATTCTTTTTGTTGCAATGGTGAATGGTATTGTTTCCTTAATTTCTCTGTCTGTTTTTTCATTGTTAGTATATAGGAATGCAAGGGATTTCTGTGTGTTAATTTTATATCCTGCAACTTTACTATATTCATTGATTAGTTCTAGTAATTTTCTGGTAGAGTCTTTAGGGTTTTCTATGTAGAGGATCATGTCATCTGCAAACAGTGAGAGTTTTACTTCTTCTTTTCCTATCTGGATTCCTTTTACTTCTTTTTCTGCTCTGATTGCTGTGGCCAGAACTTCCAACACTATGTTGAATAGTAGTGGTGAGAGTGGGCACCCTTGTCTTGTTCCTGATTTCAGGGGAAATGCCTTCAATTTTGACACCTTCTGAAGATCTTCATATTTTTCACACCTTTTCAGGCTCTTCATGTTTTGAACACAGTTTCATGCTCCTCATATTTTTCACATATTTTTATGCTCTTCATATTTTTCACATATTTTCAGGCTATTCATGTTTCTCAAAACCGTTTCATGCTCCTCATATTTTTCACATATTTTTATGCTCTTCATATTTTTCACATATTTTCAGGCTATTCATGTTTCTCAAAACCGTTTCATACTCCTCATATTTTTGACACCTTTTGAAGCTCTTCATATTTTTCACACCTTTTCAGGCTCTTCTTGTTTTTGAACACCGCTTCATGCTCCTCCTATTTTTGAGACAGTTTCATGCTCCTCATATTTTTGACACCTTTTGAAGCTTTTCATATTTTTCAAACCTTTTCAGGCTCTTCATTTTTTTCAACACCACTTCATGCTCCTCCTATTTTTCAGACCGTTTCATGCTCATCAAATTTTTGACACCTTTTGAAGCTCTTCATATTTTTCACAACTTTTGACGCTCTTCATATTTTTCACAACTTTTGAAGCTCTTCATATTTTTCACACGTTTTCAGGCTTTCATGTTTTTCAACACCGCTTCATGTTCCTCCTATTTTTCAGACAGTTTAATTCTCCTCATGTATTTCACACTTTTTGAAACTGTTCATATTTTTCACAGCTTTTCAGGCTCTTCATGTTTTTGAACACCATTTCATGCTCCTCCTATTTTTCAGACCGTTTAATTCTCCTCATGTATTTCACACTTTTTGAAACTTTTCATATTTTTCACAGCTTTTCAGGCTCTTCATGTTTTTGAACACCATTTCATGCTCCTCCTATTTTTCAGACCGTTTAATTCTCCTCATGTATTTCACACTTTTTGAAACTGTTCATATTTTTCACACCTTTTCAGGCTCTTCATGTTTTTGAACACCATTTCATGCTCCTCCTATTTTGCAGACCGTTTCATTCTCCTCATATTTTTGACACCTTTTGAAGCTCTTCATATATTTCACACATTTTAAGGCTTTTCATTTTTTTCAACACCACTTCAAGCTCCTCCTATTTTTCCGACCGTTTCATGCTCATCTCATTTTGACACCTTTTGAAGCTCTTCATATTTTTCAGATCTTTTGAAGCTTTTCATATTTTTCACACCTTTTCAGGCTCTTCATGATTTTTAACACCGCTTCATGCTCCTCCTATTTTTCAGACCGTTTCATGCTCATCTCTTTTTTGACACCTTTTGAAGCTCTTCATATTTTTCACCCCTTTTCAGACTCTTCATGTTTTTCAACACCGCTTCATCCTCCTCCTTTTTTTAAGACCGTTTCATGCTCCTCATATTTTTGACACCTTTTGAAGCTCTTCGTATTTTTCACACCTTTTCAGGCTCTTTATATTTTTGAACACCGCTTCATGCTCTCCTATTTTTCAGACCGTTTCATGCTCCTCATAATTTTGACACCTTTTGAAGCTCTTCATTTATTTCACTCTTTTCAGCCTCTTCATGTTTTTCAAAACCGTTTCATGCTCTCATATTTTTGAAACTTTTTGAAGCTCTTCATATTTTTCACTCCTTTTCAGGCAATTCTTGTTTTTGAACACCGGTTCATGCTCCTCCTATTTTTCAGATCGTTTCATGCTCCTCATATTTTTGACACCTTTTGAAGCTCTTCATATATTTCACACCGTTTCAGTCTCTTCAGGTTTTTCAACACCGCTTCTTGCTCCTCCTATTTTTCAGACCGTTTCATGCTCCTCATATTTTTCAGACTTTCTGAAGCTCTTCAGATTTTTCACACCTTTTCAGGCTCTTCATGTTTTTGAACACCGCTTCATGCTCCTCCTATTTATCAGACCGTTTCATGCTCCTCAAATATTAGACACCTTTTGAATCTCTTCATATTTTTCACTCCTTTTCAGGCAATTCTTGTTTTTGAACACCGCTTCATGCTCCTCCTATTTTTCAGATCGTTTCATGCTCCTCATATTTTTGACACCTTTTGAAGCTCTTCACGTTTTTCAACACCGTTTCATGCTCCTCCTAATTTTCAGACCATTTGATCCTCCTCTTATTTTTCAGACCGTTTCATGCTCCTCATATTTTTGACACCTTTTGAAGCTCTTCATATTTTTCACACCTTTTCAGGCTCTTCATGTTTTTCAACACAATTTCATGCTCCTCATATTTTTGATAGCTTTTTAAGCTCTTCATATTTTTCACACCTTTTCAGGCTCTTCAAGTAATTCAACAACGTTTCATGCTCCTCCTATTTTTCAGACCCATTCATGCTCCTGATATTTTTGACACCTTTTGAAGCTCTTCATATTTTTCACACCCTTTCAGGCTCTTCATGTTTGTCAACACCGTTTCATGCCAATCCTATTTTTCAGACCGTTTCACGCTCCTCATATTTTTGACACCGTTTGAAGCTCTTCAAATTTTTATCACCTTTTCAGGCTCTTAAGGTTTTTCAACAACGTTTCATGCTCCTCCTGTTTTTCAGACCTTTACATCCTCCTCATTTTCTTGAAACTTTTTGAAGCTTTTCATATTTTTCACATCTTTTCATGCTCTTCATGTTTTTCAACACGGTTTCATGCTCCTCCTGTTTTTCAGACCGTTTCATGCTCCTCGTATTTTTGACACTTTTTGAAGCTCTTCATATTTTTCAACACCGTTTCATGCTTGTCCTATTTTTCAGACCGTTTCATGGTCCTCATATTTTTCTGACAGTTTCATGTTCCTCATATTTTTGACACCTTTGAAGCTCTTCTTATTTTCCCAACGTTTTCAGGTTCTTCATGTTTTTACACCGTCTCATGCTTCTCCTATTTTTAAGACCGTTTCATGCTCCTCATATTTTTGACACCTTTTGAAGCTCTTCATATTTTTCACACCTTTTCATTCTCTTCATGTTTTTCAACACCGTTTCATGCTCCTCCCCTTTTCAAGACCGTTTCTTGCTCCTAATATTTTTGACAGCTTTTGAAGCTCTTTATATTTTTCACCTTTTCAGGCTTTTCATGATTTTGAACACCGTTTCATGCTCCTCATATTTTTGACACCTTTTGAACTCTTGATATATTTCACACCTTTTCAGGCTCTTCATGTTTAAACACTGTTTAATGCTCCTCCTATTTTTCAGACAGTTGCATGCTCCTCATATTTTTGACACCTTTTGAAGCTCTTCATATTTTTCACACTTTTTGAAGCTCTTCATATTTTTCACACCTTTTCAGGCTCTTCATGTTTTTGAACACCGCTTCATGCTCCTCCTATTTGTGACAACTTTTGAAGCTCTTCATATTTTTCACACCTTTTCAGGCTCTTCATGTTTTTCAACACCGCTTCATTCTCCTCGTATTTTTCAGACCGTTTAATGCTCCTCATATTTTTCGCACCTTTTGAAGCTTTCCATATTTTTCACACCTTTCAATGCTGTTCATATTTTTCAACACGTTTTCATGCTCCTCCTGTTTTTCAGACCGTTTCATGCTCCCCATATTTTTGACACCTTTTGAAGCTCTTCATATTTTTCACACCTTTTCATTCTCTTCATGTTTTTCAACACCGTTTCATGCTCCTCCTATTTTTCAGAACGTTTCATGCTCCTCAAATTTTGGCACCTTTTGAAGCTCTTTATATTTTTAACACTTATCATGCTCTTCATGTTTTTCAACACCGTTTCATGCTCCTCTTATTTTTCAGACCGTTTCATGCTACTCATATTTTTGACACCTTGAAAGCTCTTCATATATTTCCAACCTTTTCAGGTTCTTCATGTTTTTCATCACCATCTCATGCTCCTACTTTTTTTCAGACCGTTCCATGCTTCTCATATTTTTGACTCCTTTTGAAGATCTTCATATTTTTCACACTTTTAATGCTCTTCATGTTTTTCAACACCGTTACATGCTCCTCATAGTTTTGACACCTTTTGCAGCTCTTCAAATTTTTCACACCTTTTCATGCTCTCCATGTATACATACAAAGTTTCATGCTCCTCCTATTTTCAGACCCTTTCATGCTCCTCATATTTTTGATAACTTTTGAACCTCTTCATATTTTTCACACCTTTTCATGCTCTTCATGTTTTTCAACACCATCTCATGCTCCTCCTTTTTTTGAAACCTTTTGAAGCTCTTCATATATTTCACACCTTTTCAGGATCTTCATGTTTTTCAACACCGTCTCATGCTCCTCCTATTTTTTTTACACGTTTCATGCGACTAATAATTTTGAAACCTTTTGAAGCTCTTCATATTTTTCACACCTTTTCATGCTCTTTATGTTTTTCAACACCGTTTCATACTCCGCCTATATTTCAGACCGTTTCATAATCCTCATATTTTTGACACCTTTTGAAGCTCTTCATATTGTTCACACCTTTTCAGGCTGTTCATGTTTTTCAATACCATTTCATGCTCCTCCTATCTTTCAGACCCATTCATGCTTCTGATATTTTTGACACCTTTTGAAGCTCTTTGTATTTTTCACACCTTTTCAGGCTCTTCATTTTTTTCAACATCGTTTCATGCTCCTCCTATTTTTCAGACCGTTTCATGCTCCTCATTTTTTTGATACCTTTTGGAGATTTTCATATATTTCACACTTTTTCAGGCTCTTCATGTTTTTCAACACCACTACATGATCCTCCTATTTTTCAGACCGTTTCTTGCTCCTCTAATTTTTGACACCTTTTGAAGCTCTTCATATTTTTCACACCTTTTGAAACTCTTCATATTTTTCACACCTTTTGAAGCTCTTCATATTTTTCACACCTTTTGAAGCTCTTCATATTTTTCACACCTTTTCAGGCTCTTCATGTTTTTGAACACCGTTTCATGCTCCTCCTATTTGTGACAACTTTTGAAGCTCTTCATATTTTTCACACCTTTTCAGGCTCTTCATGTTTTTCAACACTGCTTCATTCTCCTCGTATTTTTCAGACCGTTTAATGCTCCTCATATTTTTCACACCTTTTGAAGCTCTTTATATTTTTCACACCTTTCAGGCTCTTCATGTTTTTGAACACCGCTTCATGCTCCTCCTATTTTTCAGACCGTTTCATGCTCCACATATTTTTGGCACCTTTTGAAGCTCTTCATATTTTTCACACCATTTCATGTTCTTCATGTTTTTCAACACCGTTTCATGCTCCTCCTGTTTTTCAGACCGTTTCATGCTCCTCGTATTTTTGACACTTTTTGAAGCTCTTCATATTTTTCAACACCGTTTCATGCTTGTCCTATTTTTCAGACCGTTTCATGGTCCTCATTATTTCAGACCGTTTCATGCTTCTCATATTTTTGACACCTTTTGCAGCTCTTCATATTTTTCACACCTTTTCAGGTTCTTCATGTTTTTCAACACCGTTTCATGCTCCTCCTATTTTTCAGACCTTTTCATGCTCCTCATGTTTTTGACATCTTTGAAGCTCTTCATGATTTTCCAACTTTTTCAGGTTCTTCATGTTTTTCAACACCGTCTCATGCTCCTCCTATTTTTCAGACCGTTTCATGCTCCTCATATTTTTGACACCTTTTGAAGCTCTTCATATTTTTCACACCTTTTCTTGCTCTTCATGTTTTCATACAACGTTTCATGTTCCTCCCATTTTTCAGACCATTTCGTGCTCCTCATGTTTTTCAGACCGTCTCATGCTCCTCTTATTTATGACAGCTTTTGAAGCTCTTCATATTTTTCACAGTTTTTGAAGCTCTTCATGTTTTTCAACACCGTTTCATGCTCCTCCAATGTTTATAACCCTTTCATGCTCCTCATATTTTTAACATCTTTTGAAGTTCTTCATATTTTTCAGACCTTTTCAAGCAATTCATGTGTTCAACCCCATTTCATGCTCCTCCTATTTTTCAGACCCTTTCATGCTCCTCATATTATTGACACCTTCTGAAGCTCTTCTTATTGTTCACACCTTTTCAGGCTCTTCATGATTTTCAACACCGTTTCATGCTTCTCCTATTTTTCAGATGGTTTCAGGCTCCTCATATTTTTGACACCTTTTGAAGCTCTTCATGTTTTTCAACACTGTTTCATGCTCGTCCTATTTTTTAGACCGTTTCATGGTCCTCATATTTTTCTGACAGTTTCATGTTCCTCATATTTTTGACACCTTTTGAAGCTCTTCATATTTTTCACACCTTTTCATTCTCTTCATGATTTTCAACACCGTTTCATGCTCCTCCCCTTTTCAAGACCGTTTCTTGCTCCTCATATTTTTGACAGGTTTTGAAGCTGTTTATATTTTTCACACTTTTAATGCTCCTCATGTTTTTCAACACCGTTTCATGCTCCTCATATATTTGACACGTTTTGAAGCTCTTCATATTTTTCACCTTTTCAGGCTTTTCATGATTTTGAACACCGTTTCATGCTCCTCATATTTTTGACACCTTTTGAACTCTTGATATATTTCACACCTTTTCAGGCTCTTCATGTTTAAACACTGTTTAATGCTCCTCCTATTTTTCAGACAGTTGGATGCTCCTCATATTTTTGACACCTTTTGAAGCTCTTCATATTTTTCACACCTTTTCATGCTCTTCATGTTTTTCACCACCGTTTCATGCTGTTCCTATTTTTCAGACAGTTTCATGCTCCTCTTTTTTTTGACACCTTTTGAAGCTTTTCATATTTTTCACACCTTTTCATGCTGTTCATATTTTTCAACACGTTTTCATGCTCCTCCAGTTTTTCAGACCGTTTCATGCTCCTCATATTTTTAACACCTTTTGAAGCTCTTCATATTTTTCACACCTTTTCATTCTCTTCATGTTTTTCAACACCGTTTCATGCTCCTTCTATTTTTCAGACCGTTTCTTGCTCCTCATAATTTTGACAGCTTTTGAAGCTCTTTATATTTTTCACACTTTTAATTGTTTTCATGTTTTTTAACACCGTTTCATGTTCCTCGTATATTTGACTCCTTTTGAAGCTCTTAATATTTTGCACACCTTTTCATGCTCTTCATGTATTTGAATACCGCTTCATGCTTCTCCTATATTTCAGACCGTTTCATGCTCCTAATATTTTTCACACTTTTTGAAGCTATTCATATTTCTCACAACTTTTTAGGCTCTTCATGTTTTTCAACATGGTTTCATGCTCCTCCTATTTTTCAGACCGTTTCATGCTCCTCCTATTTTCCAGAACGTTTCATGCTCCTCAAATTTTGGCACCTTTTGAAGCTCTTTATATTTTTAACACTTATCATCCTCTTCATGTTTTTCAACACCGTTTCATGCTCCTCCTATTTTTCAGACCGTTTCATGCTCCTCATATTTTTGACACCTTGAAAGCTCTTCATATATTTCCAGCCTTTTCAGGTTCTCCATGTTTTTCAACACCATCTCATGCTCCTACTATTTTTGAGACCGTTCCATGCTCCTCATATTTTTGACACCTTTTGAAACTCTTCATATTTTTCACACTTTTAATGCTCTTCATGTTTTTCAACACCGTTACATGCTCCTCATATTTTTGACACCTTTTGCAGCTCTTCAAATTTTTCACACCTTTTCATGCTCTTCATGTATACATACAAAGTTTCATGCTCCTCCTATTTTCAGTCCCTTTCATGCTCCTCATATTTTTGATAACTTTTGAACCTCTTCATATTTTTCACACCTTTTCATGCTCTTCATGTTTTTCAACACCGTCTCATGCTCCTCCTTTTCTTGAAACCTTTTGAAGCTCTTCATATATTTCACACCTTTTCAGGATCTTCATGTTTTTCAACACCGTCTCATGCTCCTCCTATTTTTTTTACCTATTTCATGCAACTAATAATTTTGAAACCTTTTGAAGCTCTTCATATTTTTCACACCTTTTCATGCTCTTTATGTTTTTCAACACCGTTTCATACTCCTCCTATATTTCAGACCGTTTCATGATCCTCATATTTTTGACACCTTTTGAAGCTCTTCATATTGTTCACACCTTTTCAGGCTGTTCATGTTTTTCAATACCATTGCATGCTCCTCCTATCTTTCAGACCCATTCATGCTACTGATATTTTTGACACCTTTTGAAGCTCTTCATATTTTTCACACCTTTTCAGGCTCTTCATTTTTTTCAACGTCGTTTCATGCTCCTCCTATTTTTCAGACCGTTTCATGCTCCTCATATTTTTGACACCTTTTGGAGATTTTCATATATTTCACACTTTTTCAGGCTCTTCATGTTTTTCAACACCACTTCATGATCCTCCTATTTTTCAGACCGTTTCTTGCTCCTCTAATTTTTGACACCTTTTGAAGCTCTTCATATTTTTCACACCTTTTGAAACTCTTCATATTTTTCACACCTTTTGAAGCTCTTCATAGTTTTCACACCTTTTCTGGCTCTTCATATTTTTCAACACCGTTTCATGCTCCTCCTATTTTTCAGACCGTTTCATGTTCCTCATATTTTTGACACCTTTTAAAGCTCTTCATATTTTTCACACCTTTTCAGGCTCTTAATGTTTTTCAACACCGCTTCATGCTCCTCTTAATTTTCAGACCGTTTCATGCTCCTCATATTTTTGACACCTTTTGAAAGTCTTCATATTTTTCACACCTTTTCAGGCTCTTCCGTTTTTCAACACCGCTTCATACTCCTCCTATTTTTCAGACAGTTTCATGCTCCTCTCATTTTTGACACCTTTTGAAGCTCTTCATGTTTTTCACATCTTTTGAAGCTCTTCATATTTTTCAACCTATTGAAGCTCTTAATATTTTACACACCTTTTCCGGCTCTTCATGTTTTTGAACACCGCTTCATGATCCTCCTATTTTTCAGTCCGTTCATGCTCCTCATATTTTTGGCACCTTTTGAAGCTTTCATATTTTTCACACCTGTTCAGACTCTTCATGTTTTTGAACACTGTTTCATGCTCCTCCTACATTTGACACATTTTGAAACTCTTCATATTTTTCACACCTGTTCAGGTTCTTCATGTTTTTGAACACAGTTTCATGCTCCTCCTATTTGTGACATCTTTTGAAGCTCTTCACATTTTTCACACATTTTCAGGCTATTCATATTTTTCAACACCGTTTCATGCTCCTCCTATTTTTCAGACCGTTTCATGCTCCTCATATTTTTGACACGTTTTGTAGCTCTTCATATTTTTCACACCTCTTCAGGCTCTTCATATTTTTCATCAACGTTTCATTCTCCTCCCATTTTTCAGACCGTTTCATGTCCCTCATATATTTGACACCTTTTGAAGCTCTTCATATTTTTCACACCTTTTCTGGCTCTTCATGTTTTTCAACACCGATTCATGCTCCTCCTATTTTTCAGACCGTTTCATGTTCCTGATATTTTTTATGCCTTTTGAAAGTCTTCATATTTTTCACACCTTTTGAAACTCTTCATATTTTTCACACGTTTTCAGGCTCTTCTTTTTTTTGATCACCGTTTCTTGCTCCGCCTATTTTTCAGACTGTTTCATGCTCCTCATACTTTTTTTCCCAGTGGGTTTTGTCATACATTGATATGAATCAGCCATGGATTTACATGTATTCCCCATCCCGATCCCCCCTCCCACCTCCCTCTCCCCCCGATTCCTCTGGGTCTTCCCAGTGCACCAGGCTGGAGCACTTGTCTCATTCATCCCACCTGGGCTGGTGATCTCTTTCACCATAGATAGGATACATGCTGTTTTTTTGAAATATCCCACCCTCACATTCTCCCACAAAGTTCAAAAGTCTGTTCTGTATTTCTGTGTCTCTTTTTCTGTTCTGCATATAGGGTTATCGTTATCACCTTTCTAAATTCCATATACATGTGTCAGTATGCTGTAATGTTCTTTATCTTTCTGGCTTACTTCACTCTGTATAATGGGCTTCAGCTTCATCCATCTCATTAGGACTGGTTCAAATGAATTCTTTTTAATGGCTGAGTAATAGTCCATGGTGTATATGTACCACAGCTTCCTTATCCATTCATCTGCTGATGGGCATCTAGGTTGCTTCCATGTCCTGGCTATTATAAACAGTGCTGCGATGAACATTGGGGTGCACGTGTCTCTTTCAGTTCTGGTTTCCTCAGTGTGTATGCCCAGAAGTGGGATTGCTGGGTCATATGGCAGTTCTATTTCCAGTTTTTTAAGAAATCTCCACACTGTTTTCCATAGCGGCTGTACTAGTTTGCATTCCCACCAACAGTGTAAGAGGGTTCCCTTTTCTCCACACCCTCTCCAGCATTTATTGCTTGTAGACTTTTGGATAGCAGCCATCCTGACTGGCGTGTAATGGTACCTCATTGTGGTTTTGATTTGTATTTCTCTAATAATGAGTGATGTTGAGCATCTTTTCATGTGTTTGTTAGCCATCTGTATGTCTTCTTTGGAGAAATGTCTGTTTAGTTCTTTGGCCCATTTTTTGATTGGGTCATTTATTTTTCTGGAATTGAGCTGCAGGAGTTGCTTGTATATTTTTGAGATTAATCCTTTGTCTGTTTCTTCATTTGCTATTATTTTCTCCCAATCTGAGGGCTGTCTTTTCACCTTACTTATAGTTTCCTTTGTAGTGCAAAAGCTTTTAAGTTTCATTAGGTCCCATTTGTTTAGTTTTGCTTATATTTCCAATATTCTGGGAGGTGGGTCATAGAGGATCTTGCTTTGATTTATGTCAGAGAGTGTTTTGCCTATGTTCTCCTCTAGGAGTTTTATAGTTTCTGGTCTTACATTTAGATCTTTAATCCATTTTGAGGTTATTTTTGTGTATGGTGTTAGAAAGTGTTCTAGTTTCATTCTTTTACAAGTGGTTGACCAGTTTTCCCAGCACCACTTGTTAAAGAGGTTGTCTTTTTTCCATTGTATATCCTTGCCTCCTTTGTCAAAGATAAGGTGTCCATAGGTTCGTGGATTTATCTCTGGGCTTTCTATTCTGTTCCATTGATCTATATTTCTGTCTTTGTGCCAGTACCATACTGTCTTGATGACTGTGGCTTTGTAGTAGAGTCTGAAGTCAGGCAGGTTGATTCCTCCAGCTCCATTCTTCTTTCTCAAGATTACTTTGGCTATTCGAGGTTTTTTGTATTTCCATACAAATTGTGAAATTCTTTGGTCTAGTTCTGTGAAAAATACCATTGGTAGCTTGATAGGGATTGCATTGAATCTCTAGACTGCTTTGGGTAGAATAGCCATTTTGACAATATTAATTCTTCCAATCCATGAACACGGTATGTTTCTCCATCTGTTTGTGTCCTCTTTGATTTCTTTCATCAGTGTTTTATAGTTTTCTATGTATAGGTCCTTTGTTTCTTTAGGTAGATATACTCCTAAGTATTTTATTCTTTTTGTTGCAATGGTGAATGGTATTGTTTCCTTAATTTCTCTGTCTTTTTTTTCATTGTTAGTATATAGGAATGCAAGGGATTTCTGTGTGTTAATTTTATATCCTGCAACTTTACTATATTCATTGATTAGTTCTAGTAATTTTCTGGTAGAGTCTTTAGGGTTTTCTATGTAGAGGATCATGTCATCTGCAAACAGTGAGAGTTTTACTTCTTCTTTTCCTATCTGGATTCCTTTTACTTCTTTTTCTGCTCTGATTGCTGTGGCCAGAACTTCCAACACTATGTTGAATAGTAGTGGTGAGAGTGGGCACCCTTGTCTTGTTCCTGATTTCAGGGGAAATGCCTTCAATTTTGACACCTTCTGAAGATCTTCATATTTTTCACACCTTTTCAGGCTCTTCATGTTTTGAACACAGTTTCATGCTCCTCATATTTTTCACATATTTTTATGCTCTTCATATTTTTCACATATTTTCAGGCTATTCATGTTTCTCAAAACCGTTTCATGCTCCTCATATTTTTCACATATTTTTATGCTCTTCATATTTTTCACATATTTTCAGGCTATTCATGTTTCTCAAAACCGTTTCATACTCCTCATATTTTTGACACCTTTTGAAGCTCTTCATATTTTTCACACCTTTTCAGGCTCTTCTTGTTTTTGAACACCGCTTCATGCTCCTCCTATTTTTGAGACAGTTTCATGCTCCTCATATTTTTGACACCTTTTGAAGCTTTTCATATTTTTCAAACCTTTTCAGGCTCTTCATTTTTTTCAACACCACTTCATGCTCCTCCTATTTTTCAGACCGTTTCATGCTCATCAAATTTTTGACACCTTTTGAAGCTCTTCATATTTTTCACAACTTTTGACGCTCTTCATATTTTTCACAACTTTTGAAGCTCTTCATATTTTTCACACGTTTTCAGGCTTTCATGTTTTTCAACACCGCTTCATGTTCCTCCTATTTTTCAGACAGTTTAATTCTCCTCATGTATTTCACACTTTTTGAAACTGTTCATATTTTTCACAGCTTTTCAGGCTCTTCATGTTTTTGAACACCATTTCATGCTCCTCCTATTTTCAGACCGTTTAATTCTCCTCATGTATTTCACACTTTTTGAAACTGTTCATATTTTTCACACCTTTTCAGGCTCTTCATGTTTTTTAACACCATTTCATGTTCCTCCTATTTTGCAGACCGTTTCATTCTCCTCATATTTTTGACACCTTTTGAAGCTCTTCATATATTTCACACATTTTAAGGCTTTTCATTTTTTTCAACACCACTTCAAGCTCCTCCTAATTTTCAGACCGTTTCATGCTCATCTCATTTTGACACCTTTTGAAGCTCTTCATATTTTTCAGATCTTTTGAAGCTTTTCATATTTTTCACACCTTTTCAGGCTCTTCATGATTTTTAACACCGCTTCATGCTCCTCCTATTTTTCAGACCGTTTCATGCTCATCTCTTTTTTGACACCTTTTGAAGCTCTTCATATTTTTCACACGTTTTCAGACTCTTCATGTTTTTCAACACCGCTTCATCCTCCTCGTTTTTTTAAGACCGTTTCATGCTCCTCATATTTTTGACACCTTTTGAAGCTCTTCGTATTTTTCACACCTTTTCAGGCTCTTTATATTTTTGAACACCGCTTCATGCTCTCGTATTTTTCAGACCGTTTCATGCTCCTCATAATTTTGACACCTTTTGAAGCTCTTCATATTTTTCACACCTTTTCAGGCTCTTCATGTTTTTGAACACCGCATCATGCTACTCCTATTTTTCAGACCGTTACATGCTCCTCATATTTTTGACACCTTTTGAAGATTTCCATATTTTTCGCACATTTTCAGGCTCTTCATTTTTTTCAACAGCGTTTCATGCTCCTCCTATTTTTCAGACAGTTTCATGCTCCTCATATATTTGACACCCTTTGAAGCTCTTCATATATTTCACACCTTTTCAGGCTCTTCATGTTTTTCAACACCACTTCATGCTCCTCGTATTTTTAAGACCATTTCATGCTCCTCATATTTTTGACACCTTTAGAATCTCTTCATATTTTTCACACCTTTTCAGGCGCTTCATGTTTTCCAAAAACGCTTCATGCTCCTCCTACCTTGCAGACTGTTTAATCCTCCTCATGTATTTCACACCTTTTGAAGCTCTTCATATTTTTCACACGTTTTCAGCCTCTTCATGTTTTTGAACACCGTTTCATGCTCCTCGTATATTTCAGACTGTTTCATGTTCCTCATATTTTACACACCTTTTGAAGCTCTTCATATTTTTCACACCTTTTCAGGCTCTTTAGGTTTTCTAACACCGCTTCATGCTCCTCCTATTTTTCAAAAGGTTTCATGTTCCTCATATTTTTGACACTTTTTGAAGCTCTTCATATATTTTACACCTTTTCAGGCTCTTCATGTTTTGAACACCGCTTCATGCTCCTCCTTTTTCAGTTTCATGCTCCTCATATTTTTGACACGTTTTGAAGTTATTCATATTTTTCACACCTTTTCAGGCTCTGCATTTTTTTGAACACAGTTTCATGCTCCTCATATTTTTCACACATTTTCATGCTCTTCATATTTTTCACACCTTTCAGGCTCTTCATGTTTTTGAACACCATTTCATGCTCCACCTATTTTTCAGACGGTTTCATGCTCCTCATAACTTTGACACCTTTTGAAGCTCTTCATATTTTTCACACCTTTTCAGTTTCTTCAGGTTTTTTAACACGGCTTCATGCTCCTCGTATTTTTCAGACCGTTTCATGCTCCTCATATTTTTCACACTTTTTCATGCTCTTCATATTTTTCACATCTTTTCATGCTCTTCATGTTTCTCAACACCGTTTCATGCTCTTCAGGTTTTTGAACACGGCTTCATGCTCCTCGTATTTTTCAGACCGTTTCATGCTCCTCATATTTTTGACACTTTTTGAAGCTCTTCATATTTTTCATACCTTTTCAGGCTCTTAATGTTTTGGAACACCGCTTCATGCTCCTCCTATTTTTCAGACCGTTTCATGCTCCTCATATTTTTAACCCTATTGAAGCTCTTCATATTTTTCACAACTTTTCAGGCTCTTCAGTTTTTTGAACAGAGCTTCATGCTCCTCGTATTTTCAGACCGTTTCATGCTCCTCATATATTTCACACCGTTTGAAGCTCTTCATATTTTTCACACGTTTTCAGGCTCTTCACGTTTTTGAACACCGCTTCATGCTCCTCCTATTTTTCAGAACTTTTCATGCTCCTCATATTTTTGACACGTTTTGAAACACTTCATATTTTTCACACCTTTTCAGGCTCTTCATATTTGTGAACACTGCTTCATGCTCCTCCTATTTTCATACGGTTTCATGCTCCTCATATTTTTGACACCTTTTGAAGCTCTTCATATTTTTCACACCTTTTCAGGCTCTTCATGTTTTTCAACACCGCTTCATGCTCCTCCTATTTTTCAGACCGTTTCATGCTCCTCTTATATTTGACACATTTTGAAGCTCTTCATATTTTTCACACCATTTCACGCTCTTCATTTTTTATCACCGTTTCATGCTCCTCCTATTTTTCAGACCGTTTAATGCTCCACATGTATTTCACACATTTTGAAGCTCTTCATATTTTTCACACCTTTTCATGCTCTTCATGTTTTTCAACACCGTATCATGCTCCTCCTATTTTTCAGACCGTTTCATGCTCCTCATATTTTTCACACATTTTGAAGCTCTTCATATTTTTCACACCTTTTCATTCTCTTCATGTTTTTCAACACCGTTTCATGCTCCTCCTCTTTTTCAGACCGTTTCTTGCTCCTCATATTTTTGACAGCTTTTGAAGCTGTTTATATTTTTCACACTTTTAATGCTCCTCATGTTTTTCAACACCGTTTCACGCTCCTCATATATTTGACACCTTTTGAAGCTCTTCATATTTTTCACACCTTTTCAGGCTTTTCATGTTTTTGAAAACCATTTCATGCTCCTCATATTTTTGACACCTTTTGAACTCTTGATATATTTCACACCTTTTCAGGCTCTTCATGTTTTTGAACACTGTTTAATGCTCCTCCTATTTTTCAGACAGTTGCATGCTTCTCATATTTTTGACACCTTTTTAAACTCTTCATATTTTTCACACCTTTTCATGCTCTTCATGTTTTTCAACACCGTTTCATGCTCCTGGTATATTTGACTCCTTTTGAAGCTCTTAATATTTTGCACACCTTTTCAGGCTCTTCATGTATTTGAATATCGCTTCATGCTCCTCCTATATTTCAGACCGTTTCATGCTCCTCATATTTTTGACACTTTTTGAAGCTATTCATATTTTTTACACCTTTTCAGGCTCTTCATGTTTTTCAACATGGTTTCATACTCGTCCTATTTTTCAGACCGTTTCTTGCTCCTCAAATTTTGGCACCTTTTGAAGCTCTTTATATTTTTAACACTTATCATGCTCTTCATGTTTTTCAACGCCGTTTCATGTTTCTCCTATTTTTCAGACCGTTTCATGCTCCTCATATTTTTGTCACCTTGAAAGCTCTTCATATATTTCCAGCCTTTTCAGGTTATTCAGGTTTTTCAACACCATCTCATGCTCCTACTATTTTTCAGACCGTTTCATGCTCCTCATATTTTTGACACCTTTTGAAGCTTTTCATATTTTTCACACTTTTAATGCTCTTCATGTTTTTCAACACCGTTACATGCTCCTCATATTTTTGACACCTTTTGCAGCTCTTCAAATTTTTCACACCTTTTCATGCTCTTCATGTATACATACAAAGTTTCATGCTCCTCCTATTTTCAGACCATTTCATGCTCCTCATATTTTTGATAATTTTTGAACCTCTTCATATTTTTCACACCTTTTCATGCTCTTCATGTTTTTCAACACCGTCTCATGCTCCTCCTTTTTTTGAAACCTTTTGAAGCTCTTCATATATTTCACACCTTTTCAGGATCTTCATGTTTTTCAACACCGTCTCATGCTCCTCCTATTTTTTTTACCCGTTTCATGCGACTAATAATTTTGACACCTTTTGAAGCTTTCCATATTTTTCACACCTTTTCAGGCTCTTCATTTTTTTCCACACCACTTCATGCTCCTCCTATTTTTCAGACCGTTTCATGCTCATCTACTTTTTGAAACCTTTTGAAGCTCTTCATATTTTTCACACCTTTTGAAACTCTTCATATTTTTCACACGTTTTCAGGCTCTTCATGTTTTTCAACACCGCTTCATGCTGCTGCTATTTTTCAGACCGTTTCATGCTCATCTACTTTTTGACACCTTTTGAAGCTCTTCATATTTTTCACACCTTTTGAAACTCTTCATATTTTTCACACGTTTTCAGGCTCTTCTTTTTTTTGATCACCGTTTCTTGCTCCGCCTATTTTTCAGACTGTTTCATGCTCCTCATACTTTTTTTCCCAGTGGGTTTTGTCATACATTGATATGAATCAGCCATGGATTTACATGTATTCCCCATCCCGATCCCCCCTCCCACCTCCCTCTCCCCCCGATTCCTCTGGGTCTTCCCAGTGCACCAGGCCGGAGCACTTGTCTCATTCATCCCACCTGGGCTGGTGATCTCTTTCACCATAGATAGGATACATGCTGTTTTTTTGAAATATCCCACCCTCACATTCTCCCACAAAGTTCAAAAGTCTGTTCTGTATTTCTGTGTCTCTTTTTCTGTTCTGCATATAGGGTTATCGTTATCACCTTTCTAAATTCCATATACATGTGTCAGTATGCTGTAATGTTCTTTATCTTTCTGGCTTACTTCACTCTGTATAATGGGCTTCAGCTTCATCCATCTCATTAGGACTGGTTCAAATGAATTCTTTTTAATGGCTGAGTAATAGTCCATGGTGTATATGTACCACAGCTTCCTTATCCATTCATCTGCTGATGGGCATCTAGGTTGCTTCCATGTCCTGGCTATTATAAACAGTGCTGCGATGAACATTGGGGTGCACGTGTCTCTTTCAGTTCTGGTTTCCTCAGTGTGTATGCCCAGAAGTGGGATTGCTGGGTCATATGGCAGTTCTATTTCCAGTTTTTTAAGAAATCTCCACACTGTTTTCCATAGCGGCTGTACTAGTTTGCATTCCCACCAACAGTGTAAGAGGGTTCCCTTTTCTCCACACCCTCTCCAGCATTTATTGCTTGTAGACTTTTGGATAGCAGCCATCCTGACTGGCGTGTAATGGTACCTCATTGTGGTTTTGATTTGTATTTCTCTAATAATGAGTGATGTTGAGCATCTTTTCATGTGTTTGTTAGCCATCTGTATGTCTTCTTTGGAGAAATGTCTGTTTAGTTCTTTGGCCCATTTTTTGATTGGGTCATTTATTTTTCTGGAATTGAGCTGCAGGAGTTGCTTGTATATTTTTGAGATTAATCCTTTGTCTGTTTCTTCATTTGCTATTATTTTCTCCCAATCTGAGGGCTGTCTTTTCACCTTACTTATAGTTTCCTTTGTAGTGCAAAAGCTTTTAAGTTTCATTAGGTCCCATTTGTTTAGTTTTGCTTATATTTCCAATATTCTGGGAGGTGGGTCATAGAGGATCTTGCTTTGATTTATGTCAGAGAGTGTTTTGCCTATGTTCTCCTCTAGGAGTTTTATAGTTTCTGGTCTTACATTTAGATCTTTAATCCATTTTGAGGTTATTTTTGTGTATGGTGTTAGAAAGTGTTCTAGTTTCATTCTTTTACAAGTGGTTGACCAGTTTTCCCAGCACCACTTGTTAAAGAGGTTGTCTTTTTTCCATTGTATATCCTTGCCTCCTTTGTCAAAGATAAGGTGTCCATAGGTTCGTGGATTTATCTCTGGGCTTTCTATTCTGTTCCATTGATCTATATTTCTGTCTTTGTGCCAGTACCATACTGTCTTGATGACTGTGGCTTTGTAGTAGAGTCTGAAGTCAGGCAGGTTGATTCCTCCAGCTCCATTCTTCTTTCTCAAGATTACTTTGGCTATTCGAGGTTTTTTGTATTTCCATACAAATTGTGAAATTCTTTGGTCTAGTTCTGTGAAAAATACCATTGGTAGCTTGATAGGGATTGCATTGAATCTCTAGACTGCTTTGGGTAGAATAGCCATTTTGACAATATTAATTCTTCCAATCCATGAACACGGTATGTTTCTCCATCTGTTTGTGTCCTCTTTGATTTCTTTCATCAGTGTTTTATAGTTTTCTATGTATAGGTCCTTTGTTTCTTTAGGTAGATATACTCCTAAGTATTTTATTCTTTTTGTTGCAATGGTGAATGGTATTGTTTCCTTAATTTCTCTGTCTTTTTTTTCATTGTTAGTATATAGGAATGCAAGGGATTTCTGTGTGTTAATTTTATATCCTGCAACTTTACTATATTCATTGATTAGTTCTAGTAATTTTCTGGTAGAGTCTTTAGGGTTTTCTATGTAGAGGATCATGTCATCTGCAAACAGTGAGAGTTTTACTTCTTCTTTTCCTATCTGGATTCCTTTTACTTCTTTTTCTGCTCTGATTGCTGTGGCCAGAACTTCCAACACTATGTTGAATAGTAGTGGTGAGAGTGGGCACCCTTGTCTTGTTCCTGATTTCAGGGGAAATGCCTTCAATTTTGACACCTTCTGAAGATCTTCATATTTTTCACACCTTTTCAGGCTCTTCATGTTTTGAACACAGTTTCATGCTCCTCATATTTTTCACATATTTTTATGCTCTTCATATTTTTCACATATTTTCAGGCTATTAATGTTTCTCAAAACCGTTTCATGCTCCTCATATTTTTCACATATTTTTATGCTCTTCATATTTTTCACATATTTTCAGGCTATTCATGTTTCTCAAAACCGTTTCATACTCCTCATATTTTTGACACCTTTTGAAGCTCTTCATATTTTTCACACCTTTTCAGGCTCTTCTTGTTTTTGAACACCGCTTCATGCTCCTCCTATTTTTGAGACAGTTTCATGCTCCTCATATTTTTGACACCTTTTGAAGCTTTTCATATTTTTCAAACCTTTTCAGGCTCTTCATTTTTTTCAACACCACTTCATGCTCCTCCTATTTTTCAGACCGTTTCATGCTCCTCATATTTTTGACAGGTTTTGAAGCTCTTCATATTTTTCACACATTTTCAGGCTCTTCATGTTTTCAACACCACTTCATGCTCGTCCTATTTTTCAAACCGTTTCAGACTCATCTCATTTTTGACTCCTTTTGAAGCTCTTCATATTTTTCACACATTTTGAAGCTCTTCATACTTTTCACACCATTTCAGGCTCTTCATGTTTTTGAACATGGCTTCATGCTCCTCCTAATTTCAGACCGTTTCATACTCCTCATAATTTTGACACCTTTTGAAGCTCTTCATATTTTTCACACGTTTTCATGCTCTTCATGTTTTTCAACACCGCTTCATGCTCCCCCTTTTTTCAGACCGTTTAATGTACCTCATATTTTTCACACCTTTTGAAGCTCTTCATATTTTTCACACCTTTTCAGGCTCTTCATGTTTTTCAACACCGCTTCATGCTCCTCCTATTTTTCAGAACGTTTCATGCTCCTCATATTTTTGACACGTTTGGAAGCTCTTCATATTTTTCACACCTTTTCAGTCTCTTCATGTTTTTGAACACCACTTCATGTTCCTCCTATTTTTCAGACCGTTTCATGCTCATCTAATTTTTGACACCTTATGAAACTCTTCATATTTTTCACACCTTTTCAGGCTCTTCATGTTTTTCAGCACCGCTTCATGCTCCTCCTATTTTTCAAACCGTTTAATCCTCCTCATGTATTTCACACTTTTTGAAGCTCTTCATATTTTTCACACCTTTTGAAGCTCTTCATATTTTTCACACCTTTTCAGGCTCTTCATGTTTTGTGACACCGTTTCATAATCCTCCTATTGTTCAGACAGTTTCAAGATCCTCATATTTTTGACGCCTTTTGAAGGTCTTCATATTTTTCACACCTTTTCAGGCTCTTCATGTTTTTGAACACCCTTTCATTCTCCTCTTTTTTTGAGACCGTTTCATGTTCTTCATATTTTTGACACGTTTTGAGGCTCTTCATATTTTTCAAACCTTTACAGGCTCTTCATGTTTTTGAACAACGTTTCATGCTCCTCCTGTTTTTCAGACCGTTTCATGCACCTCATATTTTTGACACCTTTTGAAGCTCTTCATATTTTTAACATCGTTTCAGGCTTTTCATGTTTTTGAACACCGCTTCATGCTCCTCCTATTTTTCAGACCGTTTCATGCTCCTCATGTATTTCACACCTTTTGAAGCTCTTCATATTTTTCACACTTTTTCAGGCTCTTCATGTTTTTCAACACCGCTTCATGATCCTCCTTTTTTTCAGACCTTTTCATGCTCCTCATGTATTTCACACCTTTTGAAGCTCTTCATATTTTTCACAACTTTTCAGACTCTTCATGTTTTTCAACAATGTTTCATACTCCTCCTATTTTACATACGATTTCATGCTCCTCATATTATTGAGAGCTTTTGAAGCTCTTCTTATATTTCACACCTTTTCAGGCTCTTCATGTTTTTGAACACCGCTTCATGCTCCTCCTATTTTTCAGACCGTTTCAGGCTCCTCATATGTTTGACACTTTTTGAAGCTCCCATATTTTTCACACCTTTTGAAGCTCTTCATATATTTTACACCATTTCAGGCTCTTCATGTTTTTCAACAGCACTTCATTCTCCTCCTATTTTTCAGACCTTTTCATGCTTATCTCATTTTTAACACCTTTTGAAGCTCCTCATGTTTTCACACATTTTGAAGCTCTTCATATTTTTCACACGTTCTCAGGCTCTTCATGTTTTTCAACACCGCTTCATGGTCCTTCTATTTTTCAGACAGTTTCATGCTCCTCATGTACTTCACACCTTTTGAAGCTCTTCATATTTTTCACACCTTTTCAGGCTCTTCATGTTTTTGAACACGGTTTCATGCTCCTCCTATTTTACAGACGGTTTCATGCTCCTCATATTTTTGACACCTTTTGAAGCTCTTCATATTTCTCACAGCTTTTCAGGCTCTTCATCTTTTTCCACACCACTTCATGCTTCTCCTATTTTTCAGACCGTTTCATGCTATTCATGTATTTCACACCTTTTGAAGCTCTTCATATATTTCACACCATTTCAGGCTCTTCATGTTTTTCAACAGCATTTCATTCTCCTCCTGTTTTTCAGATCTTTTCATGCTCATCTCATTTTTGACACCTTTTGAAGCTCCTCATGTTTTCACACCTTTTGAAGCTCTTCATATTTTTCACACGTTCTCAGGCTCTTCATGTTTTTCAACACCGCTTCATGGTCCTCCTATTTTTCAGACTGTTACATGCTCCTCATGTACTTCACACCTTTTGAAGCTCTTCATATTTTTCACACCTTTTCAGTCTCTTCATGTTTTTCAACACAACTTCATGCTCCTCCTATTTTTCAGACCGTATCTGGCTCCTCATATTTTTGACACATTTTGAAGCTCTTCATATTTCTCACACCTTTTCAGGCTCTTCATCTTTTTCCACAACACTTCATGCTCCTCCTATTTTTCAGACCGTTTCATGCTCCTCATATTTTTGACCCCTTTAGAAGCTCTTCATATTTTTCACACCTTTTCAGGCTCTTCATTTTTTTCAACACCACTTCATTCTCCTCCTATTTTTCAGACCGTTTTATGCTCCTGATATTTTTGACACATTTCGAAGCTCCCCATATTTTTCACACCTTTTGAAGCTCTTCATATTTTTCACATGTTCCCAGGCTCTTCATGTTTTTCAACACCGTTTCATGCTCCTCCTATTTTTCAGACCATTTGATGCTCCTCATATATTTGACACCTTTTGATGCTCTTCATATTTTTCACACCTTTTCAGGCAGTTCATATTTTTGAACACAGCTTCATGCTCCTCCTAATTTTCAGTCCGTTTCATGCTCCTGATATTTTTTGACACCTTTTGAAGCTCTTCATGTATTTCACACCTTTTCAGGCTCTTCATTTTTTTCAACACTACTTCATGCTCCTCCTATTTTTCTGACCGTTTCATGCTCATCTCATTTTTGACACCTTTTGAAGCTTCTCATATTTTTCACACCTTTTCAGGCTCTTCATGTTTTTGAACAACACTTCTTGCTCCTCATTTTTTGCAGACCGTTTCATACTCCTCTTATTTTTGACACCTTTTGAAGGTCTTCATATTTCTCACACCTTTTCAGGCTCTTCATATTTTTCAAAACCGCTTCATGCTCCTAATATTTTTCAGATCGTTTCATGATCATCTCTTTTTTGACACCTTTTGATGCTTTTCATATTTTTCACACCTTTTCAGGCTCTTCATGTTTCTGAACACCGCTTCATGCTCCTCGTATTTTTCAGACCGTATCATGCTCTTCATACTTTTGACACCTTTTGAAGATCTTCATATTTCTCACACCTTTTCAGGCTCTTCTCCTTTTTCCACACCACTTCAGGCTTCTCCTATTTTTCAGACCGTTTCATGCTCCTCATGTGTTTCACACCTTTTGAATCTCTTTATGTTTTTCACTCCTTTTCAGGCTCTTCATGTTTTTGATCAGCATTTCATGCTCCTCCTATTTTTCAGACCGTTACATGTTCCTCATATTTTTGACACCTTTTGAAGCTCTTGATATTTTTCACACCTTTGAAGCTCTTCATTTTTTTCACACGTTTTGAGGCTCTTCATGTTTTTCAACACCGCTTCATGCTCCTCCTGTTTTTCAGACCGTTTCAAGCTCCTCATGTATTTCATACCTTTTGAAGCTCTTCATACTTTTCACACCTTTTCTGGCTCTTCATATTTTTCGCACCTTTCCAGGGTCTTCATGTTTTTGAACACCTCTTCATGCTCCTCCTATTTTTCAGACTGTTTAATGCTCCTCATAATTTTGACACCTTTTGAAGCTCTTCATATTTTTCACCCCTTTTCAGGCTCTTCATGTTTTTCAACACCGCTTCTTGCTCCTCCTATTTTTCAGACCGTTTCATGCTCCTCAAATTTTTGACGCCTTTTGAAGCTCTTCATATTTTTCACTCCTTTTCAGGCTCTTCATGTTTTTCAACACCACTTCATGCTCCTCCTATTTTTCCAACCGTTTCATGCTCCTCATATTTATGACACCTTATCAAGCTCTTCATATTTTACACACCTTTTCAGGCTGTTCATGTTTTTCAACACCACTGCATGATTCTCCTATTTTTCAGACCGTTTCATGCTCCTCATATTTTTGACACCTTTTCAAGCTCCTCATATATTTCACACCATTTCAGGCTCTTCATGTTTTTCAACACAACTTCATACTCCTCCAATTTATCAGACCGTTTCATGCTCATCTCATTCTTAACACCTTTTGAAGCTCTTCATATTTTACCCACATTTTCAGGCTCTTCAAGTTTTTCACACCTTTTCAGGACTTCATGTTTTTGAACACCGGTTCATGCTCCTCATATATTTCAGACCGTTTCATGCTCCTCATATTTTTGACACATTTTGAAGCTCTTCGTATTTTTCACACCTTTTCAGGCTCTTCATGTTTTTCAACCCCGCTTCATGCTCCTCCTATTTTTCAGACCGTTTCATGCTCCTCATAATTTTGACACCTTTGAAGCTCTTCATATTTTTCAAACCTTTTCAGGCTCTTCATGTTTTTCAACACCACTTCATGCACCTCCTATTTTTCAGACCGTTTCATGCTCCTCATATTTTTGACACCTTTTCAAGCTCCTCATATATTTCACACCTTTTCTGGCTCTTCATGTTTATCAACACCACTTCATGCTCCTCCTATTTTTCATACCGTTTCATGCTCATCTCATTTTTGACACCTTTTGAAGATCTTCATATTTTTCACACCTTTTGAAGCTCCTCATATTTTTCACACCTTTTCAGTCTCTTCATGTTTTTGAACACCGGTTCATGCTCCTCCTATTTTTCAGACCGTTTCATGCTTCTCATATTTTTGACAGGTTTTGAAGCTCTTCATATTTTGCACACCTTTTCAGGCTCTTCATGGTTTTGAACACCGCTTCATGCTCCTCCTATTTTTCAGACCGTTTCATGCTCATCTCTTTTTTGACAACTTTTGAAGCTCTTCATATTTTTCATACCTTTTGAAGATCTTCATATTTTTCACACGTTTTCGGGCTCTTCATATTTTTCAACACTGCATCATGCTCCTTCTATTTTTCAGATCGTTTCATGCTCCTCATATTTTTGACACCTTTTGAAGCTCCTCATATTTTTCACACCTTTTGAAGCTCTTCATATTTTTCACACGTTCTCAGGCTCTTCATGTTTTTCAGCCCCGCTTCATGCTCCTCCTATTTTTCAGACCGTTCCATGCTCCTCATAATTTGGACACCGTTAGAAGCTCTTCATATATTTGACACCTTTGAAGCTCTTCATATTTTTCACACGTTCTCAGGCTCTTCATGTTTTTCAACCCCGCTTCATGCTCCTCCTATTTTTCAGACCGTTTCATGCTCCTCATAATTTGGACACCGTTTGAAGTTCTTCATATATTTGACACCTTTGAAGCTCTTCATATTTATCACATTTTTGAACCTCTTCATATTTTTCACACCTTTTCAAGCTCTTCATGGTTTGAACACCGCTTCATGCTCCTCCTATTTTTCAGACCGTTTCATGCTCCTCATAATTTGGACACCTTTTGAAGCTCTTCATATATTTGACACCTTTGAAGCTCTTCATATTTATCACATTTTTGAACCTCTTCATATTTTTCACACCTTTTCAGGCTCTTCATGGTTTTGAACACCGCTTCATGCTCCTCCAATTTTTCAGACCGTTTCAAGCTCATGTCATTTTTGACACCTTTTGAAGCTCTTCATATTTTTCACACCTTTTGAGACTCTTCATGTTTTTCAACACCACTTCATGCGCCTCCTATTTTTCAGATTGTTTCATGCTCCTCATATTTTTGACACATTTTCAAACTCCTCATATATTTCACACCTTTTCAGGCTCTTCATCATATTCAACACCACTTCATGCTCCTCCTATTTTCCAGACCGTTTCATTGTTCTCTTATTTTTGACACCTTTAGAAGGTCTTCATATTTTTCACACCTTTTCAGGCTCCTCATGTTTTTCAACACAGCTTCATGCTCCTCCAATTTTTCAGATAGTTTCATTTCTCTCATGTATTTCACACCTTTTGAAGCTCTTCATATTTTTCACACGTTCTCAGGCTCTTCATGTTTTTGAACACCGCTTCATGCTCCTCCTATTTTTCAGACCGTTTCATGCTCCTGATATTTTTCACACCTTTTGATGCTCTTCATATTTTTCACACCTTTTCAGGCTATTCATGTTTTGGAACACCGTTTCATGCTCCTCCTATTTTTCAGACCTTTTCATGCTCCTCATAATTTTGACACCTTTTGAAGCTCTTCATATTTTTCACAGCTTTTCAGGCTGTTCATGTTTTGGAACACCGTTTCATGCTCCTCCTATTTTTCAGACCGTTTCATGCTCCTCATGTATTTCAGACCGTTTGAAGCTCTTCATATTTTTCAAACCTTTTCAGGCTCTTCATGTTTTTGAACACCGCTTCATGCTCCTCCTATTATTCACACTTTTTGAAGCTCTTCGTATTTTTCACACCTTTTCAGGCTCTTCATGTTTTTGAAAACCGCTTCATGCTCCTCCTATTTTTCAGAACGTTTAATGTTCCTCATGTATTTCACACCTTTTGAAGCTCTTCATATTTTTCACACATTTTCAGGCTCTTCTTTTTTTTCAACACCGCTTCATGCTCCTACTATTTTTCAGACTGTTTCATGCTCCTCATAATTTTCACAGCTTTTGACGCTTTTCATATTTTTCACACCTTTTCACGCTCTCCATATTTTTAACACCGCTTCATGCTCCTCCAATTTTTGAGACCGTTTCATGCTCCTCATATTTTTGACACTTTTTGAAGCTCTTCATATTTGTCATACCTTTTCAGGCTCTTCATGTTTTTGAACACTGCTTCATGCTCCTCCTATTTTTCAGACCGTTTCATGATCCTCTCATTTTTCACACCTTTTGAAGCTCTTCATATTTTTCACACTTTTTCAGGCTCTTCATGTTTTTGAACACCGCTTAATGCTCCTCCTATTTTTCAGACCGTTTCATGCTCATATCATTTTTGACACCTTTTGAAGCTATTCATATTTTTGACACCTTTTGAAGCTCTTCATAATTTTCACACCTTTTCAGGCTCTTCATGTTTTTGAACACCACTTCATGCTCCTCCTATTTGTCAGACCGTTTCATGCTCCTCAAATTTTTGACACCTTTTGAAGCTCTTCATACTGTTCACACCTTTTCAGGCCCTTCATGTTTTTAAACACCACTTTATGCTCCTCTTCTTTGTCAGACCGTTTCATGCTCCTCATATTTTTGACACCTTTTGAAGGTCTTCATAATTTTCACAGCTTTTCAGGCTCTTCATGTTTTTCAACAGCGCCTCATGCTCCTCCAATTTTTCAGAACGTTACATGCTCCTCATATATTTCACACCTTTTGAAGCTCTTCATAATTTTCACACCTTTTCAGGCTCTTCATGTTTTTAAACACCACTTCATGCTCCTCCTATTTTTCAGACAGTTCCATGCTCCTCATGTATTTCACACCTTTTGAAGCTCTTCATAATTTTCACACCTTTTCAGGCTCTTCATGTTTTTGAACACGACTTCATGCTCCTGCTTTTTTTCAGATCGTTTCATGCCTCTCATATTTTTGACCCCTTTTGAAGCTCTTCATATTCTTCACACCTTTTCAGGCTTTCATGATTTTCAATACCGCTTCATGATCCTCCTATTTTTCAGACCGTTTCATGCTCATCTCATTTTTAACACCTTTTGAAACTCTTCATGTTTTTCACACCTTTTCAGGCTTTTCATGTTTTTGAACATCGCTTCATGCTCCTCCTATTTTTCACACTTTTTGAAGCTCTTCATATTTTTCACACCTTTTCAGGCTCTTCATGTTTTTGAACACCGTTTCATGCTGCTCCTATTTTTCAGACTCTTTCATGCTCGTCATATTTTTGACACCTTTTGAAGCTCTTCGTATTTTTCACACCTTTTCAGGCTCTTCATGTTTTTGAAAACCGCTTCATGCTCCTCCTATTTTTCACACCTTTTGAAGCTCTTCATATTTTTCACACCTTTTCAGGTTCTTCATGTTTTTCAACTCCGCTCATGCTCCTACTCTTTTTCAGACCGTTTCATGCTCCTCATATTTTTGACACGTTTTGAGGCTCTTCATATTTTTCACACCATTTCAGGCTCTTCTTGTTTTTGAACAACGTTTCATGCTCCTCCAATTTTATAGACCGTTTCATGCTCCTCAAGTATTTCACACCTTTTGAAGCTCTTCATAATTTTCACACCTTTTCAGGCTCTACATGTTTTTCAACACCACTTCATGCTTCTCTTATTTTTCAGACCGATTCATGTTCCTCATATTTTTGACACCTTTTGAAGCTCTTCATTTTTTTCACACCTGTTCAGGCTCTTCATGTTTTTCAACGCCGCTTCATGCTCCTCATCTTTTTCAGACCGTTTCATGCTCCTCATATTTTTCACACCTTTTGAAGCTCCTCATATTTTTCACAACTTTTCAGGCTCTTCATATTTTTGTTGACCGTTTCATGCTCCTCCTATTTTTCAGACCGTTTCATCCTCCTCATATTTTGACACCTTTTTAAGCTCTTCACATTTTTCACACCTTTTCAGGCTCTTCATGTTTTTCAAAACCGCTTCATGATCCCCCTATATTTCAGACCGTTTCATGCTCCTCATATTTTTGATACGTTTTGAAGCCCTTCATATTTTTCACACCTTTTCAGGCTCTTCATGTTTTGAACATCGTTTCTTGCACCTCCAATTTTTCAGAACGTTTCATGCTGCTCATATATTTGACACCTTTTGAAGCTCTTCATCATTTCACAACTTTTCAGGTTCTTCATGTTTTCAACACCACTTCATGCTCCTGCTATATTTCTGACCGTGTCATGCTCCTCATATTTTTGACACCTTTTGAAGATCTTCATATTTTTCACACCTTTTCAGGCTATTCAGGTTTTTCTACACCGCTTCATGCTCCTCCTATTTTTGACACCTTTTGGAGCTCTTCATATATTTCACGCATTTTCAGGCTCTTCACGATTTGAAAAGCGTTTCATGCTCCTCCTACTTTTCAGACCGTTTCATGCTCCTCATATTTTTGAAACCTTTTGAAGTGCTTCATATTTTTCACATCTTTTGAGGCTCTTCATGTTTTTCAAAACTGCTTCATGCTGCTCCTATTTTTCGGACTGTTTCATGCTCCTCATATTTCTGACACCTTTTGAAGCTCTTCATATTTTTCACACCATTTCAGGCTCTTCATGTTTTTGAACACTGTTTCCTGCTCCTACTATTTTTCAGACTGTTCATGCTCCTCATATTTTTGTCACCTTTTGAAGCTCTTCATATTTTTCACACCTTTTCAGGTTCTTCATTTTTTTCAACACCAATTCATGTTCCTCCTATTGTTCAGACCGTTTCATGCTCCTCACATTTTTGACACCTTTTGAAGCTCTTCATATATTTCACAAGTTTTCAGGCTTTTCATTTTTTTGAACACTGTTTCATGCTCCTCATATTTTTGACACCTTTTGAAGCTCTTCATATTTTTCACACCGTTTCTTGCTCCTCATATTTTTCAGACCGTTTCATCCCCCTCAATTTTTAACATATTTTGAAGCTCTTCATAGATTTCACAACTTTTCAGGGTTTTCATGTTTTTGAACACCGTTTCATGCTCCTCATATTTTTCAGACCGTTTCATGCTCCTCGTTTTTCTGACACGTTGTGAAGCTCTTCATATTTTTCAAAGCTTTTCATGCTGTTCATGTTTTTCAACACCCTTTCATGCTCCTCCTATTTTTGAGACCGTTTCATGCTCCTTGTATTTCTGACACCTTGTGAAGATCTTCATATTTTTCACACCTTTTCAGGCGCTTCCTGTTTTTCAACACCGCTTCATGCTCCTCCTATTTTTCAGACTGTTTCATGCTCCTCATATTTTTGACACCTTTTGAAGCTCTTCATATTTTTCACATCTTTTCAGGCTCTTCATGTTTTTGAACTCCTTTTCAGGCTCCTCCTCTTGTTCAGACCATTTCATGCTCCTCATATTTTTGACACATTTTGAAGCTTCATATTTTTCACACCTTTTCAGGCGCTTCCTGTTTTTCAACACTGCTTCATGCTCCTCCTATTTTTCAGACCGTTTCATGCTCCTCATATTTTTGACACCTTTTGAAGCTCTTCATATTTTTCACACATTTTCAGGCTCGTCATATTTTTCAACACGGCTTCAGGCTCCTCCTATTTTTCAGATCGTTTCATGCTCCTTTTATTTTTGACACCTTTGAAGCTCTTCGTATATTTCACACATTTTCAGGCTATATATGTTTTTCAACATCACATCATGCTGCTCCTATTTTTCATACCGTTTCATGCTCCTCACATTTTTCACACATTTTGAAGCTTTTCATATTTTTCACAGCTTTTCAGGCTCTTCATGTTTTTCAACACCGCTTCATGCTACTCCTATTTTTCAGACCGTTTCATGCTCCTCATATTTTTGACACCTTTTGAAGCTCTTCATATATTTCACACCTTCAGGCTCTTCATGTTTTTCAACACCGCTTCATGATCCTCCTTTTTTTCAGACCGTGTCATACTCCTCATTTTTTTGATAATTTTGAAGCTCTTCATATTTTTCACACCTTTTCAGGCTCTTCATGTTTTTCAACAACGCTTCATGCTCCTCCTATTTTTCAGACCGTTTCATGCTCCTCATATTTTTGACCCCTTTAGAAGCTCTTCATATTTTTCAAACCTTTACAGGCTCTTCATGTTTTTGAACAACGTTTCATGCTCCTCCTGTTTTTCAGACCGTTTCATGCACCTCATATTTTTGACACCTTTTGAAGCTCTTCATATTTTTAACTTCGTTTCAGGCTTTTCATGTTTTTGAACACCGCTTCATGCTCCTCCTATTTTTCAGACCGTTTCATGCTCCTCATGTGTTTCACACCTTTTGAAGCTCTTCATATTTTTCACACTTTTTCAGGCTCTTCATGTTTTTCAACACCGCTTCATGATCCTCCTTTTTTTCAGACCTTTTCATGCTCCTCATGTATTTCACACCTTTTGAAGCTCTTCATATTTTTCACAACTTTTCAGACTCTTCATGTTTTTCAACAATGTTTCATACTCCTCCTATTTTACATACGATTTCATGCTTCTCATATTATTGAGAGCTTTTGAAGCTCTTCTTATATTTCACACCTTTTCAGGCTCTTCATGTTTTTGAACACCGCTTCATGCTCCTCCTATTTTTCAGACCGTTTCAGGCTCCTCATATGTTTGACACTTTTTGAAGCTCCCATATTTTTCACACCTTTTGAAGCTCTTCATATATTTCACACCATTTCAGGCTCTTCATGTTTTTCAACAGCACTTCATTCTCCTCCTATTTTTCAGACCTTTCATGCTTATCTCATTTTTGACACCTTTTGAAGCTCCTCATGTTTTCACACATTTTGAAGCTCTTCATATTTTTCACACGTTCTCAGGCTCTTCATGTTTTTCAACACCGCTTCATGGTCCTTCTGTTTTTCAGACGGTTTCATGCTCCTCATATTTTTGACACCTTTTGAAGCTCTTCATATTTCTCACAGCTTTTCAGGCTCTTCATCTTTTTCCACACCACTTCATGCTTCTCCTATTTTTCAGACCGTTTCATGCTATTCATGTATTTCACACCTTTTGAAGCTCTTCATATATTTCACACCATTTCAGGCTCTTCATGTTTTTCAACAGCACTTCATTCTTCTCCTGTTTTTCAGATCTTTTCATGCTCATCTCATTTTTGACACCTTTTGAAGCGCCTCATGTTTTCAAAACGTTTTGAAGCTCTTCATATTTTTCACACGTTCTCAGGCTCTTCATGTTTTTCAACACAACTTCATGCTCCTCCTATTTTTCAGACCGTATCTGGCTCCTCATATTTTTGACACATTTTGAAGCTCTTCATATTTCTCACACCTTTTCAGGCTCTTCATCTTTTTCCACAACACTTCATGCTTCTCCTATTTTTCAGACAGTTTCATGCTCCTCATATTTTTGACACCTTTTGAAGCTCTTCATATTTTTCACACCTTTTCAGGCTCTTCATTTTTTGAACACCGCTTCATGCTCCTCCTTTTTTTCAGACCGTTTCATGCTCCTCATATTTTTGACACCTTTTGAAGCTCTTCATATTTTTCACACTTTTCAGGCTCTTCATGTTTTTCAACACCACTTCATGCTCCTCCTATTTTTCAGACCGTTTCATGCTCCTCATATTTTTGACCCCTTTAGAAGCTCTTCATATTTTTCACACCTTTTCAGGCTCTTCATTTTTTTCAACACCACTTCATTCTCCTCCTATTTTTCAGACCGTTTTATGCTCCTGATATTTTTGACACATTTCGAAGCTCCCCATATTTTTCTCACCTTTTGAAGCTCTTCATATTTTTCACACGTTCCGAGGCTCTTCATGTTTTTCAACACCGTTTCATGCTCCTCCTATTTTTCAGACCATTTGATGCTCCTCATATATTTGACACCTTTTGATGCTCTTCATATTTTTCACACCTTTTCAGGCACTTCATATTTTTGAACACAGCTTCATGCTCCTCCTAATTTTCAGTCCGTTTCATGCTCCTGATATTTTTTGACACCTTTTGAAGCTCTTCATGTATTTCACACCTTTTCAGGCTCTTCATTTTTTTCAACACTACTTCATGCTCCTCCTATTTTTCAGACCGTTTCATGCTCATCTCATTTTGACACCTTTTGAAGCTCTTCATATTTTTCACACCTTTTAAAGCTCTTCATGTTTTTCACAGCTTTTCAGGCTCTTCATTTTTTTCAACACCACTTCATGCTCCTCCTATTTTTCAGACCGTTTCATGCTCATCTCATTTTTGACACCTTTTGAAGCTTCTCATATTTTTCACACCTTTTCAGGCTCTTCATGTTTTTGAACAACACTTCTTGCTCCTCATTTTTTGCAGACCGTTTCATACTCCTCTTATTTTTGACACCTTTTGAAGGTCTTCATATTTCTCACACCTTTTCAGGCTCTTCATATTTTTCAAAACCGCTTCATGCTCCTAATATTTTTCAGATCGTTTCATGATCATCTCTTTTTTGACACCTTTTGATGCTTTTCATATTTTTCACACCTTTTCAGGCTCTTCATGTTTCTGAACACCGCTTCATGCTCCTCGTATTTTTCAGACCGTATCATGCTCTTCATACTTTTGACACCTTTTGAAGCTCTTCATATTTCTCACACCTTTTCAGGCTCTTCTCCTTTTTCCACACCACTTCAGGCTTCTCCTATTTTTCAGACCGTTTCATGCTCCTCATGTGTTTCACACCTTTTGAATCTCTTTATGTTTTTCACTCCTTTTCAAGCTCTTCATGTTTTTGATCAGCATTTCATGCTCCTCCTATTTTTCAGACCGTTACATGTTCCTCATATTTTTGACACCTTTTGAAGCTCTTGATATTTTTCACACCTTTGAAGCTCTTCATTTTTTTCACACGTTTTGAGGCTCTTCATGTTTTTCAACACCGCTTCATGCTCCTCCTGTTTTTCAGACCGTTTCAAGCTCCTCATGTATTTCATACCTTTTGAAGCTCTTCATACTTTTCACACCTTTTCTGGCTCTTCATATTTTTCGCACCTTTCCAGGGTCTTCATGTTTTTGAACACCTCTTCATGCTCCTCCTATTTTTCAGACTGTTTAATGCTCCTCATAATTTTGACACTTTTGAAGCTCTTCATATTTTTCACCCCTTTTCAGGCTCTTCATGTTTTTCAACACCGCTTCTTGCTCCTCCTATTTTTCAGACCGTTTCATGCTCCTCAAATTTTTGACGCCTTTTGAAGCTCTTCATATTTTTCACTCCTTTTCAGGCTCTTCATGGTTTTCAACACCACTTCATGCTCCTGCTATATTTCTGACCGTGTCATGCTCCTCATATTTTTGACACCTTTTGAAGATCTTCATATTTTTCACACCTTTTCAGGCTATTCAGGTTTTTCTACACCGCTTCATGCTCCTCCTATTTTTGACACCTTTTGGAGCTCTTCATATATTTCACGCATTTTCAGGCTCTTCACGATTTGAAAAGCGTTTCATGCTCCTCCTACTTTTCAGACCGTTTCATGCTCCTCATATTTTTGAAACCTTTTGAAGTGCTTCATATTTTTCACATCTTTTGAGGCTCTTCATGTTTTTCAAAACCGCTTCATGCTGCTCCTATTTTTCGGACTGTTTCATGCTCCTCATATTTCTGACACCTTTTGAAGCTCTTCATATTTTTCACACCATTTCAGGCTCTTCATGTTTTTGAACACTGTTTCCTGCTCCTACTATTTTTCAGACTGTTCATGCTCCTCATATTTTTGTCACCTTTTGAAGCTCTTCATATTTTTCACACCTTTTCAGGTTCTTCATTTTTTTCAACACCAATTCATGTTCCTCCTATTGTTCAGACCGTTTCATGCTCCTCACATTTTTGACACCTTTTGAAGCTCTTCATATATTTCACAAGTTTTCAGGCTTTTCATGTTTTTGAACACTGTTTCATGCTCCTCATATTTTTGACACCTTTTGAAGCTCTTCATATTTTTCACACCGTTTCTTGCTCCTCATATTTTTCAGACCGTTTCATCCCCCTCAATTTTTAACATATTTTGAAGCTCTTCATAGATTTCACAACTTTTCAGGGTTTTCATGTTTTTGAACACCGTTTCATGCTCCTCATATTTTTCAGACCGTTTCATGCTCCTCGTTTTTCTGACACGTTGTGAAGCTCTTCATATTTTTCAAAGCTTTTCATGCTGTTCATGTTTTTCAACACCCTTTCATGCTCCTCCTATTTTTGAGACCGTTTCATGCTCCTTGTATTTCTGACACCTTGTGAAGATCTTCATATTTTTCACACCTTTTCAGGCGCTTCCTGTTTTTCAACACCGCTTCATGCTCCTCCTATTTTTCAGACTGTTTCATGCTCCTCATATTTTTGACACCTTTTGAAGCTCTTCATATTTTTCACATCTTTTCAGGCTCTTCATGTTTTTGAACTCCTTTTCAGGCTCCTCCTCTTGTTCAGACCATTTCATGCTCCTCATATTTTTGACACATTTTGAAGCTTCATATTTTTCACACCTTTTCAGGCGCTTCCTGTTTTTCAACACTGCTTCATGCTCCTCCTATTTTTCAGACCGTTTCATGCTCCTCATATTTTTGACACCTTTTGAAGCTCTTCATATTTTTCACACATTTTCAGGCTCGTCATATTTTTCAACACGGCTTCAGGCTCCTCCTATTTTTCAGATCGTTTCATGCTCCTTTTATTTTTGACACCTTTGAAGCTCTTCGTATATTTCACACATTTTCAGGCTATACATGTTTTTCAACATCACATCATGCTGCTCCTATTTTTCATACCGTTTCATGCTCCTCACATTTTTCACACATTTTGAAGCTTTTCATATTTTTCACAGCTTTTCAGGCTCTTCATGTTTTTCAACACCGCTTCATGCTACTCCTATTTTTCAGACCGTTTCATGCTCCTCATATTTTTGACACCTTTTGAAGCTCTTCATATATTTCACACCTTCAGGCTCTTCATGTTTTTCAACACCGCTTCATGATCCTCCTTTTTTTCAGACCGTGTCATACTCCTCATTTTTTTGATAATTTTGAAGCTCTTCATATTTTTCACACCTTTTCAGGCTCTTCATGTTTTTCAACAACGCTTCATGCTCCTCCTATTTTTCAGACCGTTTCATGCTCCTCATATTTTTGACCCCTTTAGAAGCTCTTCATATTTTTCAAACCTTTACAGGCTCTTCATGTTTTTGAACAACGTTTCATGCTCCTCCTGTTTTTCAGACCGTTTCATGCACCTCATATTTTTGACACCTTTTGAAGCTCTTCATATTTTTAACATCGTTTCAGGCTTTTCATGTTTTTGAACACCGCTTCATGCTCCTCCTATTTTTCAGACCGTTTCATGCTCCTCATGTGTTTCACACCTTTTGAAGCTCTTCATATTTTTCACACTTTTTCAGGCTCTTCATGTTTTTCAACACCGCTTCATGATCCTCCTTTTTTTCAGACCTTTTCATGCTCCTCATGTATTTCACACCTTTTGAAGCTCTTCATATTTTTCACAACTTTTCAGACTCTTCATGTTTTTCAACAATGTTTCATACTCCTCCTATTTTACATACGATTTCATGCTTCTCATATTATTGAGAGCTTTTGAAGCTCTTCTTATATTTCACACCTTTTCAGGCTCTTCATGTTTTTGAACACCGCTTCATGCTCCTCCTATTTTTCAGACCGTTTCAGGCTCCTCATATGTTTGACACTTTTTGAAGCTCCCATATTTTTCACACCTTTTGAAGCTCTTCATATATTTCACACCATTTCAGGCTCTTCATGTTTTTCAACAGCACTTCATTCTCCTCCTATTTTTCAGACCTTTCATGCTTATCTCATTTTTGACACCTTTTGAAGCTCCTCATGTTTTCACACATTTTGAAGCTCTTCATATTTTTCACACGTTCTCAGGCTCTTCATGTTTTTCAACACCGCTTCATGGTCCTTCTGTTTTTCAGACGGTTTCATGCTCCTCATATTTTTGACACCTTTTGAAGCTCTTCATATTTCTCACAGCTTTTCAGGCTCTTCATCTTTTTCCACACCACTTCATGCTTCTCCTATTTTTCAGACCGTTTCATGCTATTCATGTATTTCACACCTTTTGAAGCTCTTCATATATTTCACACCATTTCAGGCTCTTCATGTTTTTCAACAGCACTTCATTCTTCTCCTGTTTTTCAGATCTTTTCATGCTCATCTCATTTTTGACACCTTTTGAAGCGCCTCATGTTTTCAAAACGTTTTGAAGCTCTTCATATTTTTCACACGTTCTCAGGCTCTTCATGTTTTTCAACACAACTTCATGCTCCTCCTATTTTTCAGACCGTATCTGGCTCCTCATATTTTTGACACATTTTGAAGCTCTTCATATTTCTCACACCTTTTCAGGCTCTTCATCTATTTCCACAACACTTCATGCTTCTCCTATTTTTCAGACAGTTTCATGCTCCTCATATTTTTGACACCTTTTGAAGCTCTTCATATTTTTCACACCTTTTCAGGCTCTTCATTTTTTGAACACCGCTTCATGCTCCTCCTTTTTTTCAGACCGTTTCATGCTCCTCATATTTTTGACACCTTTTGAAGCTCTTCATATTTTTCACACTTTTCAGGCTCTTCATGTTTTTCAACACCACTTCATGCTCCTCCTATTTTTCAGACCGTTTCATGCTCCTCATATTTTTGACCCCTTTAGAAGCTCTTCATATTTTTCACACCTTTTCAGGCTCTTCATTTTTTTCAACACCACTTCATTCTCCTCCTATTTTTCAGACCGTTTTATGCTCCTGATATTTTTGACACATTTCGAAGCTCCCCATATTTTTCTCACCTTTTGAAGCTCTTCATATTTTTCACACGTTCCGAGGCTCTTCATGTTTTTCAACACCGTTTCATGCTCCTCCTATTTTTCAGACCATTTGATGCTCCTCATATATTTGACACCTTTTGATGCTCTTCATATTTTTCACACCTTTTCAGGCACTTCATATTTTTGAACACAGCTTCATGCTCCTCCTAATTTTCAGTCCGTTTCATGCTCCTGATATTTTTTGACACCTTTTGAAGCTCTTCATGTATTTCACACCTTTTCAGGCTCTTCATTTTTTTCAACACTACTTCATGCTCCTCCTATTTTTCAGACCGTTTCATGCTCATCTCATTTTGACACCTTTTGAAGCTCTTCATATTTTTCACACCTTTTAAAGCTCTTCATGTTTTTCACAGCTTTTCAGGCTCTTCATTTTTTTCAACACCACTTCATGCTCCTCCTATTTTTCAGACCGTTTCATGCTCATCTCATTTTTGACACCTTTTGAAGCTTCTCATATTTTTCACACCTTTTCAGGCTCTTCATGTTTTTGAACAACACTTCTTGCTCCTCATTTTTTGCAGACCGTTTCATACTCCTCTTATTTTTGACACCTTTTGAAGGTCTTCATATTTCTCACACCTTTTCAGGCTCTTCATATTTTTCAAAACCGCTTCATGCTCCTAATATTTTTCAGATCGTTTCATGATCATCTCTTTTTTGACACCTTTTGATGCTTTTCATATTTTTCACACCTTTTCAGGCTCTTCATGTTTCTGAACACCGCTTCATGCTCCTCGTATTTTTCAGACCGTATCATGCTCTTCATACTTTTGACACCTTTTGAAGCTCTTCATATTTCTCACACCTTTTCAGGCTCTTCTCCTTTTTCCACACCACTTCAGGCTTCTCCTATTTTTCAGACCGTTTCATGCTCCTCATGTGTTTCACACCTTTTGAATCTCTTTATGTTTTTCACTCCTTTTCAAGCTCTTCATGTTTTTGATCAGCATTTCATGCTCCTCCTATTTTTCAGACCGTTACATGTTCCTCATATTTTTGACACCTTTTGAAGCTCTTGATATTTTTCACACCTTTGAAGCTCTTCATTTTTTTCACACGTTTTGAGGCTCTTCATGTTTTTCAACACCGCTTCATGCTCCTCCTGTTTTTCAGACCGTTTCAAGCTCCTCATGTATTTCATACCTTTTGAAGCTCTTCATACTTTTCACACCTTTTCTGGCTCTTCATATTTTTCGCACCTTTCCAGGGTCTTCATGTTTTTGAACACCTCTTCATGCTCCTCCTATTTTTCAGACTGTTTAATGCTCCTCATAATTTTGACACTTTTGAAGCTCTTCATATTTTTCACCCCTTTTCAGGCTCTTCATGTTTTTCAACACCGCTTCTTGCTCCTCCTATTTTTCAGACCGTTTCATGCTCCTCAAATTTTTGACGCCTTTTGAAGCTCTTCATATTTTTCACTCCTTTTCAGGCTCTTCATGGTTTTCAACACCACTTCATGCACCTCCTATTTTTCAGATCGTTTCATGCTCCTCATATTTTTGACACCTTTTCAAGCTCCTCATATATTTCACACCATTTCAGGCTCTTCATGTTTTTCAACACAACTTCATACTCCTCCAATTTATCAGACCGTTTCATGCTCATCTCATTCTTAACACCTTTTGAAGCTCTTCATATTTTACCCACATTTTCAGGCTCTTCAAGTTTTTCACACCTTTTCAGGCCTTCATGTTTTTGAACACCGGTTCATGCTCCTCATATATTTCAGACCGTTTCATGCTCCTCATATTTTTGACACATTTTGAAGCTCTTCGTATTTTTCACACCTTTTCAGGCTCTTCATGTTTTTCAACCCCGCTTCATGCTCCTCCTATTTTTCAGACCGTTTCATGCTCCTCATAATTTTGACACCTTTGAAGCTCTTCATATTTTCCAAACCTTTTCAGGCTCTTCATGTTTTTCAACACGACTTCATGCACCTCCTGTTTTTCAGACCGTTTCATGCTCCTCATATTTTTGACACCTTTTCAAGCTCCTCATATATTTCACACCTTTTCAGGCTCTTCATGTTTATCAACACCACTTCATGCTCCTCCTATTTTTCATACCGTTTCATGCTCATCTCATTTTTGACACCTTTTGAAGATCTTCATATTTTTCACACCTTTTGAAGCTCCTCATATTTTTCACACCTTTTCAGTCTCTTCATGTTTTTGAACACCGGTTCATGCTCCTCCTATTTTTCAGACCGTTTCATGCTTCTCATATTTTTGACAGGTTTTGAAGCTCTTCATATTTTGCACACCTTTTCAACCTCTTCATGGTTTTGAACACCGCTTCATGCTCCTCCTATTTTTCAGACCGTTTCATGCTCATCTCTTTTTTGACAACTTTTGAAGCTCTTCATATTTTTCATACCTTTTGAAGATCTTCATATTTTTCACACCTTTTCAGGCTCTTCATGTTTCTGAACACCGCTTCATGCTCCTCGTATTTTTCAGACCGTATCATGCTCTTCATACTTTTGACACCTTTTGAAGCTCTTCATATTTCTCACACCTTTTCAGGCTCTTCTCCTTTTTCCACACCACTTCAGGCTTCTCCTATTTTTCAGACCGTTTCATGCTCCTCATGTGTTTCACACCTTTTGAATCTCTTTATGTTTTTCACTCCTTTTCAAGCTCTTCATGTTTTTGATCAGCATTTCATGCTCCTCCTATTTTTCAGACCGTTACATGTTCCTCATATTTTTGACACCTTTTGAAGCTCTTGATATTTTTCACACCTTTGAAGCTCTTCATTTTTTTCACACGTTTTGAGGCTCTTCATGTTTTTCAACACCGCTTCATGCTCCTCCTGTTTTTCAGACCGTTTCAAGCTCCTCATGTATTTCATACCTTTTGAAGCTCTTCATACTTTTCACACCTTTTCTGGCTCTTCATATTTTTCGCACCTTTCCAGGGTCTTCATGTTTTTGAACACCTCTTCATGCTCCTCCTATTTTTCAGACTGTTTAATGCTCCTCATAATTTTGACACTTTTGAAGCTCTTCATATTTTTCACCCCTTTTCAGGCTCTTCATGTTTTTCAACACCGCTTCTTGCTCCTCCTATTTTTCAGACCGTTTCATGCTCCTCAAATTTTTGACGCCTTTTGAAGCTCTTCATATTTTTCACTCCTTTTCAGGCTCTTCATGGTTTTCAACACCACTTCATGCACCTCCTATTTTTCAGATCGTTTCATGCTCCTCATATTTTTGACACCTTTTCAAGCTCCTCATATATTTCACACCATTTCAGGCTCTTCATGTTTTTCAACACAACTTCATACTCCTCCAATTTATCAGACCGTTTCATGCTCATCTCATTCTTAACACCTTTTGAAGCTCTTCATATTTTACCCACATTTTCAGGCTCTTCAAGTTTTTCACACCTTTTCAGGCCTTCATGTTTTTGAACACCGGTTCATGCTCCTCATATATTTCAGACCGTTTCATGCTCCTCATATTTTTGACACATTTTGAAGCTCTTCGTATTTTTCACACCTTTTCAGGCTCTTCATGTTTTTCAACCCCGCTTCATGCTCCTCCTATTTTTCAGACCGTTTCATGCTCCTCATAATTTTGACACCTTTGAAGCTCTTCATATTTTTCAAACCTTTTCAGGCTCTTCATGTTTTTCAACACGACTTCATGCACCTCCTGTTTTTCAGACCGTTTCATGCTCCTCATATTTTTGACACCTTTTCAAGCTCCTCATATATTTCACACCTTTTCAGGCTCTTCATGTTTATCAACACCACTTCATGCTCCTCCTATTTTTCATACCGTTTCATGCTCATCTCATTTTTGACACCTTTTGAAGATCTTCATATTTTTCACACCTTTTGAAGCTCCTCATATTTTTCACACCTTTTCAGTCTCTTCATGTTTTTGAACACCGGTTCATGCTCCTCCTATTTTTCAGACCGTTTCATGCTTCTCATATTTTTGACAGGTTTTGAAGCTCTTCATATTTTGCACACCTTTTCAACCTCTTCATGGTTTTGAACACCGCTTCATGCTCCTCCTATTTTTCAGACCGTTTCATGCTCATCTCTTTTTTGACAACTTTTGAAGCTCTTCATATTTTTCATACCTTTTGAAGATCTTCATATTTTTCACACGTTTTCGGGCTCTTCATATTTTTCAACACTGCATCATGCTCCTTCTATTTTTCAGATCGTTTCATGCTCCTCATATTTTTGACACCTTTTGAAGCTCCTCATATTTTTCACACCTTTTGAAGCTCTTCATATTTTTCACACGTTCTCAGGTCTTCAAGTTTTTCAGCCCCGCTTCATGCTCCTCCTATTTTTCAGACCGTTCCATGCTCCTCATAATTTGGACACCGTTAGAAGCTCTTCATATATTTGACACCTTTGAAGCTCTTCATATTTTTCACACGTTCTCAGGCTCTTCATGTTTTTCAACCCCGCTTCATGCTCCTCCTATTTTTAAGACCGTTCCATGCTCCTCATAATTTGGACACCGTTAGAAGCTCTTCATATATTTGACACCATTTGAAGCTCTTCATATTTTTAACAACTTTTCAGGCTGTTCATGTTTTGGAACACCGTTTCATGCTCCTCCTATTTTTCAGACCGTTTCATGCTCCTCATGTATTTCAGACCGTTTGAAGCTCTTCATATTTTTCAAACCTTTTCAGGCTCTTCATGTTTTTGAACACCGCTTCATGCTCCTCCTATTATTCACACTTTTTGAAGCTCTTCGTATTTTTCACACCTTTTCAGGCTCTTCATGTTTTTGAAAACCGCTTCATGCTCCTCCTATTTTTCAGAACGTTTAATGTTCCTCATGTATTTCACACCTTTTGAAGCTCTTCATATTTTTCACACATTTTCAGGCTCTTCTTTTTTTTCAACACCGCTTCATGCTCCTACTGTTTTTCAGACTGTTTCATGCTCCTCATAATTTTCACAGCTTTTGACGCTCTTCATATTTTTCACACCTTTTCACGCTCTACATATTTTTAACACCGCTTCATGCTCCTCCAATTTTTGAGACCGTTTCATGCTCCTCATATTTTTGGCACTTTTTGAAGCTCTTCATATTTGTCATACCTTTTCAGGCTCTTCATGTTTTTGAACACTGCTTCATGCTCCTCCTATTTTTCAGACCGTTTCATGATCCTCTCATTTTTCACACCTTTTGAAACTCTTCATATTTTTCACACTTTTTCAGGCTCTTCATGTTTTTGAACACCGCTTAATGCTCCTCCTATTTTTCAGACCGTTTCATGCTCATATCATTTTTGACACCTTTTGAAGCTCTTCATATTTTTGACACCTTTTGAAGCTCTTCATATTTTTCACACCTTTTCAGGCTCTTCATGTTTTTGAACACCACTTCATGCTCCTCCTATTTGTCAGACCGTTTCATGCTCCTCAAATTTTTGACACCTTTTGAAGCTCTTCATACTGTTCACACCTTTTCAGGCCCTTCATGTTTTTAAACACCACTTTATGCTCCTCCTCTTTGTCAGACCGTTTCATGCTCCTCATATTTTTGACACCTTTTGAAGGTCTTCATAATTTTCACAGCTTTTCAGGCTCTTCATGTTTTTCAACAGCGCCTCATGCTCCTCCAATTTTTCAGAACGTTACATGCTCCTCATATATTTCACACCTTTTGAAGCTCTTCATAATTTTCACACCTTTTCAGGCTCTTCATGTTTTTAAACACCACTTCATGCTCCTCCTATTTTTCAGACAGTTCCATGCTCCTCATGTATTTCACACCTTTTGAAGCTCTTCATAATTTTCACACCTTTTCAGGCTCTTCATGTTTTTGAACACGACTTCATGCTCCTGCTTTTTTTCAGATCGTTTCATGCCTCTCATATTTTTGACCCCTTTTGAAGCTCTTCATATTCTTCACACCTTTTCAGGCTTTCATGATTTTCAATACCGCTTCATGATCCTCCTATTTTTCAGACCGTTTCATGCTCATCTCATTTTTAACACCTTTTGAAACTCTTCATGTTTTTCACACCTTTTCAGGCTTTTCATGTTTTTGAACATCGCTTCATGCTCCTCCTATTTTTCACACTTTTTGAAGCTCTTCATATTTTTCACACCTTTTCAGGCTCTTCATGTTTTTGAACACCGTTTCATGCTGCTCCTGTTTTTCAGACTCTTTCATGCTCGTCATATTTTTGACACCTTTTGAAGCTCTTCGTATTTTTCACACCTTTTCAGGCTCTTCATGTTTTTGAAAACCGCTTCATGCTCCTCATATTTTTCACACCTTTTGAAGCTCTTCATATTTTTCACACCTTTTCAGGTTCTTCATGTTTTTCAACTCCGCTCATGCTCCTACTCTTTTTCAGACCGTTTCATGCTCCTCATATTTTTGACACGTTTTGAGGCTCTTCATATTTTTCACACCATTTCAGGCTCTTCTTGTTTTTGAACAACGTTTCATGCTCCTCCTATTTTATAGACCGTTTCATGCTCCTCAAGTATTTCACACCTTTTGAAGCTCTTCATAATTTTCACAACTTTTCAGGCTCTACATATTTTTCAACACCACTTCATGCTTCTCTTATTTTTCAGACCGATTCATGTTCCTCATATTTTTGACACCTTTTGAAGCTCTTCATTTTTTTCACACCTGTTCAGGCTCTTCATGTTTTTCAACGCCGCTTCATGCTCCTCATCTTTTTCAGACCGTTTCATGCTCCTCATATTTTTCACACCTTTTGAAGCTCCTCATATTTTTCACAACTTTTCAGGCTCTTCATATTTTTGTTGACCGTTTCATGCTCCTCCTATTTTTCAGACCGTTTCATCCTCCTCATATTTTGACACCTTTTTAAGCTCTTCACATTTTTCACACCTTTTCAGGCTCTTCATGTTTTTCAAAACCGCTTCATGATCCCCCTATATTTCAGACCGTTTCATGCTCCTCATATTTTTGATACGTTTTGAAGCCCTTCATATTTTTCACACCTTTTCAGGCTCTTCATGTTTTGAACATCGTTTCTTGCACCTCCAATTTTTCAGAACGTTTCATGCTGCTCATATATTTGACACCTTTTGAAGCTCTTCATCATTTCACAACTTTTCAGGTTCTTCATGTTTTCAACACCACTTCATGCTCCTGCTATATTTCTGACCGTGTCATGCTCCTCATATTTTTGACACCTTTTGAAGATCTTCATATTTTTCACACCTTTTCAGGCTATTCAGGTTTTTCTACACCGCTTCATGCTCCTCCTATTTTTGACACCTTTTGGAGCTCTTCATATATTTCACGCATTTTCAGGCTCTTCACGATTTGAAAAGCGTTTCATGCTCCTCCTACTTTTCAGACCGTTTCATGCTCCTCATATTTTTGAAACCTTTTGAAGTGCTTCATATTTTTCACATCTTTTGAGGCTCTTCATGTTTTTCAAAACCGCTTCATGCTGCTCCTATTTTTCGGACTGTTTCATGCTCCTCATATTTCTGACACCTTTTGAAGCTCTTCATATTTTTCACACCATTTCAGGCTCTTCATGTTTTTGAACACTGTTTCCTGCTCCTACTATTTTTCAGACTGTTCATGCTCCTCATATTTTTCTCACCTTTTGAAGCTCTTCATATTTTTCACACCTTTTCAGGTTCTTCATGTTTTTCAACACCAATTCATGTTCCTCCTATTGTTCAGACCGTTTCATGCTCCTCACATTTTTGACACCTTTTGAAGCTCTTCATATATTTCACAACTTTTCAGGCTTTTCATGTTTTTGAACACTGTTTCATGCTCCTCATATTTTTGACACCTTTTGAAGCTCTTCATATTTTTCACACCGTTTCTTGCTCCTCATATTTTTCAGACCGTTTCATTCTCCTCCAATTTTTAACATATTTTGAAGCTCTTCATAGATTTCACAACTTTTCAGGGTTTTCATGTTTTTGAACACCGTTTCATGCTCCTCATATTTTTCAGACCGTTTCATGCTCCTCGTTTTTCTGACACGTTGTGAAGCTCTTCATATTTTTCAAAGCTTTTCATGCTGTTCATGTTTTTCAACACCCTTTCATGCTCCTCCTATTTTTGAGACCGTTTCATGCTCCTTGTATTTCTGACACCTTGTGAAGATCTTCATATTTTTCACACCTTTTCAGGCGCTTCCTGTTTTTCAACACCGCTTCATGCTCCTCCTATTTTTCAGACTGTTTCATGCTCCTCATATTTTTGACACCTTTTGAAGCTCTTCATATTTTTCACATCTTTTCAGGCTCTTCATGTTTTTGAACTCCTTTTCAGGCTCCTCCTCTTGTTCAGACCATTTCATGCTCCTCATATTTTTGACACATTTTGAAGCTTCATATTTTTCACACCTTTTCAGGCGCTTCCTGTTTTTCAACACTGCTTCATGCTCCTCCTATTTTTCAGACCGTTTCATGCTCCTCATATTTTTGACACCTTTTGAAGCTCTTCATATTTTTCACACATTTTCAGGCTCGTCATATTTTTCAACACGGCTTCAGGCTCCTCCTATTTTTCAGATCGTTTCATGCTCCTTTTATTTTTGACACCTTTGAAGCTCTTTGTATATTTCACACATTTTCAGGCTATATATGTTTTTCAACATCGCATCATGCTGCTCCTATTTTTCATACCGTTTCATGCTCCTCACATTTTTCACACATTTTGAAGCTTTTCATATTTTTCACAGCTTTTCAGGCTCTTCATGTTTTTCAACACCGCTTCATGCTACTCCTATTTTTCAGACCGTTTCATGCTCCTCATATTTTTGACACCTTTTGAAGCTCTTCATATATTTCACACCTTCAGGCTCTTCATGTTTTTCAACACCGCTTCATGATCCTCCTTTTTTTCAGACCGTGTCATGCTCCTCATTTTTTTGATAATTTTGAAGCTCTTCATATTTTTCACACCTTTTCAGGCTCTTCATGTTTTTCAACAACCCTTCATGCTCCTCCTATTTTTCAGACCGTTTCATGCTCCTCATATTTTTGACCCCTTTAGAAGCTCTTCATATTTTTCAAACCTTTACAGGCTCTTCATGTTTTTGAACAACGTTTCATGCTCCTCCTGTTTTTCAGACCGTTTCATGCACCTCATATTTTTGACACCTTTTGAAGCTCTTCATATTTTTAACATCGTTTCAGGCTTTTCATGTTTTTGAACACCGCTTCATGCTCCTCCTATTTTTCAGACCGTTTCATGCTCCTCATGTGTTTCACACCTTTTGAAGCTCTTCATATTTTTCACACTTTTTCAGTCTCTTCATGTTTTTCAACACCGCTTCATGATCCTCCTTTTTTTCAGACCTTTTCATGCTCCTCATGTATTTCACACCTTTTGAAGCTCTTCATATTTTTCACAACTTTTCAGACTCTTCATGTTTTTCAACAATGTTTCATACTCCTCCTATTTTACATACGATTTCATGCTTCTCATATTATTGAGAGCTTTTGAAGCTCTTCTTATATTTCACACCTTTTCAGGCTCTTCATGTTTTTGAACACCGCTTCATGCTCCTCCTATTTTTCAGACCGTTTCAGGCTCCTCATATGTTTGACACTTTTTGAAGCTCCCATATTTTTCACACCTTTTGAAGCTCTTCATATATTTCACACCATTTCAGGCTCTTCATGTTTTTCAACAGCACTTCATTCTCCTCCTATTTTGCAGACCTTTCATGCTTATCTCATTTTTGACACCTTTTGAAGCTCCTCATGTTTTCACACATTTTGAAGCTCTTCATATTTTTCACACGTTCTCAGGCTCTTCATGTTTTTCAACACCGCTTCATGGTCCTTCTGTTTTTCAGACGGTTTCATGCTCCTCATATTTTTGACACCTTTTGAAGCTCTTCATATTTCTCACAGCTTTTCAGGCTCTTCATCTTTTTCCACACCACTTCATGCTTCTCCTATTTTTCAGACCGTTTCATGCTATTCATGTATTTCACACCTTTTGAAGCTCTTCATATATTTCACACCATTTCAGGCTCTTCATGTTTTTCAACAGCACTTCATTCTTCTCCTGTTTTTCAGATCTTTTCATGCTCATCTCATTTTTGACACCTTTTGAAGCTCCTCATGTTTTCAAAACGTTTTGAAGCTCTTCATATTTTTCACACGTTCTCAGGCTCTTCATGTTTTTCAACACAACTTCATGCTCCTCCTATTTTTCAGACCGTATCTGGCTCCTCATATTTTTGACACATTTTGAAGCTCTTCATATTTCTCACACCTTTTCAGGCTCTTCATCTTTTTCCACAACACTTCATGCTTCTCCTATTTTTCAGACAGTTTCATGCTCCTCATATTTTTGACACCTTTTGAAGCTCTTCATATTTTTCACACCTTTTCAGGCTCTTCATTTTTTGAACACCGCTTCATGCTCCTCCTTTTTTTCAGACCGTTTCATGCTCCTCATATTTTTGACACCTTTTGAAGCTCTTCATATTTTTCACACTTTTCAGGCTCTTCATGTTTTTCAATAGCACTTCATGCTCCTCCTATTTTTCAGACCGTTTCATGCTCCTCATATTTTTGACCCCTTTAGAAGCTCTTCATATTTTTCACACCTTTTCAGGCTCTTCATTTTTTTCAACACCACTTCATTCTCCTCCTATTTTTCAGACCGTTTTATGCTCCTGATATTTTTGACACATTTCGAAGCTCCCCATATTTTTCTCACCTTTTGAAGCTCTTCATATTTTTCACACGTTCCGAGGCTCTTCATGTTTTTCAACACCGTTTCATGCTCCTCCTATTTTTCAGACCATTTGATGCTCCTCATATATTTGACACCTTTTGATGCTCTTCATATTTTTCACACCTTTTCAGGCACTTCATATTTTTGAACACAGCTTCATGCTCCTCCTAATTTTCAGTCCGTTTCATGCTCCTGATATTTTTTGACACCTTTTGAAGCTCTTCATGTATTTCACACCTTTTCAGGCTCTTCATTTTTTTCAACACTACTTCATGCTCCTCCTATTTTTCAGACCGTTTCATGCTCATCTCATTTTGACACCTTTTGAAGCTCTTCATATTTTTCACACCTTTTAAAGCTCTTCATGTTTTTCACAGCTTTTCAGGCTCTTCATTTTTTTCAACACTACTTCATGCTCCTCCTATTTTTCAGACCGTTTCATGCTCACCTCATTTTTGACACCTTTTGAAGCTTCTCATATTTTTCACACCTTTTCAGGCTCTTCATGTTTTTGAACAACACTTCTTGCTCCTCATTTTTTGCAGACCGTTTCATACTCCTCTTATTTTTGACACCTTTTGAAGGTCTTCATATTTCTCACACCTTTTCAGGCTCTTCATATTTTTCAAAACCGCTTCATGCTCCTAATATTTTTCAGATCGTTTCATGATCATCTCTTTTTTGACACCTTTTGATGCTTTTCATATTTTTCACACCTTTTCAGGCTCTTCATGTTTCTGAACACCGCTTCATGCTCCTCGTATTTTTCAGACCGTATCATGCTCTTCATACTTTTGACACCTTTTGAAGCTCTTCATATTTCTCACACCTTTTCAGGCTCTTCTCCTTTTTCCACACCACTTCAGGCTTCTCCTATTTTTCAGACCGTTTCATGCTCCTCATGTGTTTCACACCTTTTGAATCTCTTTATGTTTTTCACTCCTTTTCAGGCTCTTCATGTTTTTGATCAGCATTTCATGCTCCTCCTATTTTTCAGACCGTTACATGTTCCTCATATTTTTGACACCTTTTGAAGCTCTTGATATTTTTCACACCTTTGAAGCTCTTCATTTTTTTCACACGTTTTGAGGCTCTTCATGTTTTTCAACACCGCTTCATGCTCCTCCTGTTTTTCAGACCGTTTCAAGCTCCTCATGTATTTCATACCTTTTGAAGCTCTTCATACTTTTCACACCTTTTCTGGCTCTTCATATTTTTCGCACCTTTCCAGGGTCTTCATGTTTTTGAACACCTCTTCATGCTCCTCCTATTTTTCAGACTGTTTAATGCTCCTCATAATTTTGACACTTTTGAAGCTCTTCATATTTTTCACCCCTTTTCAGGCTCTTCATGTTTTTCAACACCGCTTCTTGCTCCTCCTATTTTTCAGACCGTTTCATGCTCCTCAAATTTTTGACGCCTTTTGAAGCTCTTCATATTTTTCACTCCTTTTCAGGCTCTTCATGGTTTTCAACACCACTTCATGCTCCTCCTATTTTTCCAACCGTTTCATGCTCCTCATATTTATGACACCTTATCAAGCTCTTCATATTTTACACACCTTTTCAGGCTGTTCATGTTTTTCAACACCACTGCATGATTCTCCTATTTTTCAGACCGTTTCATGCTCCTCATATTTTTGACACCTTTTGAAGCTCTTCATATTTTTCACACCCTTTCATGTTTTTCAACACCACTTCATGCACCTCCTATTTTTCAGATCGTTTCATGCTCCTCATATTTTTGACACCTTTTCAAGCTCCTCATATATTTCACACCATTTCAGGCTCTTCATGTTTTTCAACACAACTTCATACTCCTCCAATTTATCAGACCGTTTCATGCTCATCTCATTCTTAACACCTTTTGAAGCTCTTCATATTTTACCCACATTTTCAGGCTCTTCAAGTTTTTCACACCTTTTCAGGCCTTCATGTTTTTGAACACCGGTTCATGCTCCTCATATATTTCAGACCGTTTCATGCTCCTCATATTTTTGACACATTTTGAAGCTCTTCGTATTTTTCACACCTTTTCAGGCTCTTCATGTTTTTCAACCCCGCTTCATGCTCCTCCTATTTTTCAGACCGTTTCATGCTCCTCATAATTTTGACACCTTTGAAGCTCTTCATATTTTTCAAACCTTTTCAGGCTCTTCATGTTTTTCAACACGACTTCATGCACCTCCTGTTTTTCAGACCGTTTCATGCTCCTCATATTTTTGACACCTTTTCAAGCTCCTCATATATTTCACACCTTTTCAGGCTCTTCATGTTTATCAACACCACTTCATGCTCCTCCTATTTTTCATACCGTTTCATGCTCATCTCATTTTTGACACCTTTTGAAGATCTTCATATTTTTCACACCTTTTGAAGCTCCTCATATTTTTCACACCTTCTCAGTCTCTTCATGTTTTTGAACACCGGTTCATGCTCCTCCTATTTTTCAGACCGTTTCATGCTTCTCATATTTTTGACAGGTTTTGAAGCTCTTCATATTTTGCACACCTTTTCAACCTCTTCATGGTTTTGAACACCGCTTCATGCTCCTCCTATTTTTCAGACCGTTTCATGCTCATCTCTTTTTTGACAACTTTTGAAGCTCTTCATATTTTTCATACCTTTTGAAGATCTTCATATTTTTCACACGTTTTCGGGCTCTTCATATTTTTCAACACTGCATCATGCTCCTTCTATTTTTCAGATCGTTTCATGCTCCTCATATTTTTGACACCTTTTGAAGCTCCTCATATTTTTCACACCTTTTGAAGCTCTTCATATTTTTCACACGTTCTCAGGTCTTCAAGTTTTTCAGCCCCGCTTCATGCTCCTCCTATTTTTCAGACCGTTCCATGCTCCTCATAATTTGGACACCGTTAGAAGCTCTTCATATATTTGACACCTTTGAAGCTCTTCATATTTTTCACACGTTCTCAGGCTCTTCATGTTTTTCAACCCCGCTTCATGCTCCTCCTATTTTTAAGACCGTTCCATGCTCCTCATAATTTGGACACCGTTAGAAGCTCTTCATATATTTGACACCATTTGAAGCTCTTCATATTTTTCACAACTTTTCAGGCTGTTCATGTTTTGGAACACCGTTTCATGCTCCTCCTATTTTTCAGACCGTTTCATGCTCCTCATGTATTTCAGACCGTTTGAAGCTCTTCATATTTTTCAAACCTTTTCAGGCTCTTCATGTTTTTGAACACCGCTTCATGCTCCTCCTATTATTCACACTTTTTGAAGCTCTTCGTATTTTTCACACCTTTTCAGGCTCTTCATGTTTTTGAAAACCGCTTCATGCTCCTCCTATTTTTCAGAACGTTTAATGTTCCTCATGTATTTCACACCTTTTGAAGCTCTTCATATTTTTCACACATTTTCAGGCTCTTCTTTTTTTTCAACACCGCTTCATGTTCCTACTGTTTTTCAGACTGTTTCATGCTCCTCATAATTTTCACAGCTTTTGACGCTCTTCATATTTTTCACACCTTTTCACGCTCTCCATATTTTTAACACTGCTTCATGCTCCTCCTATTTTTGAGACCGTTTCATGCTCCTCATATTTTTGACACTTTTTGAAGCTCTTCATATTTGTCATACCTTTTAAGGCTCTTCATGTTTTTGAACACTGCTTCATGCTCCTCCTATTTTTCAGACCGTTTCATGATCCTCTCATTTTTCACACCTTTTGAAGCTCTTCATATTTTTCACACTTTTTCAGGCTCTTCATGTTTTTGAACACCGCTTAATGCTCCTCCTATTTTTCAGACCGTTTCTTGCTCATATCATTTTTGACACCTTTTGAAGCTATTCATATTTTTGACACCTTTTGAAGCTCTTCATATTTTTCACACCTTTTCAGGCTCTTCATGTTTTTGAACACCACTTCATGCTCCTCCTATTTGTCAGACCGTTTCATGCTCCTCAAATTTTTGACACCTTTTGAAGCTCTTCATACTGTTCACACCTTTTCAGGCCCTTCATGTTTTTAAACACCACTTTATGCTCCTCCTCTTTGTCAGACCGTTTCATGCTCCTCATATTTTTGACACCTTTTGAAGGTCTTCATAATTTTCACAGCTTTTCAGGCTCTTCATGTTTTTCAACAGCGCCTCATGCTCCTCCAATTTTTCAGAACGTTACATGCTCCTCATATATTTCACACCTTTTGAAGCTCTTCATAATTTTCACACCTTTTCAGGCTCTTCATGTTTTTAAACACCGCTTCATGCTCCTCCTATTTTTCAGACAGTTCCATCCTCCTCATGTATTTCACACCTTTTGAAGCTCTTCATAATTTTCACACCTTTTCAGGCTCTTCATGTTTTTGAACACGACTTCATGCTCCTGCTTTTTTTCAGATCGTTTCATGCCTCTCATATTTTTGATCCCTTTTGAAGCTCTTCATATTCTTCACACCTTTTCAGGCTCTTCATGATTTTCAATACCGCTTCATGATCCTCCTATTTTTCAGACCGTTTCATGCTCATCTCATTTTTAACACCTTTTGAAACTCTTCATGTTTTTCACACCTTTTCAGGCTTTTCATGTTTTTGAACACCGCTTCATGCTCCTCCTATTTTTCACACTTTTTGAAGCTCTTCATATTTTTCACACCTTTTCAGGCTCTTCATGTTTTTGAACACCGTTTCATGCTGCTCCTATTTTTCAGACTCTTTCATGCTCGTCATATTTTTGACACCTTTTGAAGCTCTTCGTATTTTTCACACCTTTTCAGGCTCTTCATGTTTTTGAAAACCGCTTCATGCTCCTCCTATTTTTCACACCTTTTGAAGCTCTTCATATTTTTCACAACTTTTCAGGTTCTTCATGTTTTTCAACTCCGCTCATGCTCCTACTCTTTTTCAGACGGTTTCATGCTCCTCATATTTTTGACACGTTTTGAGGCTCTTCATATTTTTCACACCATTTCAGGCTCTTCTTGTTTTTGAACAACGTTTCATGCTCCTCCAATTTTATAGACCGTTTCATGCTCCTCAAGTATTTCACACCTTTTGAAGCTCTTCATAATTTTCACACCTTTTCAGGCTCTACATGTTTTTCAACACCACTTCATGCTTCTCTTATTTTTCAGACCGATTCATGTTCCTCATATTTTTGACACCTTTTGAAGCTCTTCATTTTTTTCACACCTGTTCAGGCTCTTCATGTTTTTCAACGCCGCTTCATGCTCCTCATCTTTTTCAGACCGTTTCATGCTCCTCAAATTTTTCACACCTTTTGAAGCTCCTCATATTTTTCACAACTTTTCAGGCTCTTCATATTTTTGTTGACCGTTTCATGCTCCTCCTATTTTTCAGACCGTTTCATCCTCCTCATATTTTGACACCTTTTTTAGCTCTTCACATTTTTCACACCTTTTCAGGCTCTTCATGTTTTTCAAAACCGCTTCATGATCCCCCTATATTTCAGACCATTTCATGCTCCTCATATTTTTGATACGTTTTGAAGCCCTTCATATTTTTCACACCTTTTCAGGCTCTTCATGTTTTGAACATCGTTTCTTGCACCTCCAATTTTTCAGAACGTTTCATGCTGCTCATATATTTGACACCTTTTGAAGCTCTTCATCATTTCACAACTTTTCAGGTTCTTCATGTTTTCAACACCACTTCATGCTCCTGCTATATTTCTGACCGTGTCATGCTCCTCATATTTTTGACACCTTTTGAAGACCTTCATATTTTTCACACCTTTTCAGGCTATTCAGGTTTTTCTACACCGCTTCATGCTCCTCCTATTTTTGACACCTTTTGGAGCTCTTCATATATTTCACGCATTTTCAGGCTCTTCACGATTTGAAAAGCGTTTCATGCTCCTCCTACTTTTCAGACCGTTTCATGCTCCTCATATTTTTGAAACCTTTTGAAGTGCTTCATATTTTTCACATCTTTTGAGGCTCTTCATGTTTTTCAAAACCGCTTCATGCTGCTCCTATTTTTCGGACTGTTTCATGCTCCTCATATTTCTGACACCTTTTGAAGCTCTTCATATTTTTCACACCATTTCAGGCTCTTCATGTTTTTGAACACTGTTTCCTGCTCCTACTATTTTTCAGACTGTTCATGCTCCTCATATTTTTGTCACCTTTTGAAGCTCTTCATATTTTTCACACCTTTTCAGGTTCTTCATGTTTTTCAACACCGATTCATGTTCCTCCTATTGTTCAGACCGTTTCATGCTCCTCACATTTTTGACACCTTTTGAAGCTCTTCATATATTTCACAACTTTTCAGGCTTTTCATGTTTTTGAACACTGTTTCATGCTCCTCATATTTTTGACACCTTTTGAAGCTCTTCATATTTTTCACACCGTTTCTTGCTCCTCATATTTTTCAGACCGTTTCATTCTCCTCCAATTTTTAACATATTTTGAAGCTCTTCATAGATTTCACAACTTTTCAGGGTTTTCATGTTTTTGAACACCGTTTCATGCTCCTCATATTTTTCAGACCGTTTCATGCTCCTCGTTTTTCTGACACGTTGTGAAGCTCTTCATATTTTTCAAAGCTTTTCATGCTGTTCATGTTTTTCAACACCCTTTCATGCTCCTCCTATTTTTGAGACCGTTTCATGCTCCTTGTATTTCTGACACCTTGTGAAGATCTTCATATTTTTCACACCTTTTCAGGCGCTTCCTGTTTTTCAACACCGCTTCATGCTCCTCCTATTTTTCAGACTGTTTCATGCTCCTCATATTTTTGACACCTTTTGAAGCTCTTCATATTTTTCACATCTTTTCAGGCTCTTCATGTTTTTGAACTCCTTTTCAGGCTCCTCCTCTTGTTCAGACCATTTCATGCTCCTCATATTTTTGACACATTTTGAAGCTTCATATTTTTCACACCTTTTCAGGCGCTTCCTGTTTTTCAACACTGCTTCATGCTCCTCCTATTTTTCAGACCGTTTCATGCTCCTCATATTTTTGACACCTTTTGAAGCTCTTCATATTTTTCACACATTTTCAGGCTCGTCATATTTTTCAACACGGCTTCAGGCTCCTCCTATTTTTCAGATCGTTTCATGCTCCTTTTATTTTTGACACCTTTGAAGCTCTTCGTATATTTCACACATTTTCAGGCTATATATGTTTTTCAACATCGCATCATGCTGCTCCTATTTTTCATACCGTTTCATGCTCCTCACATTTTTCACACATTTTGAAGCTTTTCATATTTTTCACAGCTTTTCAGGCTCTTCATGTTTTTCAACACCGCTTCATGCTACTCCTATTTTTCAGACCGTTTCATGCTCCTCATATTTTTGACACCTTTTGAAGCTCTTCATATATTTCACACCTTCAGGCTCTTCATGTTTTTCAACACCGCTTCATGATCCTCCTTTTTTTCAGACCGTGTCATGCTCCTCATTTTTTTGATAATTTTGAAGCTCTTCATATTTTTCACACCTTTTCAGGCTCCTCATGTTTTTCAACAACGCTTCATGCTCCTCCTATTTTTCAGACCGTTTAATGCTCCTCATATTTTTAACACCATTTGAAGCTCTTCATATTTTTTCACACGTTTTCATGCTCGTCATATTTTTCAACATGGCTTCAGGCTCCTCCTATTTTTCAGATCGTTTCATGCTCCTCTTATTTTTGACACCTTTGAAGCTCTTCGTACATTTCACACATTTTCAGGCTATACATGTTTTTCAACATCGCATCATGCTGCTCCTATTTTTCATACCGTTTCATGCTCCTCACATTTTTCACACATTTTGAAGCTTTTCATATTTTTCACAGCTTTTCAGGCTCTTCATGTTTTTCAAAACCGCTTCATGCTACTCCTATTTTTCAGACCGTTTCATGCTCCTCATATTTTTGACACCTTTTGAAGCTCTTCATGTATTTCACACCTTTTCTTGCTCTTCCTGAATTTCAACACAGCTTAATGCTCCTCCTATTTTTCAGACCCTTTCATGCTCCTCATATATTTGCCACCTTTTCAAGCTCTTCATATTTTTCAAACCTTTTCAGGCTCTTCATGTTTTTGATCAGCATTTCATGCTCCTCCTATTTTTCAGACCGTTACATGTTCCTCATATTTTTGACACATTTTGAAGCTCTTGATATTTTTCACACCTTTGAAGTTCTTCATTTTTTTCACACGTTTTGAGGCTCTTCATGTTTTTCAACACCGCTTCATGCTCCTCCTGTTTTTCAGACCGTTTCAAGCTCCTCATGTATTTCATACCTTTTGAAGCTCTTCATACTTTTCACACCTTTTCTGGCTCTTCATATTTTTCGCATCTTTCCAGGGTCTTCATGATTTTGAACACCTCTTCATGCTCCTCCTATTTTTCAGACTGTTTAATGCTCCTCATAATTTTGACACTTTTGAAGCTCTTCATATTTTTCACCCCTTTTCAGGCTCTTCATGTTTTTCAACACCGCTTCTTGCTCCTCCTATTTTTCAGACCGTTTCATGCTCCTCAAATTTTTGACGCCTTTTGAAGCTCTTCATATTTTTCACTCCTTTTCAGGCTCTTCATGGTTTTCAACACGACTTCATGCTCCTCCTATTTTTCCAACCGTTTCATGCTCCTCATATTTATGACACCTTATCAAGCTCTTCATATTTTACACACCTTTTCAGGCTGTTCATGTTTTTCAACACCACTGCATGATTCTCCTATTTTTCAGACTGTTTCATGCTCCTCATATTTTTGACACCTTTTGAAGCTCTTCATATTTTTCACACCCTTTCATGTTTTTCAACACCACTTCATGCACCTCCTATTTTTCAGACCGTTTCATGCTCCTCATATTTTTGACACCTTTTCAAGCTCCTCATATATTTCACACCTTTTCAGGCTCTTCATGTTTATCAACACCACTTCATGCTCCTCCTATTTTTCATACCGTTTCATGCTCATCTCATTTTTGACACCTTTTGAAGATCTTCATATTTTTCACACCTTTTGAAGCTCCTCATATTTTTCACACCTTTTCAGTCTCTTCATGTTTTTGAACGCCGGTTTATGCTCCTCCTATTTTTAAGACCGTTTCATGCTTCTCATATTTTTGACAGGTTTTGAAGCTCTTCATATTTTGCACACCTTTTCAGGCTCTTCATGGTTTTGAACACCGCTTCATGCTCCTCCTATTTTTCAGACCGTTTCATGCGCATCTCTTTTTTGACAACTTTTGAAGCTCTTCATATTTTTCATACCTTTTGAAGATCTTCATATTTTTCACACGTTTTCGGGCTCTTCATATTTTTCAACACTGCATCATGCTCCTTCTATTTTTCAGATCGTTTCATGCTCCTCATATTTTTGACACCTTTTGAAGCTCCTCATATTTTTCACACCTTTTGAAGCTCTTCATATTTTTCACACGTTCTCAGGCTCTTCAAGTTTTTCAGCCCCGCTTCATGCTCCTCCTATTTTTAAGACCGTTCCATGCTCCTCATAATTTGGACACCGTTAGAAGCTCTTCATATATTTGACACCTTTGAAGCTCTTCATATTTTTCACACGTTCTCAGGCTCTTCATGTGTTTCAACCCCGCTTCATGCTCCTCCTATTTTTCAGACCGTTTCATGCTCCTCATAATTTGGACACCGTTTGAAGCTCTTCATATATTTGACACCTTTGAAGCTCTTCATATTTATCACATTTTTGAACCTCTTCATATTTTTCACACCTTTTCAGGCTCTTCATGGTTTGAACACCGCTTCATGCTCCTCCTATTTTTGAGACCGATTCTTGCTCCTCATATATTTAACACCTTTTGAAGCTCTTCATATTTTTTCACACTTTTTCAGGCTCTTCATGTTTTTCAACATCGCTTCATGCTCCTCCAGTTTTTCAGACCGTTTCAAGCTCATGTCATTTTTGACACCTTTTGAAGCTCTTCATATTTTTCACACCTTTTCAGGCTCTTCATGTTTTTCAACACCACTTCATGCGCCTCCTATTTTTCAGATTGTTTCATGCTCCTCATATTTTTGACACATTTTCAAGCTCCTCATATATTTCACACCTTTTCAGGCTCTTCATCATATTCAACACCACTTCATGCTCCTCCTATTTTCCAGACCGTTTCATTGTTCTCTTATTTTTGACACCTTTAGAAGGTCTTCATATTTTTCACAACTTTTCAGGCTCTTCATGTTTTTCAACACAGCTTCATGCTCCTCCAATTTTTCAGATAGTTTCATTTCTCTCATGTATTTCACACCTTTTGAAGCTCTTCATATTTTTCACATGTTCTCAGGCTCTTCATGTTTTTGAACACCGCTTCATGCTCCTCCTATTTTTCAGACCGTTTCATGCTCCTGATATTTTTCACACCTTTTGATGCTCTTCATATTTTTCACACCTTTTCAGGCTATTCATGTTTTGGAACACCGTTTCATGCTCCTCCTATTTTTCAGACCTTTTCATGCTCCTCCTAATTTTGACACCTTTTGAAGCTCTTCATATTTTTCACAACTTTTCAGTCTGTTCATGTTTTGGAACACTGTTTCATGCTCCTCCTATTTTTCAGACCGTTTCATGCTCCTCATGTATTTCAGACCGTTTGAAGCTCTTCATATTTTTCAAACCTTTTCAGGCTCTTCATGTTTTTGAACACCGCTTCATGCTCCTCCTATTATTCACACTTTTTGAAGCTCTTCGTATTTTTCACACCTTTTCAGGCTCTTCATGTTTTTGAAAACCGCTTCATGCTCCTCCTAATTTTCAGAACGTTTAATGTTCCTCATGTATTTCACACCTTTTGAAGCTCTTCATATTTTTCACACATTTTCAGGCTCTTCTTCTTTTTCAACACCGCTTCATGCTCCTACTATTTTTCAGACTGTTTCATGCTCCTCATAATTTTCACAGCTTTTGAAGCTCTTCATATTTTTCACACCTTTTCACGCTCTCCATATTTTTAACACCGCTTCATGCTCCTCCTATTTTTTAGACCGTTTCATGGTCCTCATATTTTTGACACTTTTTGAAGCTCTTCATATTTGTCATACCTTTTAAGGCTCTTCATGTTTTTGAACACTGCTTCATGCTCCTCCTATTTTTCAGACCGTTTCATGATCCTCTCATTTTTCACACCTTTTGAAGCTCTTCATATTTTTCACACTTTTTCAGGCTCTTCATGTTTTTGAACACCGCTTAATGCTCCTCCTATTTTTCAGACCGTTTCATGCTCATATCATTTTTGACACCTTTTGAAGCTATTCATATTTTTGACACCTTTTGAAGCTCTTCATATTTTTCACACCTTTTCAGGCTCTTCATGTTTTTGAACACCACTTCATGCTCCTCCTCTTTGTCAGACCGTTTCATGCTCCTCATATTTTTGACACCTTTTGAAGATCTTCATAATTTTCACAGCTTTTCAGGCTCTTCATGTTTTTCAACAGCGCCTCATGCTCCTCCAATTTTTCAGAACGTTACATGCTCCTCATATATTTCACACCTTTTGAAGCTCTTCATAATTTTCACACCTTTTCAGGCTCTTCATGTTTTTAAACACCGCTTCATGCTCCTCCTATTTTTCAGACAGTTCCATGCTCCTCATGTATTTCACACCTTTTGAAGCTCTTCATAATTTTCACACCTTTTCAGGCTCTTCATGTTTTTGAACACGACTTCATGCTCCTGCTTTTTTTCAGATCGTTTCATGCCTCTCATATTTTTGATCCCTTTTGAAGCTCTTCATATTCTTCACACCTTTTCAGGCTCTTCATGATTTCAATACCGCTTCATGATCCTCCTATTTTTCAGACCGTTTCATGCTCATCTCATTTTTAACACCTTTTTGAAACTCTTCATGTTTTTCACACCTTTTCAGGCTTTTCATGTTTTTGAACACCGCTTCATGCTCCTCCTATATTTCACACTTTTTGAAGCTCTTCATATTTTTCACACCTTTTCAGTCTCTTCATGTTTTTGAACACCGTTTCATGCTGCTCCTATTTTTCAGACTCTTTCATGCTCGTCATATTTTTGACACCTTTTGAAGCTCTTCGTATTTTTCACACCTTTTCAGGCTCTTCATGTTTTTGAAAACCGCTTCATGCTCCTCCTATTTTTCACACCTTTTGAAGCTCTTCATATTTTTCACACCTTTTCAGGTTCTTCATGTTTTTCAACTCCGCTCATGCTCCTACTCTTTTTCAGACCGTTTCATGCTCCTCATATTTTTGACACGTTTTGAGGCTCTTCATATTTTTCACACCATTTCAGGCTCTTCTTGTTTTTGAACAACGTTTCATGCTCCTCCTATTTTTCAGACCGTTTCATGCTCATCTCATTTTTGACACCTTTTGAAGATCTTCATATTTTTCACACCTTTTGAAGCTCCTCATATTTTTCACACCTTTTCAGTCTCTTCATGTTTTTGAACACCGGTTTATGCTCCTCCTATTTTTAAGACCGTTTCATGCTTCTCATATTTTTGACAGGTTTTGAAGCTCTTCATATTTTGCACACCTTTTCAGGCTCTTCATGGTTTTGAACACCGCTTCATGCTCCTCCTATTTTTCAGACCGTTTCATGCGCATCTCTTTTTTGACAACTTTTGAAGCTCTTCATATTTTTCATACGTTTTGAAGATCTTCATATTTTTCACACGTTTTCGGGCTCTTCATATTTTTCAACACTGCATCATGCTCCTTCTATTTTTCAGATCGTTTCATGCTCCTCATATTTTTGACACCTTTTGAAGCTCCTCATATTTTTCACACCTTTTGAAGCTCTTCATATTTTTCACACGTTCTCAGGCTCTTCAAGTTTTTCAGCCCCGCTTCATGCTCCTCCTATTTTTCAGACCGTTCCATGCTCCTCATAATTTGGACACCGTTAGAAGCTCTTCATATATTTGACACCTTTGAAGCTCTTCATATTTTTCACACGTTCTCAGGCTCTTCATGTGTTTCAACCCCGCTTCATGCTCCTCCTATTTTTCAGACCGTTTCATGCTCCTCATAATTTGGACACCGTTTGAAGCTCTTCATATATTTGACACCTTTGAAGCTCTTCATATTTATCACATTTTTGAACCTCTTCATATTTTTCACACCTTTTCAGGCTCTTCATGGTTTGAACACCGCTTCATGCTCCTCCTATTTTTGAGACCGATTCTTGCTCCTCATATATTTAACACCTTTTGAAGCTCTTCATATTTTTCAAACCTTTTCAGGCTCTTCATGTTTTTGAACACCGCTTCATGCTCCTCCTATTTTTCAGACCGTTTCATGCTCCTCATGTATTTCAGACCGTTTGAAGCTCTTCATATTTTTCAAACCTTTTCAGGCTCTTCATGTTTTTGAACACCGCTTCATGCTCCTCCTATTATTCACACTTTTTGAAGCTCTTCGTATTTTTCACACCTTTTCAGGCTCTTCATGTTTTTGAAAACCGCTTCATGCTCCTCCTAATTTTCAGAACGTTTAATGTTCCTCATGTATTTCACACCTTTTGAAGCTCTTCATATTTTTCACACATTTTCAGGCTCTTCTTCTTTTTCAACACCGCTTCATGCTCCTACTATTTTTCAGACTGTTTCATGCTCCTCATAATTTTCACAGCTTTTGACGCTCTTCATATTTTTCACACCTTTTCACGCTCTCCATATTTTTAACACCGCTTCATGCTCCTCCTATTTTTTAGACCGTTTCATGCTCCTCATATTTTTGACACTTTTTGAAGCTCTTCATATTTGTCATACCTTTTCAGGCTCTTCATGTTTTTGAACACTGCTTCATGCTCCTCCTATTTTTCAGACCGTTTCATGATCCTCTCATTTTTCACACCTTTTGAAGCTCTTCATATTTTTCACACTTTTTCAGGCTCTTCATGTTTTTGGACACCGCTTAATGCTCCTCCTATTTTTCAGACCGTTTCATGCTCATATCATTTTTGACACCTTTTGAAGCTATTCATATTTTTGACACCTTTTGAAGCTCTTCATATTTTTCACACCTTTTCAGGCTCTTCATGTTTTTGAACACCACTTCATGCTCCTCCTATTTTTCAGATCGTTTCATGCTCCTCAAATTTTTGACACCTTTTGAAGCTCTTCATACTGTTCACACCTTTTCAGGCCCTTCAAGTTTTTAAACACCTCTTTATGCTCCTCCTCTTTGTCAGACCGTTTCATGCTCCTCATATTTTTGACACCTTTTGAAGATCTTCATAATTTTCACAGCTTTTCAGGCTCTTCATGTTTTTCAACAGCGCCTCATGCTCCTCCAATTTTTCAGAACGTTACATGCTCCTCATATATTTCACACCTTTTGAAGCTCTTCATAATTTTCACACCTTTTCAGGCTCTTCATGTTTTTAAACACCGCTTCATGCTCCTCCTATTTTTCAGACAGTTCCATGCTCCTCATGTATTTCACACCTTTTGAAGCTCTTCATAATTTTCACACCTTTTCAGGCTCTTCATGTTTTTGAACACGACTTCATGCTCCTGCTTTTTTTCAGATCGTTTCATGCCTCTCATATTTTTGATCCCTTTTGAAGTTCTTCATATTCTTCACACCTTTTCAGGCTCTTCATGTTTTTCAATACCGCTTCATGATCCTCCTATTTTTCAGACCGTTTCATGCTCATCTCATTTTTAACACCTTTTTGAAACTCTTCATGTTTTTCACACCTTTTCAGGCTTTTCATGTTTTTGAACACCGCTTCATGCTCCTCCTATATTTCACACTTTTTGAAGCTCTTCATATTTTTCACACCTTTTCAGTCTCTTCATGTTTTTGAACACCGTTTCATGCTGCTCCTATTTTTCAGACTCTTTCATGCTCGTCATATTTTTGACACCTTTTGAAGCTCTTCGTATTTTTCACACCTTTTCAGGCTCTTCATGTTTTTGAAAACCGCTTCATGCTCCTCCTATTTTTCACACCTTTTGAAGCTCTTCATATTTTTCACACCTTTTCAGGTTCTTCATGTTTTTCAACTCCGCTCATGCTCCTACTCTTTTTCAGACCGTTTCATGCTCCTCATATTTTTGACACGTTTTGAGGCTCTTCATATTTTTCACACCATTTCAGGCTCTTCTTGTTTTTGAACAACGTTTCATGCTCCTCCAATTTTATAGACCGTTTCATGCTCCTCAAGTATTTCACACCTTTTGAAGCTCTTCATAATTTTCACACCTTTTCAGGCTCTACATGTTTTTCAACACCACTTCATGCTTCTCTTATTTTTCAGACCGATTCATGTTCCTCATATTTTTGACACCTTTTGAAGCTCTTCATTTTTTTCACACCTGTTCAGGCTCTTCATGTTTTTCAACGCCGCTTCATGCTCCTCATCTTTTTCAGACCGTTTCATGCTCCTCATATTTTTCACACCTTTTGAAGCTCCTCATATTTTTCACAACTTTTCAGGCTCTTCATATTTTTGTTGACCGTTTCATGCTCCTCCTATTTTTCAGACCGTTTCATCCTCCTCATATTTTGACACCTTTTTAAGCTCTTCACATTTTTCACACCTTTTCAGGCTCTTCATGTTTTTCAAAACCGCTTCATGATCCCCTTATATTTCAGACCATTTCATGCTCCTCATATTTTTGATACGTTTTGAAGCCCTTCATATTTTTCACACCTTTTCAGGCTCTTCATGTTTTGAACATCGTTTCTTGCACCTCCAATTTTTCAGAACGTTTCATGCTGCTCATATATTTGACACCTTTTGAAGCTCTTCATCATTTCACAACTTTTCAGGTTCTTCATGTTTTCAACACCACTTCATGCTCCTGCTATATTTCTGACCGTGTCATGCTCCTCATATTTTTGACACCTTTTGAAGACCTTCATATTTTTCACACCTTTTCAGGCTATTCAGGTTTTTCTACACCGCTTCATGCTCCTCCTATTTTTGACACCTTTTGGAGCTCTTCATATATTTCACGCATTTTCAGGCTCTTCACGATTTGAAAAGCGTTTCATGCTCCTCCTACTTTTCAGACCGTTTCATGCTCCTCATATTTTTGAAACCTTTTGAAGTGCTTCATATTTTTCACATCTTTTGAGGCTCTTCATGTTTTTCAAAACCGCTTCATGCTGCTCCTATTTTTCGGACTGTTTCATGCTCCTCATATTTCTGACACCTTTTGAAGCTCTTCATATTTTTCACACCATTTCAGGCTCTTCATGTTTTTGAACACTGTTTCCTGCTCCTACTATTTTTCAGACTGTTCATGCTCCTCATATTTTTGTCACCTTTTGAAGCTCTTCATATTTTTCACACCTTTTCAGGTTCTTCATGTTTTTCAACACCGATTCATGTTCCTCCTATTGTTCAGACCGTTTCATGCTCCTCACATTTTTGACACCTTTTGAAGCTCTTCATATATTTCACAACTTTTCAGGCTTTTCATGTTTTTGAACACTGTTTCATGCTCCTCATATTTTTGTCACCTTTTGAAGCTCTTCATATTTTTCACACCTTTTCAGGTTCTTCATGTTTTTCAACACCGATTCATGTTCCTCCTATTGTTCAGACCGTTTCATGCTCCTCACATTTTTGACACCTTTTGAAGCTCTTCTTAGATTTCACAACTTTTCAGGGTTTTCATGTTTTTGAACACCGTTTCATGCTCCTCATATTTTTCAGACCGTTTCATGCTCCTCGTTTTTCTGACACGTTGTGAAGCTCTTCATATTTTTCAAAGCTTTTCATGCTGTTCATGTTTTTCAACACCCTTTCATGCTCCTCCTATTTTTGAGACCGTTTCATGCTCCTTGTATTTCTGACACCTTTTGAAGCTCTTCATATTTTTTCACACCTTTTCATGCTCGTGATATTTTTCAACACGGCTTCAGGCTCCTCCTATTTTTCAGATCGTTTCATGCTCCTCTTATTTTTGACACCTTTGAAGCTCTTCGTATATTTCACACATTTTCAGGCTATACATGTTTTTCAACATCGCATCATGCTGCTCCTATTTTTCATACCGTTTCATGCTCCTCACATTTTTCACACATTTTGAAGCTTTTCATATTTTTCACAGCTTTTCAGGCTCTTCATGTTTTTCAAAACCGCTTCATGCTACTCCTATTTTTCAGACCATTTCATGCTCCTCATATTTTTGACACCTTTTGAAGCTCTTCATGTATTTCACACCTTTTCATGCTCTTCCTGAATTTCAACACAGCTTAATGCTCCTCCTATTTTTCAGACCGTTTCATGCTCCTCATATATTTGCCACCTTTTCAAGCTCTTCATATTTTTCAAACCTTTTCAGGCTCTTCATGTTTTTGAACACGGTCTGTTGCTCCTCCTATTTTTCAGACCGTTTCATGCTCCTCATATTTTTGACATCCTTTGAATCTCTTCACATTTTTCACACCTTTTCAGGCTCTTCATGGTTTTGAACACCATTTCATGCTCCTCCTATTTTTCAGTCCGTTTCATGCTCCTCATATTTTTGACACCTTTTGAAGCTCTTCATATTTTTCACACCTTTTCAGGCTCTTCATGTTTTTGAACACCGTTTCATGCTCCTCCTATTTTTCAGACCGTTTCATGATCATCTCATTTTTGACACCTTTTGAAGCACTTCATAATTTTCACACCTTTTGAAGCTCTTCATATTTTTGACACCTTTTGAAGCTCTTCATATATTTCACACCTTTTCAGGCTCTTCACGATTTTCAACACCACTTCATGCTTCTTCTATTTTTCATACCGTTTCATGCTCATCTCATTTTTGACACCTTTTGAAGGTCTTCATATTTTTCGCAACTTTTGAAGCTCTTCATATTTTTCACACGTTTTCAGGCCCTTCTTTTTTGTCAACACCGCTTCATGCTCCTCCTATTTTTCAGACCGCTTCATGCGCCTCATGTATTTCACACCTTGTGAAGCTGTTCATATTTTTCACACCTTTTCTGGTTCTTCATGTTTTTCAACACCGCTTCATGCTCCTCCTATTTTTCAGACCGTTTCATGCTCCTCTTCTATTTCACACCTTTTGAAGCTCTTCATATGTTTCACACCTTTTCGGCTCTTCAAGTTTTTGGACAACGTTTCATGCTGCTCCTATTTTTCAAACCGTTTCATGGTCCTCATAATTTTGACACCTTTTGAAGCTCCTCATGTATTTGACACTTTTTGAAGCTCTTCATATATTTCACACTTTTTCAGGCTCTTCATGTTTTACAACACGAATTCCTGCTCCTCCTATTTTTCAGACCGTTTCATGATCATCTCATTTTTGACACCTTTTGAAGCTCTTCATAATTTTCACACCTTTTGAAGCTCTTCATATTTTTCACACCTTTTGAAGCTCTTCATATTTTTCACAGCTTTTCAGGCTCTTCATGTTTTTGAACACCGTTTCATGCTCCTCCTATTTTTCAGACCGTTTCATGCTCCTCATATTTTTGACACCTTTTGAAGCTCTTCATATTTTTCACACAACTTCAGGCTCTTGATGTTTTTGAACACCGCTTCATGCTCCTCCTATATTTCAGACCGTTTCATGCTCCTCATATATTTCACACATTTTGAAGCTCTTCATATTTTTCACACATTTTCAGGCTCTTCAGTTTTTTTAACACCGCTTCATGCTCCTCTCATTTTTCAGACCGTTTCATGCTCCTCATATTGTTGACACCTTTTGAAGCTCTTCATATTTTTCACACTTTTTAGGCTCTTCAGGTGTTTCAACACCGCTTCATGATCCTCCTATTTTTCAGATCGTTTCATGTTCCTCATATTTTTGACACCTTTTGAAGCTCGTCGTATTTTTCACACGTTTTCAGGCTCTTCATGTTTTTCAACAGCACTTCATGTTCTCCTATTTTCAGACCGTTTCATGCTCATCTCATTTTTGACACCTTTTGAAGCTCTTCATATTTTTCACACCTTTTGAAGCTCTTCATATTTTTCACACGTTTTCAGGCTCTTCATGTTTTTCAACACCGCTTCATGCTCCTCCTATTTTTCAGAGCGTTTCATGCTCCTCATATTTTTGACAGCTTTTGAGGCTCTTCATATTTTTCACATCTTTTCATGCTCTTCATGTTTTTCAACACCGCTTCATGCTCCTCCTATTTTTCAGACCGTTTCATGCTCCTCATGTATTTCACACCTTTTGAAGCTCTTAATATTTTTCACACCTTTTCAGGCTCTTCATGTTTTTGAACACCATTTCATGCTGCTCCTATTTTTCAATCCGTGCACGCTTCTCCTATTTTTCAGACTGTTTCATGTAACGCTTATTATTGACACCTTTTGAAACTCTTTATATTTGTCTCAAATTTTCAGGCTCTTCATGTTTTTCAACACCGTGTCATGCTCTTCCTATTTTTCAGACTGTTCACGCTCCTCCTATTTTTCAGACTGTTTCATGCAACGCTTATTATTGACACCTTTTGAAACTCTTTATATTTGGCACACCGTTTCAGGCTCTTCCTATTTTTCAGACCGTTTCATGCTCCTCCTATTTTTCAGACCATTTCATGCTCCCCATTTTTTTGACATCTTTGAATCTCTTCATATTTTTCACACCTTTGAAGCTCTTCATATTTTTCACACGTTTTCAGTCTCTTCATGTTTTTCAACACCGCTTCATGCTCCTCTTATTTTTCAGACCGTTTCATGCTCCTCATATTTTTGACACGTTTTGAGGCTCTTCATATATTTCACACATTTTCAGGCTCTTCATGTTTTTGAACACCGTTTCATGTTGCTCCTATTTTTTCAGACCGTTTCATGCTCCTCATATTTTTGACACAATTTGAAGCTCTTCATATTTTTCACTCCTTTTCAGGCTCTTCATGTGTTTCAACACCGGTTCATGATCCTCCTATTTTTCAGACCGTTTCATGCTCCTCATATTTTTCACACCTTTTGAAGCTCTTCATATATTTCACACTTTTTCATTTTCTTCATGTTTTTGAACAACGCTTCATGCTCCTCATATTTTTCAGACCTTTTCATGCTCTTCCTATTTTTCAGACCGTTTCATGCTCCTCATATTTTTGACACCTTTGAAGTTCTTCATATATTTCACACTTTTTCAGGCTCTTCAAGTTTTTCAAGACCACTTCATGCTCCTCCTGTTTTTTAGACCGTTTCATGCTCATCTCATTTATGACACCTTTTGAACCTCTTCATATTTTCACACCTTTTGAAGCTTTTCATATTTTTCACACGTTTTCAGGCCCTTCATGTTTTTCAACACCGTTTCATGTTCCTCGTATTTTTCAGACGGTTTCATGCTTCTCATATTTTGAAACCTTTTGAAGCTCTTCAAATTTTTCACACCTTTTCAGGCTCTTCATGTTTTGAACACCGCTTCATGCTCCTCCTATTTTTTACACTTTTGAAGCTCCTCATATTTTTCACACCTTTTCAGTCTCTTCATGTTTTTCAACACCGTTTCATGCTCCTCCCATTTTTCAGACCGTTTCATGCTCCTCATATATTTGACACCTTTTCAAGCTCTTCATATTTTTCACAACTTTTCAGGCTCTTCATTTGTTTGAACACCGGTTTATGCTCCGCCTATTTTTCAGACTGTTTCATGCTCCTCATATTTTTGATACCTTTGAAGCTCTTCATATATTTCACACCGTTTCAGGCTCTTCATTTGTTTGAACACCGCTTCATGCTCCTCCTATTTTTCAGACTGTTTCATGCTCCTCATATGTTTGACACCTTTTGAAGCTCTTCATATTGTTAACACCTTTTCACGCTCTTCATTTTTTTGAACACCACTTCATGCTCCTCCTATTTTTCAGACTGTTTTATGCTCATTTCTTTTTTGACACCTTTTAAAACTCTTCATATTTTTCACACCATTTGAAACTCTTCATATTTTTCCACGTTTTCAAGCTCTTCATGTTTTTCAACACCACTTCAGCCTCCTCCTATTTTTCAGACCGTTTCATGGTCGTCATATTTTTGACACGTTTTGAAGCTCTTTATATTTTTCACACCTTTTCAGGCTCTTCATGTTTTTAAACACCGCTTCATGCTCCTCCTATTTTTCAGACCGTTTCATACTCATCTCATTTTTTACACCTTTTTAAGCTCTTCATATTTTTCACACCTTTTAAGGATCTTCATTTTTTTCACACCTTTTCAGGCTCTTCATGTTTTTGAACACAGCTTCATGCTCCTCCTATTTTCAGACCTTTTCATGCTCCTCATATTTTTGACACCTTTTGAAGCTCTTCCTAGTTTTGACGCCATTTCAGGCTCTTCATGTTTTTCAACACCACTTCATGCTCCTCCTATTTTTCAGACCGTTTCATGCTCCTCATATTTTTCACACCTCTTGAAGCTCTTCATATTTTTCACACATTTTCAGGCTCTTCATGTTTTTGAACACCGCTTCATTTTCCTCCTATTTTTCATACCGGTTCATGCTCGTCATGTATTTCACACCTTTTGAAGCTCTTTATATTTTTCACCCCTTTTCAGGCTCTCATGATTTTGAACACAGATTCATGCTCCTCCTATTTTTCAGACCGTTTCATGCTACTCTCATTTTTGACACCGTTTGAAGCGCTTCATATTTTTGACACCTTTTGAAGCTCTTCTTATTTTTCACACCTTTTCAGCCTATTCATGTTTTTCAACACGCTTCATGCTATTCCTATTTTTCAGACCGTTTCATGCTCCTCATAATTTTGACACCTTTGAAGCTCTTCATATATTTCACTCCTTTTCAGGCTCTTCATGTTTCTGACCACCACTTCAAGCTCGTCCTTTTTTTCAGACCTTTAAATGCTCATGTCATTTTTGACACCTTTTGAAGGTCTTCATATTTTTCACACCTTTTGAAGCTCTTCATATTTTTCACACGTTTTCAGGCCCTTCTTTTTTTTCAACACCGCTTCATGCTCCTCCTATTTTTCAGACCGCTTCATGCGCCTCATGTATTTCACACCTTGTGAAGCTGTTCATATTTTTCACACCTTTCCTGGTTCTTCATGTTTTTCAACACCGCTTCATGCTCCTCCTATTTTTCAGACCGTTTCATGCTCCTCTTCTATTTCACACCTTTTGAAGCTCTTCATATGTTTCACACCTTTTCGGCTCTTCAAGTTTTTGGACAACGTTTCATGCTGCTCCTATTTTTCAAACCGTTTCATGGTCCTCATAATTTTGACACCTTTTGAAGCTCCTCATGTATTTGACACTTTTTGAAGCTCTTCATATATTTCACACTTTTTCAGGCTCTTCATGTTTTACAACACGACTTCCTGCTCCTCCTATTTTTCAGACCGTTTCATGATCATCTCATTTTTGACACCTTTTGAAGGTCTTCATAATTTTCACACCTTTTGAAGCTCTTCATATTTTTCACACCTTTTGAAGCTCTTCATATTTTTCACAGCTTTTCAGGCTCTTCATGTTTTTGAACACCGTTTCATGCCTCTCCTATTTTTCAGACCGTTTCATGCTCCTCATATTTTTGACACCTTTTGAAGCTCTTCATATCTTTCACACAACTTCAGGCTCTTGATGTTTTTGAACACCGCTTCATGCTCCTCCTATATTTCAGACCGTTTCATGCTCCTCATTTATTTCACACATTTTGAAGCTCTTCATATTTTTCACACATTTTCAGGCTCTTCAGTTTTTTTAACACCGCTTCATGCTCCTCTCATTTTTCAGACCGTTTCATGCTCCTCATATTGTTGACACCTTTTGAAGCTCTTCATATTTTTCACACTTTTTAGGCTCTTCAGGTGTTTCAACACCGCTTCATGATCCTCCTATTTTTCAGACCGTTTCATGTTCCTCATATTTTTGACACCTTTTGAAGCTCGTCGTATTTTTCACACGTTTTCAGGCTCTTCATGTTTTTCAACACCACTTCATGCTCCTCCTATTTTTCAGACCATTTCATGCTCCTCATATTTTTGACACCTTTTGAAGCTCTTCATATATTTCACACCTTTTCAGGCTCTTCATGTTTTTCAACAGCACTTCTTGTTCTCCTATTTTCAGACCGTTTCATGCTCATCTCATTTTTGACACCTTTTGAAGCTCTTCATATTTTTCACACCTTTTGAAGCTCTTCATATTTTTCACACGTTTTCAGGCTCTTCATGTTTTTCAACACCGCTTCATGCTCCTCCTATTTTTCAGAGCGTTTCATGCTCCTCATATTTTTGACAGCTTTTGAGGCTCTTCATATTTTTCACATCTTTTCATGCTCTTCATGTTTTTCAACACCGCTTCATGCTCCTCCTATTTTTCAGACCGTTTCATGCTCCTCATGTATTTCACACCTTTTGAAGCTCTTAATATTTTTCACACCTTTTCAGGCTCTTCATGTTTTTGAACACCATTTCATGCTGCTCCTATTTTTCAATCCGTGCACGCTTCTCCTATTTTTCAGACTGTTTCATGTAACGCTTATTATTGACACCTTTTGAATCTCTTTATATTTGTCACAAATTTTCAGGCTCTTCATGTTTTTCAACACCGTGTCATGCTCTTCCTAATTTTCAGACTGTTCACGCTCCTCCTATTTTTCAGACTGTTTCATGCAACGCTTATTATTGACACCTTTTGAAACTCTTTATATTTGGCACACCGTTTCAGGCTCTTCCTATTTTTCAGACCGTTTCATGCTCCTCCTATTTTTCAGACCATTTCATGCTCCCCATTTTTTTGACATCTTTGAATCTCTTCATATTTTTCACACCTTTGAAGCTCTTCATATTTTTCACACGTTTTCAGTCTCTTCATGTTTTTCAACACCGCTTCATGCTCCTCTTATTTTTCAGACTGTTTCATGCTCCTCATATTTTTGACACGTTTTGAGGCTCTTCATATATTTCACACATTTTCAGGCTCTTCATGTTTTTGAACACCGTTTCATGTTGCTCCTATTTTTTCAGACCGTTTCATGCTCCTCATATTTTTGACACAATTTGAAGCTCTTCATATTTTTCACACCTTTTCAGGCTCTTCATGTGTTTCAACACCGGTTCATGATCCTCCTATTTTTCAGACCGTTTCATGCTCCTCATATTTTTCACACCTTTTGAAGCTCTTCATATATTTCACACTTTTTCAGGCTCTTCAAGTTTTTCAAGACCACTTCATGCTCCTCCTGTTTTTTAGACCGTTTCATGCTCATCTCATTTATGACACCTTTTGAACCTCTTCATATTTTCACACCTTTTGAAGCTTTTCATATTTTTCACACGTTTTCAGGCCCTTCATGTTTTTCAACACCGTTTCATGTTCCTCGTATTTTTCAGACGGTTTCATGCTTCTCATATTTTGAAACCTTTTGAAGCTCTTCAAATTTTTCACACCTTTTCAGGCTCTTCATGTTTTGAACACCGCTTCATGCTCCTCCTATTTTTTTACACTTTTGAAGCTCCTCATATTTTTCACACGTTTTCAGGCCCTTCATGTTTTTCAACACCGTTTCATGTTCCTCGTATTTTTCAGACCGTTTCATGCTCCTCATATTTTTGAAACCTTTTGAAGTGCTTCATATTTTTCACATCTTTTGAGGCTCTTCATGTTTTTCAAAACCGCTTCATGCTGCTCCTATTTTTCGGACTGTTTCATGCTCCTCATATTTCTGACACCTTTTGAAGCTCTTCATATTTTTCACACCATTTCAGGCTCTTCATGTTTTTGAACACTGTTTCCTGCTCCTACTATTTTTCAGACTGTTCATGCTCCTCATATTTTTGTCACCTTTTGAAGCTCTTCATATTTTTCACACCTTTTCAGGTTCTTCATGTTTTTCAACACCGATTCATGTTCCTCCTATTGTTCAGACCGTTTCATGCTCCTCACATTTTTGACACCTTTTGAAGCTCTTCATATATTTCACAACTTTTCAGGCTTTTCATGTTTTTGAACACTGTTTCATGCTCCTCATATTTTTGACACCTTTTGAAGCTCTTCATATTTTTCACACCGTTTCTTGCTCCTCATATTTTTCAGACCGTTTCATGCTCCTCCAATTTTTAACATATTTTGAAGCTCTTCATAGATTTCACAACTTTTCAGGGTTTTCATGTTTTTGAACACCGTTTCATGCTCCTCATATTTTTCAGACCGTTTCATGCTCCTCGTTTTTCTGACACGTTGTGAAGCTCTTCATATTTTTCAAAGCTTTTCATGCTGTTCATGTTTTTCAACACCCTTTCATGCTCCTCCTATTTTTGAGACCGTTTCATGCTCCTTGTATTTCTGACACCTTGTGAAGATCTTCATATTTTTCACACCTTTTCAGGCGCTTCCTGTTTTTCAACACCGCTTCATGCTCCTCCTATTTTTCAGACTGTTTCATGCTCCTCATATTTTTGACACCTTTTGAAGCTCTTCATATTTTTCACATCTTTTCAGGCTCTTCATGTTTTTGAACTCCTTTTCAGGCTCCTCCTCTTGTTCAGACCATTTCATGCTCCTCATATTTTTGACACATTTTGAAGCTTCATATTTTTCACACCTTTTCAGGCGCTTCCTGTTTTTCAACACTGCTTCATGCTCCTCCTATTTTTCAGACCGTTTCATGCTCCTCATATTTTTGACACCTTTTGAAGCTCTTCATATTTTTCACACATTTTCAGGCTCGTCATATTTTTCAACACGGCTTCAGGCTCCTCCTATTTTTCAGATCGTTTCATGCTCCTTTTATTTTTGACACCTTTGAAGCTCTTCGTATATTTCACACATTTTCAGGCTATATATGTTTTTCAACATCGCATCATGCTGCTCCTATTTTTCATACCGTTTCATGCTCCTCACATTTTTCACACATTTTGAAGCTTTTCATATTTTTCACAGCTTTTCAGGCTCTTCATGTTTTTCAACACCGCTTCATGCTACTCCTATTTTTCAGACCGTTTCATGCTCCTCATATTTTTGACACCTTTTGAAGCTCTTCATATATTTCACACCTTCAGGCTCTTCATGTTTTTCAACACCGCTTCATGATCCTCCTTTTTTTCAGACCGTGTCATGCTCCTCATTTTTTTGATAATTTTGAAGCTCTTCATATTTTTCACACCTTTTCAGGCTCCTCATGTTTTTCAACAACGCTTCATGCTCCTCCTATTTTTCAGACCGTTTAATGCTCCTCATATTTTTAACACCATTTGAAGCTCTTCATATTTTTTCACACGTTTTCATGCTCGTCATATTTTTCAACATGGCTTCAGGCTCCTCCTATTTTTCAGATCGTTTCATGCTCCTCTTATTTTTGACACCTTTGAAGCTCTTCGTACATTTCACACATTTTCAGGCTATACATGTTTTTCAACATCGCATCATGCTGCTCCTATTTTTCATACCGTTTCATGCTCCTCACATTTTTCACACATTTTGAAGCTTTTCATATTTTTCACAGCTTTTCAGGCTCTTCATGTTTTTCAAAACCGCTTCATGCTACTCCTATTTTTCAGACCGTTTCATGCTCCTCATATTTTTGACACCTTTTGAAGCTCTTCATGTATTTCACAACTTTTCTTGCTCTTCCTGAATTTCAACACAGCTTAATGCTCCTCCTATTTTTCAGACCGTTTCATGCTCCTCATATATTTGCCACCTTTTCAAGCTCTTCATATTTTTCAAACCTTTTCAGGCTCTTCATGTTTTTGATCAGCATTTCATGCTCCTCCTATTTTTCAGACCGTTACATGTTCCTCATATTTTTGACACATTTTGAAGCTCTTGATATTTTTCACACCTTTGAAGTTCTTCATTTTTTTCACACGTTTTGAGGCTCTTCATGTTTTTCAACACCGCTTCATGCTCCTCCTGTTTTTCAGACCGTTTCAAGCTCCTCATGTATTTCATACCTTTTGAAGCTCTTCATACTTTTCACACCTTTTCTGGCTCTTCATATTTTTCGCATCTTTCCAGGGTCTTCATGATTTTGAACACCTCTTCATGCTCCTCCTATTTTTCAGACTGTTTAATGCTCCTCATAATTTTGACACTTTTGAAGCTCTTCATATTTTTCACCCCTTTTCAGGCTCTTCATGTTTTTCAACACCGCTTCTTGCTCCTCCTATTTTTCAGACCGTTTCATGCTCCTCAAATTTTTGACGCCTTTTGAAGCTCTTCATATTTTTCACTCCTTTTCAGGCTCTTCATGGTTTTCAACACGACTTCATGCTCCTCCTATTTTTCCAACCGTTTCATGCTCCTCATATTTATGACACCTTATCAAGCTCTTCATATTTTACACACCTTTTCAGGCTGTTCATGTTTTTCAACACCACTGCATGATTCTCCTATTTTTCAGACTGTTTCATGCTCCTCATATTTTTGACACCTTTTGAAGCTCTTCATATTTTTCACACCCTTTCATGTTTTTCAACACCACTTCATGCACCTCCTATTTTTCAGACCGTTTCATGCTCCTCATATTTTTGACACCTTTTCAAGCTCCTCATATATTTCACACCATTTCAGGCTCTTCATGTTTTTCAACACAACTTCATACTCCTCCAATTTATCAGACCGTTTCATGCTCATCTCATTCTTAACACATTTTGAAGCTCTTCGTATTTTACCCACATTTTCAGGCTCTTCAAGTTTTTCACACCTTTTCAGGCCTTCATGTTTTTGAACACCGGTTCATGCTCCTCATATATTTCAGACCGTTTCATGCTCCTCATAATTTTGACACCTTTGAAGCTCTTCATATTTTTCAAACCTTTTCAGGCTCTTCATGTTTTTCAACACCACTTCATGCACCTCCTATTTTTCAGACCGTTTCATGCTCCTCATATTTTTGACACCTTTTCAAGCTCCTCATATATTTCACACCTTTTCAGGCTCTTCATGTTTATCAACACCACTTCATGCTCCTCCTATTTTTCATACCGTTTCATGCTCATCTCATTTTTGACACCTTTTGAAGATCTTCATATTTTTCACACCTTTTGAAGCTCCTCATATTTTTCACACCTTTTCAGTCTCTTCATGTTTTTGAACGCCGGTTTATGCTCCTCCTATTTTTAAGACCGTTTCATGCTTCTCATATTTTTGACAGGTTTTGAAGCTCTTCATATTTTGCACACCTTTTCAGGCTCTTCATGGTTTTGAACACCGCTTCATGCTCCTCCTATTTTTCAGACCGTTTCATGCGCATCTCTTTTTTGACATCTTTTGAAGCTCTTCATATTTTTCATACCTTTTGAAGATCTTCATATTTTTCACACGTTTTCGGGCTCTTCATATTTTTCAACACTGCATCATGCTCCTTCTATTTTTCAGATCGTTTCATGCTCCTCATATTTTTGACACCTTTTGAAGCTCCTCATATTTTTCACACCTTTTGAAGCTCTTCATATTTTTCACACGTTCTCAGGCTCTTCAAGTTTTTCAGCCCCGCTTCATGCTCCTCCTATTTTTAAGACCGTTCCATGCTCCTCATAATTTGGACACCGTTAGAAGCTCTTCATATATTTGACACCTTTGAAGCTCTTCATATTTTTCACACGTTCTCAGGCTCTTCATGTGTTTCAACCCCGCTTCATGCTCCTCCTATTTTTCAGACCGTTTCATGCTCCTCATAATTTGGACACCGTTTGAAGCTCTTCATATATTTGACACCTTTGAAGCTCTTCATATTTATCACATTTTTGAACCTCTTCATATTTTTCACACCTTTTCAGGCTCTTCATGGTTTGAACACCGCTTCATGCTCCTCCTATTTTTGAGACCGATTCTTGCTCCTCATATATTTAACACCTTTTGAAGCTCTTCATATTTTTTCACACTTTTTCAGGCTCTTCATGTTTTTCAACATCGCTTCATGCTCCTCCAGTTTTTCAGACCGTTTCAAGCTCATGTCATTTTTGACACCTTTTGAAGCTCTTCATATTTTTCACACCTTTTCAGGCTCTTCATGTTTTTCAACACCACTTCATGCGCCTCCTATTTTTCAGATTGTTTCATGCTCCTCATATTTTTGACACATTTTCAAGCTCCTCATATATTTCACACCTTTTCAGGCTCTTCATCATATTCAACACCACTTCATGCTCCTCCTATTTTCCAGACCGTTTCATTGTTCTCTTATTTTTGACACCTTTAGAAGGTCTTCATATTTTTCACAACTTTTCAGGCTCTTCATGTTTTTCAACACAGCTTCATGCTCCTCCAATTTTTCAGATAGTTTCATTTCTCTCATGTATTTCACACCTTTTGAAGCTCTTCATATTTTTCACATGTTCTCAGGCTCTTCATGTTTTTGAACACCGCTTCATGCTCCTCCTATTTTTCAGACCGTTTCATGCTCCTGATATTTTTCACACCTTTTGATGCTCTTCATATTTTTCACACCTTTTCAGGCTATTCATGTTTTGGAACACCGTTTCATGCTCCTCCTATTTTTCAGACCTTTTCATGCTCCTCCTAATTTTGACACCTTTTGAAGCTCTTCATATTTTTCACAACTTTTCAGTCTGTTCATGTTTTGGAACACTGTTTCATGCTCCTCCTATTTTTCAGACCGTTTCATGCTCCTCATGTATTTCAGACCGTTTGAAGCTCTTCATATTTTTCAAACCTTTTCAGGCTCTTCATGTTTTTGAACACCGCTTCATGCTCCTCCTATTATTCACACTTTTTGAAGCTCTTCGTATTTTTCACACCTTTTCAGGCTCTTCATGTTTTTGAAAACCGCTTCATGCTCCTCCTAATTTTCAGAACGTTTAATGTTCCTCATGTATTTCACACCTTTTGAAGCTCTTCATATTTTTCACACATTTTCAGGCTCTTCTTCTTTTTCAACACCGCTTCATGCTCCTACTATTTTTCAGACTGTTTCATGCTCCTCATAATTTTCACAGCTTTTGACGCTCTTCATATTTTTCACACCTTTTCACGCTCTCCATATTTTTAACACCGCTTCATGCTCCTCCTATTTTTTAGACCGTTTCATGCTCCTCATATTTTTGACACTTTTTGAAGCTCTTCATATTTGTCATACCTTTTCAGGCTCTTCATGTTTTTGAACACTGCTTCATGCTCCTCCTATTTTTCAGACCGTTTCATGATCCTCTCATTTTTCACACCTTTTGAAGCTCTTCATATTTTTCACACTTTTTCAGGCTCTTCATGTTTTTGAACACCGCTTAATGCTCCTCCTATTTTTCAGACCGTTTCATGCTCATATCATTTTTGACACCTTTTGAAGCTATTCATATTTTTGACACCTTTTGAAGCTCTTCATATTTTTCACACCTTTTCAGGCTCTTCATGTTTTTGAACACCACTTCATGCTCCTCCTCTTTGTCAGACCGTTTCATGCTCCTCATATTTTTGACACCTTTTGAAGATCTTCATAATTTTCACAGCTTTTCAGGCTCTTCATGTTTTTCAACAGCGCCTCATGCTCCTCCAATTTTTCAGAACGTTACATGCTCCTCATATATTTCACACCTTTTGAAGCTCTTCATAATTTTCACACCTTTTCAGGCTCTTCATGTTTTTAAACACCGCTTCATGCTCCTCCTATTTTTCAGACAGTTCCATGCTCCTCATGTATTTCACACCTTTTGAAGCTCTTCATAATTTTCACACCTTTTCAGGCTCTTCATGTTTTTGAACACGACTTCATGCTCCTGCTTTTTTTCAGATCGTTTCATGCCTCTCATATTTTTGATCCCTTTTGAAGCTCTTCATATTCTTCACACCTTTTCAGGCTCTTCATGATTTTCAATACCGCTTCATGATCCTCCTATTTTTCAGACCGTTTCATGCTCATCTCATTTTTAACACCTTTTTGAAACTCTTCATGTTTTTCACACCTTTTCAGGCTTTTCATGTTTTTGAACACCGCTTCATGCTCCTCCTATATTTCACACTTTTTGAAGCTCTTCATATTTTTCACACCTTTTCAGTCTCTTCATGTTTTTGAACACCGTTTCATGCTGCTCCTATTTTTCAGACTCTTTCATGCTCGTCATATTTTTGACACCTTTTGAAGCTCTTCGTATTTTTCACACCTTTTCAGGCTCTTCATGTTTTTGAAAACCGCTTCATGCTCCTCCTATTTTTCACACCTTTTGAAGCTCTTCATATTTTTCACACCTTTTCAGGTTCTTCATGTTTTTCAACTCCGCTCATGCTCCTACTCTTTTTCAGACCGTTTCATGCTCCTCATATTTTTGACACGTTTTGAGGCTCTTCATATTTTTCACACCATTTCAGGCTCTTCTTGTTTTTGAACAACGTTTCATGCTCCTCCTATTTTTCAGACCGTTTCATGCTCATCTCATTTTTGACACCTTTTGAAGATCTTCATATTTTTCACACCTTTTGAAGCTCCTCATATTTTTCACACCTTTTCAGTCTCTTCATGTTTTTGAACACCGGTTTATGCTCCTCCTATTTTTAAGACCGTTTCATGCTTCTCATATTTTTGACAGGTTTTGAAGCTCTTCATATTTTGCACACCTTTTCAGGCTCTTCATGGTTTTGAACACCGCTTCATGCTCCTCCTATTTTTCAGACCGTTTCATGCGCATCTCTTTTTTGACAACTTTTGAAGCTCTTCATATTTTTCATACGTTTTGAAGATCTTCATATTTTTCACACGTTTTCGGGCTCTTCATATTTTTCAACACTGCATCATGCTCCTTCTATTTTTCAGATCGTTTCATGCTCCTCATATTTTTGACACCTTTTGAAGCTCCTCATATTTTTCACACCTTTTGAAGCTCTTCATATTTTTCACACGTTCTCAGGCTCTTCAAGTTTTTCAGCCCCGCTTCATGCTCCTCCTATTTTTCAGACCGTTCCATGCTCCTCATAATTTGGACACCGTTAGAAGCTCTTCATATATTTGACACCTTTGAAGCTCTTCATATTTTTCACACGTTCTCAGGCTCTTCATGTGTTTCAACCCCGCTTCATGCTCCTCCTATTTTTCAGACCGTTTCATGCTCCTCATAATTTGGACACCGTTTGAAGCTCTTCATATATTTGACACCTTTGAAGCTCTTCATATTTATCACATTTTTGAACCTCTTCATATTTTTCACACCTTTTCAGGCTCTTCATGGTTTGAACACCGCTTCATGCTCCTCCTATTTTTGAGACCGATTCTTGCTCCTCATATATTTAACACCTTTTGAAGCTCTTCATATTTTTCAAACCTTTTCAGGCTCTTCATGTTTTTGAACACCGCTTCATGCTCCTCCTATTTTTCAGACCGTTTCATGCTCCTCATGTATTTCAGACCGTTTGAAGCTCTTCATATTTTTCAAACCTTTTCAGGCTCTTCATGTTTTTGAACACCGCTTCATGCTCCTCCTATTATTCACACTTTTTGAAGCTCTTCGTATTTTTCACACCTTTTCAGGCTCTTCATGTTTTTGAAAACCGCTTCATGCTCCTCCTAATTTTCAGAACGTTTAATGTTCCTCATGTATTTCACATCTTTTGAAGCTCTTCATATTTTTCACACATTTTCAGGCTCTTCTTCTTTTTCAACACCGCTTCATGCTCCTACTATTTTTCAGACTGTTTCATGCTCCTCATAATTTTCACAGCTTTTGACGCTCTTCATATTTTTCACACCTTTTCACGCTCTCCATATTTTTAACACCGCTTCATGCTCCTCCTATTTTTTAGACCGTTTCATGCTCCTCATATTTTTGACACTTTTTGAAGCTCTTCATATTTGTCATACCTTTTCAGGCTCTTCATGTTTTTGAACACTGCTTCATGCTCCTCCTATTTTTCAGACCGTTTCATGATCCTCTCATTTTTCACACCTTTTGAAGCTCTTCATATTTTTCACACTTTTTCAGGCTCTTCATGTTTTTGGACACCGCTTAATGCTCCTCCTATTTTTCAGACCGTTTCATGCTCATATCATTTTTGACACCTTTTGAAGCTATTCATATTTTTGACACCTTTTGAAGCTCTTCATAATTTTCACACCTTTTCAGGCTCTTCATGTTTTTGAACACCACTTCATGCTCCTCCTATTTGTCAGACCGTTTCATGCTCCTCAAATTTTTGACACCTTTTGAAGCTCTTCATACTGTTCACACCTTTTCAGGCCCTTCAAGTTTTTAAACACCTCTTTATGCTCCTCCTCTTTGTCAGACCGTTTCATGCTCCTCATATTTTTGACACCTTTTGAAGATCTTCATAATTTTCACAGCTTTTCAGGCTCTTCATGTTTTTCAACAGCGCCTCATGCTCCTCCAATTTTTCAGAACGTTACATGCTCCTCATATATTTCACACCTTTTGAAGCTCTTCATAATTTTCACACCTTTTCAGGCTCTTCATGTTTTTAAACACCGCTTCATGCTCCTCCTATTTTTCAGACAGTTCCATGCTCCTCATGTATTTCACACCTTTTGAAGCTCTTCATAATTTTCACACCTTTTCAGGCTCTTCATGTTTTTGAACACGACTTCATGCTCCTGCTTTTTTTCAGATCGTTTCATGCCTCTCATATTTTTGATCCCTTTTGAAGCTCTTCATATTCTTCACACCTTTTCAGGCTCTTCATGTTTTTCAATACCGCTTCATGATCCTCCTATTTTTCAGACCGTTTCATGCTCATCTCATTTTTAACACCTTTTTGAAACTCTTCATGTTTTTCACACCTTTTCAGGCTTTTCATGTTTTTGAACACCGCTTCATGCTCCTCCTATATTTCACACTTTTTGAAGCTCTTCATATTTTTCACACCTTTTCAGTCTCTTCATGTTTTTGAACACCGTTTCATGCTGCTCCTATTTTTCAGACTCTTTCATGCTCGTCATATTTTTGACACCTTTTGAAGCTCTTCGTATTTTTCACACCTTTTCAGGCTCTTCATGTTTTTGAAAACCGCTTCATGCTCCTCCTATTTTTCACACCTTTTGAAGCTCTTCATATTTTTCACACCTTTTCAGGTTCTTCATGTTTTTCAACTCCGCTCATGCTCCTACTCTTTTTCAGACCGTTTCATGCTCCTCATATTTTTGACACGTTTTGAGGCTCTTCATATTTTTCACACCATTTCAGGCTCTTCTTGTTTTTGAACAACGTTTCATGCTCCTCCAATTTTATAGACCGTTTCATGCTCCTCAAGTATTTCACACCTTTTGAAGCTCTTCATAATTTTCACACCTTTTCAGGCTCTACATGTTTTTCAACACCACTTCATGCTTCTCTTATTTTTCAGACCGATTCATGTTCCTCATATTTTTGACACCTTTTGAAGCTCTTCATTTTTTTCACACCTGTTCAGGCTCTTCATGTTTTTCAACGCCGCTTCATGCTCCTCATCTTTTTCAGACCGTTTCATGCTCCTCATATTTTTCACACCTTTTGAAGCTCCTCATATTTTTCACAACTTTTCAGGCTCTTCATATTTTTGTTGACCGTTTCATGCTCCTCCTATTTTTCAGACCGTTTCATCCTCCTCATATTTTGACACCTTTTTAAGCTCTTCACATTTTTCACACCTTTTCAGGCTCTTCATGTTTTTCAAAACCGCTTCATGATCCCCTTATATTTCAGACCATTTCATGCTCCTCATATTTTTGATACGTTTTGAAGCCCTTCATATTTTTCACACCTTTTCAGGCTCTTCATGTTTTGAACATCGTTTCTTGCACCTCCAATTTTTCAGAACGTTTCATGCTGCTCATATATTTGACACCTTTTGAAGCTCTTCATCATTTCACAACTTTTCAGGTTCTTCATGTTTTCAACACCACTTCATGCTCCTGCTATATTTCTGACCGTGTCATGCTCCTCATATTTTTGACACCTTTTGAAGACCTTCATATTTTTCACACCTTTTCAGGCTATTCAGGTTTTTCTACACCGCTTCATGCTCCTCCTATTTTTGACACCTTTTGGAGCTCTTCATATATTTCACGCATTTTCAGGCTCTTCACGATTTGAAAAGCGTTTCATGCTCCTCCTACTTTTCAGACCGTTTCATGCTCCTCATATTTTTGAAACCTTTTGAAGTGCTTCATATTTTTCACATCTTTTGAGGCTCTTCATGTTTTTCAAAACCGCTTCATGCTGCTCCTATTTTTCGGACTGTTTCATGCTCCTCATATTTCTGACACCTTTTGAAGCTCTTCATATTTTTCACACCATTTCAGGCTCTTCATGTTTTTGAACACTGTTTCCTGCTCCTACTATTTTTCAGACTGTTCATGCTCCTCATATTTTTGTCACCTTTTGAAGCTCTTCATATTTTTCACACCTTTTCAGGTTCTTCATGTTTTTCAACACCGATTCATGTTCCTCCTATTGTTCAGACCGTTTCATGCTCCTCACATTTTTGACACCTTTTGAAGCTCTTCATATATTTCACAACTTTTCAGGCTTTTCATGTTTTTGAACACTGTTTCATGCTCCTCATATTTTTGACACCTTTTGAAGCTCTTCATATTTTTCACACCGTTCCTTGCTCCTCATATTTTTCAGACCGTTTCATGCTCCTCCAATTTTTAACATATTTTGAAGCTCTTCTTAGATTTCACAACTTTTCAGGGTTTTCATGTTTTTGAACACCGTTTCATGCTCCTCATATTTTTCAGACCGTTTCATGCTCCTCGTTTTTCTGACACGTTGTGAAGCTCTTCATATTTTTCAAAGCTTTTCATGCTGTTCATGTTTTTCAACAGCCTTTCATGCTCCTCCTATTTTTGAGACCGTTTCATGCTCCTTGTATTTCTGACACCTTGTGAAGATCTTCATATTTTTCACACCTTTTCAGGCGCTTCCTGTTTTTCAACACCGCTTCATGCTCCTCCTATTTTTCAGACTGTTTCATGCTCCTCATATTTTTGACACCTTTTGAAGCTCTTCATATTTTTCACATCTTTTCAGGCTCTTCATGTTTTTGAACTCCTTTTCAGGCTCCTCCTCTTGTTCAGACCATTTCATGCTCCTCATACTTTTGACACATTTTGAAGCTTCATATTTTTCACACCTTTTCAGGCGCTTCCTGTTTTTCAACACTGCTTCATGCTCCTCCTATTTTTCAGACCGTTTCATGCTCCTCATATTTTTGACACCTTTTGAAGCTCTTCATATTTTTCACACATTTTCAGGCTCGTCATATTTTTCAACACGGCTTCAGGCTCCTCCTATTTTTCAGATCGTTTCATGCTCCTTTTATTTTTGACACCTTTGAAGCTCTTCGTATATTTCACACATTTTCAGGCTACATATGTTTTTCAACATCGCATCATGCTGCTCCTATTTTTCATACCGTTTCATGCTCCTCACATTTTTCACACATTTTGAAGCTTTTCATATTTTTCACAGCTTTTCAAGCTCATCATGTTTTTCAACACCGCTTCATGCTACTCCTATTTTTCAGACCGTTTCATGCTCCTCATATTTTTGACACCTTTTGAAGCTCTTCATATATTTCACACCTTCAGGCTCTTCATGTTTTTCAACAACGCTTCATGCTCCTCCTATTTTTCAGACCGTTTAATGCTCCTCATATTTTTAACACCATTTGAAGCTCTTCATATTTTTTCACACCTTTTCATGCTCGTCATATTTTTCAACACGGCTTCAGGCTCCTCCTATTTTTCAGATCGTTTCATGCTCCTCTTATTTTTGACACCTTTGAAGCTCTTCGTATATTTCACACATTTTCAGGCTATACATGTTTTTCAACATCGCATCATGCTGCTCCTATTTTTCATACCGTTTCATGCTCCTCACATTTTTCACACATTTTGAAGCTTTTCATATTTTTCACAGCTTTTCAGGCTCTTCATGTTTTTCAAAACCGCTTCATGCTACTCCTATTTTTCAGACCGTTTCATGCTCCTCATATTTTTGACACCTTTTGAAGCTCTTCATGTATTTCACACCTTTTCATGCTCTTCCTGAATTTCAACACAGCTTAATGCTCCTCCTATTTTTCAGACCGTTTCATGCTCCTCATATATTTGCCACCTTTTCAAGCTCTTCATATTTTTCAAACCTTTTCAGGCTCTTCATGTTTTTGAACACGGTCTGTTGCTCCTCCTATTTTTCAGACCGTTTCATGCTCCTCATATTTTTGACACCCTTTGAATCTCTTCACATTTTTCACACCTTTTCAGGCTCTTCATGGTTTTGAACACCATTTCATGCTCCTCCTATTTTTCAGTCCGTTTCATGCTCCTCATATTTTTGACACCTTTTGAAGCTCTTCATATTTTTCACACCTTTTCAGGCTCTTCATGTTTTTGAACACCGTTTCATGCTCCTCCTATTTTTCAGACCGTTTCATGATCATCTCATTTTTGACACCTTTTGAAGCACTTCATAATTTTCACACCTTTTGAAGCTCTTCATATTTTTGACACCTTTTGAAGCTCTTCATATATTTCACACCTTTTCAGGCTCTTCACGATTTTCAACACCACTTCATGCTTCTTCTATTTTTCATACCGTTTCATGCTCATCTCATTTTTGACACCTTTTGAAGGTCTTCATATTTTTCACAACTTTTGAAGCTCTTCATATTTTTCACACGTTTTCAGGCCCTTCTTTTTTGTCAACACCGCTTCATGCTCCTCCTATTTTTCAGACCGCTTCATGCGCCTCATGTATTTCACACCTTGTGAAGCTGTTCATATTTTTCACACCTTTTCTGGTTCTTCATGTTTTTCAACACCGCTTCATGCTCCTCCTATTTTTCAGACCGTTTCATGCTCCTCTTCTATTTCACACCTTTTGAAGCTCTTCATATGTTTCACACCTTTTCGGCTCTTCAAGTTTTTGGACAACGTTTCATGCTGCTCCTATTTTTCAAACCGTTTCATGGTCCTCATAATTTTGACACCTTTTGAAGCTCCTCATGTATTTGACACTTTTTGAAGCTCTTCATATATTTCACACTTTTTCAGGCTCTTCATGTTTTACAACACGAATTCCTGCTCCTCCTATTTTTCAGACCGTTTCATGATCATCTCATTTTTGACACCTTTTGAAGCTCTTCATAATTTTCACACCTTTTGAAGCTCTTCATATTTTTCACACCTTTTGAAGCTCTTCATATTTTTCACAGCTTTTCAGGCTCTTCATGTTTTTGAACACCGTTTCATGCTCCTCCTATTTTTCAGACCGTTTCATGCTCCTCATATTTTTGACACCTTTTGAAGCTCTTCATATTTTTCACACAACTTCAGGCTCTTGATGTTTTTGAACACCGCTTCATGCTCCTCCTATATTTCAGACCGTTTCATGCTCCTCATATATTTCACACATTTTGAAGCTCTTCATATTTTTCACACATTTTCAGGCTCTTCAGTTTTTTTAACACCGCTTCATGCTCCTCTCATTTTTCAGACCGTTTCATGCTCCTCATATTGTTGACACCTTTTGAAGCTCTTCATATTTTTCACACTTTTTAGGCTCTTCAGGTGTTTCAACACCGCTTCATGATCCTCCTATTTTTCAGATCGTTTCATGTTCCTCATATTTTTGACACCTTTTGAAGCTCGTCGTATTTTTCACACGTTTTCAGGCTCTTCATGTTTTTCAACAGCACTTCATGTTCTCCTATTTTCAGACCGTTTCATGCTCATCTCATTTTTGACACCTTTTGAAGCTCTTCATATTTTTCACACCTTTTGAAGCTCTTCATATTTTTCACACGTTTTCAGGCTCTTCATGTTTTTCAACACCGCTTCATGCTCCTCCTATTTTTCAGAGCGTTTCATGCTCCTCATATTTTTGACAGCTTTTGAGGCTCTTCATATTTTTCACATCTTTTCATGCTCTTCATGTTTTTCAACACCGCTTCATGCTCCTCCTATTTTTCAGACCGTTTCATGCGTCTCATGTATTTCACACCTTTTGAAGCTCTTAATATTTTTCACACCTTTTCAGGCTCTTCATGTTTTTGAACACCATTTCATGCTGCTCCTATTTTTCAATCCGTGCACGCTTCTCCTATTTTTCAGACTGTTTCATGTAACGCTTATTATTGACACCTTTTGAAACTCTTTATATTTGTCTCAAATTTTCAGGCTCTTCATGTTTTTCAACACCGTGTCATGCTCTTCCTATTTTTCAGACTGTTCACGCTCCTCCTATTTTTCAGACTGTTTCATGCAACGCTTATTATTGACACCTTTTGAAACTCTTTATATTTGGCACACCGTTTCAGGCTCTTCCTATTTTTCAGACCGTTTCATGCTCCTCCTATTTTTCAGACCATTTCATGCTCCCCATTTTTTTGACATCTTTGAATCTCTTCATATTTTTCACACCTTTGAAGCTCTTCATATTTTTCACACGTTTTCAGTCTCTTCATGTTTTTCAACACCGCTTCATGCTCCTCTTATTTTTCAGACCGTTTCATGCTCCTCATATTTTTGACACGTTTTGAGGCTCTTCATATATTTCACACATTTTCAGGCTCTTCATGTTTTTGAACACCGTTTCATGTTGCTCCTATTTTTTCAGACCGTTTCATGCTCCTCATATTTTTGACACAATTTGAAGCTCTTCATATTTTTCACTCCTTTTCAGGCTCTTCATGTGTTTCAACACCGGTTCATGATCCTCCTATTTTTCAGACCGTTTCATGCTCCTCATATTTTTCACACCTTTTGAAGCTCTTCATATATTTCACACTTTTTCATTTTCTTCATGTTTTTGAACAACGCTTCATGCTCCTCATATTTTTCAGACCTTTTCATGCTCTTCCTATTTTTCAGACCGTTTCATGCTCCTCATATTTTTGACACCTTTGAAGTTCTTCATATATTTCACACTTTTTCAGGCTCTTCAAGTTTTTCAAGACCACTTCATGCTCCTCCTGTTTTTTAGACCGTTTCATGCTCATCTCATTTATGACACCTTTTGAACCTCTTCATATTTTCACACCTTTTGAAGCTTTTCATATTTTTCACACGTTTTCAGGCCCTTCATGTTTTTCAACACCGTTTCATGTTCCTCGTATTTTTCAGACGGTTTCATGCTTCTCATATTTTGAAACCTTTTGAAGCTCTTCAAATTTTTCACACCTTTTCAGGCTCTTCATGTTTTGAACAACGCTTCATGCTCCTCCTATTTTTTACACTTTTGAAGCTCCTCATATTTTTCACACCTTTTCAGGCTCTTCATGTTTTTCAACACCGTTTCATGCTCCTCCCATTTTTCAGACCGTTTCATGCTCCTCATATATTTGACACCTTTTCAAGCTCTTCATATTTTTCACAACTTTTCAGGCTCTTCATTTGTTTGAACACCGGTTTATGCTCCGCCTATTTTTCAGACTGTTTCATGCTCCTCATATTTTTGATACCTTTGAAGCTCTTCATATATTTCACACCGTTTCAGGCTCTTCATTTGTTTGAACACCGCTTCATGCTCCTCCTATTTTTCAGACTGTTTCATGCTCCTCATATGTTTGACACCTTTTGAAGCTCTTCATATTGTTAACACCTTTTCACGCTCTTCATTTTTTTGAACACCACTTCATGCTCCTCCTATTTTTCAGACTGTTTTATGCTCATTTCTTTTTTGACACCTTTTAAAACTCTTCATATTTTTCACACCATTTGAAACTCTTCATATTTTTCCACGTTTTCAAGCTCTTCATGTTTTTCAACACCACTTCAGCCTCCTCCTATTTTTCAGACCGTTTCATGGTCGTCATATTTTTGACACGTTTTGAAGCTCTTTATATTTTTCACACCTTTTCAGGCTCTTCATGTTTTTAAACACCGCTTCATGCTCCTCCTATTTTTCAGACCGTTTCATACTCATCTCATTTTTTACACCTTTTTAAGCTCTTCATATTTTTCACACCTTTTAAGGATCTTCATTTTTTTCACACCTTTTCAGGCTCTTCATGTTTTTGAACACAGCTTCATGCTCCTCCTATTTTCAGACCTTTTCATGCTCCTCATATTTTTGACACCTTTTGAAGCTCTTCCTAGTTTTGACGCCATTTCAGGCTCTTCATGTTTTTCAACACCACTTCATGCTCCTCCTATTTTTCAGACCGTTTCATGCTCCTCATATTTTTCACACCTCTTGAAGCTCTTCATATTTTTCACACATTTTCAGGCTCTTCATGTTTTTGAACACCGCTTCATTTTCCTCCTATTTTTCATACCGGTTCATGCTCGTCATGTATTTCACACCTTTTGAAGCTCTTTATATTTTTCACCCCTTTTCAGGCTCTCATGATTTTGAACACAGATTCATGCTCCTCCTATTTTTCAGACCGTTTCATGCTACTCTCATTTTTGACACCGTTTGAAGCGCTTCATATTTTTGACACCTTTTGAAGCTCTTCTTATTTTTCACACCTTTTCAGCCTATTCATGTTTTTCAACACGCTTCATGCTATTCCTATTTTTCAGACCGTTTCATGCTCCTCATAATTTTGACACCTTTGAAGCTCTTCATATATTTCACTCCTTTTCAGGCTCTTCATGTTTCTGACCACCACTTCAAGCTCGTCCTTTTTTTCAGACCTTTAAATGCTCATGTCATTTTTGACACCTTTTGAAGGTCTTCATATTTTTCACACCTTTTGAAGCTCTTCATATTTTTCACACGTTTTCAGGCCCTTCTTTTTTTTCAACACCGCTTCATGCTCCTCCTATTTTTCAGACCGCTTCATGCGCCTCATGTATTTCACACCTTGTGAAGCTGTTCATATTTTTCACACCTTTCCTGGTTCTTCATGTTTTTCAACACCGCTTCATGCTCCTCCTATTTTTCAGACCGTTTCATGCTCCTCTTCTATTTCACACCTTTTGAAGCTCTTCATATGTTTCACACCTTTTCGGCTCTTCAAGTTTTTGGACAACGTTTCATGCTGCTCCTATTTTTCAAACCGTTTCATGGTCCTCATAATTTTGACACCTTTTGAAGCTCCTCATGTATTTGACACTTTTTGAAGCTCTTCATATATTTCACACTTTTTCAGGCTCTTCATGTTTTACAACACGACTTCCTGCTCCTCCTATTTTTCAGACCGTTTCATGATCATCTCATTTTTGACACCTTTTGAAGGTCTTCATAATTTTCACACCTTTTGAAGCTCTTCATATTTTTCACACCTTTTGAAGCTCTTCATATTTTTCACAGCTTTTCAGGCTCTTCATGTTTTTGAACACCGTTTCATGCCTCTCCTATTTTTCAGACCGTTTCATGCTCCTCATATTTTTGACACCTTTTGAAGCTCTTCATATCTTTCACACAACTTCAGGCTCTTGATGTTTTTGAACACCGCTTCATGCTCCTCCTATATTTCAGACCGTTTCATGCTCCTCATTTATTTCACACATTTTGAAGCTCTTCATATTTTTCACACATTTTCAGGCTCTTCAGTTTTTTTAACACCGCTTCATGCTCCTCTCATTTTTCAGACCGTTTCATGCTCCTCATATTGTTGACACCTTTTGAAGCTCTTCATATTTTTCACACTTTTTAGGCTCTTCAGGTGTTTCAACACCGCTTCATGATCCTCCTATTTTTCAGACCGTTTCATGTTCCTCATATTTTTGACACCTTTTGAAGCTCGTCGTATTTTTCACACGTTTTCAGGCTCTTCATGTTTTTCAACACCACTTCATGCTCCTCCTATTTTTCAGACCATTTCATGCTCCTCATATTTTTGACACCTTTTGAAGCTCTTCATATATTTCACACCTTTTCAGGCTCTTCATGTTTTTCAACAGCACTTCTTGTTCTCCTATTTTCAGACCGTTTCATGCTCATCTCATTTTTGACACCTTTTGAAGCTCTTCATATTTTTCACACCTTTTGAAGCTCTTCATATTTTTCACACGTTTTCAGGCTCTTCATGTTTTTCAACACCGCTTCATGCTCCTCCTATTTTTCAGAGCGTTTCATGCTCCTCATATTTTTGACAGCTTTTGAGGCTCTTCATATTTTTCACATCTTTTCATGCTCTTCATGTTTTTCAACACCGCTTCATGCTCCTCCTATTTTTCAGACCGTTTCATGCTCCTCATGTATTTCACACCTTTTGAAGCTCTTAATATTTTTCACACCTTTTCAGGCTCTTCATGTTTTTGAACACCATTTCATGCTGCTCCTATTTTTCAATCCGTGCACGCTTCTCCTATTTTTCAGACTGTTTCATGTAACGCTTATTATTGACACCTTTTGAATCTCTTTATATTTGTCACAAATTTTCAGGCTCTTCATGTTTTTCAACACCGTGTCATGCTCTTCCTAATTTTCAGACTGTTCACGCTCCTCCTATTTTTCAGACTGTTTCATGCAACGCTTATTATTGACACCTTTTGAAACTCTTTATATTTGGCACACCGTTTCAGGCTCTTCCTATTTTTCAGACCGTTTCATGCTCCTCCTATTTTTCAGACCATTTCATGCTCCCCATTTTTTTGACATCTTTGAATCTCTTCATATTTTTCACACCTTTGAAGCTCTTCATATTTTTCACACGTTTTCAGTCTCTTCATGTTTTTCAACACCGCTTCATGCTCCTCTTATTTTTCAGACTGTTTCATGCTCCTCATATTTTTGACACGTTTTGAGGCTCTTCATATATTTCACACATTTTCAGGCTCTTCATGTTTTTGAACACCGTTTCATGTTGCTCCTATTTTTTCAGACCGTTTCATGCTCCTCATATTTTTGACACAATTTGAAGCTCTTCATATTTTTCACACCTTTTCAGGCTCTTCATGTGTTTCAACACCGGTTCATGATCCTCCTATTTTTCAGACCGTTTCATGCTCCTCATATTTTTCACACCTTTTGAAGCTCTTCATATATTTCACACTTTTTCAGGCTCTTCAAGTTTTTCAAGACCACTTCATGCTCCTCCTGTTTTTTAGACCGTTTCATGCTCATCTCATTTATGACACCTTTTGAACCTCTTCATATTTTCACACCTTTTGAAGCTTTTCATATTTTTCACACGTTTTCAGGCCCTTCATGTTTTTCAACACCGTTTCATGTTCCTCGTATTTTTCAGACGGTTTCATGCTTCTCATATTTTGAAACCTTTTGAAGCTCTTCAAATTTTTCACACCTTTTCAGGCTCTTCATGTTTTGAACACCGCTTCATGCTCCTCCTATTTTTTTACACTTTTGAAGCTCCTCATATTTTTCACACCTTTTCAGGCTCTTCATGTTTTTCAACACCGTTTCATGCTCCTCCCATTTTTCAGACCGTTTCATGCTCCTCATATATTTGACACCTTTTCAAGCTCTTCATATTTTTCACAACTTTTCAGGCTCTTCACGTTTTTGAACACCGGTTCATGCTCCGCCTATTTTTCAGACTGTTTCATGCTCCTCATATTTTTGACACCTTTGAAGCTCTTCATATATTTCACACCGTTTCAGGCTCTTCATTTGTTTGAACACCGCTTCATGCTCCTCCTATTTTTCAGACTGTTTCATGCTCCTCATATGTTTGACACCTTTTGAAGCTCTTCATATTGTTAACACCTTTTCACGCTCTTCATTTTTTTGAACACCACTTCATGCTCCTCCTATTTTTCAGACTGTTTTATGCTCATTTCTTTTTTGACACCTTTTAAAATTCTTCATATTTTTCACACCATTTGAAACTCTTCATATTTTTCCACGTTTTCAAGCTCTTCATGTTTTTCAACACCACTTCAGCCTCCTCCTATTTTTCAGACCGTTTCATGGTCGTCATATTTTTGACACGTTTTGAAGCTCTTTATATTTTTCACACCTTTTCAGGCTCTTCATGTTTTTAAACACCGCTTCATGCTCCTCCTATTTTTCAGACCGTTTCATACTCATCTCATTTTTTACACCTTTTTAAGCTCTTCATATTTTTCACACCTTTTAAGGATCTTCATTTTTTTCACACCTTTTCAGGCTCTTCATGTTTTTGAACACAGCTTCATGCTCCTCCTATTTTCAGACCTTTTCATGCTCCTCATATTTTTGCCACCTTTTGAAGCTCTTCCTAGTTTTGACGCCATTTCAGGCTCTTCATGTTTTTCAACACCACTTCATGCTCCTCCTATTTTTCAGACCGTTTCATGCTCCTCATATTTTTCACACCTCTTGAAGCTCTTCATATTTTTCACACATTTTCAGGCTCTTCATGTTTTTGAACACCGCTTCATTTTCCTCCTATTTTTCATACCGGTTCATGCTCGTCATGTATTTCACACCTTTTGAAGCTCTTTATATTTTTCACCCCTTTTCAGGCTCTCATGATTTTGAACACAGATTCATGCTCCTCCTATTTTTCAGACCGTTTCATGCTACTCTCATTTTTGACACCGTTTGAAGCGCTTCATATTTTTGACACCTTTTGAAGCTCTTCTTATTTTTCACACCTTTTCAGCCTATTCATGTTTTTCAACACGCTTCATGCTCTTCCTATTTTTCAGACCGTTTCATGCTCCTCATAATTTTGACACCTTTGAAGCTCTTCATATATTTCACTCCTTTTCAGTCTCTTCATGTTTCTGAACACCACTTCAAGCTCGTCCTTTTTTTCAGACCTTTAAATGCTCATGTCATTTTTGACACCTTTTGAAGATTTTCATATTTTTCACACCTTTTGAAGCTCTTCATATTTTTCACACGTTTTCAGGCTCTTCATGTTTTTCAACACCGCTTCATGGTCCTCCTATTTTTGAGACCGTTTCATGCTTCTCATATTTTTGTCACGTTTTGAAGCTCTTCATATTTTTCACACCTTTTCAACCTTTAATGTTTTGGAACATCGTTTCATGCTCTTCCGATTTTTCAGACCGATTCATGTTCTTCATATTTTTGACACCTTTTGAAGGTCTTCATATTTTTCACACCTTTTCAGGCTCTTCATGTTTTTGAACACCGTTTCATGCTTCTCCTATTTTGCAGATCGTTTCATGCTCTTCATATTTTTGACACGTTTTGCAGCTCTTCATATATTTCACACCGTTTCAGGCTCTTCATGTTTTTAAACATCGCTTCATGCTCCTCCTATTTTTCAGGCCGTTTCATGCTCCTCATATTTTGACACCTTTTGAAGCTCTTCATATTTTTCACAACTTTCTTTCTCTTCATGATGTTCATCACCGTCTCATGCTCCTCCTATTTTTCAGACCGTTTAATGCTCCTAATATTTTTGACATCTTTTGAAGCTCTTCATATTTTTCACACCTTTTCAGGCTCTTCATGTTTTTCAACACCGCTTCATGGTCCTCCTATTTTTCAGACCGTTTCAGGCTCCTCATATTTTTGACACCTTTTGATGCTCCTCTATTTTTCACACCTTTTGAAGGTCTTCATATATTTCACACCTTTTTAGGCACTTCATGTTTTTCAACACCACTTCATGCTCCTCCTGTTTTTCAGACCGTTTCATGCTCATCTCATTTTTGACTCCTTTGGAACCTCTTCATATTTTTCACACCTTTTGAAGCTCTTCATATTATTCACACCTTTTCAGGCTCTTCATGTTTTTGAACACCATTTCATGCTCCTCCTATTTTTCAGACCTTTTCATGCTCCTCATATTTTTGACACCTTTTGAAGCTCTTCCTAATTTTGACGCCATTTCAGGCTCTTCATGTTTTTCAACACCGCTTCATGCTCCTCCTATTTTTCAGACCGTTTCTTGCTCCTCATATTTTTAACACCATTGGAAGCTCTTCATATTTTTTCACACCTTTTCATGCTCGTCATATTTTTCAACACGGCTTCAGGCTCCTCCTATTTTTCAGATCGTTTCATGCTCCTCTTATTTTTGACACCTTTGAAGCTCTTCGTATATTTCACACATTTTCAGGCTATACATGTTTTTCAACATCGCATCATGCTGCTCCTATTTTTCATACCGTTTCATGCTCCTCACATTTTTCACACATTTTGAAGCTTTTCATATTTTTCACAGCTTTTCAGGCTCTTCATGTTTTTCAACACCGCTTCATGCTACTCCTATTATTCAGACCGTTTCATACTCCTCATATTTTTGACACCTTTTGAAGCTCTTCATATATTTCACACCTTCAGGCTCTTCATGTTTTTCAACACCGCTTCATGATCCTCCTTTTTTTCAGACCGTGTCATGCTCCTCATATTTTTGATAATTTTGAAGCTCTTCATATTTTTCACACCTTTTCAGGCTCTTCATGTTTTTCAACACCACTTCATGCTCCTCCTATTTTTCAGACCGTTTAATGCTCCTCATATTTTTGACACCTTTTGAAGCTCTTCATGTATTTCACACCTTTTCATGCTCTTCCTGAATTTCAACACAGCTTAATGCTCCTCCTATTTTTCAGACCGTTTCATGCTCCTCATATATTTGCCACCTTTTCAAGCTCTTCATATTTTTCAAACCTTTTCAGGCTCTTCATGTTTTTGAACACGGTCTGTTGCTCCTCCTATTTTTCAGACCGTTTCATGCTCCTCATATTTTCACACCTTTTGAAGCTTTTCATATTTTTCACACATTTTCAGGCCCTTCATGTTTTTCAACACCGTTTCATGTTCCTCGTATTTTTCAGACGGTTTCATGCTTCTCATATTTTGAAACCTTTTGAAGCTCTTCAAATTTTTCACACCTTTTCAGGCTCTTCATGTTTTGAACACCGCTTCATGCTCCTCCTATTTTTTTACACTTTTGAAGCTCCTCATATTTTTCACACCTTTTCAGGCTCTTCATGTTTTTCAACACCGTTTCATGCTCCTCCCATTTTTCAGACCGTTTCATGCTCCTCATATATTTGACACCTTTTCAAGCTCTTCATATTTTTCACAACTTTTCAGGCTCTTCACGTTTTTGAACACCGGTTCATGCTCCGCCTATTTTTCAGACTGTTTCATGCTCCTCATATTTTTGACACCTTTGAAGCTCTTCATATATTTCACACCGTTTCAGGCTCTTCATTTGTTTGAACACCGCCTCATGCTCCTCCTATTTTTCAGACTGTTTCATGCTCCTCATATGTTTGACACCTTTTGAAGCTCTTCATATTGTTAACACCTTTTCACGCTCTTCATTTTTTTGAACACCACTTCATGCTCCTCCTATTTTTCAGACTGTTTTATGCTCATTTCTTTTTTGACACCTTTTAAAACTCTTCATATTTTTCACACCATTTGAAACTCTTCATATTTTTCCACGTTTTCAAGCTCTTCATGTTTTTCAACACCACTTCAGCCTCCTCCTATTTTTCAGACCGTTTCATGGTCGTCATATTTTTGACACGTTTTGAAGCTCTTTATATTTTTCACACCTTTTCAGGCTCTTCATGTTTTTAAACACCGCTTCATGCTCCTCCTATTTTTCAGACCGTTTCATACTCATCTCATTTTTTACACCTTTTTAAGCTCTTCATATTTTTCACACCTTTTAAGGATCTTCATTTTTTTCACACCTTTTCAGGCTCTTCCTGTTTTGAACACCGCTTCATGCTCCTCCTATTTTTTACACTTTTGAAGCTCCTCATATTTTTCACACCTTTTCAGGCTCTTCATGTTTTTCAACACCGTTTCATGCTCCTCTCATTTTTCAGACCGTTTCATGCTCCTAATATTTTTGACACCTTTTGAAGCTCTTCATATTTTTCACACTTTTTAGGCTCTTCAGGTGTTTCAACACCGCTTCATGATCCTCCTATTTTTCAGACCGTTTCATGTTCCTCATATTTTTGACACCTTTTGAAGCTCTTCATATTTTTCACACTTTTTAGGCTCTTCAGGTGTTTCAACACCGCTTCATGATCCTCCTATTTTTCAGACCGTTTCATGTTCCTCATATTTTTGACACCTTTTGAAGCTCGTCGTATTTTTCACACGTTTTCAGGCTCTTCATGTTTTTCAACACCACTTCATGCTCCTCCTATTTTTCAGACCATTTCATGCTCCTCATATTTTTGACACCTTTTGAAGCTCTTCATATATTTCACACCTTTTCAGGCTCTTCATGTTTTTCAACAGCACTTCATGTTCTCCTATTTTCAGACCGTTTCATGCTCATCTCATTTTTGACACCTTTTGAAGCTCTTCATATTTTTCACACCTTTTGAAGCTCTTCATATTTTTCACACGTTTTCAGGCTCTTCATGTTTTTCAACACCTCTTCATGCTCCTCCTATTTTTCAGAGCGTTTCATGCTCCTCATATTTTTGACAGCTTTTGAGGCTCTTCATATTTTTCACATCTTTTCATGCTCTTCATGTTTTTCAACCCCGCTTCATGCTCCTCCTATTTTTCAGACCGTTTCATGCTCCTCATGTATTTCACACCTTTTGAAGCTCTTAATATTTTTCACACCTTTTCAGGCTCTTCATTTTTTTGAACACCATTTCATGCTGCTCCTATTTTTCAATCCGTGCACGCTTCTCCTATTTTTCAGACTGTTTCATGTAACGCTTATTATTGACACCTTTTGAAACTCTTTATATTTGGCACACCGTTTCAGGCTCTTCCTATTTTTCAGACCGTTTCATGCTCCTCCTATTTTTCAGACCATTTCATGCTCCCCATTTTTTTGACATCTTTGAATCTCTTCATATTTTTCACACCTTTGAAGCTCTTCATATTTTTCACACGTTTTCAGTCTCTTCATGATTTTCAACACCGCTTCATGCTCCTCTTATTTTTCAGACCGTTTCATGCTCCTCATATTTTTGACACGTTTTGAGGCTCTTCATATATTTCACACATTTTCAGGCTCTTCATGTTTTTGAACACCGTTTCATGTTGCTCCTATCTTTTCAGACCGTTTCATGCTCCTCATATTTTTGACACAATTTGAAGCTCTTCATATTTTTCACACCTTTTCAGGCTCTTCGTGTGTTTCAACACCGGTTCATGATCCTCCTATTTTTCAGACCGTTTCATGCTCCTCATATTTTTCACACCTTTTGAAGCTCTTCATATATTTCACACTTTTTCAGGCTCTTCAAGTTTTTCAAGACCACTTCATGCTCCTCCTGTTTTTTAGACCGTTTCATGCTCATCTCATTTATGACACCTTTTGAACCTCTTCATATTTTCACACCTTTTGAAGCTTTTCATATTTTTCACACGTTTTCAGGCCCTTCATGTTTTTCAACACCGTTTCATGTTCCTCGTATTTTTCAGACGGTTTCATGCTTCTCATATTTTGAAACCTTTTGAAGCTCTTCAAATTTTTCACACCTTTTCAGGCTCTTCATGTTTTGAACACCGCTTCATGCTCCTCCTATTTTTTTACACTTTTGAAGCTCCTCATATTTTTCACACCTTTTCAGGCTCTTCATGTTTTTCAACACCGTTTCATGCTCCTCCCATTTTTCAGACCGTTTCATGCTCCTCATATATTTGACACCTTTTCAAGCTCTTCATATTTTTCACAACTTTTCAGGCTCTTCACGTTTTTGAACACCGGTTCATGCTCCGCCTATTTTTCAGACTGTTTCATGCTCCTCATATTTTTGACACCTTTGAAGCTCTTCATATATTTCACACCGTTTCAGGCTCTTCATTTGTTTGAACACCGCCTCATGCTCGTCCTATTTTTCAGACTGTTTCATGCTCCTCATATGTTTGACACCTTTTGAAGCTCTTCATATTGTTAACACCTTTTCACGCTCTTCATTTTTTTGAACACCACTTCATGCTCCTCCTATTTTTCAGACTGTTTTATGCTCATTTCTTTTTTGACACCTTTTAAAACTCTTCATATTTTTCACACCATTTGAAACTCTTCATATTTTTCCACGTTTTCAAGCTCTTCATGTTTTTCAACACCACTTCAGCCTCCTCCTATTTTTCAGACCGTTTCATGGTCGTCATATTTTTGACACGTTTTGAAGCTCTTTATATTTTTCACACCTTTTCAGGCTCTTCATGTTTTTAAACACCGCTTCATGCTCCTCCTATTTTTCAGACCGTTTCATACTCATCTCATTTTTTACACCTTTTTAAGCTCTTCATATTTTTCACACCTTTTAAGGATCTTCATTTTTTTCACACCTTTTCAGGCTCTTCCTGTTTTGAACACCGCTTCATGCTCCTCCTATTTTTTACACTTTTGAAGCTCCTCATATTTTTCACACCTTTTCAGGCTCTTCATGTTTTTCAACACCGTTTCATGCTCCTCTCATTTTTCAGACCGTTTCATGCTCCTAATATTTTTGACACCTTTTGAAGCTCTTCATATTTTTCACACTTTTTAGGCTCTTCAGGTGTTTCAACACCGCTTCATGATCCTCCTATTTTTCAGACCGTTTCATGTTCCTCATATTTTTGACACCTTTTGAAGCTCTTCATATTTTTCACACTTTTTAGGCTCTTCAGGTGTTTCAACACCGCTTCATGATCCTCCTATTTTTCAGACCGTTTCATGTTCCTCATATTTTTGACACCTTTTGAAGCTCGTCGTATTTTTCACACGTTTTCAGGCTCTTCATGTTTTTCAACACCACTTCATGCTCCTCCTATTTTTCAGACCATTTCATGCTCCTCATATTTTTGACACCTTTTGAAGCTCTTCATATATTTCACACCTTTTCAGGCTCTTCATGTTTTTCAACAGCACTTCATGTTCTCCTATTTTCAGACCGTTTCATGCTCATCTCATTTTTGACACCTTTTGAAGCTCTTCATATTTTTCACACCTTTTGAAGCTCTTCATATTTTTCACACGTTTTCAGGCTCTTCATGTTTTTCAACACCTCTTCATGCTCCTCCTATTTTTCAGAGCGTTTCATGCTCCTCATATTTTTGACAGCTTTTGAGGCTCTTCATATTTTTCACATCTTTTCATGCTCTTCATGTTTTTCAACACCGCTTCATGCTCCTCCTATTTTTCAGACCGTTTCATGCTCCTCATGTATTTCACACCTTTTGAAGCTCTTAATATTTTTCACACCTTTTCAGGCTCTTCATTTTGTTGAACACCATTTCATGCTGCTCCTATTTTTCAATCCGTGCACGCTTCTCCTATTTTTCAGACTGTTTCATGTAACGCTTATTATTGACACCTTTTGAAACTCTTTATATTTGGCACACCGTTTCAGGCTCTTCCTATTTTTCAGACCGTTTCATGCTCCTCCTATTTTTCAGACCATTTCATGCTCCCCATTTTTTTGACATCTTTGAATCTCTTCATATTTTTCACACCTTTGAAGCTCTTCATATTTTTCACACGTTTTCAGTCTCTTCATGTTTTTCAACACCGCTTCATGCTCCTCTTATTTTTCAGACCGTTTCATGCTCCTCATATTTTTGACACGTTTTGAGGCTCTTCATATATTTCACACATTTTCAGGCTCTTCATGTTTTTGAACACCGTTTCATGTTGCTCCTATCTTTTCAGACCGTTTCATGCTCCTCATATTTTTGACACAATTTGAAGCTCTTCATATTTTTCACACCTTTTCAGGCTCTTCATGTGTTTCAACACCGGTTCATGATCCTCCTATTTTTCAGACCGTTTCATGCTCCTCATATTTTTCACACCTTTTGAAGCTCTTCATATATTTCACACTTTTTCAGGCTCTTCAAGTTTTTCAAGACCACTTCATGCTCCTCCTGTTTTTTAGACCGTTTCATGCTCATCTCATTTATGACACCTTTTGAACCTCTTCATATTTTCACACCTTTTGAAGCTTTTCATATTTTTCACACGTTTTCAGGCCCTTCATGTTTTTCAACACCGTTTCATGTTCCTCGTATTTTTCAGACGGTTTCATGCTTCTCATATTTTGAAACCTTTTGAAGCTCTTCAAATTTTTCACACCTTTTCAGGCTCTTCATGTTTTGAACACCGCTTCATGCTCCTCCTATTTTTTTACACTTTTGAAGCTCCTCATATTTTTCACACCTTTTCAGGCTCTTCATGTTTTTCAACACCGTTTCATGCTCCTCCCATTTTTCAGACCGTTTCATGCTCCTCATATATTTGACACCTTTTCAAGCTCTTCATATTTTTCACAACTTTTCAGGCTCTTCACGTTTTTGAACACCGGTTCATGCTCCGCCTATTTTTCAGACTGTTTCATGCTCCTCATATTTTTGACACCTTTGAAGCTCTTCATATATTTCACACCGTTTCAGGCTCTTCATTTGTTTGAACACCGCCTCATGCTCCTCCTATTTTTCAGACTGTTTCATGCTCCTCATATGTTTGACACCTTTTGAAGCTCTTCATATTGTTAACACCTTTTCACGCTCTTCATTTTTTTGAACACCACTTCATGCTCCTCCTATTTTTCAGACTGTTTTATGCTCATTTCTTTTTTGACACCTTTTAAAACTCTTCATATTTTTCACACCATTTGAAACTCTTCATATTTTTCCACGTTTTCAAGCTCTTCATGTTTTTCAACACCACTTCAGCCTCCTCCTATTTTTCAGACCGTTTCATGGTCGTCATATTTTTGACACGTTTTGAAGCTCTTTATATTTTTCACACCTTTTCAGGCTCTTCATGTTTTTAAACACCGCTTCATGCTCCTCCTATTTTTCAGACCGTTTCATACTCATCTCATTTTTTACACCTTTTTAAGCTCTTCATATTTTTCACACCTTTTAAGGATCTTCATTTTTTTCACACCTTTTCAGGCTCTTCCTGTTTTGAACACCGCTTCATGCTCCTCCTATTTTTTACACTTTTGAAGCTCCTCATATTTTTCACACCTTTTCAGGCTCTTCATGTTTTTCAACACCGTTTCATGCTCCTCTCATTTTTCAGACCGTTTCATGCTCCTAATATTTTTGACACCTTTTGAAGCTCTTCATATTTTTCACACTTTTTAGGCTCTTCAGGTGTTTCAACACCGCTTCATGATCCTCCTATTTTTCAGACCGTTTCATGTTCCTCATATTTTTGACACCTTTTGAAGCTCTTCATATTTTTCACACTTTTTAGGCTCTTCAGGTGTTTCAACACCGCTTCATGATCCTCCTATTTTTCAGACCGTTTCATGTTCCTCATATTTTTGACACCTTTTGAAGCTCGTCGTATTTTTCACACGTTTTCAGGCTCTTCATGTTTTTCAACACCACTTCATGCTCCTCCTATTTTTCAGACCATTTCATGCTCCTCATATTTTTGACACCTTTTGAAGCTCTTCATATATTTCACACCTTTTCAGGCTCTTCATGTTTTTCAACAGCACTTCATGTTCTCCTATTTTCAGACCGTTTCATGCTCATCTCATTTTTGACACCTTTTGAAGCTCTTCATATTTTTCACACCTTTTGAAGCTCTTCATATTTTTCACACGTTTTCAGGCTCTTCATGTTTTTCAACACCTCTTCATGCTCCTCCTATTTTTCAGAGCGTTTCATGCTCCTCATATTTTTGACAGCTTTTGAGGCTCTTCATATTTTTCACATCTTTTCATGCTCTTCATGTTTTTCAACCCCGCTTCATGCTCCTCCTATTTTTCAGACCGTTTCATGCTCCTCATGTATTTCACACCTTTTGAAGCTCTTAATATTTTTCACACCTTTTCAGGCTCTTCATTTTGTTGAACACCATTTCATGCTGCTCCTATTTTTCAATCCGTGCACGCTTCTCCTATTTTTCAGACTGTTTCATGTAACGCTTATTATTGACACCTTTTGAAACTCTTTATATTTGGCACACCGTTTCAGGCTCTTCCTATTTTTCAGACCGTTTCATGCTCCTCCTATTTTTCAGACCATTTCATGCTCCCCATTTTTTTGACATCTTTGAATCTCTTCATATTTTTCACACCTTTGAAGCTCTTCATATTTTTCACACGTTTTCAGTCTCTTCATGTTTTTCAACACCGCTTCATGCTCCTCTTATTTTTCAGACCGTTTCATGCTCCTCATATTTTTGACACGTTTTGAGGCTCTTCATATATTTCACACATTTTCAGGCTCTTCATGTTTTTGAACACCGTTTCATGTTGCTCCTATCTTTTCAGACCGTTTCATGCTCCTCATATTTTTGACACAATTTGAAGCTCTTCATATTTTTCACACCTTTTCAGGCTCTTCATGTGTTTCAACACCGGTTCATGATCCTCCTATTTTTCAGACCGTTTCATGCTCCTCATATTTTTCACACCTTTTGAAGCTCTTCATATATTTCACACTTTTTCAGGCTCTTCAAGTTTTTCAAGACCACTTCATGCTCCTCCTGTTTTTTAGACCGTTTCATGCTCATCTCATTTATGACACCTTTTGAACCTCTTCATATTTTCACAACTTTTGAAGCTTTTCATATTTTTCACACGTTTTCAGGCCCTTCATGTTTTTCAACACCGTTTCATGTTCCTCGTATTTTTCAGACGGTTTCATGCTTCTCATATTTTGAAACCTTTTGAAGCTCTTCAAATTTTTCACACCTTTTCAGGCTCTTCATGTTTTGAACACCGCTTCATGCTCCTCCTATTTTTTTACACTTTTGAAGCTCCTCATATTTTTCACACCTTTTCAGGCTCTTCATGTTTTTCAACACCGTTTCATGCTCCTCCCATTTTTCAGACCGTTTCATGCTCCTCATATATTTGACACCTTTTCAAGCTCTTCATATTTTTCACAACTTTTCAGGCTCTTCACGTTTTTGAACACCGGTTCATGCTCCGCCTATTTTTCAGACTGTTTCATGCTCCTCATATTTTTGACACCTTTGAAGCTCTTCATATATTTCACACCGTTTCAGGCCCTTCATTTGTTTGAACACCGCCTCATGCTCCTCCTATTTTTCAGACTGTTTCATGCTCCTCATATGTTTGACACCTTTTGAAGCTCTTCATATTGTTAACACCTTTTCACGCTCTTCATTTTTTTGAACACCACTTCATGCTCCTCCTATTTTTCAGACTGTTTTATGCTCATTTCTTTTTTGACACCTTTTAAAACTCTTCATATTTTTCACACCATTTGAAACTCTTCATATTTTTCCACGTTTTCAAGCTCTTCATGTTTTTCAACACCACTTCAGCCTCCTCCTATTTTTCAGACCGTTTCATGCTCCTCATATTTTTCACACCTCTTGAAGCTCTTCATATTTTTCACACATTTTCAGGCTCTTCATGTTTTTGAACACCGCTTCATTTTCCTCCTATTTTTCATACCGGTTCATGCTCGTCATGTATTTCACACCTTTTGAAGCTCTTTATATTTTTCACCCCTTTTCAGGCTCTCATGATTTTGAACACAGATTCATGCTCCTCCTATTTTTCAGACCGTTTCATGCTACTCTCATTTTTGACACCGTTTGAAGCGCTTCATATTTTTGACACCTTTTGAAGCTCTTCTTATTTTTCACACCTTTTCAGCCTATTCATGTTTTTCAACACGCTTCATGCTCTTCCTATTTTTCAGACCGTTTCATGCTCCTCATAATTTTGACACCTTTGAAGCTCTTCATATATTTCACTCCTTTTCAGGCTCTTCATGTTTCTGAACACCACTTCAAGCTCGTCCTTTTTTTCAGACCGTTACATGCTCATGTCATTTTTGACACCTTTTGAAGATTTTCATATTTTTCACACCTTTTGAAGCTCTTCATATTTTTCACACGTTTTCAGGCTCTTCATGTTTTTCAACACCGCTTCATGGTCCTCCTATTTTTGAGACCGTTTCATGCTTCTCATATTTTTGTCACGTTTTGAAGCTCTTCATATTTTTCACACCTTTTCAACCTTTAATGTTTTGGAACATCGTTTCATGCTCTTCCGATTTTTCAGACCGATTCATGTTCTTCATATTTTTGACACCTTTTGAAGGTCTTCATATTTTTCACACCTTTTCAGGCTCTTCATGTTTTTGAACACCGTTTCATGCTTCTCCTATTTTGCAGATCGTTTCATGCTCTTCATATTTTTGACACGTTTTGCAGCTCTTCATATATTTCACACCGTTTCAGGCTCTTCATGTTTTTAAACATCGCTTCATGCTCCTCCTATTTTTCAGGCCGTTTCATGCTCCTCATATTTTTGACACCTTTTGAAGCTCTTCATATTTTTCACAACTTTCTTTCTCTTCATGATGTTCATCACCGTCTCATGCTCCTCCTATTTTTCAGACCGTTTAATGCTCCTAATATTTTTGACATCTTTTGAAGCTCTTCATATTTTTCACACCTTTTCAGGCTCTTCATGTTTTTCAACACCGCTTCATGGTCCTCCTATTTTTCAGACCGTTTCAGGCTCCTCATATTTTTGACACCTTTTGATGCTCCTCTATTTTTCACACCTTTTGAAGGTCTTCATATATTTCACACCTTTTCAGGCACTTCATGTTTTTCAACACCACTTCATGCTCCTCCTGTTTTTCAGACCGTTTCATGCTCATCTCATTTATGACTCCTTTGGAACCTCTTCATATTTTTCACACCTTTTGAAGCTCTTCATATTATTCACACCTTTTCAGGCTCTTCATGTTTTTGAACACCGTTTCATGCTCCTCCTATTTTTCAGACCTTTTCATGCTCCTCATATTTTTGACACCTTTTGAAGCTCTTCCTAATTTTGACGCCATTTCAGGCTCTTCATGTTTTTCAACACCGCTTCATGCTCCTCCTATTTTTCAGTCCGTTTCTTGCTCCTCATATTTTTCACACGTCTTAAAGCTCTTCATATTTTTCACACATTCTCAGGCTCTTCATGTTTTTGAACACCGCGTTATTCTCCTCCTATTTTTCAGGCCGTTTCATGCTCGTCATGTATTTCACACCTTTTGAAGCTCTTTATATTTTTCACCTCTTTTCAGGCTCTCATGTTTTTGAACACCGCTTCATTTTCCTCCTATTTTTCAGACCGTTTCATGCTCCTCATGTATTTCAAACCTTTTGAAGCTCTTCATATTTTTCACACCTTTTCAGGCTCTTCATATTTTTGAACAAAGTTTCATGCTCTTCCTATTCTTCAGACCATTTCATGCTACTCTCATTTTTGACACCGTTTGAAGCGCTTCATATTTTTCACACCTTTTGAAGCTCTTCTTATTTTTCACACCTTTTCAGCCTATTGATGTTTTTCAACAACGCTTCATGCTCCTCCTATTTTTCAGACCGTTTCATGCTCCTCATATTTTTGACACCTTTGAAGCTCTTCATATATTTCACTCCTTTTCAGGCTCTTCATGTTTCTGAACACCACTTCATGCTCGTCCTAATTTTCAGACCTTTACATGCTCATGTCATTTTTGACACCTTTTGAAGTTTTTCATATTTTTCACACCTTTTGAAGCTCTTCATATTTTTCACACGTTTTCAGGCTCTTCATGTTTTTCAACACCGCTTCATGGTCCTCCTATTTTTGAGACCGTTTCAAGCTTCTCATATTTTTGATACGTTTTGAAGCTCTTCATATTTTCACACCTTTTCAACCTTTAATGTTTTGGAACATCATTTCAGGCTCCTCTGATTTTTCAGACCGATTCATGCTCTTCATATATTTGACACCTTTTGAAGGTCTTCATATTTTTCACACCTTTTCAGGCTCCTCATGTTTTTGAACACCGTTTCATGCTTCTCCTATTTTGCAGATCGCTTCATGCTCTTTATATTTTTGACACGTTTTGCAGCTCTTCATATATTTCACACCGTTTCAGGCTCTCAGGTTTTTGAACACAGCTTCTTGCTCCTCCTATTTTTCAGACCGTTTCATGCTCCTCATATTTTTGACACCTTTTGAAGCTCATCATATTTTTCACACCTTTTCAGTCTCTTCATGTTTTTGAACACCGTTTCATGCTCCTCCTATATTTCAGACCGTTTCATGCTCCTCATATTTTAGACACCTTTTGAAGCTCATCATATTTTTCACACCTTTTCAGTCTCTTCATGTTTTTGAACACTGCTACATGCTCCTCCTATTTTTCAGCCCGTTTCAAGCTCCTCATAATTTTGACACCTTTTGAAGCTCTTCATATATTTCACAACTTTTCAGGCTCTTCATTTTTTTGAACACCACTTCATGCTCCTCCTATTTTTCAGACCATTTCATGCTCATCTCGTTTTGACACCTTTTGATGCTCTTCATATTTTTCATACCGTTTGAAGCTCTTCATAGTTTTCATACCTTTTCAGGCTCTTCATGTTTTTCAACACCGCTTCATGCTCCTCCTATTTTTCAGACCGTTTCATGCTCCCGTTAATTTTGACATCTTTTGAAGCTCTTCATATTTTTCACAACTTTTCAGGCTCTTCACGTTTTTTAACACCGCTTCATGCTCCTCCTATTTTTCAGACCATTTAGGGCTCCTCATATTTTTGACACCTTTTGAAGCTCTTCATATATTTCACACCTTTTCAGGCTCTTCATGATTTTCAAAGCCACTTCATGCTCCTCCTATTTTTCAGACCGTTTCATGCTCATCTCATATTTGAACAACTTTGAAAGCTCTTCATTTTTTTCACACATTTTGAAGCTCTTCATATTTTTCACACCTTTTCATGCTCTTCATTTTTTTCAACACCGCTTCATGCTCCTCATATTTTTTACATCTTTTGAAGCTCTTCATATTTTTCACACCTTTTCAGGCTCTTCATGTTTTTGAACACCGCTTCATGCTCCTCCTATTGTTCAGACCGTATCATGATCCTCATGTATTTCACACCTTTTGAAGCTCTTCATATATTTCACACATTTTCAGGCCTTCATGTTTTTGAACACAGCTTCTTGCTCTTCCTATTTTTCAGACCGTTTCATGCTACTCTCATTTTTGACACCGTTTGAAGTGTTTCATATTTTTGACACCTTTTGAAGCTCTTCTTATTTTTCACACCTTTTCAGCCTATTCATGTTTTTCAACACGCTTCATGCTCATCCTATTTTTCAGACCGTTTCATGCTCCTCATACTTTTGACACCTTTGAAGCTCTTCATATATTTCACTCCTTTTCAGGCTCTTCATGTTTCTGAACACCACTTCAAGCTCGTCCTATTTTTCAGACCATTACATGCTCATGTCTTTTTTGACACCTTTTGAAGATTTTCATATTTTTCACACCTTTTGAAGCTCTTCATATTTTTCACACGTTTTCAGGCTCTTCATGTTTTTCAACACCGCTTCATGGTCCTCCTATTTTTGAGACCGTTTCATGCTTCTCATATTTTTGTCATGTTTTGAAGCTCTTCATATTTTTCACACCTTTTCAACCTTTAATGTTTTGGAACATCGTTTCATGCTCTTCCGATTTTTCAGACCCATTCATGTTCTTCATATTTTTGACACCTTTTGAAGGTCTTCATATTTTTCACACCTTTTCAGGCTCTTCATGTTTTTGAACACCGTTTCATGCTTCTCCTATTTTGCAGATCATTTCATGCTCTTCATATTTTTGACACGTTTTGCAGCTCTTCATATATTTCACACCTTTTCAGGCTCTTCATGTTTTTGAACACCGTTTCATGCTTCTCCTATTTTTCAGGCCGTTTCATGCTCCTCATATTTTTGACACCTTTTGAAGCTCTTCATATATTTCACACCTTTTTGTGCTCTTCATGATGTTCAACATCGCCTCATGCTCCTCCTATTTTTCAGACCATTTCATGCTCCTCATATTTTTGACACCTTTTGAAGCTCTTCATGTTTTTCACAACTTTCTTTCTCTTCATGATGTTCATCACCGTCTCATGCTCCTCCTATTTTTCAGACCGTTTAATGCTCCACATATTTTTGACATCTTTTGAAGCTCTTCATATTTTTCACACCTTTTCAGGCTCTTCATGTTTTTCAACACCGCTTCATGGTCCTCCTATTTTTCAGACCGTTTCAGGCTCCTCATATTTTTGACACCTTTTGATGCTCCTCTATTTTTCACACCTTTTGAAGGTCTTCATATATTTCACACCTTTTCAGGCACTTCATGTTTTTCAGCACCACTTCATGCTCCTCCTGTTTTTCAGACCGTTTCATGCTCATCTCATTTTTGACTCCTTTGGAACCTCTTCATATTTTTCACACCTTTTGAAGCTCTTCATATTATTCACACCTTTTCAGGCTCTTCATGTTTTTGAACACCGTTTCATGCTCCTCCTATTTTTCAGACCTTTTCATGCTCCTCATATTTTTGACACCTTTTGAAGCTCTTCCTAATTTTGACGCCATTTCAGGCTCTTCATGTTTTTCAACACCGCTTCATGCTCCTCCTATTTTTCAGACCGTTTCTTGCTCCTCATATTTTTAACACCATTGGAAGCTCTTCATATTTTTTCACACCTTTTCATGCTCGTCATATTTTTCAACACGGCTTCAGGCTCCTCCTATTTTTCAGATCGTTTCATGCTCCTCTTATTTTTGACACCTTTGAAGCTCTTCATATATTTCACACATTTTCAGGCATTACATGTTTTTCAACATCGCATCATGCTGCTCCTATTTTTCATACCGTTTCATGCTCCTCACATTTTTCACACATTTTGAAGCTTTTCATATTTTTCACAGCTTTTCAGGCTCTTCATGTTTTTCAACACCGCTTCATGCTACTCCTATTTTTCAGACCGTTTCATGTTCATCTCATTTTTGACACGTTTGAAGCTCTTCGTATTTTTCACACCTTTTGAAGCTCTTCATATTTTTCACATTTTTGAAGGTCTTCATATTTTTCAGACGTTTTCAGGCTCTTCATGTTTTTCAACACCGCTTCATGCTCCTCCTATTTGTCAGACCGTTTCATGCTCCTCATGTATTTCACACCTTTTGAAGCTCTTCATATTTTTCACACCTTTTCATGCTCTTCATGTTTTTTAACACTGCTTTATGCTCCTCCTATTTTACAGACCGTTTCATGCTCCTCATATTTTTGACACCTTTTGAAGCTCTTCATATTTTTCACACCTTTTCAGGCTCTTCATATTTTTGAACACCGGTTCATGCTCCTCCTATTTTTCAGACCGTTGCATGCTCCTCATATTTTTCACACCTTTTCAAACTCTTCATATTTTTCACAACTTTTGAAGCTCTTCATATTTTTCACACCTTTTCAGGCTCTTCATGATTTTCAACACCGCTTCATGCTCCTCCTATGTTTCAGACCGTTTCATGTTCATCTCATTTTTGACACGTTTGAAGCTCTTCGTATTTTTCACACCTTTTGAAGCTCTTCATATTTTTCACATTTTTGAAGGTCTTCATATTTTTCAGACGTTTTCAGGCTCTTCATGTTTTTCAACACCGCTTCATGCTCCTCCTATTTTTCAGACCGTTTCATGCTCCTCATGTATTTCACACCTTTTGAAGCTCTTCATATTTTTCACACCTTTTCAGGCTCTTCATGTTTTTTAACACTGCTTTATGCTCCTCCTATTTTACAGACCGTTTCATGCTCCTCATATTTTTCACACCTCTTGAAGCTCTTCATATTTTTCACACATTTTCAAGCTCTTCATGTTTTTCACACTTTTTCAGGCTCTTCATGTTTTTCAACACCGCTTCATGTTCCTCCTATTTTTCAGACCGGTTCATGCTCCTCATATATTTGACACGTTTTGAGGCTCTTCATATTTTTCACACCTTTCCAGGCTCTTCATGTTTTTGAACACCGTTTCAAGCTCCTCCTATTTTTTGTCCGTATCATGCTCCTCATATTTTTGACACCTTTTGAAGCTCTTCATATATTTCACACCTTTTGAAACTCTTCATATTTTTCACACGTTTTCAGGCTCTTCATGTTTTTCAACTCCGCTTCATGCTCCTCCTATATTTCAGACCGTTTCATGCTCCTCATATTTTTGACACCTTTTGAAGCTCTTCATATTTTTCACACCTTTTCAGGCTCTTCATGTTTTTTAACACCGCTTCATGCTCCTCTATTTTTCAGACCATTTCATGCTCCTCATATTTTTGACACCTTTTGAAGCTCCACATATTTTTCACACCTTTTCAAACTCTTCATATTTTTCACAACTTTTGAAGCTCTTCATATTTTTCACACCTTTTCAGGCTCTTCATGATTTTCAACACCGCTTCATGCTCCTCCTATGTTTCAGACCGTTTCATGTTCATCTCATTTTTGACACGTTTGAAGCTCTTCGTATTTTTCACACCTTTTGAAGCTCTTCATATTTTTCACATTTTTGAAGGTATTCATATTTTTCAGACGTTTTCAGGCTCTTCATGTTTTTCAACACCGCTTCATGCTCCTCCTATTTTTCAGACCGTTTCATGCTCCTCATGTATTTCACACCTTTTGAAGCTCTTCATATTTTTCACACCTTTTCAGGCTCTTCATGTTTTTTAACACTGCTTTATGCTCCTCCTATTTTACAGACCGTTTCATGCTCCTCATATTTTTCACACCTCTTGAAGCTCTTCATATTTTTCACACATTTTCAGGCTCTTCATGTTTTTCACACTTTTTCAGGCTCTTCATGTTTTTCAACACCGCTTCATGTTCCTCCTATTTTTCAGACCGGTTCATGCTCCTCATATATTTGACACGTTTTGAGGCTCTTCATATTTTTCACACCTTTCCAGGCTCTTCATGTTTTTGAACACCGTTTCAAGCTCCTCCTATTTTTTGTCCGTATCATGCTCCTCATATTTTTGACACCTTTTGAAGCTCTTCATATATTTCACACCTTTTGAAACTCTTCATATTTTTCACACGTTTTCAGGCTCTTCATGTTTTTCAACTCCGCTTCATGCTCCTCCTATATTTCAGACCGTTTCATGCTCCTCATATTTTTGACACCTTTTGAAGCTCTTCATATTTTTCACACCTTTTCAGGCTCTTCATGTTTTTTAACACCGCTTCATGCTCCTCTATTTTTCAGACCATTTCATGCTCCTCATATTTTTGACACCTTTTGAAGCTCCACATATTTTTCACACCTTTTCAAACTCTTCATGTTTTTCACAACTTTTGAAGCTCTTCATATTTTTCACACCTTTTCAGGCTCTTCATGATTTTCAACACGGCTTCATGCTCCTCCTATGTTTCAGACCGTTTCATGTTCATCTCATTTTTGACACGTTTGAAGCTCTTCGTATTTTTCACACCTTTTGAAGCTCTTCATATTTTTCACATTTTTGAAGGTCTTCATATTTTTCAGACGTTTTCAGGCTCTTCATGTTTTTCAACACCGCTTCATGCTCCTCCTATTTTTCAGACCGTTTCATGCTCCTCATGTATTTCACACCTTTTGAAGCTCTTCATATTTTTCACACCTTTTCAGGCTCTTCATGTTTTTTAACACTGCTTTATGCTCCTCCTATTTTACAGACCGTTTCATGCTCCTCATATTTTTGACACCTTTTGAAGCTCTTCATATTTTTCACACCTTTTCAGGCTCTTCATATTTTTGAACACCGGTTCATGCTCCTCCTATTTTTCAGACCGTTGCATGCTCCTCATATTTTTCACACCTTTTGAAGCTCTTCATATTTTTCACACCTTTTCACTCTCTGCATGTTTTTGAACACCGCTTCATGCCCCTCCTCTTTTTCAGACCGTTTCATCTCCTCATGAATTTCACACCTTTTGAAGCTCTTCATATTTTGCACACCTTTTCAGGCTCTTGAAGTTTTTCACAACCACTTCATGCTCCTCCTACTTTTCAGACCATTTCATGCTCCTCATATTTTTGACACCTTTTGAAGCTCTTCATATTTTTCACAGCTTTTCAGGCTCTTCATGTTTCTCAACACCGCTTCATTCTCCTCCTAGTTTTCAGACCGTTTCATGCTCCTCATATTTTTGACACCTTTTGAAGCTCTTCCTATATTTCACACATTTTCAGGCTCTTCATGTTTTTCAACATCACTTCATGCTCCTCCTATATTTCAGTCCGTTTCATGCACATCTCATTTTTGACAACTTTTGAAGCTCTTCATATTTTTCACACCTTTTGAAGCTCTTCATATTTTTCACATTTTTGAAGCTCTTCATATTTTTCACTCGGTTTCAGGCTCTTCATGTTTTTCAACACCGCTTCTTGCTCCTCCTATTTTTGAGACCATTTCATACTCCTTATATTTTTGACATTTTTTGAGGCTCTTCATATTCTTCACACCTTTTCAGGCTCTTCATGATTTTCAACACCGCTTCATGCTCCTCCTATTTTTCAGACCGTTTCATGGTAATCTCATTTTTGACACCTTTTGAAGCTCTTCCAATTTTTCACACCTTTTGAAGCTCTTCATATTTTTCACATTTTTGAAGCTCTTCATATTTTTCACACATTTTCAGGCTCTTCATGTTTTTGAACACAGTTTCATGGTCCTCCTATTTTTCAGACCGTTTCAGGCTCATCTCTTTTTGACACCTTTTGAAGCTGTTCATGTTTTTCACACCTTTTGAAGCTCTTCATATTTTTCACACCTTTTCAGAGTCTTCATGATTTTCAACACCGCTTCATGCTCCTCCTATTTTTCAGACCGTTTCATGGTAATCTCATTTTTGACACCATTTGAAGCTCTTCCTATTTTTCACACCTTTTGAAGCTCTTCATATTTTTCACATTTTTGAAGCTCTTCATATTTTTCACACATTTTCAGGCTCTTCATGTTTTTGAACACAGTTTCATGCTCCTCCTATTTTTCAGACCGTTTCATGCTCCTCATATTTTTGACACCTTTTCAAACTCTTCATATTTTTCACAACTTTTGACGCTCTTCATATTTTTCACACCTTTTCAGGCTCTTCATGATTTTCAACACCGCTTCATGCTCCTCCTATGTTTCAGACCGTTTCATGTTCATCTCATTTTTGACACCTATTGAAGCTCGTCGTATTTTTCACACCTTTTGAAGCTCTTCATATTTTTCACATTTTTGAAGCTCTTCATATTTTTCACACGTTTTCAGGCTCTTCATGTTTTTGAACACCCCTTCATGCTCCTCCTCTTTTTCAGACCGTTTCATGCTCCTCATGTATTTCACACCTTTTGAATCTCTTCATATTTTTCACACCTTTCAGGCTCTTCATGTTTTTGAACACCGTTTCATGATCCTCCTATTTTTCAGAACGTTTCATGCTCCTCATATTTTGACACCTTTTAAAGCTCTTCATATTTTTCACACCTTTTGTGGCTCTTCATGTTTTTGAACACCGCTTCATGCTCCTCCTATTTTTCAGACCGTTTCATTCTCCTCATATGTTTCACACCTTTTGAAGATCTTCATATTTTTCACACCTTTTCAAGCGCTTCATGTTTTCAACACAACTTCATGCTTCTCCTATTTTTCAGACCGTATCATGCTCCTCATGTATTTCACACCTTTTGAAGCTCTTCATATTTTTCACACCTTTTCATGCTCTTCATGTTTTACAACCCAACTTCATGCTTCTCCTATTTTTCAGACCGTATGATGCTCCTCATGTATTTTACACCTTTTGAAGCTCTTCATATTTTTCACACCTTTTCATGTTCTCATGTTTTGAACACCGTTTCGTGCTCCTCATATTTTTCGAACCATTTCATGCTCCTCATATTTTTGCAACCTTTTGAAGCTCTTCATATTTTCCACACCTTTTCAGGCTCTTCATGTTTTTCAACACTGCTTCATAATTTTCCTTTTTTTCAGACTGTTTCATGCTCTTCATATTGTTGACACCTTTTGAAGATCTTCGTATTTTTCACACTTTTCAGGCTCTTAATTTTTTTCAACACCACTTCATGCTCCTCCTATTTTTTAGACCGTTTCATGCTCATCTCTTTTTGACACCTTTGAAGCTGTTCATGATTTTCACACCTTTTGAAGCTCTTCATATTTTTCACACCTTTTCAGGCTCTTCATGATTTTCAACACCGCTTCATGCTCCTCCTATTTTTCAGACCGTTTCATACTCCTCATATTTTTGGTATATTTTGAGAGTCTTCATATTTTTCACACCTTTTCAGGCTCTTCATGTTTCTGAACACCTTTTCATGCTCCTCCTATTTTTCAGACCGTTTCATGCTCCTCATATTTTGACACCTTTTCAAGCTCTTCATATTTTTCACACGTTTTCAGTCTCTTCATGTTTTTGAACACCGTTTCATGCTCCTCCTATTTTTCAGACCGTTTCATGCTCCTCATGTATTTCACACCTTTTGAAGCTCTTCATATTTTTGACACGTTTTCAGACTCTTCATGTTTTTCAACACCGTTACATGCTCCTCCTATTTTTCAGACCGTTTCATGCTCCTCATATTTTTGACACCTTTAGAAACTCTTCAAATTTTTCACACCTTTTCAGACTCTTCATGTTTTTGAACACCGCTTCATGCTCCTCCTATTTTTCAGACCGTTTAATCCTCCTCATGTATTTCACACCTTTTGAAACTCTTCATATTTTTCACACCTTTTCATGATCTTATGTTTTTGAACACCATTTCATACTCTTCCTATTATGCAGACCGTTTCATTCTCCTCATATTTTTACACCTTTTGAAGCTCTTCATATATTTCACACCTTTTCAGGCTTTTCATTTTTTTCAACATCACTTCATGCTCCTCCTATTTTTCAGACCGGTTCATGCTCATCTCATTTTGACACCTTTTGTGGCTCTTCATATTTTTCACACCTATTCAGGCTCTTCATGTTTTTCAACACCGCTTCATGCTCCTCCTATTTTTCAGACCCTTTCTTACTCCTCATATTTTTGACACCCTGAGAAACTCTTCATATCTTTCACACCTTTTCAGGCGCTTCATGTTTTTCAACACCACTTCATGCTCCTCCTATTTTTCAGACCGCTTCATTCTCCTCATATTCTTGACACCATTTGAAGCTCTTCATATATTTCACACCTTTTCAGGCTCTTCATTTTTTTCAACACCACTTCATGCTCCTCCTATTTCTCAGACAATATCATGCTATTCATATTTTTCACCCCTTTTTAAGCTCTTCATATTGTTCACATTTTTTCAGGCTCTTTATGTTTTTGAACACCACTTCATGCTCCTCCTATTTTTCAGAGAGTTTCATGCTCCTCATGTATTTCACACCTTTTGAAGCTCTTCATATTTTTCACACCTTATCAGGCTATTCATGTTTTTGAAGACCGTTTCATGCTCCTTCTATTTTTCAGACCATTTCTTGCTCCTCATATTTTTGACACCTTTTGAAGCTCTTCATATTTTTCACACCTTATCAGGCTCTTCATGTTTTTCCACACCACTTCATATTTCTACTATTTTTCAGCCCGTTTCATGCTCCTCATGTATTTCACACCTTTTGAAGCTCTTCATATTTTTCACACCTTTTCATGCTCTTCATGTTTTTCAACCCAACTTCATGCTTCTCCTATTTTTCAGACCGTATCATGCTCCTCATGTATTTTACACCTTTTGAAGCTCTTCATATTTTTCACACCTTTTCATGCTCTTCATGTTTTGAACACCGTTTCGTGCTCCTCATATTTTTCGAACCGTTTCATGCTCCTCATAATTTTGCAACCTTTTGAAGCTCTTCATATTTTCCACACCTTTTCAGGCTCTTCATGTTTTTCAACACTGCTTCATAATTTTCCTTTTTTTCAGACTGTTTCATGCTATTCATATTGTTGCCACCTTTTGAAGATCTTCGTATTTTTCACATTTTTAGGCTCTTAATTTTTTTCAACACCACTTCATGCTCCTCCTATTTTTTAGACCGTTTCATGCTCATCTCTTTTTGACACCTTTTGAAGCTGTTCATGATTTTCACACCTTTTGAAGCTCTTCATATTTTTCACACCTTTTCAGGCTCTTCATGATTTTCAACACCCCTTCATGCTCCTCCTATTTTTCAGACCGTTTCATACTCCTCATATTTTTGGTATATTTTGAGAGTCTTCATATTTTTCACACCTTTTCAGGCTCTTCATGTTTCTGAACACCTTTTCATGTTCCTCCTATTTTTCAGACCGTTTCATGCTCCTCATATTTTGACACCTTTTCAAGCTCTTCATAGTTTTCACACGTTTTCAGTCTCTTCATGTTTTTGAACACCGTTTCATGCTCCTCCTATTTTTCAGACCGTTTCATGCTCCTCATGTATTTCACACCTTTTGAAGCTCTTCATATTTTTGACACGTTTTCAGACTCTTCATGTTTTTCAACACCGTTACATGCTCCTCCTATTTTTCGGACCGTTTCATGCTCCTCATATTTTTGACACCTTTAGAAACTCTTCAAATTTTTCACACCTTTTCAGACTCTTCATGTTTTTGAACACCGCTTCATGCTCCTCCTATTTTTCAGACCGTTTAATCCTCCTCATGTATTTCACACCTTTTGAAACTCTTCATATTTTTCACACCTTTTCATGATCTTTATGTTTTTGAACACCATTTCATACTCTTCCTATTATGCAGACCGTTTCATTCTCCTCATATTTTTACACCTTTTGAAGCTCTTCATATATTTCACACCTTTTCAGGCTTTTCATTTTTTTCAACATCACTTCATGCTCCTCCTATTTTTCAGACCGGTTCATGCTCATCTCATTTTGACACCTTTTGTGGCTCTTCATATTTTTCACACCTATTCAGGCTCTTCATGTTTTTCAACACTGCTTCATGCTCCTCCTATTTTTCAGACCCTTTCTTACTCCTCGTATTTTTGACACCCTTAGAAACTCTTCATATCTTTCACACCTTTTCAGGCGCTTCATGTTTTTCAACACCGCTTCATGCTCCTCCTATTTTTCAGACCGCTTCATTCTCCTCATATTCTTGACACCATTTGAAGCTCTTCATATATTTCACAACTTTTCAGGCTCTTCATTTTTTTCAACACCACTTCATGCTCCTCCTATTTTTCAGACAATATCATGCTATTCATATTTTTCACCCCTTTTGAAGCTCTTCATATTTTTCACATTTTTTCAGCCTCTTTATGTTTTTGAACACCACTTCATGCTCCTCCTATTTTTCAGAGAGTTTCATGCTCCTCATGTATTTCACACCTTTTGAAGCTCTTCATATTTTTCACACCTTATCAGGCTATTCATGTTTTTGAAGACCGTTTCATACTCCTTCTATTTTTCAGACCATTTCTTGCTCCTCATATTTTTGACACCTTTTGAAGCTCTTCATATTTTTCACACCTTATCAGGCTCTTCATGTTTTTCCACACCACTTCATGTTTCTACTATTTTTCAGCCCGTTTCATGATCCTCATGTATTTCACATCTTTTGAAGCTCTTCATATATTTCACACCTTTTCAGGCTCTTCATGTTTTTGAACACCGCTTCATCCTCCTCCTATTTTTCAGACCGTTTCATGCTCCTCATATTATTGACACCTTTGGAAGCTCTTCATATTTCTCACACCTATTCAAGCTCTTCATGTTTTTGAACACCGCTTCATCGTCCTCCTATTTTTCAGACCGTTTCATGCTCCTCATAATTTTGACAGCTTTTGAAGCTCTTCATATTTTTCACACCTTTTCAGGCTCTTCATGTTTTTGAACACCGCTTCATGCTCCTCGTTTTGTTCAGACCGTTTCATGCTCATCTCATTTTTGACACCTTTTGAAGCTCTTCATATATTTCACACCTTTTGAAGCTCTTCATTTTTTTCACACGTTTTCAGGCTCTTCATGTTTTTCAACTCCGCTTCATGCTCCTCCTATATTTCAGACCGTTTCACGCTCCTCATATTTTTGACACCTTTTGAAGCTCTTCATATTTTTCACACCTTTTCAGGCTCTTCATGTTTTTTAACACCGCTTCATGCTCCTCTATTTTTCAGACCATTACATGCTCCTCATATTTTTGACACCTTTGAAGCTCCACATATTTTTCACACCTTTTCAAACTCTTCATATTTTTCACAATTTTTGAAGCTCTTCATATTTTTCACACCTTTTCAGGCTCTTCATGATTTTCAACACCGCTTCATGCTCCTCCTATGTTTCAGACCGTTTCATGTTCATCTCATTTTTGACACGTTTGAAGCTCTTCGTATTTTTCACACCTTTTGAAGCTCTTCATATTTTTCACATTTTTGAAGGTCTTCATATTTTTCAGACATTTTCAGGCTCTTCATTTTTTTCAACACCGCTTCATGCTCCTCCTATTTTTCAGACCGTTTCATGCTCCTCATGTATTTCACACCGTTTGAAGCTCTTCATATTTTTCACACCTTTTCAGGCTCTTCATGTTTTTCAACATCGATTCATGCTCGTCCTATTTTACAGACCGTTTCATGCTCCTCATATTTTTGAAACCTTTTGAAGCTCTTCATATTTTTCACCCCTTTTCAGGCTCTTCATATTTTTGAACACCGGTTCATGCTCCTCCTATTTTTCAGACCGTTGCATGCTCCTCATATTTTTCACACCTTTTGAAGCTCTTCATATTTTTCACACCTTTTCAGTCTCTGCATGTTTTTGAACACCGCTTCATGCCCCTCCTCTTTTTCAGACCGTTTCATCTCCTCATGAATTTCACACCTTTTGAAGCTCTTCATATTTTGCACACCTTTTCAGGCTCTTGAAGTTTTTCACAACCACTTCATGCTCCTCCTACTTTTCAGACCATTTCATGCTCCTCATATTTTTGACACCTTTTGAAGCTCTTCATATTTTTCACACCTTTTCAGGCTCTTCATGTTTCTCAACACCGCTTCATGCTCCTCCTAGTTTTCAGACCGTTTCATGCTCCTCATATTTTTGACACCTTTTGAAGCTCTTCCTATATTTCACACATTTTCAGGCTCTTCATGTTTTTCAACATCACTTCATGCTCCTCCTATATTTCAGTCCGTTTCATGCACATCTCATTTTTGACAACTTTTGAAGCTCTTCATATTTTTCACACCTTTTGAAGCTCTTCATATTTTTCACATTTTTGAAGCTCTTCATATTTTTCACTCGGTTTCAGGCTCTTCATATTTTTCAACACCGCTTCTTGCTCCTCCTATTTTTGAGACCATTTCATACTCCTTATATTTTTGACATTTTTTGAGGCTCTTCATATTCTTCACACCTTTTCAGGCTCTTCATGTTTTTCAACACCGCTTCTTGCTCCTCCTATTTTTCAGACCGTTTCATGCTCCTCATGTATTTCACACCTTTTGAAGCTCTTCATATTTTTCACACCTTTTCAGGCTCTTCATGATTTTCAACACCGCTTCATGCTCCTCCTATTTTTCAGACCGTTTCATGGTAATCTCATTTTTGACACCTTTTGAAGCTCTTCCAATTTTTCACACCTTTTGAAGCTCTTCATATTTTTCACATTTTTGAAGCTCTTCATATTTTTCACACATTTTCAGGCTCTTCATGTTTTTGAACACAGTTTCATGGTCCTCCTATTTTTCAGACCGTTTCAGGCTCATCTCTTTTTGACACCTTTTGAAGCTGTTCATGTTTTTCATACCTTTTGAAGCTCTTCATATTTTTCACACCTTTTCAGGCTCTTCATGATTTTCAACACCGCTTCATGCTCCTCATATTTTTCAGACCGTTTCATGGTAATCTCATTTTTGACACCATTTGAAGCTCTTCCTATTTTTCACACCTTTTGAAGCTCTTCATATTTTTCACATTTTTGAAGCTCTTCATATTTTTCACACATTTTCAGGCTCTTCATGTTTTTGAACACAGTTTCATGCTCCTCCTATTTTTCAGACCGTTTCATGCTCCTCATATTTTTGACAACTTTTCAAACTCTTCATATTTTTCACAACTTTTGAAGCTCTTCATATTTTTCACACCTTTTCAGGCTCTTCATGATTTTCAACACCGCTTCATGCTCCTCCTATGTTTCAGACCGTTTCATGTTCATCTCATTTTTGACACCTATTGAAGCTCGTCGTATTTTTCACACCTTTTGAAGCTCTTCATATTTTTCACATTTTTGAAGCTCTTCATATTTTTCACACGTTTTCAGGCTCTTCATGTTTTTGAACACCCCTTCATGCTCCTCCTCTTTTTCAGACCGTTTCATGCTCCTCATGTATTTCACACCTTTTGAAGCTCTTCATATTTTTCACACCTTTCAGGCTCTTCATGTTTTTGAACACCGTTTCATGATCCTCCTATTTTTCAGAACATTTCATGCTCCTCATATTTTGACACCTTTTAAAGCTCTTCATATTTTTCACACCTTTTGTGGCTCTTCATGTTTTTGAACACCGCTTCATGCTCCTCCTATTTTTCAGACCGTTTCATTCTCCTCATATTTTTCACACCTTTTGAAGATCTTCATATTTTTCACACCTTTTCAAGCTCTTCATGTTTTTCAACCCAACTTCATGCTTCTCCTATTTTTCAGACCGTATCATGCTCCTCATGTATTTTACACCTTTTGAAGCTCTTCATATTTTTCACACCTTTTCATGCTCTTCATGTTTTGAACACCGTTTCGTGCTCCTCATATTTTTCGAACCGTTTCATGCTCCTCATATTTTTGCAACCTTTTGAAGCTCTTCATATTTTCCACACCTTTTCAGGCTCTTCATGTTTTTCAACACTGCTTCATAATTTTCCTTTTTTTCAGACTGTTTCATGCTCTTCATATTGTTGACACCTTTTGAAGATCTTCGTATTTTTCACACTTTTCAGGCTCTTAATTTTTTTCAACACCACTTCATGCTCCTCCTATTTTTTAGACCGTTTCATGCTCATCTCTTTTTGACACCTTTTGAAGCTGTTCATGATTTTCACACCTTTTGAAGCTCTTCATATTTTTCACACCTTTTCAGGCTCTTCATGATTTTCAACACCGCTTCATGCTCCTCCTATTTTTCAGACCGTTTCATACTCCTCATATTTTTGGTATTTTTTGAGAGTCTTCATATTTTTCACACCTTTTCAGGCTCTTCATGTTTCTGAACACCTTTTCATGCTCCTCCTATTTTTCAGACCGTTTCATGCTCCTCATATTTTGACACCTTTTCAAGCTCTTCATATTTTTCACACCTTTTCATGCTCTTCATGTTTTGCAACACCGTTTCATGCTCCTCCTATTTTCAGACTGTTTCATGCTCCTCATATTTTCGACACCTTTTCAGGCTCTTAATGATTTTGAACACCGTTTCATACTCCTCTTATTTTTCAGACAGTTTCATGCTCCTCATATATTTGACACCTTTTGAAGCTCTTCATATTTTTCACACCTTTTCGGGCTCTTCATGTTTTTGAACACCACTTCATGCGCCTCCTATTTTTCAGACCGTTTCATGCTCTTCATCTTTTGACACCTTTTTAATCTCTTCATATTTTTCACACCTTTTAATGCTCTTCAGGTTGTTCAACACGGTTTCATACTCCTCTTATTTTTCAGAATGTTTCGTGCTCCTCATATTTTGACACCTTTTGAAGCTCTTCATATTTTTCACATCTTTTCAGTATCTTCAAGTTTTTGAACACCGTTTCATGCTCCTCCTATTTTTCAGACCGTTTCCTGCTCCTCATATTTTTGACAACTTTTGGAGCTCTTCATATTTTTCACACCTTTTCAGGAGTCCCGGGATCCCTGTGGCATATGGAAAGGGACCCTGGGTCTCCTGCCTCACGTGGAGAAGCGTCCCAATTGCAATGCCAAGACTCGAGGAGAATCCCGAGGTGTCCCTCGCACCTAGGCCGGAGTATTGACGTCGCTGAACAAACACGGGTCTGGAAGGGCCCTCCCTGTCGTAACTCGAGAATATATTCCAGGTTCCGGCCGCAACTCGAGAAAAACAATGAGACTTCCCCCTCGCCGCGAGATGAGGCCCGATTCCCCTGCACTGCGTGCAGAGCAATTCCGTGTTCCACATCAAACGTGAAAGGAGCCTTTATATCCCTGATGCCACTCCAGGGAAAACCCAAAGTCACTGTCACAAGTCTAGAGGGATCCTGAGGTCACTGGAGCAACACGAAAGGGCTCCGTGGACCCCAAATCAACTCGAGATAAGAGCTTAGTCCCTGGCTTCGACTCAAGAGGAATACCAACTTTCCACAAGCACCTCAAGAGGAGGCTTCTCTCAGCTACAGGTAGGTGAGAGGGACCCTGAGTTTGTGGCCTCAAGTGGAATGGACACCGAGATGCTCTGACTCGAAGTAAGGCCGGATATCCCTGCAGTGAAGTGAATGCAGGCTCGTCTTGCATCTCCCAAGACGAAGGTATGTCTGAATCCCCTGTGGAGACCACAGAGAAAGACCTAGTCCTCCGCCTCATCGCGACCGGAAGCCTCACATCCTTTGAAACCTCGAGAGGTCCACGGAGATCAATGCTTCCAAAGGAGACGATGCCTGACTCCTCTTGAAAATGGATAGGAGCCCCAGGATCCCTGTGGCATGTGGAAAGGGACCCTGGGTCTCCCGCCTCACCTGGAGACGTGTCCCAATTGCAATGCCAAGACTCGAGGAGAATCCCGAGGTGTCCCTCGCACCTAGGCCGGAGTCCTGACGTCGCTGAACAAACACGGGTCTGGAAGGGCCCTCCCCGTCGTAACTCGAGAATATACCCCAGGTTCCGGCCGCAACTCGAGAAACACCATGAGACTTCCCCCTCGCTGCGAGATGAGGCCCGATTCCCCTGCACTGCGTGCAGAGCATTTCCGTGTTCAACATCAAACGTGAAAGGAGCCTTGATTTCCCTGATGCCACTCCAGAGAAAACCCAAAGTCACTGTCACAAGTCTAGACGGATCCTGAGGTCACTGGAGCAACACGAAAGGGCTCCGTGGACCCCAAATCAACTCGAGATGAGAGCTTAGTCCCTGGCTTCTACTCAAGAGGAATACCAACTTTCCACAAGCACCTCAAGAGGAGGCTTCTCTCAGCTACAGGTATGTGAGAGGGACCCTGAGTTTGTGGCCTCAAGTGGAATGGACACCGAGATGCTCTGACTCGAAGTAAGGCCGGATATCCCTACAGTGAATTGAATGCACCTCGTCTTGCATCTCCCAAGACGAAGGGATGTCTGAATCCCCTTTTGAGACCACAGAGAAAGAACTAATTCTCGGCCTCATCGCGAGTGGAGGCCTCACATCCTTTGAAAACTCTAGAGGTCCGCGGAGATCAATGCTTCCAAAGGAGACGATGCCTGGCTCCTCTTGAAAATGGATAGGAGTCCCAGGATCCCTGTGGCTCGTGGAAAGGGACCCTGGGTCTACCGCGTCACGTGGAGACGCGTCCCAATTGCCATGCCAAGACTCGAGGAGAATCCCGAGGTGTCCCTCGCACCTAGGCCGGAGTCCTGACGTCGCTGAACAAACACGTTTCTCGAAGGGCCCTCCCCGTCGTAACTCGAGAATATACCCCAGGTTCCGGCCGCAACTCGAATAAAACCATGAGACTTCCCCCTTGCCGCGAGATGAGGCCCGATTCCAATGCACTGCGTGGAGAGCAATTCTGTGTTCCACATCAAACTTGAAAGGAGGCTTGATTTCCTTGATGGCACTCCAGAGAAAACCCAAGATCACTGTCTCCAGTCTATAGGGATCCTGAGGTCACTGGAGCAATAGGAAAGGGCTCCGTGGACCCCAAATCTACTCGAGAAGAGGGCTTAGTCCCTGGCTTCGACTCAAGAGGAATGCCAACTTTCCACAAGCACCTCAAGAGGAGGCTTCTCTCAGCTACAGGTATGTGAAAGGGACCCTGAGTTTGTGGCCTCAAGTGCAATGGACACGTAGATGCTCTGACTCGAAGTAAGGCCGGATATCCCTGTAGTGAATTGAATGCAGGCTCGTCTTACATCTCCCACGACGAAGGGATGTCTAAATCCCCTGTGGAGACCACAGAGAAAGACCTAGTTCTCTGCCTCATCGCGACCGGAGCCCTCACATCCTTTGAAAACTCGAGAGGTCTGCAGAGATCAATGCTTCCAAAGGAGACGATGCCTGACTCCTCTTGAAAATGGATAGGAGTCCCAGGATCCCTGTGGCACGTGGAAAGGCACCCTGGGTCTCCCGCCTCACGTGGAGACGCGTCCCAATTGCCATGCCAAGACTCGAGGAGAATCCCGGGTGTCTATCCCACCTAGGCAGGAGCCCTGACGTCGCTGAACAAACACGTGTCTGGAATGGACCTCCCGTCGTAACTTGAGAATATACCCCAGGTTCCGGAGGCAACTAGAGAAAAACCATGAGACTTGCCCCTTGCCGGGAGATGAGGCCTGATTACCCTGCACTGCGTGCAGAGCAGTTCCGAATTCCACATCAAACTTGAAAGGAGCATTGATTTCCTTGAGGGCACTCCAGAGAAAACCCAAGATCACTGTCTCAAGTCTAGAGGGATCCTGAGGTCACTGGAGCAACACAAAAAGGCTCCGTGGACCGCAAATCAACTCGAGATGAGAGCTTAGTCCCTGGCTTTGATTCAAGAGGAATACCAACTATCCACAATCACCTCAAGAGGAGGCTTCTCTCAGCTACAATTATGTGAGAGGGACCCTGAGTTTGTGGCCTCAGGTGGAATGGACACCGAGATGCTCTGACTCGAAGTAAGGCCGGATATCCCTGCAGTGAATTGAGTGCAGGCTCGTCTTGCATCTCCCAAGACGAAGGGATGTCTGAATCCCCCGTGGAGACCACAGAGAAAGACCTAGTTCTCCTCCTCATCGCGACCGGAGGCCTCACACCCTGTGAAAACTCGAGAGGTCCGCGGAGATCAATGCTTCCAAAGGAGATGATGCCTAACTCCTCTTGAAATGGATAGGAGTCCCAGGATCCCTGTGGCACGTGGAAAGGGGCCCTGGGTCTCCCGCTTCACGTGGAGACGCGTCCCAATTGCCATGCCAAGACTCGAGGAGAATCCCGGGTGTCCATCCCAACTAGGCAGGAGTCCTCTCGTCGCGAAATAAACACGTGTCTGGAAGGGCCCTCCCCGTCGTAACTCGAGAATATACCCCAGGTTCCGGCCACAACTCGAGAAAAACCATGAGACTTCCCCCTCGCCGCGAGATGAGGCCCTATTCCCTTGCACTGCGTGCAGAGCAATTCCGTGTTCCACATCAAACGTGAAAGGAGCCTTGATTTCCTTGATGGCACTCCAGAGAAAACCCAAGATCACTGTCTCAAGTCTAGACGGATCCTGAGGTCACTGGAGCAACACGAAAGGGCTGCGTAGACCCCAAATCAACGAGATGAGAGCTTTGTCCCTGGCTTCGAATCAAGAGTAATACCAACTTTCCACAAGCACCTCAAGAGGAGGCTTCTCTCAGCTACAGGTATGTGAGAGGGACACTGAGTTTGTGGCCTCAGGTGGAATGGACACCGAGATGCTCTGAATCGAAGTAAGTCCGGATATCCCTGCAGTGAATTGAATGCAGGCTCGTCTTACATTTCCCAAGACGAAGGGATGTCTGAATCCCCTGTGGACTCCACAGAAAAAGACCTAGTTTTCCGCCTCATTGCGACCGGAGGCCTAACATCCTTTGAAAACTCGAGAGGTCCGCGGAGATCAATGCTTCCAAAGGAGACGATGCCTGACTCCTCTTGAAAATGGATAGGAGTCCCAGGATCCCTGTGGCACGTGGAAAGGGACACTGGGTCTCCCGCCTCACGTGGAGACGCGTCCCAATTGCCAAGCCAAGACTCGAGGAGAATCCCGAGGTGTCCCTCGCACCTAGGCCCGAGTCCTGACATCGCTGAACAAACACGTGTCTGGAAGGGCCCTCCCCGTTGTAACTCGAGAATATACCCCAGGTTCCGGCCACATCTCGAGAAAAACCATGAGACTTCCCATCGCCGCAACATGAGGCCCGATTCCCCTGCACTGCGTGCAGAGCAATTCCGTTTTCCCCATCAAATGTGAAAGGAGCCATGATTTCCTTGATGGCACTCCAGAGAAAACTCAAGATCACTGTCTCAAGTCTAGAGGGATCCTTAGGTCACTGTAGCAACACGAAAGGGCTCCGTGGACCCCAAATCAACTGGAGATGAGAGCTTAGTCCCTGGCTTCAACTCAAGAGGAATACCAACTTTCCCCAAGCACCTCAAGAGGAGGCTTCTCTCAGCTACAGGTATGTGAGAGGGACTCTGAGTTTTTGGCCTCAAGTGGAATGGACACCGAGATGCTCTGACTCGAAGTAAAGCCGGATATCCCTGCAGGGAATTGAATGCAGGCTCGTCTTTCATCTCCCAAAACGAAGGGATGCCTGAATCCCCTGTGCAGACCACAGAGAAAGACCTAGTTCTCCGCCTCATTGCGACCGGAGGCCTCACATCCTTTGAAAACTCGAGAGGTCTGCGGAGATCAATGCTTCCAAAGGAGACGATGCCTGACTCCTCTTGAAAATGGATAGGAGTCCCAGGATCCCTGTGGCACGAAGAAAGGGACCCTGGGTCTCCCGCCTCACGTGGAGAGGCGTTCCAATTGCCATTCCAAGACTCGAGGAGAATCCCGATGTGTCCCTCGCACCTAGGCAGGAGTGCTGACGTCGATGAGCAAAGACGTGTCTGGAAGGGCCCTCCGCATCGTAACTCGAGAATATACCCCAGGTTCCGGCCGCAACTCGAGAAAAACCATGAGACTTCCCCCTCGCCGCGACCTGAGGCCTGATTCCCCTGCACTGCGTGCAGAGCAATTCCGTGTTCCATGTCAAACGTGAAAGGAGCCATGATTTCCTTGATGGCAATCCAGAGAAAACCCAAGATCACTGTCTCAAGTCTAATGGGATCCTGAGGTCACTGTAGCAACACGAAAGGGCTCCGTGGACCCCAAATCAACTCGAGATGAGAGCTTAGTCCCTGGCTTCGACTCAAGAGGAATACCAACTTTCCACAAGCACCTCAAGAGGAGGCATCTCTAAGCTACAGGTATGTGAGGGGGACCCTGAGTTTGTGGCCTCACGTGGATTGGACACCGAGATGCTCTGACTTGAAGTAAGGCCGGATATCGCTGTAGTTAACTGAATGCAGGCTCGTCTTGCATCTCCCATGACGAAGGGATGCCTGAATCCCCTGTGGAGACCACAGAGGAAGACCTAGTTCCCTGCCTCATCGCCACCGGAGGCCTCACATCCTTTGAAAACTCCAGAGGTACGCGGACGTCAGTGCTTCAAAAGGAGACGATGCCTGACACCTCTTTAATATGGATAATAGTCCCAGGATTCCTGTGGCAAGTGGAACGGGACCCCCTGGTCTCCCCCCTCAGCTGGAGAGGCATCCCAATTGCCCTGCCAAGCCTCGAGGAGAGTCACGAGGTGTCGCTCGCATCTAGGCACAAGTCCTGACGTCGCTCTTCACGCTCTTCATATTTTTCAGACCTTTTCATGCTCTTCATATGTTTCACACCTTATCATGCTCTTCATATTTTTCACACCTTTTCATGCTGTTAATATTTTTCACACCTTTTTATGCTCCTCATATTTAACACACCTTTTCATGCTCTTCTTATTTTTCAGACCTTTTCATGCTCCTTATATTTTTCAGACCTTTTCATGCTCTTCGTATTGTTCACAACTTTTCCTGCTCCTCGTATTGTTCACACCATTTCATGCTCCTCGTATTGTTCACTCCGTTTCATGCTCCTCATAATTTTCACACCTTTTCATGCTCTTCATATTTTTCACAGCATTTCATGCTCTTCATATTTTTCACACTTTTTCAATCACTTCATATTTTCAGATCTTTTCATGCTCTTAAAATTTTTCAGACCTTTTCATGCTCTTCATAGTTTTCAGACTGTTTCATGCTCCTCGTATTTTTCTGACCTTTTCATGCTCTTCTTATTTTTCAGATCTTTTCATGCTCCTCGTATTTTTTAGACCTCCTCATGCTCTTAGTATTTTTCAGACCTCTTCATGCTCCTCTGATATTTCAGACCTATTCATGCTCTTCGTATTTTTCAGAACTCTTCATGCTACTCGTATTTTTCAGAAATTTTCATGCTCTTCATACTGTTCACACATTTTCATGCTCTTCGTATATTTCAGACCTTTTCAAGTTCTTGATATTTTTCAGACCTTTTCATGCTCTTCGTATTTTTCAGACCATTTCATGCTCCTCATATTTTTCACACCTTTTCATGCTCTTTGTAATATTTCACACCTGTTCATGCTCTTCGTGTTTTTGACACCTTTTCATACTCCTCGTATTTTTCACACCTTTTTATGCTCCTTCTATTTTTCAGACCTTTTCATGCTCCTCGTATTTTTCACACCGTTTAATGCTGTTCATATTTTTCACACCTTTTCATGCTCTTCGTATTTTTCACACCTTTTCATGCTCTTTTTATTTTTCACATCTTTTCATGGTCTTCGTAATTTTTTACAACTTTTCCTGCACTTCGTAATTTTTCACACCTTTTCATGCTCTTTGTATATTTCACACCTTTTCATGCTACTCGTATTTTTCAGACCTTTGCAAGCTCCTCGTATTTTTCAGACCTTTGCATGCTCCTCGTATTTTTCAGAACTTTTCACGCTCCTCGTGTTTTTCACAGCTTCTCATGCTCCTCACATTGTTCACACCTTTTCATACTCCTCATATTATTCACACCTTTTTATGCTCCTGGTATTTTTCAGACCTTTTCATGCTCCTCCTATTTTTCAGAACTTTTCATTCTGCTCGTAAATCACAGCTTTTTATGCTCCTGGTATTTTTCACACCTTTTCATGCTCTTCATATTTACACACCGTTTCATGCTCGTCATATTTTTCACACCATTTCATGAACCTCATATTGTTCACAACTTTTCATGCTCTTCATAGTTTTCAAACCTTTGCATGCTCTTCGTATGTTTCAGAATTTTTCATGCTCTTCGTATTGTTCACAGCTTTTCATGCTCCTGGGATTTTTCACACCTTTTCATGCTCTTCATATTTTTCAGAACTTTTCAAGCTCTTCCTATTTTTCACAGCGTTTCATGCACTTTGTATTTTTCACACCGTTTAATGCTCTTCATATTTTTCACACCTTTTCATGCTCTTCGTATTTTTCACAGCTTTTCATGCTCTTTGTATTTTTCACATCTTTTCATGGTTTTCGTAATTTTTCACAACTTTTCATGCACTTCATAATTTTTCACAACTTTTCATGCACTTCATAATTTTTCACACCTTTTCATGCTCTTTGTATATTTCACACCTTTTCATGCTTTTTGTATTATTCACACTTTTCATGCTCCTTGTATGTTTTAGACCTTTTCATGCTCCTCGTATATTTTAGACCTTTTCATGCTACTCGTATTTTTCAGACCTTTGCAAGCTCCTCGTATTTTTCAGACCTTTGCATGCTCCTCGTATTTTTCAGACCTTTTCACGCTCCTTGTGTTTTTCACAACTTCCCATGCTCCTCATATTGTTCACACCTTTTCATACTCCTCATATTATTCACAACTTTTTATGCTCCTGGTATTTTTCAGACCTTTTCATGCTCCTCGCATTTTTCACACCTTTTCATGCTCCTCCTATTTTTCAGAACTTTTCATTCTCCTCGTAAATCACAGCTTTTCATGCTCCTGGTATTTTTCACACCTTTTCATGCTTTTCATACTTTACACACCGTTTCATGCTCTTCATATTTTTCACACCATTTCATGAACCTCATATTGTTCACAACTTTTCATGCTCTTCATAGTTTTCAGACCTTTACATGCTCTTCGTATTTTTCACAGCTTTTCATGCTCCTGGTATTTTTCACACCTTTTCATGCTCTTCATATACTTCACAACTTTTCAAGCTCTTGATATTTTTCAGACTTTTTCAAGCTCTTCGTAGTTTTCATAACCTTTCATGCTCTGCACATTTTTCACACCGTTTCAGGCTCTTCGTATGTTTCACACCTTTTCATGCACTTCGTGTTTTTCACAACTTTTCTTGCTCTTCGTATTTTTCACACCTCTTCAGGCTCTTCGACATTTTTCACACTTTTTCATGCTCTTCATATTTTTCACACATTTTCATCCTCTTCTCATTTTTCACACCGTTTCATGCTCAATGTATTTTTCAGACCTTTTCATGCTCTTTGTATTTTTCAGACCTTTTCATGCTCCTCGTATTTTTCAGACCTTTGCATGTTCCTCATATTTTTCTGAACTTTTCACGCTCCTCGTATTTTTCACAACTTCTCATGCTCCTCATATTGTTCACACCTTTCATACTCCTCATATTATTCACAACTTTTCATGCTCATTTTATTTTTCACACCTTTTCAGCTCTTCATATTTTTCAGAAATTTTCATGCTCTTCATGCTCTTCGTATTTTTCAGACCTTTTCATGCTCTTCGTATTTTTCAGAACTTTTCATGCTCTTCGTATTTTTCACACCTTTTCATGCTCTTGATATTTTTCAGAAGTTTTCATGTTCTTGATATTTTTCAGACCTTTTCATGCTCTTCAATTTTTCACAACTTTTCATGCCTTTCATATTTTTCAGACCTTTTCAATCTCTTGATATTTTTCAGACCTTTTCATGCTCTTCGTATTTTTCAGACTTTTCATGCTCTTCATATTTTTTTACAGCTTTTCATGCTCTTCTTATTTTTCACACCATTTCATGCTCCTCATATATTTCACATCTTTTCATGAGCTTCATGTTGTCACACCGTTTCATGCTTCTCAGATTTTTCACAGCTTTTCATGCTCTTCATATTTTTCATACCTTTCATGCTCCTCGTATTTTCAGACCTTTTCATGCTCCTCGAATTTTTCACACCTTTTCTTGCTCCTCGTATTTTTCACACCTTTTCATGCTCCTCATGTTTTCCACACCTTTCATGCTCTTCATATTTTTCACAGCGTTTCATGCTCTTCATATTTTCACACCGTTTCATCCTCCTCATATTTTTGAGACGTTTTCATGCTCCTCATGTTTTTCACACATTTTCATGCTCCTCGTATTTTCCAGACCTTTTCATGCTCCTCGTATTTTCCAGACCTATTCATGCTCCCCGTATTTTTCAGACCTTTTCATTTTCCTCGTATTTTTGACATCTTTTCATGCTCCTCGTAATTTTCAGACCATTTCATGCTCCTCATATTTTTCAGACCTTTTCATTCTCCTAGTATTTTTCCGATCTTTTCCTGCTCCTTGTACTTTTCAGACCTTTTCATGCTCCTCATATTTCTCACACCTTTCATGCTCTTCACATTTTTCACACGGTTTCATGCTCATGATATTTTCACACCGTTTCATGCTCCTCATATTTTTGATAACATTTCATGCTCCTCTTATTTTTCACACCTTTTCATGCTTCCCGTATTTTCCAGACCTTTTCATGCTCCTCGTATTTTTCAGACATTTACATGCTCCTCGTGTTTTTCAGACCTTTTCATGCTCCTCGTATTTTTCACACATTTTCATATTCCTCCTATTTTTCACACCTTTTCACACTCCTTGTATTTTTCAGACATTAAGGCCCCTCGTAGTTTTCACACCTTTTCATGCTCCTCGTATTTTTCACACCTTTTCATGCTCCTCATATTGTTCACACCTTTTTTTGCTCTTCATATTTTTCATACCTTTTCATGCTCCTCGTATTTTTCAGACCTTTTCATGCTCCCTGTATTTTTCATACCTTTCATGGTCCTCGTATTTTTCAGACCGTTTCGTGCTTCTCATATTTTTCACACCTTTTCATGCTCTTCCTGTTTTACACACCTTTTCATGCGCTTCGTGTTTTTCACTCCTTTTAATGCTCTTCATATTTTTCAGGACTTTTCACGCTCTTGATATTTTTCTCACCTTTTCATGCTCTCTGTGTTTTTCACACCTTTTCTTGCTCTTCGTGTTTTCCACACCTTTTCCTGCTCCTCATATTTCTTCACACCATTTCATGCTCTTCATATTTTCACAGCATTTCATGCTAGTCATATTTTTGACACCTTTTCATGCTCCTCATATTTTTCAGACCTTTTCATGCTCCTCGTGTTTTTCAGACTTTTTCACACTCCTCATATTTTTCAGACATTCAGGCCCCTCATATTTTTCAGACATTTTCATGGTCCTCGTATTTTTCAGACCTTTTCATGCTCCCTGTATTTTTCATACATTTCATGCTCCTCGTATTTTTCAGACCTTTTCATGCTCCCTGTATTTTTCATACCTTTCATGGTCTTCGTATTTTTCAGACTTTTTCATGCTCCTCGTGTTTTTCAGACCTTTTCACGCTCCTCGTATTTTTCAGACATTCAGGCACCTCGTATTTTTCAGACATTTTCATGCTCCTCGTGTTTTTCAGACCTTTTCATGCTCCTCGTATTTTTCACACCTTTTCATGCTCCTCATATTGTTCACAACTTTTCATGCTCTTCATATTTTTCACATCGTTTCATGCTCCTCATATTTTTCATACCGTTTCATGCTCCTCATATTTTTCACATCTTTTTATGTTTGTCATATATTTGATACGATTTAAAGCTCTTCATATTTTTCATACCATTTCATGCTCTTCATATTTTCACAACGTTTCATGCTCCTCATATTTTTCAGACCGTTTCATGTTCCTCATATATTTCACACCTTTTCATGCTTCTCATATTTTTGACACCTTTTCATGATCCTCGTCTTTTTCAGACCGTTTCATGCTTCTCGTATTTTTCACACCTTTTCATGCTCCTCGTATTTTACACAACTTTTCATGCTCCTCGTATTTTTCAAACCTTTTCATGCTCCTCGTATTTTTCACACATTTTCATGCTCTTGTGTTTTCCACACCTTTTCATGCTCCTCGCATTTTTCAGACCTTTTCATGCTCCTTGTAATTTTCAGACCTTTTCATGCTCCTCGTATTATATAGACCTTTTCATGCTCCGAGTATTTTTCAGACCTTTTCATGCTCCTTGTATTTTTCAGACCTTTTTTTGCTCCTCGTATTTTTACACCTTTTCATGCTCCTTGTATTTTTCAGACCGTTTCATGCTCCTCGTATTTTTCAGACCTTTTCATGCTCCTCGTATTTTACAGAGCTTTTCATGCTCCTCGTATTTTTCAGAACTTTTCGTGCTCCTCGTATTTTCAGACCTTTTCATGCTCCTCGTATTTTTCACACCTTTTCTTGCTCCTCGTATTTTTCACACCTTTTCATGCTCCTCATGTTTTCCACACCTTTCATGCTCTTCATATTTTTCACAGCGTTTCATGCTCTTCATATTTTCACACCGTTTCATCCTCCTCATATTTTTGAGACGTTTTCATGCTCCTCATGTTTTTCACACATTTTCATGCTCCTCGTATTTTCCAGACCTTTTCATGCTCCTTGTATTTTCCAGACCTATTCATGCTCCCCGTATTTTTCAGACCTTTTCATTTTCCTCGTATTTTTGACATCTTTTCATGCTCCTCGTAATTTTCAGACCATTTCATGCTCCTCATATTTTTCAGACCTTTTCATTCTCCTAGTATTTTTCCGATCTTTTCCTGCTCCTTGTACTTTTCAGATCTTTTCATGCTCCTCATATTTCTCACACCTTTCATGCTCTTCATATTTTTCACACGGTTTCATGCTCATGATATTTTCACACCGTTTCATGCTCCTCATATTTTTGATAACATTTCATGCTCCTCTTATTTTTCACACCTTTTCATGCTTCCCGTATTTTCCAGACCTTTTCATGCTCCTCATATTTTTCAGACATTTTCATATTCCTCCTATTTTTCACACCTTTTCACGCTCCTTGTATTTTTCAGACATTAAGGCCCCTCGTACTTTTCACACCTTTTCATGCTCCTCGTATTTTTCACACCTTTTCATGCTCCTCATATTGTTCACACCTTTTCTTGCTCTTCATATTTTTCACATCTTTTAATGCTCCTCATATTTTTCATACCTTTTCATGCTTCTCATATTTTTCACACCTTTTCATGCTCTTCCTGTTTTTCACACCTTTTCATGCTCTTCGTGTTTTTCACTCCTTTTAATGCTCTTCATATTTTTCAGGACTTTTCACGCTCTTGATATTTTTCTCACCTTTTCATGCTCTCCGTGTTTTTCACACCTTTTCTTGCTCTTCGTGTTTTCCACACCTTTTCCTGCTCCTCATATTTCTTCACACCATTTCATGCTCTTCATATTTTCACAGCATTTCATGCTAGTCATATTTTTGACACCTTTTCATGCTCCTCATATTTTTCAGACCTTTTCATGCTCCTCGTGTTTTTCAGACTTTTTCACGCTCCTCATATTTTTCAGACATTCAGGCCCCTCATATTTTTCAGACATTTTCATGGTCCTCGTATTTTTCAGACCTTTTCATGCTCCCTGTATTTTTCATACCTTTCATGCTCCTCGTATTTTTCAGACCTTTTCATGCTCCCTGTATTTTTCATACCTTTCATGGTCTTCGTATTTTTCAGACCTTTTCATGCTCCTCGTGTTTTTCAGACCTTTTCATGCTCCTCGTATTTTTCAGACATTCAGGCACCTCGTATTTTTCAGACATTTTCATGCTCCTCGTGTTTTTCAGACCTTTTCATGCTCCTCGTATTTTTCACACCTTTTCATGCTCCTCATATTGTTCACAACTTTTCATGCTCTTCATATTTTTCACATCGTTTCATGCTCCTCATATTTTTCATACCGTTTCATGCTCCTCATATTTTTCACATCTTTTTATGTTCGTCATATATTTGATACGATTTAAAGCTCTTCATATTTTTCATACCATTTCATGCTCTTCATATTTTCACAACGTTTCATGCTCCTCATATTTTTCAGACCGTTTCATGTTTCTCATATATTTCACACCTTTTCATGCTTCTCATATTTTTGACACCTTTTCATGATCCTCGTCTTTTTCAGACCGTTTCATGCTTCTCGTATTTTTCACACCTTTTCATGATCCTCGTATTTTTCACACCTTTTCATGCTCCTCGTATTTTTCACACCTTTTCATGCTTCTCATATTGTTCACACCTTTTCTCGGTCTTCATATTTTTCACATCTTTTAATGCTCCTCATATTTTTCATACCTTTTCATGCTCCTCGTATTTTTCAGACCTTTTCATGCTCCCTGTATTTTTCATACCTTTCATGGTCCTCGTATTTTTCAGACCGTTTCATGCTTCTCATATTTTTCACACCTTTTCATGCTCTTCCTGTTTTTCACACCTTTTCTTGCCCTTCGTGTTTTTCACTCCTTTTAATGCTCTTCATATTTTTCAGGACTTTTCACGCTCTTGATATTTTTCTCACCTTTTCATGCTCTCCGTGTTTTTCACACCTTTTCTTGCTCTTCGTGTTTTCCACACCTTTTCCTGCTCCTCATATTTCTTCACACCATTTCATGCTCTTCATATTTTCACAGCATTTCATGCTATCCATATTTTTGACACCTTTTCATGCTCCTCATATTTTTCAGACCTTTTCATGCTCCTCGTGTTTTTCAGACCTTTTCACGCTCCTCATATTTTTCAGACATTCAGGCCCCTCGTATTTTTCAGACATTTTCACGCTCCTCGTATTTTTCAGACATTCAGGCCCCTCGTATTTTTCAGAACTTTTCATGGTCCTCGTATTTTTCAGACCTTTTCATGCTCCTCGTATTTTTCACACATTTTCATATTCCTCGTATTTTTCACACCTTTTCACGCTCCTCGTATTTGTCAGACATTAAGGCCCCTCGTATTTTTCAGACCTTTTCATGCTCCTCGTATTTTTCACACCTTTTCATGCTCCTCATATTGTTCACAACTTTTCATGCTCTTCATATTTTTCACATCTTTTCATGCTCCTCATATTTTTCATACCATTTCATGATCCTCATATATTTCACACCTTTTCATGCTTCTCATATTTTTGACACCTTTTCATGATCCTTGTATTTTTCAGACTGTTTCATGCTTCTCATATTTTTCACACCTTTTCATTCTCCTCGTATTTTTCACAACTTTTCATGCTCATCGTATTTTTCATATCTTTTCATGATCCTCATATTTTTCACACCTTTTAATGCTCTTCATATTTTTCACACCTTTTCATGCTCTTCATATTTTTCAGGCCGTTTCATGCTCCTCATATTTTTCACACCTTTTCATGCTCTTCATATTTTTCACACCGTTTCATGCTCTTCATGTTTCCATACTGTTTCATGCTCCTCATATTTTTCAGATATTTTCATGCTCCTCGTATTTTCCAGACCTTTTCATGCTCCTCGTACTTTTCACAACTTTTCATGCGCCTTGTAGTTTTCAGACCTTTTCATGCTCCTCATATTTCTCACACCTTTCATGCTCTTCATATTTTTCACACCGTTTCATGCTCTTTATATTTTCACACCGTTTCATGCTCCTCATATTTTTGATACCTTTTCATACTCCTCTTATTTTTCAGACCTTTTCATGCTCCTCGTATTTTTCAGACCTTTTCATGCTCCCCGTATTTTTCATACCTTTCATGGTCCTCGTATTTTTCAGAACAATTCATGCTTCTCGTATTTTTCAGACCTTTTCATGCTCTTCGTATTTTTCAGACCTTTTTTTGCTCCTCGTATTTTTACACCTTTTCATGCTCCTTGTATTTTTCAGACCGTTTCATGCTCCTCGTATTTTTCAGACCTTTTCATGCTCCTCGTATTTTACAGAGCTTTTCATGCTCCTCTTATTTTTCAGAACTTTTCGTGCTCCTCGTATTTTCAGACCTTTTCATGCTCCTCGAATTTTTCACACCTTTTCTTGCTCCTCGTATTTTTCACACCTTTTCATGCTCCTCATGTTTTCCACACCTTTCATGCTCTTCATATTTTTCACAGCGTTTCATGCTCTTCATATTTTCACACCGTTTCATCCTCCTCATATTTTTGAGACGTTTTCATGCTCCTCATGTTTTTCACACATTTTCATGCTCCTCGTATTTTCCAGACCTTTTCATGCTCCTCGTATTTTCCAGACCTATTCATGCTCCCTGTATTTTTCAGACCTTTTCATTTTCCTCGTATTTTTGACATCTTTTCATGCTCCTCGTAATTTTCAGACCATTTCATGCTCCTCATATTTTTCAGACCTTTTCATTCTCCTAGTATTTTTCCGATCTTTTCCTGCTCCTTGTACTTTTCAGACCTTTTCATGCTCCTCATATTTCTCACACCTTTCATGCTCTTCATATTTTTCACACGGTTTCATGCTCATGATATTTTCACACCGTTTCATGCTCCTCATATTTTTGATAACATTTCATGCTCCTCTTATTTTTCACACCTTTTCATGCTTCCCGTATTTTCCAGACCTTTTCATGCTCCTCGTATTTTTCAGACATTTACATGCTCCTCGTGTTTTTCAGACCTTTTCATGCTCCTCGTATTTTTCACACATTTTCGTATTCCTCCTATTTTTCACACCTTTTCACGCTCCTTGTATTTTTCAGACATTAAGGCCCCTTGTACTTTTCACACCTTTTCATGCTCCTTGTATTTTTCACACCTTTTCAAGCTCTTAATGATTTTGAACACCGTTTCATTTTCCTCGTATTTTTCAGACCGTTTCATGCTCCTCATATTTTTGACACCTTTTGAAGCGCTTCATATTTTTCACATGTTTTCAGGATCTTCATGTTTTTGAACACCATTTCATGCTCCTCCTATTTTTCAGACCGTTTCATGCTCTTCATGTTTTTCAAGACCGTTTCATGCTCCTCCTATTTTTCAGACCGTTTCATGCACCTCATATTTTCACACGTTTTGAAGCTCTTCAAATTTTGCACACCTTTTCAGGCTCTTCATGTTTTTGAACACCGTTTCATGCTACTCCTATTTGACACCTTTTGAAGCTCTTCATATTTTTCACACCTTTTCATGCTCTTCATGTTTTTCAACACCGTTTCATGCTCCTCCTATTTTCAGACTGTTTCATGCTCCTCATATTTTCGACACCTTTTCAGGCTCTTAATGATTTTGAACACCGTTTCATACTCCTCTTATTTTTCAGACAGTTTCATGCTCCTCATATATTTGACACCTTTTGAAGCTCTTCATATTCTTCACACCTTTTCGGGCTCTTCATGTTTTTGAACACCACTTCATGCGCCTCCTATTTTTCAGACCGATTCATGCTCTTCATATTTTGACACCTTTTTAATCTCTTCATATTTTTCACACCTTTTCAGGCTCTTTAGGTTGTTCAACACCGTTTCATACTCCTCTTATTTTTCAGAATGTTTCGTGCTCCTCATATTTTGACACCTTTTGAAGCTCTTCATATTTTTCACATCTTTTCAGTATCTTCAAGTTTTTGAACACCGTTTCATGCTCCTCCTATTTTTCAGACCGTTTCCTGCTCCTCATATTTTTGAAAACTTTTGGAGCTCTTCATATTTTTCACACCTTTTCAGGCTCTGCATGTTTTGAACACTCCTTCATGCTCCTCCTATGTTTCTGACCGTTTCATGCTCCTCATATTTTTTCACCTTTTGAAGCTCTTCATATGTTTCACACATTTTCAGACCCTTCATGTTTTTCAACACTGCTTTATGCTGCACCTATTTTTCAGAACAGTTTCATGCTCCTCATATTTTTGACACTTTTTGAACCTCTTCATATTTTTCACACCTTGTCAGGCTCTTCATGTTTTTGAACACCGCTTCATGCTCCACGTATTTTTAAGACCGTTTCATGCTCCTCATATTTTTCACACATTTTCAGGCTCTTCATGTTTTTGAACACCATTTCATGCTTCTCATATTTATGACACCTTTTGAAGCTCTTCATGTATTTCACTCCTCTTCAGGCTCTTCGTGGTTTTCAACACCATTACATGCTCCTCCTATTTTTCAGACCATTTCATGCTCCTCATATTTTTGACACCTTTTGAAGCTCTTCATATTTTTCAAACCTTTTCAGGCTCTCCATGTTTTTCAGCACCATTTGATGCTCCTCCTATTTTCAGACTGTTTCATGCTCCTAATATTTTTCACACCTTTTCAGGCTATTCATTTTTTTCAACTCCACTTCATGCTCCTCCTATTTTTCAGACCGTTTCATGTTCCTCCTATTTGTGACACTTTTGAATCTCTTCATATATTTCACACCTTTCCAGGCTCTTCATGTTTTTCAACACCGCTTCATGCTCCTCCTATTTTTGACACCTTTTGAAGCTCTTCATATTTTTCACACATTTTCAAGCTCTTCATGTTTTTCAACACCGTTTCATGCTCCTCCTATTTTTAAGACCGTTTCATGCTTCTTATATTTTTGACACCTTTTGAAGCTCTTCATATATTTCACACCTTTTCAGGCTCTTCATGTTTTGCAACACCCCTTCATGCTCTTCCTATTTTTCGGACCCTTTGAAACTCCTCCTATTTTTGACACGTTTTTAAGTTCTTCATATTTTTCACACCATTTCAGGTTCTTCATGTTTTTGAACGCCGTTTCATGCTCCTCATATTTTTCAGACTGTTTCATGATCCTCATATTTTTGACACCATTTGAAGCTCTTCATATATTTCACACATTTTCAGGCTCTTCATGTTTTTCACACCTTTTCAGGCTCTTCATGTTTTGCAACACCGCTTCATGCTCCTCCTATTTTTCAGACCGTTTCATGCTCCTCATATTTTTGACAATTTTGAAGCTCTTCATGTATTTCACACCTTTTCAGGCTCTTCATGTTTTTCAACACCGCTTCTTACTCCTCCTATTCTTCAGACCTTTTCATGCTCCTCATATTTTTGACACCTTTTGAAGCTCTTCATATATTTCACACCTTTTCAGGCTCCTCATGTTTTTCAACACCGCGTCATGCTCCTCCTGTTTTTCAGACCGTTTCATGCTCCTCATATTTTTGACCCCTTTTGAAGCTCTTCTTATTTTTCACACCTTTTCAGGCTTTTCATGTTTTTCAACACCGCTTCATGCTCCTCCTATTTTTCAGACCGTTTCATTCTCATTATATTATTGACAAGTTTTGAAGCTCTTCATAATTTTAACACCTTTTCAGGCTCTTCATGTTTTTGAAGTCCGTTTCATGCTCCCCCTAATATTCAGAGCGTTTTCTGCTCCTCATATTTTTGACACCTTTTGAAGCTCTTCATATATTTCACAGCTTTTCAGGCTGTTTATGTTTTTTAACACCGCTTCATGCTGCTCCTATTTTTCAGACCGTTTCATGCTCCTCATATATTTGACACGTTTTGAAGTTCTTCATATATTTCACAACTTTTCAGGCTCTTCTTTTTTCAACACCGATTCTTGCTCCTCCTATTTTTCAGACCGTTTCATGTTCCTCATATTTTTGACAACTTTTGAAGCTCTTCATGTTTTTCACACCTTTTCAGGCTCTTCACTTTTCAACACCGCTTCATGCTCCTCCTATTTTTCAGACCGTATCATGCTCCTCATACTTTTGAAAACTTTTGAAGCTCTTCATATATTTCACACCTTTTCAGGCTCTTCATGTTTTCAAACACCATTTCATGCTCCTCCTATTTTTCAGACAGTTTCATGCTCCTCATATATTTGACTCCTTTTGAAGCTCTTCATATTATTCACACCTTTTCAGGCTCTTCATGTTTTTCAACACCACTTCATGCTCTTCCTATTTTTCAAACTGTTTCATGCTCCTCTTATTTTTGACACCTTTTGAACCTCTTCATATATTTCACATTTTTTCAGGCTCTTCATGTTTTTCAACACCGCTTCATGCTCCTCCTATTTTTCAGACCGTTTCATGCTCCTTATATTTTTGACTTCTTTTGAAGCTCTTCATATATTTCACTACTTTTTAGGCTCTTCGTGTTTTTCAACACCGTTTCATGCTCCTCCTATATTTCAGAACGCTTCATGCTCCTCATATTTTTGACACATTTTGTACCTCTTCATATATTTCATTCCTTTTCAGGCTCTTCATGTTTTTCAACACCGCTTCATGCTCTTCCTATTTTTAAGACAGTTTCATGCGCATCATAATTTTGAAACATTATGAAGCTCTTCATATTTTTCACACATTTTCAGTCTCTTCATGTTTTTCCACACCGTTTCAGGCTGCTCCTATTTTTCAGACCGTTTCATGCTCCTTATATATTTGACACCTTTTGAAGCTCTTCATATTTTTCACTCCTTTTTAGGCTCTTCATCTTATTCAACACCGTTTCATGCTCCTCCTATTTTTCAGAACGCTTCATGCTCCTCATATTTTTGACACCTTTTGAAGCTCTTCATATTTTTCACACCATTTCAGGCTCTTCATGTTTCTGAACACCGTTTCATGCTCCTCATATTTTTACATGTTTTGAAACTCTTCATATTTTTCACACCTTTTCAGGCTCTTCATATTTTTCAACACCGCTTCATGCTCCTCCAATTTTTCAGACCGTTTCATGCTTCTTATATTTTTGACTTCTTTTGAAGCTCTTCATATATTTCACTCCTTTTTAGGCTCTTCGTGTTTTTCAACACCGTTTCATGCTCCTCCTATTTTTCAGAACACTTCATGCTCCTCATATTTTTGACACATTTTGTAGCTCTTCATATATTTCACACCTTTTCAGGCTCTTCATGTTTTTCAACACCGCTTCATGCTCTTCCTATTTTTAAGACAGTTTCATGCGCATCATAATTTTGAAACCTTTTGAAGCTCTTCATATTTTTCACACTTTTTCAGTCTCTTCATGTTTTTCCACACCGTTTCAGGCTGCACCTATTTTTCAGACCGTTTCATGCTCCTTATATATTTGACACCTTTTGAAGCTCCTCATATTTTTCACTCCTTTTTAGGCTCTTCGTGTTTTTCAACACCGTTTCATGCTCCTAATATTTTTCAGACCGTTTCATGCTCCTCATATTTACGACACCTTTTGAAGCTCTTCATATTTTTCACACCTTTTCAGGCTCTTAATAATTTTGAACACCGTTTCATTTTCCTCCTATTTTTCAGACCCTTTCATGCTCCTCATATTTTTGACACCTTTTGAAGCTCTTCATATTTTTCACACCTTTTCAGTATCTTCAAGTTTTTGAACATTTCTTCATGCTCCTCATATTATTCACACCTTCTGAAGGTCTTCATATTTTTCACAACTTTTTAGGCTCTTCATGTTTTTCAACACCACTTCATGCTCCTCCTATTTTTCAGACCGTTTCATGCTCCTCATATTTTTCACAGCTTTTCAGGCTCTTAATGATTTTGAACACCGTTTCATTTTCCTCCTATTTTTCAGACCGTTTCATGCTCCTCATATTTTTCACAGCTTTTCAGGCTCTTCATGTTTTTGAACACCGTTTCATGCTCCTCCTATTTTTCATACCGTTTCATGCTCCTCATATTTTTGCCACTTTTTGAAGCTCTTCATATTTTTCACACCTGTTCAGTATCTTCAAGTTTTTGATAACCGCTTCATGCTTCTCATATTTTCACACCTTCTGAAGCTCTTCATATTTTTCACACCTTTTCAGGCTCTTAATGATTTTGAACACAGTTTCATTTTCCTCCTATTTTTCAGACCGTTTCATGCTCCTCATATTTTTGACACCTTTTGAAGCGCTTCGTATTTTTCACATGTTTTCAGGATCTTCATGTTTTTGAACACCATTTCATGCTCCTCCTATTTTTCAGACCGTTTCATGCTCTTCATGTTTTTCAAGACCGTTTCATGCTCCTCCTATTTTTCAGACCGTTTCATGCACCTCATATTTTCACACGTTTTGAAGCTCTTCAAATTTTGCACACCTTTTCAGGCTCTTCATGTTTTTGAACACCGTTTCATGCTACTCCTATTTGACACCTTTTGAAGCTCTTCATATTTTTCACACCTTTTCATGCTCTTCATGTTTTTCAACACCGTTTCATGCTCCTCCTATTTTCAGACTGTTTCATGCTCCTCATATTTTCGACACCTTTTCAGGCTCTTAATGATTTTGAACACCGTTTCATACTCCTCTTATTTTTCAGAATGTTTCGTGCTCCTCATATTTTGACACCTTTTGAAGCTCTTCATATTTTTCACATCTTTTCAGTATCTTCAAGTTTTTGAACACCGTTTCATGCTCCTCCTATTTTTCAGACCGTTTCCTGCTCCTCATATTTTTGACAACTTTTGGAGCTCTTCATATTTTTCACACCTTTTCAGGCTCTGCATGTTTTGAACACTCCTTCATGCTCCTCCTATGTTTCTGACCGTTTCATGCTCCTCATATTTTTTCACCTTTTGAAGCTCTTCATATGTTTCACACATTTTCAGACCCTTCATGTTTTTCAACACTGCTTTATGCTGCACCTATTTTTCAGAACAGTTTCATGCTCCTCATATTTTTGACACTTTTTGAACCTCTTCATATTTTTCACACCTTGTCAGGCTCTTCATGTTTTTGAACACCGCTTCATGCTCCACATATTTTTAAGACCGTTTCATGCTCCTCATATTTTTCACACATTTTCAGGCTCTTCATGTTTTTGAACACCATTTCATGCTTCTCATATTTATGACACCTTTTGAAGCTCTTCATGTATTTCACTCCTCTTCAGGCTCTTCGTGGTTTTCAACACCATTACATGCTCCTCCTATTTTTCAGACCATTTCATGCTCCTCATATTTTTGACACCTTTTGAAGCTCTTCATATTTTTCAAACCTTTTCAGGCTCTCCATGTTTTTCAGCACCATTTGATGCTCCTCCTATTTTCAGACTGTTTCATGCTCCTAATATTTTTCACACCTTTTCAGGCTATTCATTTTTTTCAACTCCACTTCATGCTCCTCCTATTTTTCAGACCGTTTCATGTTCCTCCTATTTGTGACACTTTTGAATCTCTTCATATATTTCACACCTTTCCAGGCTCTTCATGTTTTTCAACACCGCTTCATGCTCCTCCTATTTTTGAGACGGTATCTTGCTCCTCATATTTTTGACACATTTTGAAGCTCTTCATGTTTTTCAACTCCGCTTCATGCTCCTTCTATTTTTGACACCTTTTGAAGCTCTTCATATTTTTCCACACATTTTCAGGCTCTTCATGTTTTTCAACACCGTATCATGCTCCTCCTATTTTTAAGACCGTTTCATGCTTCTTATATTTTTGACACCTTTTGAAGCTCTTCATATATTTCACACCTTTTCAGGCTCTTCATGTTTTGCAACACCCCTTCATGCTCTTTCTATTTTTCGGACCCTTTGAAACTCCTCCTATTTTTGACACGTTTTTAAGTTCTTCATATTTTTCACACCATTTCAGGTTCTTCATGTTTTTGAACGCCGTTTCATGCTCCTCATATTTTTCAGACTGTTTCATGATCCTCATATTTTTGACACCATTTGAAGCTCTTCATATATTTCACACATTTTCAGGCTCTTCATGTTTTTCACACCTTTTCAGGCTCTTCATGTTTTGCAACACCGCTTCATGCTCCTCCTATTTTTCTGACCGTTTCATGCTCCTCATATTTTTGACAATTTTGAAGCTCTTCATGTATTTCACACCTTTTCAGGCTCTTCATGTTTTTCAACACCGCTTCTTACTCCTCCTATTCTTCAGACCTTTTCATGCTCCTCATATTTTTGACACCTTTTGAAGCTCTTCATATATTTCACACCTTTTCAGGCTCCTCATGTTTTTCAACACCGCGTCATGCTCCTCCTGTTTTTCAGACCGTTTCATGCTCCTCATATTTTTGACACCTTTTGAAGCTCTTCATATTTTTCACACCTTTTCAGGCTTTTCATGTTTTTCAACACCGCTTCATGCTCCTCCTATTTTTCAGACCGTTTCATTCTCATTATATTATTGACAAGTTTTGAAGCTCTTCATAATTTTAACACATTTTCAGGCTCTTCATGTTTTTGAAGTCCGTTTCATGCTCCCCCTAATATTCAGAGCGTTTTCTGCTCATCATATTTTTGACACCTTTTGAAGTTCTTCATATATTTCACACCTTTTCAGGCTGTTTATGTTTTTTAACACCGCTTCATGCTGCTCCTATTTTTCAGACCGTTTCATGCTCCTCATATATTTGACACGTTTTGAAGTTCTTCATATATTTCACAACTTTTCAGGCTCTTCTTTTTTTCAACACCGATTCTTGCTCCTCCTATTTTTCAGACCGTTTCATGTTCCTCATATTTTTGAAAACTTTTGAAGCTCTTCATATATTTCACACCTTTTCAGGCTCTTCATGTTTTCAAACACCGTTTCATGCTCCTCCTATTTTTCAGACAGTTTCATGCTCCTCATATTTTTGACACCTTTTGAAGCTCTTCATATATTTCACACCTTTTAAGGCTGTTTATGTTTTTTAACACCGCTTCATGCTGCTCCTATTTTTCAGACCGTTTCATGCTCCTCATATATTTGACACGTTTTGAAGCTCTTCATGTTTTTCACACCTTTTCAGGCTCTTCACTTTTCAACACCGCTTCATGCTCCTCCTATTTTTCAGACCGTATCATGCTCCTCATACTTTTGAAAACTTTTGAAGCTCTTCATATATTTCACACCTTTTCAGGCTCTTCATGTTTTCAAACACCGTTTCATGCTCCTCCTATTTTTCAGACAGTTTCATGCTCCTCATATATTTGACTCCTTTTGAAGCTCTTCATATTATTCACACCTTTTCAGGCTCTTCATGTTTTTCAACACCACTTCGTGCTCTTCCTATTTTTCAAACTGTTTCATGCTCCTCCTATTTTTGACACCTTTTGAACCTCTTCATATACTTCACACCTTTTCAGGCTCTTCATGTTTTTCAACACCGCTTCATGCTCCTCCTATTTTTCAGACCGTTTCATGCTCCTTATATTTTTGACTTCTTTTGAAGCTCTTCATATATTTCACTCCTTTTTAGGCTCTTCGTGTTTTTCAACACCGTTTCATGCTCCTCCTATTTTTGAGAACGCTTCATGCTCCTCATATTTTTGACACATTTTGTAGCTCTTCATATATTTCACACCTTTTCAGGCTCTTCATGTTTTTCAACACCGCTTCATGCTCTTCCTATTTTTAAGACAGTTTCATGTGCATCATAATTTTGAAACCTTATGAAGCTCTTCATATTTTTCACACATTTTCAGTCTCTTCATGTTTTTCCACACCGTTTCAGGCTGCTCCTATTTTTCAGACCGTTTCATGCTCCTCATATTTTTGACACCTTTTGAAGCGCTTCATATTTTTCACATGTTTTCAGGATCTTCATGTTTTGAACACCATTTCATGCTCCTCCTATTTTTCAGACCGTTTCATGCTCTTCATGTTTTTCAAGACCGTTTCATGCTCCTCCTATTTTTCAGACCGTTTCATGCACCTCATATTTTCACACGTTTTGAAGCTCTTCAAATTTTGCACACCTTTTCAGGCTCTTCATGTTTTTGAACACCGTTTCATGCTACTCCTATTTGACACCTTTTGAAGCTCTTCATATTTTTCACACCTTTTCATGCTCTTCATGTTTTTCAACACCGTTTCATGCTCCTCCTATTTTCAGACTGTTTCATGCTCCTCATATTTTCGACACCTTTTCAGGCTCTTAATGATTTTGAACACCGTTTCATACTCCTCTTATTTTTCAGACCGTTTCATGCTCCTCATATATTTGACACCTTTTGAAGCTCTTCATATTCTTCACACCTTTTCGGGCTCTTCATGTTTTTGAACACCACTTCATGCGCCTCCTATTTTTCAGACCGTTTCATGCTCTTCATATTTTGACACCTTTTTAATCTCTTCATATTTTTCACACCTTTTCATGCTCTTCAGGTTGTTCAACACCGTTTCATACTCCTCTTATTTTTCAGAATGTTTCGTGCTCCTCATATTTTGACACCTTTTGAAGCTCTTCATATTTTTCACATCTTTTCAGTATCTTCAAGTTTTTGAACACCGTTTCATGCTCCTCCTATTTTTCAGACCGTTTCCTGCTCCTCATATTTTTGACAACTTTTGGAGCTCTTCATATTTTTCACACCTTTTCAGGCTCTGCATGTTTTGAACACTCCTTCATGCTCCTCCTATGTTTCTGACCGTTTCATGCTCCTCATATTTTTTCACCTTTTGAAGCTCTTCATATGTTTCACACATTTTCAGACCCTTCATGTTTTTCAACACTGCTTTATGCTGCACCTATTTTTCAGAACAGTTTCATGCTCCTCATATTTTTGACACTTTTTGAACCTCTTCATATTTTTCACACCTTGTCAGGCTCTTCATGTTTTTGAACACCGCTTCATGCTCCACATATTTTTAAGACCGTTTCATGCTCCTCATATTTTTCACACATTTTCAGGCTCTTCATGTTTTTGAACACCATTTCATGCTTCTCATATTTATGACACCTTTTGAAGCTCTTCATGTATTTCACTCCTCTTCAGGCTCTTCGTGGTTTTCAACACCATTACATGCTCCTCCTATTTTTCAGACCATTTCATGCTCCTCATATTTTTGACACCTTTTGAAGCTCTTCATATTTTTCAAACCTTTTCAGGCTCTCCATGTTTTTCAGCACCATTTGATGCTCCTCCTATTTTCAGACTGTTTCATGCTCCTAATATTTTTCACACCTTTTCAGGCTATTCATTTTTTTCAACTCCACTTCATGCTCCTCCTATTTTTCAGACCGTTTCATGTTCCTCCTATTTGTGACACTTTTGAATCTCTTCATATATTTCACACCTTTCCAGGCTCTTCATGTTTTTCAACACCGCTTCATGCTCCTCCTATTTTTGAGACCGTATCTTGCTCCTCATATTTTTGACACATTTTGAAGCTCTTCATGTTTTTCAACTCCGCTTCATGCTCCTTCTATTTTTGACACCTTTTGAAGCTCTTCATATTTTTCCACACATTTTCAGGCTCTTCATGTTTTTCAACACCGTATCATGCTCCTCCTATTTTTAAGACCGTTTCATGCTTCTTATATTTTTGACACCTTTTGAAGCTCTTCATATATTTCACACCTTTTCAGGCTCTTCATGTTTTGCAACACCCCTTCATGCTCTTTCTATTTTTCGGACCCTTTGAAACTCCTCCTATTTTTGACACGTTTTTAAGTTCTTCATATTTTTCACACCATTTCAGGTTCTTCATGTTTTTGAACGCCGTTTCATGCTCCTCATATTTTTCAGACTGTTTCATGATCCTCATATTTTTGACACCATTTGAAGCTCTTCATATATTTCACACATTTTCAGGCTCTTCATGTTTTTCACACCTTTTCAGGCTCTTCATGTTTTGCAACACCGCTTCATGCTCCTCCTATTTTTCTGACCGTTTCATGCTCCTCATATTTTTGACAATTTTGAAGCTCTTCATGTATTTCACACCTTTTCAGGCTCTTCATGTTTTTCAACACCGCTTCTTACTCCTCCTATTCTTCAGACCTTTTCATGCTCCTCATATTTTTGACACCTTTTGAAGATCTTCATATATTTCACACCTTTTCAGGCTGTTCTTTTTTTCAACACCGATTCTTGCTCCTCCTATTTTTCAGACCGTTTCATGTTCCTCATATTTTTGACAACTTTTGAAGCTCTTCATGTTTTTCACACCTTTTCAGGCTCTTCACTTTTCAACACCGCTTCATGCTCCTCCTATTTTTCAGACCGTATCATGCTCCTCATACTTTTGAAAACTTTTGAAGCTCTTCATATATTTCACACCTTTTCAGGCTCTTCATGTTTTCAAACACCGTTTCATGCTCCTCCTATTTTTCAGACAGTTTCATGCTCCTCATATATTTGACTCCTTTTGAAGCTCTTCATATTATTCACACCTTTTCAGGCTCTTCATGTTTTTCAACACCACTTCGTGCTCTTCCTATTTTTCAAACTGTTTCATGCTCCTCCTATTTTTGACACCTTTTGAACCTCTTCATATACTTCACACCTTTTCAGGCTCTTCATGTTTTTCAACACCACTTCATGCTCCTCCTATTTTTCAGACCGTTTCATGCTCCTTATATTTTTGACTTCTTTTGAAGCTCTTCATATATTTCTCTCCTTTTTAGGCTCTTCGTGTTTTTCAACACCGTTTCATGCTCCTCCTATTTTTCAGAACGCTTCATGCTCCTCATATTTTTGACACATTTTGTACCTCTTCATATATTTCACACCTTTTCAGGCTCTTCATGTTTTTCAATACCGCTTCATGCTCTTCCTATTTTTAAGACAGTTTCATGCGCATCATAATTTTGAAACATTATGAAGCTCTTCATATTTTTCACACATTTTCAGTCTCTTCATGTTTTTCCACACCGTTTCAGGCTGCTCCTATTTTTCAGACCGTTTCATGCTCCTTATATATTTGACACCTTTTGAAGCTCTTGATATTTTTCACTCCTTTTTAGGCTCTTCGTCTTATTCAACACCGTTTCATGCTCCTCCTATTTTTCAGAACGATTCATGCTCCTCATATTTTTGACACCTTTTGAAGCTCTCCATATTTTTCACACCATTTCAGGCTCTTCATGTTTCTGAACACCGTTTCATGCTCCTCATATTTTTACATGTTTTGAAACTCTTCATATTTTTCACACCTTTTCAGGGTCTTCATATTTTTCAACACCGCTTCCTGCTCCTCCTATTTTTCAGACCGTTTCATGCTTCTTATATTTTTGACTTCTTTTGAAACTCTTCATATATTTCATTCCTTTTTAGGCTCTTCGTGTTTTTCAACACCGTTTCATGCTCCTCCTATTTTTCAGAACGCTTCATGCTCCTCATATATTTGACACATTTTGTAGCTCTTCATATATTTCACACCTTTTCAGGCTCTTCATGTTTTCAAACACCATTTCATGCTGCTCCTATTTTTCAGACCATATCATGCTCCTCATACTTTTGAAAACTTTTGAAGCTCTTCATATATTTCACACCTTTTCAGGCTCTTCATGTTTTCAAACACCATTTCATGCTCCTCCTATTTTTCAGACAGTTTCATGCTCCTCATATATTTGACTCCTTTTGAAGCTCTTCATATTATTCACACCTTTTCAGGCTCTTCATGTTTTTCAACACCACTTCATGCTCTTCCTATTTTTCAAACTGTTTCATGCTCCTCCTATTTTTGACACCTTTTGCACCTCTTCATATATTTCACATTTTTTCAGGCTCTTCATGTTTTTCAACACCGCTTCATGCTCCTCCTATTTTTCAGACCGTTTCATGCTCCTTATATTTTTGACTTCTTTTGAAGCTCTTCATATATTTCACTCCTTTTTAGGCTCTTCGTGTTTTTCAACACCGTTTCATGCTCCTCCTATATTTCAGAACGCTTCATGCTCCTCATATTTTTGACACATTTTGTAGCTCTTCATATATTTCACACCTTTTCAGGCTCTTCATGTTTTTCAACACCGCTTCATGCTCTTCCTATTTTTAAGACAGTTTCATGCGCATCATAATTTTGAAACATTATGAAGCTCTTCATATTTTTCACACATTTTCAGTCTCTTCATGTTTTTCCACACCGTTTCAGGCTGCTCCTATTTTTCAGACCGTTTCATGCTCCTTATATATTTGACACCTTTTGAAGCTCTTCATATTTTTCACTCCTTTTTAGGCTCTTCGTCTTATTCAACACCGTTTCATGCTCCTCCTATTTTTCAGAACGCTTCATGCACCTCATATTTTTGACACCTTTTGAAGCTCTTCATATTTTTCACACCATTTCAGGCTCTTCATGTTTCTGAACACCGTTTCATGCTCCTCATATTTTTACATGTTTTGAAACTCTTCATATTTTTGACACCTTTTCAGGCTCTTCATATTTTTCAACACCGCTTCATGCTCCTCCTATTTTTCAGACTGTTTCATGCTTCTTATATTTTTGACTTCTTTTGAAGCTCTTCATATATTTCACTCCTTTTTAGGCTCTTCGTGTTTTTCAACACCGTTTCATGCTCCTCCTATTTTTCAGAACACTTCATGCTCCTCATATTTTTGACACATTTTGTAGCTCTTCATATATTTCACACCTTTTCAGGCTCTTCATATTTTTCAACACCGCTTCATGCTCTTCCTATTTTTAAGACAGTTTCATGCGCATCATAATTTTGAAACCTTTTGAAGCTCTTCATATTTTTCACACATTTTCTGTCTCTTCATGTTTTTCCACACCGTTTCAGGCTGCTCCTATTTTTCAGACCGTTTCATGCTCCTTATATATTTGACACCTTTTGAAGCTCCTCATATTTTTCACTCCTTTTTAGGCTCTTCGTGTTTTTCAACACCGTTTCATGCTCCTAATATTTTTCAGACCGTTTCATGCTCCTCATATTTTCGACACCTTTTGAAGCTCTTCATATTTTTCACACCTTTTCAGGCTCTTAATAATTTTGAACACCGTTTCATTTTCCTCCTATTTTTCAGACCGTTTCATGCTCCTCATATTTTTGACACCTTTTGAAGCTCTTCATATTTTTCACACCTTTTCAGTATCTTCAAGTTTTTGAACATCGCTTCATGCTCCTCATATTATTCACACCTTCTGAAGGTCTTCATATTTTTCACAACTTTTTAGGCTCTTCATGTTTTTCAACACCACTTCATGCTCCTCCTATTTTTCAGACCGTTTCATGCTCCTCATATTTTTCACAGATTTTCAGGCTCTTAATGATTTTGAACACCGTTTCATTTTCCTCCTATTTTTCAGACCGTTTCATGCTCCTCATATTTTTCACAGCTTTTCAGGCTCTTCATGTTTTTGAACACCGTTTCATGCTCCTCCTATTTTTCATACCGTTTCATGCTCCTCATATTTTTGCCACTTTTTGAAGCTCTTCATATTTTTCACACCTGTTCAGTATCTTCAAGTTTTTGATAACCGCTTCATGCTTCTCATATTTTCACACCTTCTGAAGCTCTTCATATTTTTCACACCTTTTCAGGCTCTTAATGATTTTGAACACCGTTTCATTTTCCTCCTATTTTTCAGACCGTTTCATGCTCCTCATATTTTTGACACCTTTTGAAGCGCTTCATATTTTTCACATGTTTTCAGGATCTTCATGTTTTTGAACACCATTTCATTCTCCTCCTATTTTTCAGACCGTTTCATGCTCTTCATGTTTTTCAAGACCGTTTCATGCTCCTCCTATTTTTCACACCGTTTCATGCACCTCATATTTTCACACGTTTTGAAGCTCTTCAAATTTTGCACACCTTTTCAGGCTCTTCATGTTTTTGAACACTGTTTCATGCTACTCCTATTTGACACCTTTTGAAGCTCTTCATATTTTTCACACCTTTTCATGCTCTTCATGTTTTTCAACACCGTTTCATGCTCCTCCTATTTTCAGACTGTTTCATGCTCCTCATATTTTCGACACCTTTTCAGGCTCTTAATGATTTTGAACACCGTTTCATACTCCTCTTATTTTTCAGACAGTTTCATGCTCCTCATATATTTGACACCTTTTGAAACTCTTCATATTTTTCACACCTTTTCGGGCTCTTCATGTTTTTGAACACCACTTCATGCGCCTCCTATTTTTCAGACCGTTTCATGCTCTTCATATTTTGACACCTTTTTAATCTCTTCATATTTTTCACACCTTTTAATGCTCTTCAGGTTGTTCAACACGGTTTCATACTCCTCTTATTTTTCAGAATGTTTCGTGCTCCTCAGATTTTGACACCTTTTGAAGCTCTTCATATTTTTCACATCTTTTCAGTATCTTCAAGTTTTTGAACACCGTTTCATGCTCCTCCTATTTTTCAGACCGTTTCCTGCTCCTCATATTTTTGACAACTTTTGGAGCTCTTCATATTTTTCACACCTTTTCAGGAGTCCCAGGATCCCTGTGGCATATGGAAAGGGACCCTGGGTCTCCTGCCTCACGTGGAGAAGCGTCCCAATTGCAATGCCAAGACTCGAGGAGAATCCCGAGGTGTCCCTCGCACCTAGGCCGGAGTATTGACGTCGCTGAACAAACACGGGTCTGGAAGGGCCCTCCCTGTCGTAACTCGAGAATATATTCCAGGTTCCGGCCGCAACTCGAGAAAAACAATGAGACTTCCCCCTCGCCGCGAGATGAGGCCCGATTCCCCTGCATTACGTGCAGAGCAATTCCGTGTTCCACATCAAACGTGAAAGGAGCCTTTATTTCCCTGATGCCACTCCAGGGAAAACCCAAAGTCACTGTCACAAGTCTAGAGGGATCCTGAGGTCACTGGAGCAACACGAAAGGGCTCCGTGGACCCCAAATCAACTCGAGATAAGAGCTTAGTCCCTGGCTTCGACTCAAGAGGAATACCAACTTTCCACAAGCACCTCAAGAGGAGGCTTCTCTCAGCTACAGGTAGGTGAGAGGGACCCTGAGTTTGTGGCCTCAAGTGGAATGGACACCGAGATGCTCTGACTCGAAGTAAGGCCAGATATCCCTGCAGTGAAGTGAATGCAGGCTCGTCTTGCATCTCCCAAGACGAAGGTATGTCTGAATCCCCTGTGGAGACCACAGAGAAAGACCTAGTCCTCCGCCTCATCGCGACCGGAAGCCTCACATCCTTTGAAACCTCGAGAGGTCCGCGGAGATCAATGCTTCCAAAGGAGACGATGCCTGACTCCTCTTGAAAATGGATAGGAGCCCCAGGATCCCTGTGGCATGTGGAAAGGGACCCTGGGTCTCCCGCCTCACCTGGAGACGTGTCCCAATTGCAATGCCAAGACTCGAGGAGAATCCCGAGGTGTCCCTCGCACCTAGGCCGGAGTCCTGACGTCGCTGAACAAACACGGGTCTGGAAGGGCCCTCCCCGTCGTAACTCGAGAATATACCCCAGGTTCCGGCCGCAACTCGAGAAACACCATGAGACTTCCCCCTCGCTGCGAGATGAGGCCCGATTCCCCTGCACTGCGTGCAGAGCATTTCCGTGTTCAACATCAAACGTGAAAGGAGCCTTGATTTCCCTGATGCCACTCCAGAGAAAACCCAAAGTCACTGTCACAAGTCTAGACGGATCCTGAGGTCACTGGAGCAACACGAAAGGGCTCCGTGGACCCCAAATCAACTCGAGATGAGAGCTTAGTCCCTGGCTTCTACTCAAGAGGAATACCAACTTTCCACAAGCACCTCAAGAGGAGGCTTGTCTCAGCTACAGGTATGTGAGAGGGACCCTGAGTTTGTGGCCTCAAGTGGAATGTACACCGAGATGCTCTGACTCGAAGTAAGGCCGGATATCCCTACAGTGAATTGAATGCACCTCGTCTTGCATCTCCCAAGACGAAGGGATGTCTGAATCCCCTTTTGAGACCACAGAGAAAGAACTAATTCTCGGCCTCATCGCGAGTGGAGGCCTCACATCCTTTGAAAACTCGAGAGGTCCGCGGAGATCAATGCTTCCAAAGGAGACGATGCCTGACTCCTCTTGAAAATGGATAGGAGTCCCAGGATCCCTGTGGCTCGTGGAAAGGGACCCTGGGTCTCCCGCGTCACGTGGAGACGCGTCCCAATTGCCATGCCAAGACTCGAGGAGAATCCCGAGGTGTCCCTCGCACCTAGGCCGGAGTCCTGACGTCGCTGAACAAACACGTTTCTCGAAGGGCCCTCCCCGTCGTAACTCGAGAATATACCCCAGGTTCCGGCCGCAACTCGTATAAAACCATGAGACTTCCCCCTTGCCGCGAGATGAGGCCCGATTCCAATGCACTGCGTGGAGAGCAATTCTGTGTTCCACATCAAACTTGAAAGGAGGCTTGATTTCCTTGATGGCACTCCAGAGAAAACCCAAGATCACTGTCTCCAGTCTATAGGGATCCTGAGGTCACTGGAGCAATAGGAAAGGGCTCCGTGGACCCCAAATCTACTCGAGAAGAGGGCTTAGTCCCTGGCTTCGACTCAAGAGGAATGCCAACTTTCCACAAGCACCTCAAGAGGAGGCTTCTCTCAGCTACAGGTATGTGAAAGGGACCCTGAGTTTGTGGCCTCAAGTGCAATGGACACGTAGATGCTCTGACTCGAAGTAAGGCCGGATATCCCTGTAGTGAATTGAATGCAGGCTCGTCTTACATCTCCCACGACGAAGGGATGTCTAAATCCCCTGTGGAGACCACAGAGAAAGACCTAGTTCTCTGCCTCATCGCGACCGGAGCCCTCACATCCTTTGAAAACTCGAGAGGTCTGCAGAGATCAATGCTTCCAAAGGAGACGATGCCTGACTCCTCTTGAAAATGGATAGGAGTCCCAGGATCCCTGTGGCACGTGGAAAGGCACCCTGGGTCTCCCGCCTCACGTGGAGACGCGTCCCAATTGCCATGCCAAGACTCGAGGAGAATCCCGGGTGTCTATCCCACCTAGGCAGGAGCCCTGACGTCGCTGAACAAACACGTGTCTGGAATGGACCTCCCGTCGTAACTTGAGAATATACCCCAGGTTCCGGAGGCAACTAGAGAAAAACCATGAGACTTGCCCCTTGCCGGGAGATGAGGCCTGATTACCCTGCACTGCGTGCAGAGCAGTTCCGAATTCCACATCAAACTTGAAAGGAGCATTGATTTCCTTGAGGGCACTCCAGAGAAAACCCAAGATCACTGTCTCAAGTCTAGAGGGATCCTGAGGTCACTGGAGCAACACAAAAAGGCTCCGTGGACCGCAAATCAACTCGAGATGAGAGCTTAGTCCCTGGCTTTGATTCAAGAGGAATACCAACTATCCACAATCACCTCAAGAGGAGGCTTCTCTCAGCTACAATTATGTGAGAGGGACCCTGAGTTTGTGGCCTCAGGTGGAATGGACACCGAGATGCTCTGACTCGAAGTAAGGCCGGATATCCCTGCAGTGAATTGAGTGCAGGCTCGTCTTGCATCTCCCAAGACGAAGGGATGTCTGAATCCCCCGTGGAGACCACAGAGAAAGACCTAGTTCTCCTCCTCATCGCGACCGGAGGCCTCACACCCTGTGAAAACTCGAGAGGTCCGCGGAGATCAATGCTTCCAAAGGAGATGATGCCTAACTCCTCTTGAAATGGATAGGAGTCCCAGGATCCCTGTGGCACGTGGAAAGGGGCCCTGGGTCTCCCGCTTCACGTGGAGACGCGTCCCAATTGCCATGCCAAGACTCGAGGAGAATCCCGGGTGTCCATCCCAACTAGGCAGGAGTCCTCTCGTCGCGAAATAAACACGTGTCTGGAAGGGCCCTCCCCGTCGTAACTCGAGAATATACCCCAGGTTCCGGCCACAACTCGAGAAAAACCATGAGACTTCCCCCTCGCCGCGAGATGAGGCCCTATTCCCTTGCACTGCGTGCAGAGCAATTCCGTGTTCCACATCAAACGTGAAAGGAGCCTTGATTTCCTTGATGGCACTCCAGAGAAAACCCAAGATCACTGTCTCAAGTCTAGACGGATCCTGAGGTCACTGGAGCAACACGAAAGGGCTGCGTAGACCCCAAATCAACGAGATGAGAGCTTTGTCCCTGGCTTCGAATCAAGAGTAATACCAACTTTCCACAAGCACCTCAAGAGGAGGCTTCTCTCAGCTACAGGTATGTGAGAGGGACACTGAGTTTGTGGCCTCAGGTGGAATGGACACCGAGATGCTCTGAATCGAAGTAAGTCCGGATATCCCTGCAGTGAATTGAATGCAGGCTCGTCTTACATTTCCCAAGACGAAGGGATGTCTGAATCCCCTGTGGACTCCACAGAAAAAGACCTAGTTTTCCGCCTCATTGCGACCGGAGGCCTAACATCCTTTGAAAACTCGAGAGGTCCGCGGAGATCAATGCTTCCAAAGGAGACGATGCCTGACTCCTCTTGAAAATGGATAGGAGTCCCAGGATCCCTGTGGCACGTGGAAAGGGACACTGGGTCTCCCGCCTCACGTGGAGACGCGTCCCAATTGCCAAGCCAAGACTCGAGGAGAATCCCGAGGTGTCCCTCGCACCTAGGCCCGAGTCCTGACATCGCTGAACAAACACGTGTCTGGAAGGGCCCTCCCCGTTGTAACTCGAGAATATACCCCAGGTTCCGGCCACATCTCGAGAAAAACCATGAGACTTCCCATCGCCGCAACATGAGGCCCGATTCCCCTGCACTGCGTGCAGAGCAATTCCGTTTTCCCCATCAAATGTGAAAGGAGCCATGATTTCCTTGATGGCACTCCAGAGAAAACTCAAGATCACTGTCTCAAGTCTAGAGGGATCCTTAGGTCACTGTAGCAACACGAAAGGGCTCCGTGGACCCCAAATCAACTGGAGATGAGAGCTTAGTCCCTGGCTTCAACTCAAGAGGAATACCAACTTTCCCCAAGCACCTCAAGAGGAGGCTTCTCTCAGCTACAGGTATGTGAGAGGGACTCTGAGTTTTTGGCCTCAAGTGGAATGGACACCGAGATGCTCTGACTCGAAGTAAAGCCGGATATCCCTGCAGGGAATTGAATGCAGGCTCGTCTTTCATCTCCCAAAACGAAGGGATGCCTGAATCCCCTGTGCAGACCACAGAGAAAGACCTAGTTCTCCGCCTCATTGCGACCGGAGGCCTCACATCCTTTGAAAACTCGAGAGGTCTGCGGAGATCAATGCTTCCAAAGGAGACGATGCCTGACTCCTCTTGAAAATGGATAGGAGTCCCAGGATCCCTGTGGCACGAAGAAAGGGACCCTGGGTCTCCCGCCTCACGTGGAGAGGCGTTCCAATTGCCATTCCAAGACTCGAGGAGAATCCCGATGTGTCCCTCGCACCTAGGCAGGAGTGCTGACGTCGATGAGCAAAGACGTGTCTGGAAGGGCCCTCCGCATCGTAACTCGAGAATATACCCCAGGTTCCGGCCGCAACTCGAGAAAAACCATGAGACTTCCCCCTCGCCGCGACCTGAGGCCTGATTCCCCTGCACTGCGTGCAGAGCAATTCCGTGTTCCATGTCAAACGTGAAAGGAGCCATGATTTCCTTGATGGCAATCCAGAGAAAACCCAAGATCACTGTCTCAAGTCTAATGGGATCCTGAGGTCACTGTAGCAACACGAAAGGGCTCCGTGGACCCCAAATCAACTCGAGATGAGAGCTTAGTCCCTGGCTTCGACTCAAGAGGAATACCAACTTTCCACAAGCACCTCAAGAGGAGGCATCTCTAAGCTACAGGTATGTGAGGGGGACCCTGAGTTTGTGGCCTCACGTGGATTGGACACCGAGATGCTCTGACTTGAAGTAAGGCCGGATATCGCTGTAGTTAACTGAATGCAGGCTCGTCTTGCATCTCCCATGACGAAGGGATGCCTGAATCCCCTGTGGAGACCACAGAGGAAGACCTAGTTCCCTGCCTCATCGCCACCGGAGGCCTCACATCCTTTGAAAACTCCAGAGGTACGCGGACGTCAGTGCTTCAAAAGGAGACGATGCCTGACACCTCTTTAATATGGATAATAGTCCCAGGATTCCTGTGGCAAGTGGAACGGGACCCCCTGGTCTCCCCCCTCAGCTGGAGAGGCATCCCAATTGCCCTGCCAAGCCTCGAGGAGAGTCACGAGGTGTCGCTCGCATCTAGGCACAAGTCCTGACGTCGCTCTTCACGCTCTTCATATTTTTCAGACCTTTTCATGCTCTTCATATGTTTCACACCTTATCATGCTCTTCATATTTTTCACACCTTTTCATGCTGTTAATATTTTTCACACCTTTTTATGCTCCTCATATTTAACACACCTTTTCATGCTCTTCTTATTTTTCAGACCTTTTCATGCTCCTTATATTTTTCAGACCTTTTCATGCTCTTCGTATTGTTCACAACTTTTCCTGCTCCTCGTATTGTTCACACCATTTCATGCTCCTCGTATTGTTCACTCCGTTTCATGCTCCTCATAATTTTCACACCTTTTCATGCTCTTCATATTTTTCACAGCATTTCATGCTCTTCATATTTTTCACACTTTTTCAATCACTTCATATTTTCAGATCTTTTCATGCTCTTAAAATTTTTCAGACCTTTTCATGCTCTTCATAGTTTTCAGACTGTTTCATGCTCCTCGTATTTTTCTGACCTTTTCATGCTCTTCTTATTTTTCAGATCTTTTCATGCTCCTCGTATTTTTTAGACCTCCTCATGCTCTTAGTATTTTTCAGACCTCTTCATGCTCCTCTGATATTTCAGACCTATTCATGCTCTTCGTATTTTTCAGAACTCTTCATGCTACTCGTATTTTTCAGAAATTTTCATGCTCTTCATACTGTTCACACATTTTCATGCTCTTTGTATATTTCAGACCTTTTCAAGTTCTTGATATTTTTCAGACCTTTTCATGCTCTTCGTATTTTTCAGACCATTTCATGCTCCTCATATTTTTCACACCTTTTCATGCTCTTTGTAATATTTCACACCTGTTCATGCTCTTCGTGTTTTTGACACCTTTTCATACTCCTCGTATTTTTCACACCTTTTTATGCTCCTTCTATTTTTCAGACCTTTTCATGCTCCTCGTATTTTTCACACCGTTTAATGCTGTTCATATTTTTCACACCTTTTCATGCTCTTCGTATTTTTCACACCTTTTCATGCTCTTTTTATTTTTCACATCTTTTCATGGTCTTCGTAATTTTTTACAACTTTTCCTGCACTTCGTAATTTTTCACACCTTTTCATGCTCTTTGTATATTTCACACCTTTTCATGCTACTCGTATTTTTCAGACCTTTGCAAGCTCCTCGTATTTTTCAGACCTTTGCATGCTCCTCGTATTTTTCAGAACTTTTCACGCTCCTCGTGTTTTTCACAGCTTCTCATGCTCCTCACATTGTTCACACCTTTTCATACTCCTCATATTATTCACACCTTTTTATGCTCCTGGTATTTTTCAGACCTTTTCATGCTCCTCCTATTTTTCAGAACTTTTCATTCTGCTCGTAAATCACAGCTTTTTATGCTCCTGGTATTTTTCACACCTTTTCATGCTCTTCATATTTACACACCGTTTCATGCTCGTCATATTTTTCACACCATTTCATGAACCTCATATTGTTCACAACTTTTCATGCTCTTCATAGTTTTCAAACCTTTGCATGCTCTTCGTATGTTTCAGAATTTTTCATGCTCTTCGTATTGTTCACAGCTTTTCATGCTCCTGGGATTTTTCACACCTTTTCATGCTCTTCATATTTTTCAGAACTTTTCAAGCTCTTCCTATTTTTCACAGCGTTTCATGCACTTTGTATTTTTCACACCGTTTAATGCTCTTCGTATTTTTCACAGCTTTTCATGCTCTTTGTATTTTTCACATCTTTTCATGGTTTTCGTAATTTTTCACAACTTTTCATGCACTTCATAATTTTTCACAACTTTTCATGCACTTCATAATTTTTCACACCTTTTCATGCTCTTTGTATATTTCACACCTTTTCATGCTTTTTGTATTATTCACACTTTTCATGCTCCTTGTATGTTTTAGACCTTTTCATGCTCCTCGTATATTTTAGACCTTTTCATGCTACTCGTATTTTTCAGACCTTTGCAAGCTCCTCGTATTTTTCAGACCTTTGCATGCTCCTCGTATTTTTCAGACCTTTTCACGCTCCTTGTGTTTTTCACAACTTCCCATGCTCCTCATATTGTTCACACCTTTTCATACTCCTCATATTATTCACAACTTTTTATGCTCCTGGTATTTTTCAGACCTTTTCATGCTCCTCGCATTTTTCACACCTTTTCATGCTCCTCCTATTTTTCAGAACTTTTCATTCTCCTCGTAAATCACAGCTTTTCATGCTCCTGGTATTTTTCACACCTTTTCATGCTTTTCATACTTTACACACCGTTTCATGCTCTTCATATTTTTCACACCATTTCATGAACCTCATATTGTTCACAACTTTTCATGCTCTTCATAGTTTTCAGACCTTTACATGCTCTTCGTATTTTTCACAGCTTTTCATGCTCCTGGTATTTTTCACACCTTTTCATGCTCTTCATATACTTCACAACTTTTCAAGCTCTTGATATTTTTCAGACTTTTTCAAGCTCTTCGTAGTTTTCATAACCTTTCATGCTCTGCACATTTTTCACACCGTTTCAGGCTCTTCGTATGTTTCACACCTTTTCATGCACTTCGTGTTTTTCACAACTTTTCTTGCTCTTCGTATTTTTCACACCTCTTCAGGCTCTTCGACATTTTTCACACTTTTTCATGCTCTTCATATTTTTCACACATTTTCATCCTCTTCTCATTTTTCACACCGTTTCATGCTCAATGTATTTTTCAGACCTTTTCATGCTCTTTGTATTTTTCAGACCTTTTCATGCTCCTCGTATTTTTCAGACCTTTGCATGTTCCTCATATTTTTCTGAACTTTTCACGCTCCTCGTATTTTTCACAACTTCTCATGCTCCTCATATTGTTCACACCTTTCATACTCCTCATATTATTCACAACTTTTCATGCTCATTTTATTTTTCACACCTTTTCAGCTCTTCATATTTTTCAGAAATTTTCATGCTCTTCATGCTCTTCGTATTTTTCAGACCTTTTCATGCTCTTCGTATTTTTCAGAACTTTTCATGCTCTTCGTATTTTTCACACCTTTTCATGCTCTTGATATTTTTCAGAAGTTCTCATGTTCTTGATATTTTTCAGACCTTTTCATGCTCTTCAATTTTTCACAACTTTTCATGCCTTTCATATTTTTCAGACCTTTTCAATCTCTTGATATTTTTCAGACCTTTTCATGCTCTTCGTATTTTTCAGACTTTTCATGCTCTTCATATTTTTTTACAGCTTTTCATGCTCTTCTTATTTTTCACACCATTTCATGCTCCTCATATATTTCACATCTTTTCATGAGCTTCATGTTGTCACACCGTTTCATGCTTCTCAGATTTTTCACAGCTTTTCATGCTCTTCATATTTTTCATACCTTTCATGCTCCTCGTATTTTCAGACCTTTTCATGCTCCTCGAATTTTTCACACCTTTTCTTGCTCCTCGTATTTTTCACACCTTTTCATGCTCCTCATGTTTTCCACACCTTTCATGCTCTTCATATTTTTCACAGCGTTTCATGCTCTTCATATTTTCACACCGTTTCATCCTCCTCATATTTTTGAGACGTTTTCATGCTCCTCATGTTTTTCACACATTTTCATGCTCCTCGTATTTTCCAGACCTTTTCATGCTCCTCGTATTTTCCAGACCTATTCATGCTCCCCGTATTTTTCAGACCTTTTCATTTTCCTCGTATTTTTGACATCTTTTCATGCTCCTCGTAATTTTCAGACCATTTCATGCTCCTCATATTTTTCAGACCTTTTCATTCTCCTAGTATTTTTCTGATCTTTTCCTGCTCCTTGTACTTTTCAGACCTTTTCATGCTCCTCATATTTCTCACACCTTTCATGCTCTTCATATTTTTCACACGGTTTCATGCTCATGATATTTTCACACCGTTTCATGCTCCTCATATTTTTGATAACATTTCATGCTCCTCTTATTTTTCACACCTTTTCATGCTTCCCGTATTTTCCAGACCTTTTCATGCTCCTCGTATTTTTCAGACATTTACATGCTCCTCGTGTTTTTCAGACCTTTTCATGCTCCTCGTATTTTTCACACATTTTCATATTCCTCCTATTTTTCACACCTTTTCACACTCCTTGTATTTTTCAGACATTAAGGCCCCTCGTAGTTTTCACACCTTTTCATGCTCCTCGTATTTTTCACACCTTTTCATGCTCCTCATATTGTTCACACCTTTTTTTGCTCTTCATATTTTTCATACCTTTTCATGCTCCTCGTATTTTTCAGACCTTTTCATGCTCCCTGTATTTTTCATACCTTTCATGGTCCTCGTATTTTTCAGACCGTTTCGTGCTTCTCATATTTTTCACACCTTTTCATGCTCTTCCTGTTTTACACACCTTTTCATGCTCTTCGTGTTTTTCACTCCTTTTAATGCTCTTCATATTTTTCAGGACTTTTCACGCTCTTGATATTTTTCTCACCTTTTCATGCTCTCCGTGTTTTTCACACCTTTTCTTGCTCTTCGTGTTTTCCACACCTTTTCCTGCTCCTCATATTTCTTCACACCATTTCATGCTCTTCATATTTTCACAGCATTTCATGCTAGTCATATTTTTGACACCTTTTCATGCTCCTCATATTTTTCAGACCTTTTCATGCTCCTCGTGTTTTTCAGACTTTTTCACACTCCTCATATTTTTCAGACATTCAGGCCCCTCATATTTTTCAGACATTTTCATGGTCCTCGTATTTTTCAGACCTTTTCATGCTCCCTGTATTTTTCATACCTTTCATGCTCCTCGTATTTTTCAGACCTTTTCATGCTCCCTGTATTTTTCATACCTTTCATGGTCTTCGTATTTTTCAGACCTTTTCATGCTCCTCGTGTTTTTCAGACCTTTTCACGCTCCTCGTATTTTTCAGACATTCAGGCATCTCGTATTTTTCAGACATTTTCATGCTCCTCATGTTTTTCAGACCTTTTCATGCTCCTCGTATTTTTCACACCTTTTCATGCTCCTCATATTGTTCACAACTTTTCATGCTCTTCATATTTTTCACATCGTTTCATGCTCCTCATATTTTTCATACCGTTTCATGCTCCTCATATTTTTCACATCTTTTTATGTTCGTCATATATTTGATACGATTTAAAGCTCTTCATATTTTTCATACCATTTCATGCTCTTCATATTTTCACAACGTTTCATGCTCCTCATATTTTTCAGACCGTTTCATGTTCCTCATATATTTCACACCTTTTCATGCTTCTCATATTTTTGACACCTTTTCATGATCCTCGTCTTTTTCAGACCGTTTCATGCTTCTCGTATTTTTCACACCTTTTCATGCTCCTCGTATTTTACACAACTTTTCATGCTCCTCGTATTTTTCAAACCTTTTCATGCTCCTCGTATTTTTCACACATTTTCATGCTCTTGTGTTTTCCACACCTTTTCATGCTCCTCGCATTTTTCAGACCTTTTCATGCTCCTTGTAATTTTCAGACCTTTTCATGCTCCTCGTATTATATAGACCTTTTCATGCTCCGAGTATTTTTCAGACCTTTTCATGCTCCTTGTATTTTTCAGACCTTTTTTTGCTCCTCGTATTTTTACACCTTTTCATGCTCCTTGTATTTTTCAGACCGTTTCATGCTCCTCGTATTTTTCAGACCTTTTCATGCTCCTCGTATTTTACAGAGCTTTTCATGCTCCTCGTATTTTTCAGAACTTTTCGTGCTCCTCGTATTTTCAGACCTTTTCATGCTCCTCGTATTTTTCACACCTTTTCTTGCTCCTCGTATTTTTCACACCTTTTCATGCTCCTCATGTTTTCCACACCTTTCATGCTCTTCATATTTTTCACAGCGTTTCATGCTCTTCATATTTTCACACCGTTTCATCCTCCTCATATTTTTGAGACGTTTTCATGCTCCTCATGTTTTTCACACATTTTCATGCTCCTCGTATTTTCCAGACCTTTTCATGCTCCTTGTATTTTCCAGACCTATTCATGCTCCCCGTATTTTTCAGACCTTTTCATTTTCCTCGTATTTTTGACATCTTTTCATGCTCCTCGTAATTTTCAGACCATTTCACGCTCCTCATATTTTTCAGACCTTTTCATTCTCCTAGTATTTTTCCGATCTTTTCCTGTTCCTTGTACTTTTCAGATCTTTTCATGCTCCTCATATTTCTCACACCTTTCATGCTCTTCATATTTTTCACACGGTTTCATGCTCATGATATTTTCACACCGTTTCATGCTCCTCATATTTTTGATAACATTTCATGCTCCTCTTATTTTTCACACCTTTTCATGCTTCCCGTATTTTCCAGACCTTTTCATGCTCCTCATATTTTTCAGACATTTTCATATTCCTCCTATTTTTCACACCTTTTCACGCTCCTTGTATTTTTCAGACATTAAGGCCCCTCGTACTTTTCACACCTTTTCATGCTCCTCGTATTTTTCACACCTTTTCATGCTCCTCATATTGTTCACACCTTTTCTTGCTCTTCATATTTTTCACATCTTTTATTGCTCCTCATATTTTTCATACCTTTTCATGCTCCTCGTATTTTTCAGACCTTTTCATGCTCCCTGTATTTTTCATACCTTTCATGGTCCTCGTATTTTTCAGACCGTTTCATGCTTCTCATATTTTTCACACCTTTTCATGCTCTTCCTGTTTTTCACACCTTTTAATGCTCTTCGTGTTTTTCACTCCTTTTAATGCTCTTCATATTTTTCAGGACTTTTCACGCTCTTGATATTTTTCTCACCTTTTCATGCTCTCCGTGTTTTTCACACCTTTTCTTGCTCTTCGTGTTTTCCACACCTTTTCCTGCTCCTCATATTTCTTCACACCATTTCATGCTCTTCATATTTTCACAGCATTTCATGCTAGTCATATTTTTGACACCTTTTCATGCTCCTCATATTTTTCAGACCTTTTCATGCTCCTCGTGTTTTTCAGACTGTTTCACGCTCCTCATATTTTTCAGACATTCAGGCCCCTCATATTTTTCAGACATTTTCATGGTCCTCGTATTTTTCAGACCTTTTCATGCTCCCTGTATTTTTCATACCTTTCATGCTCCTCGTATTTTTCAGACCTTTTCATGCTCCCTGTATTTTTCATACCTTTCATGGTCTTCGTATTTTTCAGACCTTTTCATGCTCCTCGTGTTTTTCAGACCTTTTCATGCTCCTCGTATTTTTCAGACATTCAGGCACCTCGTATTTTTCAGACATTTTCATGCTCCTCGTGTTTTTCAGACCTTTTCATGCTCCTCGTATTTTTCACACCTTTTCATGCTCCTCATATTGTTCACAACTTTTCATGCTCTTCATATTTTTCACATCGTTTCATGCTCCTCATATTTTTCATACCGTTTCATGCTCCTCATATTTTTCACATCTTTTTATGTTCGTCATATATTTGATACGATTTAAAGCTCTTCATATTTTTCATACCATTTCATGCTCTTCATATTTTCACAACGTTTCATGCTCCTCATATTTTTCAGACCGTTTCATGTTTCTCATATATTTCACACCTTTTCATGCTTCTCATATTTTTGACACCTTTTCATGATCCTCGTCTTTTTCAGACCGTTTCATGCTTCTCGTATTTTTCACACCTTTTCATGATCCTCGTCTTTTTCAGACCGTTTCATGCTTCTCGTATTTTTCACACCTTTTCATGCTCCTCGTATTTTTCACACCTTTTCATGCTCCTCGTATTTTTCACACCTTTTCATGCTTCTCATATTGTTCACACCTTTTCTCGGTCTTCATATTTTTCACATCTTTTAATGCTCCTCATATTTTTCATACCTTTTCATGCTCCTCGTATTTTTCAGACCTTTTCATGCTCCCTGTATTTTTCATACCTTTCATGGTCCTCGTATTTTTCAGACCGTTTCATGCTTCTCATATTTTTCACACCTTTTCATGCTCTTCCTGTTTTTCACACCTTTTCTTGCCCTTCGTGTTTTTCACTCCTTTTAATGCTCTTCATATTTTTCAGGACTTTTCACGCTCTTGATATTTTTCTCACCTTTTCATGCTCTCCGTGTTTTTCACACCTTTTCTTGCTCTTCGTGTTTTCCACACCTTTTCCTGCTCCTCATATTTCTTCACACCATTTCATGCTCTTCATATTTTCACAGCATTTCATGCTATCCATATTTTTGACACCTTTTCATGCTCCTCATATTTTTCAGACCTTTTCATGCTCCTCGTGTTTTTCAGAACTTTTCACGCTCCTCATATTTTTCAGACATTCAGGCCCCTCGTATTTTTCAGACATTTTCATGCTCCTCGTGTTTTTCAGACCTTTTCACGCTCCTCGTATTTTTCAGACATTCAGGCCCCTCGTATTTTTCAGAACTTTTCATGGTCCTCGTATTTTTCAGACCTTTTCATGCTCCTCGTATTTTTCACACATTTTCATATTCCTCGTATTTTTCACACCTTTTCACGCTCCTCGTATTTGTCAGACATTAAGGCCCCTCGTATTTTTCAGACCTTTTCATGCTCCTCGTATTTTTCACACCTTTTCATGCTCCTCATATTGTTCACAACTTTTCATGCTCTTCATATTTTTCACATCTTTTCATGCTCCTCATATTTTTCATACCGTTTCATGATCCTCATATATTTCACACCTTTTCATGCTTCTCATATTTTTGACACATTTTCATGATCCTTGTATTTTTCAGACTGTTTCATGCTTCTCATATTTTTCACACCTTTTCATTCTCCTCGTATTTTTCACAACTTTTCATGCTCATCGTATTTTTCATATCTTTTCATGATCCTCATATTTTTCACACCTTTTAATGCTCTTCATATTTTTCAGGACGTTTCATGCTCCTCATATTTTTCACACCTTTTCATGCTCTTCATATTTTTCAGGCCGTTTCATGCTCCTCATATTTTTCACACCTTTTCATGCTCTTCATATTTTTCACACCGTTTCATGCTCTTCATGTTTCCATACTGTTTCATGCTCCTCATATTTTTCAGATATTTTCATGCTCCTCGTATTTTCCAGACCTTTTCATGCTCTTCGTACTTTTCACAACTTTTCATGCGCCTTGTAGTTTTCAGACCTTTTCATGCTCCTCATATTTCTCACACCTTTCATGCTCTTCATATTTTTCACACCGTTTCATGCTCTTTATATTTTCACACCGTTTCATGCTCCTCATATTTTTGATACCTTTTCATACTCCTCTTATTTTTCAGACCTTTTCATGCTCCTCGTATTTTTCAGACCTTTTCATGCTCCCCGTATTTTTCATACCTTTCATGGTCCTCGTATTTTTCAGAACAATTCATGCTTCTCGTATTTTTCAGACCTTTTCATGCTCTTCGTATTTTTCAGACCTTTTTTTGCTCCTCGTATTTTTACACCTTTTCATGCTCCTTGTATTTTTCAGACCGTTTCATGCTCCTCGTATTTTTCAGACCTTTTCATGCTCCTCGTATTTTACAGAGCTTTTCATGCTCCTCTTATTTTTCAGAACTTTTCGTGCTCCTCGTATTTTCAGACCTTTTCATGCTCCTCGAATTTTTCACACCTTTTCTTGCTCCTCGTATTTTTCACACCTTTTCATGCTCCTCATGTTTTCCACACCTTTCATGCTCTTCATATTTTTCACAGCGTTTCATGCTCTTCATATTTTCACACCGTTTCATCCTCCTCATATTTTTGAGACGTTTTCATGCTCCTCATGTTTTTCACACATTTTCATGCTCCTCGTATTTTCCAGACCTTTTCATGCTCCTCGTATTTTCCAGACCTATTCATGCTCCCCGTATTTTTCAGACCTTTTCATTTTCCTCGTATTTTTGACATCTTTTCATGCTCCTCGTAATTTTCAGACCATTTCATGCTCCTCATATTTTTCAGACCTTTTCATTCTCCTAGTATTTTTCCGATCTTTTCCTGCTCCTTGTACTTTTCAGACCTTTTCATGCTCCTCATATTTCTCACACCTTTCATGCTCTTCATATTTTTCACACGGTTTCATGCTCATGATATTTTCACACCGTTTCATGCTCCTCATATTTTTGATAACATTTCATGCTCCTCTTATTTTTCACACCTTTTCATGCTTCCCGTATTTTCCAGACCTTTTCATGCTCCTCGTATTTTTCAGACATTTACATGCTCCTCGTGTTTTTCAGACCTTTTCATGCTCCTCGTATTTTTCACACATTTTCATATTCCTCCTATTTTTCACACCTTTTCACGCTCCTTGTATTTTTCAGACATTAAGGCCCCTTGTACTTTTCACACCTTTTCATGCTCCTTGTATTTTTCACACCTTTTCAAGCTCTTAATGATTTTGAACACCGATTCATTTTCCTCCTATTTTTCAGACCGTTTCATGCTCCTCATATTTTTGACACCTTTTGAAGCGCTTCATATTTTTCACATGTTTTCAGGATCTTCATGTTTTTGAACACCATTTCATGCTCCTCCTATTTTTCAGACCGTTTCATGCTCTTCATGTTTTTCAAGACCGTTTCATGCTCCTCCTATTTTTCAGACCGTTTCATGCACCTCATATTTTCACACGTTTTGAAGCTCTTCAAATTTTGCACACCTTTTCAGGCTCTTCATGTTTTTGAACACCGTTTCATGCTACTCCTAATTGACACCTTTTGAAGCTCTTCATATTTTTCACACCTTTTCATGCTCTTCATGTTTTTCAACACCGTTTCATGCTCCTCCTATTTTCAGACTGTTTCATGCTCCTCATATTTTCGACACCTTTTCAGGCTCTTAATGATTTTGAACACCGTTTCATACTCCTCTTATTTTTCAGACAGTTTCATGCTCCTCATATATTTGACACCTTTTGAAGCTCTTCATATTTTTCACACCTTTTCGGGCTCTTCATGTTTTTGAAGACCACTTCATGCGCCTCCTATTTTTCAGACCGATTCATGCTCTTCATATTTTGACACCTTTTTAATCTCTTCATATTTTTCACACCTTTTCAGGCTCTTTAGGTTGTTCAACACCGTTTCATACTCCTCTTATTTTTCAGAATGTTTCGTGCTCCTCATATTTTGACACCTTTTGAAGCTCTTCATATTTTTCACATCTTTTCAGTATCTTCAAGTTTTTGAACACCGTTTCATGCTCCTCCTATTTTTCAGACCGTTTCCTGCTCCTCATATTTTTGACAACTTTTGGAGCTCTTCATATTTTTCACACCTTTTCAGGCTCTGCATGTTTTGAACACTCCTTCATGCTCCTCCTATGTTTCTGACCGTTTCATGCTCCTCATATTTTTTCACCTTTTGAAGCTCTTCATATGTTTCACACATTTTCAGACCCTTCATGTTTTTCAACACTGCTTTATGCTGCACCTATTTTTCAGAACAGTTTCATGCTCCTCATATTTTTGACACTTTTTGAACCTCTTCATATTTTTCACACCTTGTCAGGCTCTTCATGTTTTTGAACACCGCTTCATGCTCCACATATTTTTAAGACCGTTTCATGCTCCTCATATTTTTCACACATTTTCAGGCTCTTCATGTTTTTGAACACCATTTCATGCTTCTCATATTTATGACACCTTTTGAAGCTCTTCATGTATTTCACTCCTCTTCAGGCTCTTCGTGGTTTTCAACACCATTACATGCTCCTCCTATTTTTCAGACCATTTCATGCTCCTCATATTTTTGACACCTTTTGAAGCTCTTCATATTTTTCAAACCTTTTCAGGCTCTCCATGTTTTTCAGCACCATTTGATGCTCCTCCTATTTTCAGACTGTTTCATGCTCCTAATATTTTTCACACCTTTTCAGGCTATTCATTTTTTTCAACTCCACTTCATGCTCCTCCTATTTTTCAGACCGTTTCATGTTCCTCCTATTTGTGACACTTTTGAATCTCTTCATATATTTCACACCTTTCCAGGCTCTTCATGTTTTTCAACACCGCTTCATGCTCCTCCTATTTTTGACACCTTTTGAAGCTCTTCATATTTTTCACACATTTTCAAGCTCTTCATGTTTTTCAACACCGTTTCATGCTCCTCCTATTTTTAAGACCGTTTCATGCTTCTTATATTTTTGACACCTTTTGAAGCTCTTCATATATTTCACACCTTTTCAGGCTCTTCATGTTTTGCAACACCCCTTCATGCTCTTCCTATTTTTCGGACCCTTTGAAACTCCTCCTATTTTTGACACGTTTTTAAGTTCTTCATATTTTTCACACCATTTCAGGTTCTTCATGTTTTTGAACGCCGTTTCATGCTCCTCATATTTTTCAGACTGTTTCATGATCCTCATATTTTTGACACCATTTGAAGCTCTTCATATATTTCACACATTTTCAGGCTCTTCATGTTTTTCACACCTTTTCAGGCTCTTCATGTTTTGCAACACCGCTTCATGCTCCTCCTATTTTTCAGACCGTTTCATGCTCCTCATATTTTTGACAATTTTGAAGCTCTTCATGTATTTCACACCTTTTCAGGCTCTTCATGTTTTTCAACACCGCTTCTTACTCCTCCTATTCTTCAGACCTTTTCATGCTCCTCATATTTTTGACACCTTTTGAAGCTCTTCATATATTTCACACCTTTTCAGGCTCCTCATGTTTTTCAACACCGCGTCATGCTCCTCCTGTTTTTCAGACCGTTTCATGCTCCTCATATTTTTGACCCCTTTTGAAGCTCTTCTTATTTTTCACACCTTTTCAGGCTTTTCATGTTTTTCAACACCGCTTCATGCTCCTCCTATTTTTCAGACCGTTTCATTCTCATTATATTATTGACAAGTTTTGAAGCTCTTCATATTTTTAACACCTTTTCAGGCTCTTCATGTTTTTGAAGTCCGTTTCATGCTCCCCCTAATATTCAGAGCGTTTTCTGCTCCTCATATTTTTGACACCTTTTGAAGCTCTTCATATATTTCACAGCTTTTCAGGCTGTTTATGTTTTTTAACACCGCTTCATGCTGCTCCTATTTTTCAGACCGTTTCATGCTCCTCATATATTTGACACGTTTTGAAGTTCTTCATATATTTCACAACTTTTCAGGCTCTTCTTTTTTTCAACACCGATTCTTGCTCCTCCTATTTTTCAGACCGTTTCATGTTCCTCATATTTTTGACAACTTTTGAAGCTCTTCATGTTTTTCACACCTTTTCAGGCTCTTCACTTTTCAACACCGCTTCATGCTCCTCCTATTTTTCAGACCGTATCATGCTCCTCATACTTTTGAAAACTTTTGAAGCTCTTCATGTTTTCAAACACCATTTCATGCTCCTCCTATTTTTCAGACAGTTTCATGCTCCTCATATATTTGACTCCTTTTGAAGCTCTTCATATTATTCACACCTTTTCAGGCTCTTCATGTTTTTCAACACCACTTCATGCTCTTCCTATTTTTCAAACTGTTTCATGCTCCTCTTATTTTTGACACCTTTTGAACCTCTTCATATATTTCACATTTTTTCAGGCTCTTCATGTTTTTCAACACCGCTTCATGCTCCTCCTATTTTTCAGACCGTTTCATGCTCCTTATATTTTTGACTTCTTTTGAAGCTCTTCATATATTTCACTACTTTTTAGGCTCTTCGTGTTTTTCAACACCGTTTCATGCTCCTCCTATATTTCAGAACGCTTCATGCTCCTCATATTTTTGACACATTTTGTAGCTCTTCATATATTTCATTCCTTTTCAGGCTCTTCATGTTTTTCAACACCGCTTCATGCTCTTCCTATTTTTAAGACAGTTTCATGCGCATCATAATTTTGAAACATTATGAAGCTCTTCATATTTTTCACACATTTTCAGTCTCTTCATGTTTTTCCACACCGTTTCAGGCTGCTCCTATTTTTCAGACCGTTTCATGCTCCTTATATATTTGACACCTTTTGAAGCTCTTCATATTTTTCACTCCTTTTTAGGCTCTTCGTCTTATTCAACACCGTTTCATGCTCCTCCTATTTTTCAGAACGCTTCATGCTCCTCATATTTTTGACACCTTTTGAAGCTCTTCATATTTTTCACACCATTTCAGGCTCTTCATGTTTCTGAACACCGTTTCATGCTCCTCATATTTTTACATGTTTTGAAACTCTTCATATTTTTCACACCTTTTCAGGCTCTTCATATTTTTCAACACCGCTTCATGCTCCTCCAATTTTTCAGACCGTTTCATGCTTCTTATATTTTTGACTTCTTTTGAAGCTCTTCATATATTTCACTCCTTTTTAGGCTCTTCGTGTTTTTCAACACCGTTTCATGCTCCTCCTATTTTTCAGAACGCTTCATGCTCCTCATATATTTGACACATTTTGTAGCTCTTCATATATTTCACACCTTTTCAGGCTCTTCATGTTTTGCAACACCCCTTCATGCTCTTCCTATTTTTCGGACCCTTTGAAACTCCTCCTATTTTTGACACGTTTTTAAGTTCTTCATATTTTTCACACCATTTCAGGTTCTTCATGTTTTTGAACGCCGTTTCATGCTCCTCATATTTTTCAGACTGTTTCATGATCCTCATATTTTTGACACCATTTGAAGCTCTTCATATATTTCACACATTTTCAGGCTCTTCATGTTTTTCACACCTTTTCAGGCTCTTCATGTTTTGCAACACCGCTTCATGCTCCTCCTATTTTTCAGACCGTTTCATGCTCCTCATATTTTTGACAATTTTCAAGCTCTTCATGTATTTCACACCTTTTCAGGCTCTTCATGTTTTTCAACACCGCTTCTTACTCCTCCTATTCTTCAGACCTTTTCATGCTCCTCATATTTTTGACACCTTTTGAAGCTCTTCATATATTTCACACCTTTTCAGGCTCCTCATGTTTTTCAACACCGCGTCATGCTCCTCCTGTTTTTCAGACCGTTTCATGCTCCTCATATTTTTGACCCCTTTTGAAGCTCTTCTTATTTTTCACACCTTTTCAGGCTTTTCATGTTTTTCAACACCGCTTCATGCTCCTCCTATTTTTCAGACCGTTTCATTCTCATTATATTATTGACAAGTTTTGAAGCTCTTCATATTTTTAACACCTTTTCAGGCTCTTCATGTTTTTGAAGTCCGTTTCATGCTCCCCCTAATATTCAGAGCGTTTTCTGCTCCTCATATTTTTGACACCTTTTGAAGCTCTTCATATATTTCACAGCTTTTCAGGCTGTTTATGTTTTTTAACACCGCTTCATGCTGCTCCTATTTTTCAGACCGTTTCATGCTCCTCATATATTTGACACGTTTTGAAGTTCTTCATATATTTCACAACTTTTCAGGCTCTTCTTTTTTTCAACACCGATTCTTGCTCCTCCTATTTTTCAGACCGTTTCATGTTCCTCATATTTTTGACAACTTTTGAAGCTCTTCATGTTTTTCACACCTTTTCAGGCTCTTCACTTTTCAACACCGCTTCATGCTCCTCCTATTTTTCAGACCGTATCATGCTCCTCATACTTTTGAAAACTTTTGAAGCTCTTCATATATTTCACACCTTTTCAGGCTCTTCATGTTTTCAAACACCATTTCATGCTCCTCCTATTTTTCAGACAGTTTCATGCTCCTCATATATTTGACTCCTTTTGAAGCTCTTCATATTATTCACACCTTTTCAGGCTCTTCATGTTTTTCAACACCACTTCATGCTCTTCCTATTTTTCAAACTGTTTCATGCTCCTCTTATTTTTGACACCTTTTGAACCTCTTCATATATTTCACATTTTTTCAGGCTCTTCATGTTTTTCAACACCGCTTCATGCTCCTCCTATTTTTCAGACCGTTTCATGCTCCTTATATTTTTGACTTCTTTTGAAGCTCTTCATATATTTCACTACTTTTTAGGCTCTTCGTGTTTTTCAACACCGTTTCATGCTCCTCCTATATTTCAGAACGCTTCATGCTCCTCATATTTTTGACACATTTTGTAGCTCTTCATATATTTCATTCCTTTTCAGGCTCTTCATGTTTTTCAACACCGCTTCATGCTCTTCCTATTTTTAAGACAGTTTCATGCGCATCATAATTTTGAAAAATTATGAAGCTCTTCATATTTTTCACACATTTTCAGTCTCTTCATGTTTTTCCACACCGTTTCAGGCTGCTCCTATTTTTCAGACCGTTTCATGCTCCTTATATATTTGACACCTTTTGAAGCTCTTCATATTTTTCACTCCTTTTTAGGCTCTTCGTCTTATTCAACACCGTTTCATGCTCCTCCTATTTTTCAGAACGCTTCATGCTCCTCATATTTTTGATACCTTTTGAAGCTCTTCATATTTTTCACACCATTTCAGGCTCTTCATGTTTCTGAACACCGTTTCATGCTCCTCATATTTTTACATGTTTTGAAACTCTTCATATTTTTCACACCTTTTCAGGCTCTTCATATTTTTCAACACCGCTTCATGCTCCTCCAATTTTTCAGACCGTTTCATGCTTCTTATATTTTTGACTTCTTTTGAAGCTCTTCATATATTTCACTCCTTTTTAGGCTCTTCGTGTTTTTCAACACCGTTTCATGCTCCTCCTATTTTTCAGAACACTTCATGCTCCTCATGTTTTTGACACATTTTGTAGCTCTTCATATATTTCACACCTTTTCAGGCTCTTCATGTTTTTCAACACCGCTTCATGCTCTTCCTATTTTTAAGACAGTTTCATGCGCATCATAATTTTGAAACCTTTTGAAGCTCTTCATATTTTTCACACATTTTCAGTCTCTTCATTTTTTCCACACCGTTTCAGGCTGCACCTATTTTTCAGACCGTTTCATGCTCCTTATATATTTGACACCTTTTGAAGCTCCTCATATTTTTCACTCCTTTTTAGGCTCTTCGTGTTTTTCAACACCGTTTCATGCTCCTAATATTTTTCAGACCGTTTCATGCTCCTCATATTTACGACACCTTTTGAAGCTCTTCATATTTTTCACACCTTTTCAGGCTCTTAATAATTTTGAACACCGTTTCATTTTCCTCCTATTTTTCAGACCGTTTCATGCTCCTCATATTTTTGACACCTTTTGAAGCTCTTCATATTTTTCACACCTTTTCAGTATCTTCAAGTTTTTGAACATTTCTTCATGCTCCTCATATTATTCACACCTTCTGAAGGTCTTCATATTTTTCACAACTTTTTAGGCTCTTCATGTTTTTCAACACCACTTCATGCTCCTCCTATTTTTCAGACCGTTTCATGCTCCTCATATTTTTCACAGCTTTTCAGGCTCTTAATGATTTTGAACACCGTTTCATTTTCCTCCTATTTTTCAGACCGTTTCATGCTCCTCATATTTTTCACAGCTTTTCAGGCTCTTCATGTTTTTGAACACCGTTTCATGCTCCTCCTATTTTTCATACCGTTTCATGCTCCTCATATTTTTGCCACTTTTTGAAGCTCTTCATATTTTTCACACCTTTTCAGTATCTTCAAGTTTTTGATAACCGCTTCATGCTTCTCATATTTTCACACCTTCTGAAGCTCTTCATATTTTTCACACCTTTTCAGGCTCTTAATGATTTTGAACACAGTTTCATTTTCCTCCTATTTTTCAGACCGTTTCATGCTCCTCATATTTTTGACACCTTTTGAAGCGCTTCGTATTTTTCACATGTTTTCAGGATCTTCATGTTTTTGAACACCATTTCATGCTCCTCCTATTTTCCAGACCGTTTCATGCTCTTCATGTTTTTCAAGACCGTTTCATGCTCCTCCTATTTTTCAGACCGTTTCATGCACCTCATATTTTCACACGTTTTGAAGCTCTTCAAATTTTGCCCACCTTTTCAGGCTCTTCATGTTTTTGAACACCGTTTCATGCTACTCCTATTTGACACCTTTTGAAGCTCTTCATATTTTTCACACCTTGTCATGCTCTTCATGTTTTTCAACACCGTTTCATGCTCCTCCTATTTTCAGACTGTTTCATGCTCCTCATATTTTCGACACCTTTTCAGGCTCTTAATGATTTTGAACACCGTTTCATACTCCTCTTATTTGTCAGACAGTTTCATGCTCCTCATATATTTGACACCTTTTGAAGCTCTTCATATTTTTCACACCTTTTCGGGCTCTTCATGTTTTTGAACACCACTTCATGCGCCTCCTATTTTTCAGACCGTTTCATGCTCTTCATATTTTGACACCTTTTTAATCTCTTCATATTTTTCACACCTTTTCATGCTCTTCAGGTTGTTCAACACGGTTTCATACTCCTCTTATTTTTCAGAATGTTTCGTGCTCCTCATATTTTGACACCTTTTGAAGCTCTTCATATTTTTCACATCTTTTCAGTATCTTCAAGTTTTTGAACACCGTTTCATGCTCCTCCTATTTTTCAGACCGTTTCATGCTCCTTATATTTTTGACTTCTTTTGAAGCTCTTCATATATTTCACTCCTTTTTAGGCTCTTCGTGTTTTTCAACACCGTTTCATGCTCCTCCTATTTTTGAGAACGCTTCATGCTCCTCATATTTTTGACACATTTTGTAGCTCTTCATATATTTCACACCTTTTCAGGCTCTTCATGTTTTTCAACACCGCTTCATGCTCTTCCTATTTTTAAGACAGTTTCATGCGCATCATAATTTTGAAACATTATGAAGCTCTTCATATTTTTCACACATTTTCAGTCTCTTCATGTTTTTCCACACCGTTTCAGGCTGCTCCTATTTTTCAGACCGTTTCATGCTCCTTATATATTTGACACCTTTTGAAGCTCTTCATATTTTTCACTCCTTTTTAGGCTCTTCGTCTTATTCAACACCGTTTCATGCTCCTCCTATTTTTCAGAACGCTTCATGCTCCTCATATTTTTGACACCTTTTGAAGCTCTTCATATTTTTCACACCATTTCAGGCTCTTCATGTTTCTGAACACCGTTTCATGCTCCTCATATTTTACATGTTTTGAAACTCTTCATATTTTTCACACCTTTTCAGGCTCTTCATATTTTTCAACACCGCTTCATGCTCCTCCTATTTTTCAGACTGTTTCATGCTTCTTATATTTTTGACTTCTTTTGAAGCTCTTCATATATTTTACTCCTTTTTAGGCTCTTCGTGTTTTTCAACACCGTTTCATGCTCCTCCTATTTTTCAGAACACTTCATGCTCCTCATATTTTTGACACATTTTGTAGCTCTTCATATATTTCACACCTTTTCAGGCTCTTCATGTTTTTCAACACCGCTTCATGCTCTTCCTATTTTTAAGACAGTTTCATGCGCATCATAATTTTGAAACCTTTTGAAGCTCTTCATATTTTTCACACATTTTCTGTCTCTTCATGTTTTTCCACACCGTTTCAGGCTGCTCCTATTTTTCAGACCGTTTCATGCTCCTTATATATTTGACACCTTTTGAAGCTCCTCATATTTTTCACTCCTTTTTAGGCTCTTCGTGTTTTTCAACACCGTTTCATGCTCCTAATATTTTTCAGACCGTTTCATGCTCCGCATATTTTCGACACCTTTTGAAGCTCTTCATATTTTTCACACCTTTTCAGGCTCTTAATAATTTTGAACACCGTTTCATTTTCCTCCTATTTTTCAGACCGTTTCATGCTCCTCATATTTTTGACACCTTTTGAAGCTCTTCATATTTTTCACACCTTTTCAGTATCTTCAAGTTTTTGGACATCGCTTCATGCTCCTCATATTATTCACACCTTCTGAAGGTCTTCATATTTTTCACAACTTTTTAGGCTCTTCATGTTTTTCAACACCACTTCATGCTCCTCCTATTTTTCAGACCGTTTCATGCTCCTCATATTTTTCACAGCTTTTCAGGCTCTTAATGATTTTGAACACCGTTTCATTTTCCTCCTATTTTTCAGACCGTTTCATGCTCCTCATATTTTTCACAGCTTTTCAGGCTCTTCATGTTTTTGAACACCGTTTCATGCTCCTCCTATTTTTCATACCGTTTCATGCTCCTCATATTTTTGCCACTTTTTGAAGCTCTTCATATTTTTCACACCTGTTCAGTATCTTCAAGTTTTTGATAACCGCTTCATGCTTCTCATATTTTCACACCTTCTGAAGCTCTTCATATTTTTCACACCTTTTCAGGCTCTTAATGATTTTGAACACCGTTTCATTTTCCTCCTATTTTTCAGACCGTTTCATGCTCCTCATATTTTTGACACCTTTTGAAGCGCTTCATATTTTTCACATGTTTTCAGGATCTTCATGTTTTTGAACACCATTTCATGCTCCTCCTATTTTTCAGACCGTTTCATGCTCTTCATGTTTTTCAAGACCGTTTCATGCTCCTCCTATTTTTCAGACCGTTTCATGAACCTCATATTTTCACACGTTTTGAAGCTCTTCAAATTTTGCACACCTTTTCAGGCTCTTCATGTTTTTGAACACTGTTTCATGCTACTCCTATTTGACACCTTTTGAAGCTCTTCATATTTTTCACACCTTTTCATGCTCTTCATGTTTTTCAACACCGTTTCATGCTCCTCCTATTTTCAGACTGTTTCATGCTCCTCATATTTTCGACACCTTTTCAGGCTCTTAATGATTTTGAACACCGTTTCATACTCCTCTTATTTTTCAGACAGTTTCATGCTCCTCATATATTTGACACCTTTTGAAGCTCTTCATATTTTTCACACCTTTTCGGGCTCTTCATGTTTTTGAACACCACTTCATGCGCCTCCTATTTTTCAGACCGTTTCATGCTCTTCATATTTTGACACCTTTTTAATCTCTTCATATTTTTCACACCTTTTCATGCTCTTCAGGTTGTTCAACACCGTTTCATACTCCTCTTATTTTTCAGAATGTTTCGTGCTCCTCATATTTTGACACCTTTTGAAGCTCTTCATATTTTTCACATCTTTTCAGTATCTTCAAGTTTTTGAACACCGTTTCATGCTCCTCCTATTTTTCAGACCGTTTCCTGCTCCTCATATTTTTGACAACTTTTGGAGCTCTTCATATTTTTCACACCTTTTCAAGCTCTGCATGTTTTGAACACTCCTTCATGCTCCTCCTATGTTTCTGACCGTTTCATGCTCCTCATATTTTTTCACCTTTTGAAGCTCTTCATATGTTTCACACATTTTCAGACCCTTCATGTTTTTCAACACTGCTTTATGCTGCACCTATTTTTCAGAACAGTTTCATGCTCCTCATATTTTTGACACTTTTTGAACCTCTTCATATTTTTCACACCTTGTCAGGCTCTTCATGTTTTTGAACACCGCTTCATGCTCCACATATTTTTAAGACCGTTTCATGCTCCTCATATTTTTCACACATTTTCAGGCTCTTCATGTTTTTGAACACCATTTCATGCTTCTCATATTTATGACACCTTTTGAAGCTCTTCATGTATTTCACTCCTCTTCAGGCTCTTCGTGGTTTTCAACACCATTACATGCTCCTCCTATTTTTCAGACCATTTCATGCTCCTCATATTTTTGACACCTTTTGAAGCTCTTCATATTTTTCAAACCTTTTCAGGCTCTCCATGTTTTTCAGCACCATTTGATGCTCCTCCTATTTTCAGACTGTTTCATGCTCCTAATATTTTTCACACCTTTTCAGGCTATTCATTTTTTTCAACTCCACTTCATGCTCCTCCTATTTTTCAGACCGTTTCATGTTCCTCCTATTTGTGACACTTTTGAATCTCTTCATATATTTCACACCTTTCCAGGCTCTTCATGTTTTTCAACACCGCTTCATGCTCCTCCTATTTTTGAGACCGTATCTTGCTCCTCATATTTTTGACACATTTTGAAGCTCTTCATGTTTTTCAACTCCGCTTCATGCTCCTTCTATTTTTGACACCTTTTGAAGCTCTTCATATTTTTCACACATTTTCAGGCTCTTCATGTTTTTCAACACCGTATCATGCTCCTCCTATTTTTAAGACCGTTTCATGCTTCTTATATTTTTGACACCTTTTGAAGCTCTTCATATATTTCACACCTTTACAGGCTCTTCATGTTTTGCAACACCCCTTCATGCTCTTTCTATTTTTCGGACCCTTTGAAACTCCTCCTATTTTTGACACGTTTTTAAGTTCTTCATATTTTTCACACCATTTCAGGTTCTTCATGTTTTTGAACGCCGTTTCATGCTCCTCATATTTTTCAGACTGTTTCATGATCCTCATATTTTTGACACCATTGGAAGCTCTTCATATATTTCACACATTTTCAGGCTCTTCATGTTTTTCACACCTTTTCAGGCTCTTCATGTTTTACAACACCGCTTCATGCTCCTCCTATTTTTCAGACCGTTTCATGCTCCTCATATTTTTGACAATTTTGAAGCTCTTCATGTATTTCACACCTTTTCAGGCTCTTCATGTTTTTCAACACCGCTTCTTACTCCTCCTATTCTTCAGACCTTTTCATGCTCCTCATATTTTTGACACCTTTTGAAGCTCTTCTTATTTTTCACACCTTTTCAGGCTTTTCATGTTTTTCAACACTGCTTCCTGCTCCTCCTATTTTTCAGACCGTTTCATTCTCATTATATTATTGACAAGTTTTCAAGCTCTTCATAATTTTAACACCTTTTCAGGCTCTTCATGTTTTTGAAGTTCGTTTCATGCTCCCCCTAATATTCAGAGCGTTTTCTGATCCTCATATTTTTGACACCTTTTGAAGCTCTTCATATATTTCACACCTTTTCAGGCTGTTTATGTTTTTTAACACCGCTTCATGCTGCTCCTATTTTTCAGACCGTTTCATGCTCCTCATATATTTGACACGTTTTGAAGTTCTTCATATATTTCACAACTTTTCAGGCTCTTCTTTTTTTCAACACCAATTCTTGCTCCTCCTATTTTTCAGACCGTTTCATGTTCCTCATATTTTTGACAACTTTTGAAGCTCTTCATGTTTTTCACACCTTTTCAGGCTCTTCACTTTTCAACACCACTTCATGCTCCTCCGATTTTTCAGACCGTATCATGCTCCTCATACTTTTGAAAACTTTTGAAGCTCTTCATATATTTCACACCTTTTCAGGCTCTTCATGTTTTCAAACACCGTTTCATGCTCCTCCTATTTTTCAGACAGTTTCATGCTCCTCATATATTTGACTCCTTTTGAAGCTCTTCATATTATTCACACCTTTTCAGGCTCTTCATGTTTTTCAACACCACTTCGTGCTCTTCCTATTTTTCAAACTGTTTCATGCTCCTCCTATTTTTGACACCTTTTGAACCTCTTCATATACTTCACACCTTTTCAGGCTCTTCATGTTTTTCAACACCGCTTCATGCTCCTCCTATTTTTCAGACCGTTTCATGCTCCTTATATTTTTGACTTCTTTTGAAGCTCTTCATATATTTCACTCCTTTTTAGGCTCTTCATGTTTTTCAACACCGTTTCATGCTCCTGCTATTTTTCAGAACGCTTCATGCTCCTCATATTTTTGACACATTTTGTAGCTCTTCATATATTTCACACCTTTTCAGGCTCTTCATGTTTTTCAACACCGCTTCATGCTCTTCCTATTTTTAAGACAGTTTCATGCGCATCATAATTTTGAAACATTATGAAGCTCTTCATATTTTTCACACATTTTCAGTCTCTTCATGTTTTTCCACACCGTTTCAGCCTGCTCCTATTTTTCAGACCGTTTCATGCTCCTTATATATTTGACACCTTTTGAAGCTCTTCATATTTTTCACTCCTTTTTAGGCTCTTCGTCTTATTCAACACCGTTTCATGCTCCTCCTATTTGTCAGAACGCTTCATGCTCCTCATATTTTTGACACCTTTTGAAGCTCTCCATATTTTTCACACCATTTCAGGCTCTTCATGTTTCTGAACACCGTTTCATGCTCCTCATATTTTTACATGTTTTGAAACTCTTCATATTTTTCACACCTTTTCAGGCTCTTCATATTTTTCAACACCGCTTCCTGCTCCTCCTATTTTTCAGACCGTTTCATGCTTCTTATATTTTTGACTTCTTTTGAAACTCTTCATATATTTCACTCATTTTTAGGCTCTTCGTGTTTTTCAACACCGTTTCATGCTCCTCCTATTTTTCAGAACGCTTCATGCTCCTCATATTTTTGACACATTTTGTAGCTCTTCATATATTTCACACCTTTTCAGGCTCTTCATGTTTTTCAACACCGCTTCATGCTCTTCCTATTTTTAAGACAGTTTCATGCGCATCATAATTTTGAAACCTTTTGAAGCTCTTCATATTTTTCACACATTTTCAGTCTCTTCATTTTTTCCACACCGTTTCAGGCTGCACCTATTTTTCAGACCGTTTCATGCTCCTTATATATTTGACACCTTTTGAAGCTCCTCATATTTTTCACTCCTTTTTAGGCTCTTCGTGTTTTTCAACACCGTTTCATGCTCCTAATATTTTTCAGACCGTTTCATGCTCCTCATATTTACGACACCTTTTGAAGCTCTTCATATTTTTCACACCTTTTCAGGCTCTTAATAATTTTGAACACCGTTTCATTTTCCTCCTATTTTTCAGACCGTTTCATGCTCCTCATATTTTTGACACCTTTTGAAGCTCTTCATATTTTTCACACCTTTTCAGTATCTTCAAGTTTTTGAACATTTCTTCATGCTCCTCATATTATTCACACCTTCTGAAGGTCTTCATATTTTTCACAACTTTTTAGGCTCTTCATGTTTTTCAACACCACTTCATGCTCCTCCTATTTTTCAGACCGTTTCATGCTCCTCATATTTTTCACAGCTTTTCAGGCTCTTAATGATTTTGAACACCGTTTCATTTTCCTCCTATTTTTCAGACCGTTTCATGCTCCTCATATTTTTCACAGCTTTTCAGGCTCTTCATGTTTTTGAACACCGTTTCATGCTCCTCCTATTTTTCATACCGTTTCATGCTCCTCATATTTTTGCCACTTTTTGAAGCTCTTCATATTTTTCACACCTTTTCAGTATCTTCAAGTTTTTGATAACCGCTTCATGCTTCTCATATTTTCACACCTTCTGAAGCTCTTCATATTTTTCACACCTTTTCAGGCTCTTAATGATTTTGAACACCGTTTCATTTTCCTCCTATTTTTCAGACCGTTTCATGCTCCTCATATTTTTGACACCTTTTGAAGCGCTTCGTATTTTTCACATGTTTTCAGGATCTTCATGTTTTTGAACACCATTTCATGCTCCTCCTATTTTCCAGACCGTTTCATGCTCTTCATGTTTTTCAAGACCGTTTCATGCTCCTCCTATTTTTCAGACCGTTTCATGCACCTCATATTTTCACACGTTTTGAAGCTCTTCAAATTTTGCCCACCTTTTCAGGCTCTTCATGTTTTTGAACACCGTTTCATGCTACTCCTATTTGACACCTTTTGAAGCTCTTCATATTTTTCACACCTTGTCATGCTCTTCATGTTTTTCAACACCGTTTCATGCTCCTCCTATTTTCAGACTGTTTCATGCTCCTCATATTTTCGACACCTTTTCAGGCTCTTAATGATTTTGAACACCGTTTCATACTCCTCTTATTTGTCAGACAGTTTCATGCTCCTCATATATTTGACACCTTTTGAAGCTCTTCATATTTTTCACACCTTTTCGGGCTCTTCATGTTTTTGAACACCACTTCATGCGCCTCCTATTTTTCAGACCGTTTCATGCTCTTCATATTTTGACACCTTTTTAATCTCTTCATATTTTTCACACCTTTTCATGCTCTTCAGGTTGTTCAACACGGTTTCATACTCCTCTTATTTTTCAGAATGTTTCGTGCTCCTCATATTTTGACACCTTTTGAAGCTCTTCATATTTTTCACATCTTTTCAGTATCTTCAAGTTTTTGAACACCGTTTCATGCTCCTCCTATTTTTCAGACCGTTTCATGCTCCTTATATTTTTGACTTCTTTTGAAGCTCTTCATATATTTCACTCCTTTTTAGGCTCTTCGTGTTTTTCAACACCGTTTCATGCTCCTCCTATTTTTGAGAACGCTTCATGCTCCTCATATTTTTGACACATTTTGTAGCTCTTCATATATTTCACACCTTTTCAGGCTCTTCATGTTTTTCAACACCGCTTCATGCTCTTCCTATTTTTAAGACAGTTTCATGCGCATCATAATTTTGAAACATTATGAAGCTCTTCATATTTTTCACACATTTTCAGTCTCTTCATGTTTTTCCACACCGTTTCAGGCTGCTCCTATTTTTCAGACCGTTTCATGCTCCTTATATATTTGACACCTTTTGAAGCTCTTCATATTTTTCACTCCTTTTTAGGCTCTTCGTCTTATTCAACACCGTTTCATGCTCCTCCTATTTTTCAGAACGCTTCATGCTCCTCATATTTTTGACACCTTTTGAAGCTCTTCATATTTTTCACACCATTTCAGGCTCTTCATGTTTCTGAACACCGTTTCATGCTCCTCATATTTTACATGTTTTGAAACTCTTCATATTTTTCACACCTTTTCAGGCTCTTCATATTTTTCAACACCGCTTCATGCTCCTCCTATTTTTCAGACTGTTTCATGCTTCTTATATTTTTGACTTCTTTTGAAGCTCTTCATATATTTTACTCCTTTTTAGGCTCTTCGTGTTTTTCAACACCGTTTCATGCTCCTCCTATTTTTCAGAACACTTCATGCTCCTCATATTTTTGACACATTTTGTAGCTCTTCATATATTTCACACCTTTTCAGGCTCTTCATGTTTTTCAACACCGCTTCATGCTCTTCCTATTTTTAAGACAGTTTCATGCGCATCATAATTTTGAAACCTTTTGAAGCTCTTCATATTTTTCACACATTTTCTGTCTCTTCATGTTTTTCCACACCGTTTCAGGCTGCTCCTATTTTTCAGACCGTTTCATGCTCCTTATATATTTGACACCTTTTGAAGCTCCTCATATTTTTCACTCCTTTTTAGGCTCTTCGTGTTTTTCAACACCGTTTCATGCTCCTAATATTTTTCAGACCGTTTCATGCTCCGCATATTTTCGACACCTTTTGAAGCTCTTCATATTTTTCACACCTTTTCAGGCTCTTAATAATTTTGAACACCGTTTCATTTTCCTCCTATTTTTCAGACCGTTTCATGCTCCTCATATTTTTGACACCTTTTGAAGCTCTTCATATTTTTCACACCTTTTCAGTATCTTCAAGTTTTTGGACATCGCTTCATGCTCCTCATATTATTCACACCTTCTGAAGGTCTTCATATTTTTCACAACTTTTTAGGCTCTTCATGTTTTTCAACACCACTTCATGCTCCTCCTATTTTTCAGACCGTTTCATGCTCCTCATATTTTTCACAGCTTTTCAGGCTCTTAATGATTTTGAACACCGTTTCATTTTCCTCCTATTTTTCAGACCGTTTCATGCTCCTCATATTTTTCACAGCTTTTCAGGCTCTTCATGTTTTTGAACACCGTTTCATGCTCCTCCTATTTTTCATACCGTTTCATGCTCCTCATATTTTTGCCACTTTTTGAAGCTCTTCATATTTTTCACACCTGTTCAGTATCTTCAAGTTTTTGATAACCGCTTCATGCTTCTCATATTTTCACACCTTCTGAAGCTCTTCATATTTTTCACACCTTTTCAGGCTCTTAATGATTTTGAACACCGTTTCATTTTCCTCCTATTTTTCAGACCGTTTCATGCTCCTCATATTTTTGACACCTTTTGAAGCGCTTCATATTTTTCACATGTTTTCAGGATCTTCATGTTTTTGAACACCATTTCATGCTCCTCCTATTTTTCAGACCGTTTCATGCTCTTCATGTTTTTCAAGACCGTTTCATGCTCCTCCTATTTTTCAGACCGTTTCATGAACCTCATATTTTCACACGTTTTGAAGCTCTTCAAATTTTGCACACCTTTTCAGGCTCTTCATGTTTTTGAACACTGTTTCATGCTACTCCTATTTGACACCTTTTGAAGCTCTTCATATTTTTCACACCTTTTCATGCTCTTCATGTTTTTCAACACCGTTTCATGCTCCTCCTATTTTCAGACTGTTTCATGCTCCTCATATTTTCGACACCTTTTCAGGCTCTTAATGATTTTGAACACCGTTTCATACTCCTCTTATTTTTCAGACAGTTTCATGCTCCTCATATATTTGACACCTTTTGAAGCTCTTCATATTTTTCACACCTTTTCGGGCTCTTCATGTTTTTGAACACCACTTCATGCGCCTCCTATTTTTCAGACCGTTTCATGCTCTTCATATTTTGACACCTTTTTAATCTCTTCATATTTTTCACACCTTTTCATGCTCTTCAGGTTGTTCAACACCGTTTCATACTCCTCTTATTTTTCAGAATGTTTCGTGCTCCTCATATTTTGACACCTTTTGAAGCTCTTCATATTTTTCACATCTTTTCAGTATCTTCAAGTTTTTGAACACCGTTTCATGCTCCTCCTATTTTTCAGACCGTTTCCTGCTCCTCATATTTTTGACAACTTTTGGAGCTCTTCATATTTTTCACACCTTTTCAAGCTCTGCATGTTTTGAACACTCCTTCATGCTCCTCCTATGTTTCTGACCGTTTCATGCTCCTCATATTTTTTCACCTTTTGAAGCTCTTCATATGTTTCACACATTTTCAGACCCTTCATGTTTTTCAACACTGCTTTATGCTGCACCTATTTTTCAGAACAGTTTCATGCTCCTCATATTTTTGACACTTTTTGAACCTCTTCATATTTTTCACACCTTGTCAGGCTCTTCATGTTTTTGAACACCGCTTCATGCTCCACATATTTTTAAGACCGTTTCATGCTCCTCATATTTTTCACACATTTTCAGGCTCTTCATGTTTTTGAACACCATTTCATGCTTCTCATATTTATGACACCTTTTGAAGCTCTTCATGTATTTCACTCCTCTTCAGGCTCTTCGTGGTTTTCAACACCATTACATGCTCCTCCTATTTTTCAGACCATTTCATGCTCCTCATATTTTTGACACCTTTTGAAGCTCTTCATATTTTTCAAACCTTTTCAGGCTCTCCATGTTTTTCAGCACCATTTGATGCTCCTCCTATTTTCAGACTGTTTCATGCTCCTAATATTTTTCACACCTTTTCAGGCTATTCATTTTTTTCAACTCCACTTCATGCTCCTCCTATTTTTCAGACCGTTTCATGTTCCTCCTATTTGTGACACTTTTGAATCTCTTCATATATTTCACACCTTTCCAGGCTCTTCATGTTTTTCAACACCGCTTCATGCTCCTCCTATTTTTGAGACCGTATCTTGCTCCTCATATTTTTGACACATTTTGAAGCTCTTCATGTTTTTCAACTCCGCTTCATGCTCCTTCTATTTTTGACACCTTTTGAAGCTCTTCATATTTTTCACACATTTTCAGGCTCTTCATGTTTTTCAACACCGTATCATGCTCCTCCTATTTTTAAGACCGTTTCATGCTTCTTATATTTTTGACACCTTTTGAAGCTCTTCATATATTTCACACCTTTACAGGCTCTTCATGTTTTGCAACACCCCTTCATGCTCTTTCTATTTTTCGGACCCTTTGAAACTCCTCCTATTTTTGACACGTTTTTAAGTTCTTCATATTTTTCACACCATTTCAGGTTCTTCATGTTTTTGAACGCCGTTTCATGCTCCTCATATTTTTCAGACTGTTTCATGATCCTCATATTTTTGACACCATTGGAAGCTCTTCATATATTTCACACATTTTCAGGCTCTTCATGTTTTTCACACCTTTTCAGGCTCTTCATGTTTTACAACACCGCTTCATGCTCCTCCTATTTTTCAGACCGTTTCATGCTCCTCATATTTTTGACAATTTTGAAGCTCTTCATGTATTTCACACCTTTTCAGGCTCTTCATGTTTTTCAACACCGCTTCTTACTCCTCCTATTCTTCAGACCTTTTCATGCTCCTCATATTTTTGACACCTTTTGAAGCTCTTCTTATTTTTCACACCTTTTCAGGCTTTTCATGTTTTTCAACACTGCTTCCTGCTCCTCCTATTTTTCAGACCGTTTCATTCTCATTATATTATTGACAAGTTTTCAAGCTCTTCATAATTTTAACACCTTTTCAGGCTCTTCATGTTTTTGAAGTTCGTTTCATGCTCCCCCTAATATTCAGAGCGTTTTCTGATCCTCATATTTTTGACACCTTTTGAAGCTCTTCATATATTTCACACCTTTTCAGGCTGTTTATGTTTTTTAACACCGCTTCATGCTGCTCCTATTTTTCAGACCGTTTCATGCTCCTCATATATTTGACACGTTTTGAAGTTCTTCATATATTTCACAACTTTTCAGGCTCTTCTTTTTTTCAACACCAATTCTTGCTCCTCCTATTTTTCAGACCGTTTCATGTTCCTCATATTTTTGACAACTTTTGAAGCTCTTCATGTTTTTCACACCTTTTCAGGCTCTTCACTTTTCAACACCACTTCATGCTCCTCCGATTTTTCAGACCGTATCATGCTTCTCATACTTTTGAAAACTTTTGAAGCTCTTCATATATTTCACACCTTTTCAGGCTCTTCATGTTTTCAAACACCGTTTCATGCTCCTCCTATTTTTCAGACAGTTTCATGCTCCTCATATATTTGACTCCTTTTGAAGCTCTTCATATTATTCACACCTTTTCAGGCTCTTCATGTTTTTCAACACCACTTCGTGCTCTTCCTATTTTTCAAACTGTTTCATGCTCCTCCTATTTTTGACACCTTTTGAACCTCTTCATATACTTCACACCTTTTCAGGCTCTTCATGTTTTTCAACACCGCTTCATGCTCCTCCTATTTTTCAGACCGTTTCATGCTCCTTATATTTTTGACTTCTTTTGAAGCTCTTCATATATTTCACTCCTTTTTAGGCTCTTCATGTTTTTCAACACCGTTTCATGCTCCTCCTATTTTTCAGAACGCTTCATGCTCCTCATATTTTTGACACATTTTGTAGCTCTTCATATATTTCACACCTTTTCAGGCTCTTCATGTTTTTCAACACCGCTTCATGCTCTTCCTATTTTTAAGACAGTTTCATGCGCATCATAATTTTGAAACATTATGAAGCTCTTCATATTTTTCACACATTTTCAGTCTCTTCATGTTTTTCCACACCGTTTCAGCCTGCTCCTATTTTTCAGACCGTTTCATGCTCCTTATATATTTGACACCTTTTGAAGCTCTTCATATTTTTCACTCCTTTTTAGGCTCTTCGTCTTATTCAACACCGTTTCATGCTCCTCCTATTTGTCAGAACGCTTCATGCTCCTCATATTTTTGACACCTTTTGAAGCTCTCCATATTTTTCACACCATTTCAGGCTCTTCATGTTTCTGAACACCGTTTCATGCTCCTCATATTTTTACATGTTTTGAAACTCTTCATATTTTTCACACCTTTTCAGGCTCTTCATATTTTTCAACACCGCTTCCTGCTCCTCCTATTTTTCAGACCGTTTCATGCTTCTTATATTTTTGACTTCTTTTGAAACTCTTCATATATTTCACTCATTTTTAGGCTCTTCGTGTTTTTCAACACCGTTTCATGCTCCTCCTATTTTTCAGAACGCTTCATGCTCCTCATATTTTTGACACATTTTGTAGCTCTTCATATATTTCACACCTTTTCAGGCTCTTCATGTTTTTCAACACCGCTTCATGCTCTTCCTATTTTTAAGACAGTTTCATGCGCATCATAATTTTGAAACCTTTTGAAGCTCTTCATATTTTTCACACATTTTCAGTATCTTCATGTTTTTCCACATCGTTTCAGGCTGCTCCTATTTTTCAGGCCGTTTCATGCTCCTTATATATTTGACACCTTTAGAAGCTCCTCATATTTTTCACTCCTTTTTAGGCTCTTCGTGTTTTTCAACAACGTTTCATGCTCCTCCTACTTTTCATACCGTTTCATGCTCCTCATATTTTTGCCACTTTTTGAAGCTCTTCATATTTTTCACACCTGTTCAGTATCTTCAAGTTTTTGATAACCGCTTCATGCTTCTCATATTTTTCACACCTTCTGAAGCTCTTCATATTTTTCACAACTTTTCAGGCTCTTAATGATTTTGAACACCGTTGCATTTTCCTCCTATTTTTCAGACCGTTTCATGCTTCTCATATTTTTGACACCTTTTGAAGCTCTTCATATTTTTCACATCTTTTCAGTATCTTCAAGTTTTTGAACACCGTTTCATGCTCCTCCTATTTTTCAGACCGTTTCCTGCTCCTCATATTTTTGACAACTTTTGGAGCTCTTCATATTTTTCACACCTTTTCAGGCTCTGCATGTTTTGAACACTCCTTCATGCTCCTCCTATGTTTCTGACCGTTTCATGCTCCTCATATTTTTTCACCTTTTGAAGCTCTTCATATGTTTCACACATTTTCAGACCCTTCATGTTTTTCAACACCGCTTTATGCTGCACCTATTTTTCAGAACAGTTTCATGCTCCTCATATTTTTGACACTTTTTGAACCTCTTCATATTTTTCACACCTTGTCAGGCTCTTCATGTTTTTGAACACCGCTTCATGCTCCACATATTTTTAAGACCGTTTCATGCTCCTCATATTTTTCACACATTTTCAGGCTCTTCATGTTTTTGAACACCATTTCATGCTTCTCATATTTATGACACCTTTTGAAGCTCTTCATGTATTTCACTCCTCTTCAGGCTCTTCGTGGTTTTCAACACCATTACATGCTCCTCCTATTTTTCAGACCATTTCATGCTCCTCATATTTTTGACACCTTTTGAAGCTCTTCATATTTTTCAAACCTTTTCAGGCTCTCCATGTTTTACAGCACCATTTGATGCTCCTCCTATTTTCAGACTGTTTCATGCTCCTAATATTTTTCACACCTTTTCAGGCTATTCATTTTTTTCAACTCCACTTCATGCTCCTCCTATTTTTCAGACCGTTTCATGTTCCTCCTATTTGTGACACTTTTGAATCTCTTCATATATTTCACACCTTTCCAGGCTCTTCATGTTTTTCAACACCGCTTCATGCTCCTCCTATTTTTGAGACCGTATCTTGCTCCTCATATTTTTGACACATTTTGAAGCTCTTCATGTTTTTCAACTCCGTTTCATGCTCCTTATATATTTGACACCTTTTGAAGCTCTTGATATTTTTCACTCCTTTTAAGGTTCTTCGTGTTTTTCAACACCGTTTCATGCTCCTAATATTTTTCAGACCGTTTCATGCTCCTCATATTTTTGACACCTTTTGAAGCTCTTCATATTTTTCACACCTTTTCAGGCTCTTAATGATTTTGAACACCGTTTCATTTTCCTCCTATTTTTCAGACCGTTTCATGCTCCTCATATTTTTGACACCTTTTGAAGCTCTTCATATTTTTCACATCTTTTCAGTATCTTCAAGTTTTTGAACACCGCTTCATGCTCCTCATATTTTTCACACCTTCTGAAGCTCTTCATATTTTTCACAACTTTTCAGGCTCTTCATGTTTTTGAACACCGTTTCATGCTCCTCCTATTTTTCATACCGTTTCATGCTCCTCATATTTTTGCCACTTTTTGAAGCTCTTCATATTTTTCACACCTGTTCAGTATCTTCAAGTTTTTGATAACCGCTTCATGCTTCTCATATTTTCACACATTCTGAAGCTCTTCATATTTTTCACACCTTTTCAGGCTCTTAATGATTTTGAACACCGTTTCATTTTCCTCCTATTTTTCAGACCGTTTCATGCTCCTCATATTTTTGACACTTTTTGAAGCTCTTAATATTTTTCACACCTTTTCAGTCTCTTCATGTTTTTAAAAACCGCTTCATGCTCCTCCTATTTTTCAGACTGTTTCATGCTCCTCATAATTTTGACACGTTTTGAAGCCTTTCATGTTTTTCACACCTTTCAGGTTCTTCATGTTTTTGAACACCATTTCATGCTCCTCCTATTTTTCAGACCATTTCATGCTCTTCATATTTTTGACACCTTTTAAGCTCTTCATATTTTTCACAGATTTTCAGGCTCTTTAAGTTTTTGAACACCGCTTCATGCTCCTCCTATTTTTCAGACCGTTTCATGCACTCAAATATTTGACACCTTTTGAAGCTCTTCATATTTTTCACACCTTATCAGGCTCTTCATGTATTTGAACAACTCTTCATGCTCCACCTATTTTTCAGACTGGTTCATGCTCCTCATATTTTTGACACCATTTGAAGCTCGTCATGTTTTTCACACCTTTTCATGCTCTTCATGTTGTTCAACACCGTTTCATACTCCTCTTATTTTTCAGAATGTTTCGTGCTCCTCATATTTTGACACCTTTTGAAGCTCTTCATATTTTTCACATCTTTTCAGTATCTTCAAGTTTTTGAACACCGTTTCATGCTCCTCCTATTTTTCAGACTGTTTCCTGCTCCTCATATTTTTGACAACTTTTGGAGCTCTTCATATTTTTCACACCTTTTCAGGCTCTGCATGTTTTGAACACTCCTTCATGCTCCTCCTATGTTTCAGACCGTTTCATGCTCCTCATATTTTTTCACCTTTTGAAGCTCTTCATATGTTTCACACATTTTCAGACCCTTCATGTTTTTCAACACCGCTTTATGCTGCACCTATTTTTCAGAACAGTTTCATGCTCCTCATATTTTTGACACTTTTTGAACCTCTTCATATTTTTCACACCTTGTCAGGCTCTTCATGTTTTTGAACACCATTTCATGCTTCTCATATTTTTGACACCTTTTGAAGCTCTTCATGTATTTCACTCCTCTTCAGGCTCTTCGTGGTTTTCAACACCATTACATGCTCCTCCTATTTTTCAGATTGTTTCATGTTCCTCATATTTTTGACACCCTTGAAGCTCTTCATATATTTCACACCTTTTCAGGCTCTTCATGGTTTTGAACACCGCTTCATGCTCCTCGTATTTTTCAGACTGTTTCGTACTCTTCATATTTATGACACGTTTTGAAACTCTTCATATATTTCACACCTTTTCAACCTCTTCATGTATTTCAACACCACTCATGCTCCTCCGATTTTTCAGACCGTTTCATGCTCCTCATATTTTTGACACGTTTTGAAGCTCTTAATATTTTCACACCTTTTCAGGCTCCTCATGTTTTTCAACACCGTTTCATGCTACTCCTATTTTTCAGACCGTTTCGTGCTCCTCATATTTTTGACACCTTTTGAAGCTCTTCATATATTTCACACCTTTTGAGGCTCTTCATGTTTTTCAACAACGCTTCATGCTCCTCATATTTTTGACACCTTTAGAAGCTCGTCATATATGTCACTTCTTTTCAGGATCTTCATGTTTTTCAACACCGCTTCATGCTCCTCATATTTTTGACACATTATGAAGCTCTTCATATATTTCACACCTTTTCAGTCTCTTCATGTTTTTCACACCTTTTCAGGCCCTTCATGTTCTTGAACACCGTTTCATGCTCCTCCTATTTTTCAGACCATTTCATGCTCCTCATATTTCTGACACCTTTTTGAGCTCTTCATATTTTTCACACCTTTTCAGCCTCTTCATGTTTTTCAACACCGCCTCATGCTCCTCCTATTTTTCAGAGCGTTTCATGCTCCTCCTATTTTTGACGCCTTTTGAAGCTCTTCATATATTTCACACCTTTTCAGGCTCTTCAAGTTTTTCATCACCGCTTCATGCTCCTCCTAGTTTTCAGACCGTTTCATGCTCCTCAAATTTTTGACACCTTTTGAAGCTCTTCATTTTTTTCACAGCTTTTCAGGCTGTTTCAAGTTTTTCACACCGCTTCATGCTCCTCCTATTTTTCAGACGTTTTCATGCTCCTCATATTTTTGACACCTTTCGAAGCTCTTCATATTTTTCACACATTTTCATGCGCTTCATGTTTTTCAACACCACTTCTTGCTACACCTGTTTTTCAGATCGCTTCATGCTCCTCATATTTTTGATACCTTTTGAAGCTCTTCATATATTTCACACCTTTTGAGGCTCTTCATGTTTTTCACACCTTTTCAGGCTCTTCGTGTTTTTCACAACTTTTCAGGCTCTTCATGATTTTCAACACCGCTTCATGCTCCTTCTATTTTTCAGACCGTTTCATGCTCCTCATATTTTTGACACCTATTGAAGCTCTTCATATATTTCACACCTTTTGAGGCTCTTCATCTTTTTCACACCTTTTCAGGCTCTTCATGTTTTTCACACCTTTTCAGGCTCTTCAAGTTTTTCACACATTTTCAGACTCTTCATGTTTTTCAACACCGTTTCATGCTCCTTCTATTTTTCAGACTGTTTCATGCTCCTCATATTTTTGACACCCTTGAAGCTCTTCATATATTTCACACCTTTTCAGGCTCTTCATGGTTTTGAACACCGCTTCATGCTCCTCCTATTTTTCAGACTGTTTCATACTCCTCATATTTATGACACGTTTTGAAGCTTTTCATATATTTCACACCTTTTCAGCCTCTTCATGTATTTCAACACCACTCATGCTCCTCCTATTTTTCAGACCGTTTCATGCTCCTCATATTTTTGACACCTTTTGAAGCTCTTAATATTTTTCACACCTTTTCAGGCTCTTCATGTTTTTCAACACCGTTTCATGCTCCTCCTATTTTTCAGACCGTTTCATGCTCCTCATATTTTTTACACCTTTTGAAGCTCTTCATATTTTTCACTCCTATTCAGGCTCTTCATGTTTTTGGACACCGTTTCATGCTACTCCTATTTTTGACACCTTTTGATGGTCTTCATATTTTCACACCTTTTCAGTCTCTTCATGTTTTTCAACACCACTTCCTTCTCCACCTATTTTTCAGATCGTTTCTTGCTCCTCATATTTTTGACAACTTTTGAACCTCTTCAAATGTTTCACACCTTTTGAACCTCTTCATATATTTCACACCTTTTCAGGCTCTTAATGTTTGTCACACCTTTTCAGGCTCTTCATGTTTTTCAACACCGCTTCATGCTCCTCCTATTTTTCAGACCGTTTCATGCTCCTCATATTTTTGATACCGTTTGAAGCTCTTCATATATTTCACACCTGTTGAGGCTCTTCATGTTTTTCACACCTTTTCAGGCTCTTCATGATTTTCACACCTTTTCAGGCTCTTCATGTTTTTCAACACCGCTTCATGCTCCTCCTATTTTTCAGAACGTTTCAGGCTCCTCATATTTTTGACAGCTATTGAAGCGCTTCATATATTTCACACCTTTTCAGGCTCTTCATGCTTTTCAACACCGCATCATGCTCCTCCTATATTTCAGAGCGTTTCATGGTCCTCAAATTTTTGACACCTTTTGAAGCTCTTCGTTTATTTCACACCTTTTCAGGAATCATGTTTTTCAAAACGGCTTCATGCTCCTCCTATTTTTCAGACCGTTTCATGCTCCTCATATTTTTAACACCTTTTGAACTCTTCATAATTTTCAGACCTTTTAAGGCTCTTCATGTTTTTTACACCGTTTCATGCTCCTCCTATTTTTCAGACCGTTTCATGCTCCTCATATTTTTGACACCTTTTGAAGCTCTTCGTATATTTCACACCTTTTCAGACTCTTCATGGTTTTGAACACGACTTCATGTTCCTCCTATTTTTCAAACTGTTTCATGCCCGTCATATTTTTGACACCTTTTTAAGCTCCTCATTTATTTCACACATTTTCAGGCTCTTCATGTTTTTCAATATCACTTCATGCTCCTCTTTTTTTTTCAGACCTTTTCATGCTCCTCATATTTTTCACACCCTTTGAAGCTCTTCATATTTTTCACACCTTTTCAGGCTCTTAATGTTTTTGAACACCGCTTCATGCTCCTCCTATTTTTCAGACCATTTCGTGCTCCTCATATATTTGACACCTTTTGAAGCTCTTCATATTTTTCACACATTTTTAAGGCTCTTCATGTTTTTCAACACCGCTTCATGCTCCTCCTATTTTTCAGACCGTTTCATGCTCCTCATATTTTTGACACCTTTTGAGGCTCTTCATATTTTTGACACCTTTTGAAGCTCTTCATATTTTTCACACCTTTTCAGGCTCTTCATGTTTTTCAACACCCATTCATGCTCCTCCTATTTTCCTGACCGTTTCATGCTCCTCATATTTTTGACACCTTTTGAAGCTCTTCATATTTTTCACACGTTTTGAAGCTCTTCATATTTTTCACACCTTTTCAGGCTCTCCATATTTTTCAACACTGTTTAATGCTCCTCCTATTTTTCAGACCGGTTCATGCTCCTCATATTTTTGACACCTTTTGAAGCTCTTCATATTTTTCACACCTTCTCAGGCTCTTCATGTTTTTGAGCACCGTTTCATGTTCCTCCAATATTTCAGACCGTTTCATGCTCCTCATATTTTTGGCACTTTTTGAACCTCTTCATATTTTCCAATCCTTTTCAGGCTCTTCATGTTTTTCAACACTGTTTCATGCTCCTCCTGTTTTTCAGAACGTTTCGTGATCCTCTTATTTTTCAGACCGTTTCATGCTCCTCATATTTTTACACCTTTTGAAGCTCTTCACAATTTTCGCACTTTTTAATGCTCTTCATATTCTTGAAAACCGCTTCATGCTCCTCATATTGTTGACACGTTTTGAAGCTCTTCATATTTTTCACACTTTTTCAGGCTCTTCATATTTTTCAACACCGCTTCATGGTCCTCTTATTTTTCAGACCGTTTCATGATCCTCATATATTTCACACCTTTTGAAGCTCTTCATATTTTTCACACCTTTTCAGGCTCTTCATGTTTTTGAACACCGCTTCATGCTCCTCCTAATTTTTAGACCGTTTCATGCTCCTCCTATTTTTGACACCTTTTGAAGCTCTTCATATTTTTCACACCTTTTGAAGCTCTTCATATTTTTCACAGTGTTTCAGGCTCTTCATGTTTTGAACACCGCTTCATGCTCCTCCTATTTTTCAGACCGTTTCATGCTCCTCTCATTTCTGACATCTTTTGAAGCTCTTCATATTTCTCACACTATTTCAGGCTCTTCATGTTTTTCAACAACGATTAATGCTCCTCCTATTTTTCAGACCGTTTCATGCTCCTCATATTTTTGACACCTTTTGAAGCTCTTCGCATTTTTCACACCTTTTCAGGCTTTTAATGTTTTTCAACACCCATTCATGCTCCTCCTATTTTCCTGACCGTTTCATGCTCCTCATATTTTTGACACCTTTTGAAGATCTTCATATATTTCCCTCTTTTCAGGCTCTTCATGTTTTTCAACACCGCTTCATGCTCCTCTTATTTCAGACCGTTTCATGCTCCTCATATGTTTGACACCTTTTGAAGCTCTTTGTATATTTCACATTTTTTCAGGCTCTTCCTGTTTTTCAACACTGGTTCATGCTCCTCCTATTTTTCAGACCGTTTCATGCTCTTCATATTTTTGACACCTTTTAAAGCTCTTCATATTTTTTACACCTTTTCAGGCTCTTTATGTTTTACAACACCGCTTCATGCTGCTCATATTTTTCAGATCGTTTCATGCTCCTCATATTTTTGACACCTTTTGATGCTCTTCATATTTTTCACACCTTTCTAGGCTCTTCATGTTTTTGAACACCGTTTCATGCTACTATTTTTTCAGAACGTTTCATGCTCTTCATATTTTTGACACCTTTTGAAGCTCTTCATATTTTTAGTACCTTTTCAGGATCTCCATATATTTGAATACTGCTTCATGCTCCTCCTAAATTTGAGACCGTTTCATGATCCTCATATTTTTGACACCTTTTAAAGCTCTTCATATTTTTCACACCTTTTCAGGCTCTTCATGTTTTTGAACATCACTTTATGCTCCTCCTATTTTTCACCGTTTCATGCTCCTCATATTTTTCACTCCTTTTGAAGCTCTTCATATTTTTCACACCTTTTCAGGCTCTTCATGTTTTGAACACCGCTTCATGCTCCTCCTATTTTACAGACCGTTTCATGCTCATCTCATTTTTTACACCTTTTGAAGCTCTTCATATTTTTCACAACTTTTGAAGCTCTTCATATATTTCACACCTTTTCAGGCTCTTCATGTTTTTCAACACTGCTTCATGCTCCTCCTATTTTTCAGACCATTTCATGCTCCTCTTATTTTTGACACCGTTTGAAGCTCTTCATATTTTTCACACCTTTTCAGGCTCTTCATGTTTTTCAACACTGCTTCATGCTCCTCCTATTTTTAACACCGTTTCATTCTCCTCTTATTTTTGACACCGTTTGAAGCTCTTCATATTTTTCACACCTTTTCAGGCTCTTCATGATTTTGAACACCGCTTCATGCTCCTCCTATTTTTCAGACCGTTTCATGCTCATCTCATTTTTCACACGTTTTGAAGCTCTTCATATTTTTCACATCTTTTCAGGCTCTTCATGTTTTTGAACACCGCTTCATGCTCCTCGTATGTAAAGACCGTTTCATCCTCCTCATATTTTTGACACATTTTGAAGCTTTTCATATTTTTCACACCTTTTGAAGCTCTTCATATTTTTCACACGTTTTCAGGCTCTTCATGTTTTTCAACACAACTTCATGCTTTTCCTAATTTTCAGACCGTATCATGCTCCTCATGTATTTCACACCTTTTGAAGCTCTTCATATTTTTTTCACCTTTTCATGCTCTTCATGTTTTTGACACGTTTTCAGGCTCTTCATGTTTTTGAACACCGCTTCATGCTCCTCCTATTTTTCAGACCGTTTCATGCTCCTCATATTTTTAACACCTTTTGAAGCTCTTCATATTTTTCACACGTTTTTAGGCTCTTCATGATTTTCAACACTGCTTCATGCTCCTCCTATTTTTCAGACCGTTTCATGCTCATCTCATTTTTGACACTTTTTGAAGCTCTTCATATTTTTCACACATTTTGAAGCTCTTCATATTTTTGACACGTTTTCAGACTCTTCATGTTTTTTAACACCGTTTCATGCTCCTCCTATTTTTCAGACCGTTTAATGCTCTTCATGTATTTCACATCTTTTGAAGTGCTTCATGTTTTTCAAACGTTTTCAGGCTCTTCATGTTTTTGAACACCGTTTCATGCTCCTCCTATTTTTCAGACCGTTTCATGCTCCTCATATTTTTGACACCTTTTGAAGCTCTTCGTATTTTTCTCACCTTTTCAGGCTCTTCATGTTTTTCAACACCGCTTCATGCTCCTCCTATTTTTCAGACCGTTTCATGTTCGTCATATTTTTGATACCTTTTGAAGCTCTTCATATATTTCACACCTTTTCAGGCTCTTCATGATTTTGAACACCGCTTCATGCTCCTCCTATTTTTCAGACCGTTTCAAGCTCATCTAATTTTTCACACGTTTTGAAGCTCTTCATATTTTTCACACCTTTTCAGGCTCTTCATGTTTTTGAACACCGCTTCATGCTCCTCCTATTTTTCAGACCGTTTCAAGCTCATCTAATTTTTCACACGTTTTGAAGCTCTTCATATATTTCACACCTTTTCAGGCTCTTCATGTTTTTCAACACCTCGTCATGCTCCTCCTAGTTTTCAGACCGTTTCTTCCTCTCTCACTATTACACCTTTTGAAACTCTTCATATTTTTCACACCTTTTGAAGCTCTTAATATTTTCCACAGGTTTTCAGGCTCTTCATGTTTTTAACACTGCTTCATGCTCCTCCTATTTTTCAGACCGTTTCATGCTCCTCATAATTTTAACACGTTTTTATGCTCTTCATTTTTTTCACACCTTTCCAGGCTTTCATGTTTTTGAACACCGTTTCATGCTACTATTTTTTCAGAACGTTTCATGCTCTTCATATTTTTGACACCTTTTAAAGCTCTTCATATTTTTGACACCTTTTCAGGCTCTTCATGTTTTTGAACATCACTTTATGCTCCTCCTATTTTTCACCGTTTCATGCTCCTCATATTTTTCACACCTTTTGAAGCTCTTCATATTTTTCACACCTTTTCAGGCTCTTCATGTTTTGAACACCGCTTCATGCTCCTCCTATTTTACAGACCGTTTCATGCTCATCTCATTTTTTACACCTTTTGAAGCTCTTCATATTTTTCACAGCTTTTGAAGCTCTTCATATTTTTCACACCTTTTCAGGCTCTTCATGTTTTTCAACACTGCTTCATGCTCCTCCTATTTTTCAGACCGTTTCATGCTCCTCTTATTTTTGACACCGTTTGAAGCTCTCCATATTTTTCACACGTTTTCAGGCTCTCCATGTTTTTGAACACCGCTTCATGCTCCTCCTATTTTTGAGACTGTTTCATCCTCCTCCTATTTTTCACACCTTTTCAGGCTCTCCATGTTTTTCAACACCGTTTCATGCTCCTCCAATTTTTCAGACCTTTTCATGCTCCTCATATTTTTGAAAATTTTGAAGTTCTTCATATTTTTCACACATTTTCAGGCTTTTCATATTATTGAACACCGCTTCATGCTCCTCCTATTTTTCAAACGGTTTCATGCTCCTCATAGTTTTCACACCTTTTGAAGCTCTTCATATTTTTCACAGCTTTTCAGGATCTTCATGTTTTTCAACACCGCTTCATGCTCCTCCTATTTTTCAGACCATTTCATGCTCCTCATATTTTTCACACCTTTTGAAGCTCTTCATATTTTGCACACCTTTTCAGGCTATTCATGTTTTTCAACACCGCTTCATTCTCCTTCTATTTTTCAGACCGTTTCATGCTCCTCATATTTTTGACACCTTTTGAATCTCTTCATATACTTCACACTTTTTCAGGCTCTTCATGTTTTTCACCAACACTTCATGCTCCTCCTATTTTTTAGGCCATTTCATGCTCATCTCATTTTTGACACCGTTTGAAGCTCTTCATATTTTTCACACCTTTGAAGTTGTTCATATTTTTCACACGTTTTCAGGCTCTTCATGTTTCAACACCGCTTCATGCACCTCCTATTTTTCAGACCGTTTCATGCCCCTCATATTTTTCACACCTTTTGAAGATCTTCATATATTTCACACCTTTTCAGGATCTTCATGTATTTGAACAAAACTTCATGCTTCTCCTATTTTTCAGAGCGTTTAATACTCCTCATGTACTTCACACCTTTTGAAGGTCTTCATATTTTTCGCACCTTTTCAGGCTCTTCTTGTTTTTCAACACCGCTTCATGCTCCTCCTATTTTTGAGACCGTTTCTTGCTCCTCATATTTTTGACACCTTTTGAAGCTCTTCATATTTGTCACACCTTTTCAGGCTCTTCATGTTTTTGAACACCGCTTTATCCTCCTCCTATTTTTCAGACCGTTCCATGCTCTTCATGTTTTTCAAACCTTTTGAAGCTCTTCATATTTTACACACCTTTTCAGGCTCTTCATGTTTTTAAACACCGCTTCATGCTCTTCCTATTTTTCAGACCGTTTCATGCTCCTCAGATTTTTCACACCTTTTGAAGCTCTTCATATTTTTCACACCTTTTCATGCTCTTCATGTTTTTCACACCGTTTCATGCTCCTCCTATTTTTCAGACCGTTTCATGCTCCTCATATTTTTCACACATCTTGAAGCTCTTTATATTTGTCACACCTTTTCAGGCTCTTCATGTTTTTTAACACCGCTTCATGCTCCTCCTATTTTTGAGATCGTTTCATGCTCCTCATATTTTTCACACCTTTTGAAGCTCTTCATATTTTTCGCACCTTCTCAGGCACTTCATGTATGTGAGCACAGATTCATGCTCCTCCTATTTTTCAGACCGTTTCATGCTCCTCATATTTTTGACACCTTTTGAAGCTCTTAATTTTTTTACACCTTTTCAGGCTCTTCATGTTTTTCAACACCGCTTCATGCTCCTCCTATTTTTGAGACCGTTTCATACTCCTCATAATTTTGACACCTTTTGAAGCTCTTCATATTTTTCACACCTTTTCATGCTCGTCATGTTTTTCACACCGTTTCATTCTCCTCCTATTTTTCAGACCGTTACATGCTCCTCATATTTTTCACACGTTTTGAAGCTCTTTATATTTGTCACACCTTTTCAGGCTCTTCTTGTTTTTGAACACGGCTTCATGCTCCTCCTATATTTCAGACCGTTTCATGCTCCTCCTATTTTTCAGACTGTTGCATGCACGTCTTAATATGGACACCTTTTGAAGCTTTTCATATTTTTCACACATTTTAAGGCTCTTCAGGTTTTTCAACACCGCTTCATGCTCCTCCTATTTTTGAGACCGTTTCTTGCTCCTCATATTTTTGACACCTTTTGAAGCTCTTCATATTTGTCACACCTTTTCAGGCTCTTCATGTTTTTGAACACCGCTTTATCCTCCTCCTATTTTTCAGACCGTTCCATGCTCTTCATGTTTTTCAAACCTTTTGAAGCTCTTCATATTTTACACACCTTTTCAGGCTCTTCATGTTTTTAAACACCGCTTCATGCTCTTCCTATTTTTCAGACCGTTTCATGCTCCTCAGATTTTTCACACCTTTTGAAGCTCTTCATATTTTTCACACCTTTTCATGCTCTTCATGTTTTTCACACCGTTTCATGCTCCTCCTATTTTTCAGACCGTTTCATGCTCCTCATATTTTTCACACATCTTGAAGCTCTTTATATTTGTCACACCTTTTCAGGCTCTTCATGTTTTTTAACACCGCTTCATGCTCCTCCTATTTTTGAGATCCTTTCATGCTCCTCATATTTTTCACACCTTTTGAAGCTCTTCATATTTTTCGCACCTTCTCAGGCACTTCATGTATGTGAGCACAGATTCATGCTCCTCCTATTTTTCAGACCGTTTCATGCTCCTCATATTTTTGACACCTTTTGAAGCTCTTAATTTTTTTACACCTTTTCAGGCTTTTCATGTTTTTCAACACCGCTTCATGCTCCTCCTATTTTTGAGACCGTTTCATACTCCTCATAATTTTGACACCTTTTGAAGCTCTTCATATTTTTCACACCTTTTCATGCTCGTCATGTTTTTCACACCGTTTCATTCTCCTCCTATTTTTCAGACCGTTACATGCTCCTCATATTTTTCACACGTTTTGAAGCTCTTTATATTTGTCACACCTTTTCAGGCTCTTCTTGTTTTTGAACACCGCTTCATGCTCCTCCTCTTCTTCAGACCGTTTCATGCTCCTCCTATTTTTCACACCTTTTCAGGCTCTCCATGTTTTGAACACCGCTTCATGCCACTTCTATTTTTAAGACCGTTTCATGCTCCTCCTATCTTTCAGACCGTTTCATGCTCCTCCTATTTTGCAGACCGTTTCATGGTCATCTCATTTTTTACACCTCTTGAAGCTCTTCATATGTTGCACACCTTTTGATGCTCTTCATATTTTTCACACTTTTTCTGGCTCTTCATGTTTTTGAACACCGCTTCATGCTCCTCCTATTTTTCAGACCGTTTCATGCTCATCTCGTTTTTCACACGTTTTGAAGCTCTTCATATTTTTCACACCTTTTGAAGCTCTTCATATTTTTCACACCTTTTCAGGATCTTCATGTGCTTCAATACCGTTTCATGCTCCTCCTCTTTTTTAGACCGTTTCTTGCTCCTCATATATTTGACAGCTTTTGAAGCTCTTCATAGTTTTCACACCATTCCAGGCTCTTCAGGTTTTTGAACACCGCTTCATGCTCTTTCTATTTTTGAGACCGTTTCATGCTCCTCATATTTTTGACTCTTTTTGAAGCTCATCCTATTTTCCACACCTTTTCAGGCTCTTCATGTGTTTCAACACCGTTTCATGCTCCTCCTCTTCTTCAGACCGTTTCAAGCTCCTCCTCTTTTCCAGACTGTTTCATGCTCCTCATATTTTTGACACCTTTTGAAGCTCTTCATATTTTTCACATATCTTCAGGCTGTTCATGTTTTCGAACACCAGTTCATGCTCCTCCTATTTTTCAGATCGTTTCACGCTCCTCATGCATTTGACACCTTTTGAAGCTCTTCATATTTTTCAGACCTTTTCAGTCTCTTCATCTTTTTCAACACCTCGTCATGCTCGTCCTATTTTTCAGACCGTTTCATGCTCATCTCACTATTACACCTTTTGAAGCTCTTCATATTTTTCACACCTTTTGAAACTCTTAATATTTTCCACAGGTTTTCAGGCTTTTCATGCTTTTAACACCGCTTCATGCTCCTCCTATTTTTCAGACCGTTTCATGCTCATCTCATTTTTCACACGTTTTGAAGCTCTTCATATTTTTCACATCTTTACCGGCTCTTCATGTTTTTGAACACCGCTTCAAGCTCCTCGTATGTTCAGACCGTTTCATGCTCCTCATATTTTTGACACCTTTTGAAGCTCCTCCTATTTTTCACACCTTTTCAGGCTCTTCATGTTTTTCAACACTGCTTCATGTTCCTCATATTTTTCAGACCGTTTCATGCTCCTCATATTTTTGACACCTTTTGAAGCTCTTCATATTTTTCACACTTTTTCAGGCTCTTCATGTTATTGAACACCGCTTCATGCTCCTCCTATTTTTCAGACCATTTCATGCTCATCTCGTTTTTCACACGTTTTGAAGCTCTTCATATTTTTCACACCTTTTCAGGCTCTTCATGTTTTTGAACACCGCTTCATGCTCCTCGTCTGTTCAGACCGTTTCATGCTCCTCATATTTTTGACACCTTTTGAAGCTCCTCCTTTTTTTCACACCTTTTCAGGCACTTCATGTTTTTCAACACCGCTTCATGCTCCTCCTATTTTTCAGACCGTTTCATGCTCCTCATATTTTCATACCGTTTCATGTTCCTCATATTTTTGACACCTTTTGAAGCTCTTCATATTTTTCACACCTTTTCAGGCTCTTCATGTTTTTGAACACCGCTTCATGCTCCTCCGATTTTTCAGACCGTTTCATCCTCCTCATCTTTTTGACCCCTTTTGAAGCTCTTCATATTTTTCACAGCTTTTGAAGCTCTTCATATTTTTCACACATTTTCAGACTATTCATGTTTTTCAACACCGCTTCATGCTCCTCCTATTTTTCAGACCGTTTCATGCTCCTCATATTTTCATACCGTTTCATGTTCCTCATATTTTTGACACCTTGTGAAGCTCTTCATATTTTTCACACCTTTTCAGGCTCTTCATGTTTTGGAACACCACTTCATGCTCCTCCTATTTTTCAGACCGTTTCATGCTCCTCATATTTTTGACACCTTTTGAAGCTCTTCATATTTTTCACACCTTTTCAGGCTCTTCATATTTTTGAACACTGCTTCATGCTCCTCGTATGTTCAGACCGTTTCATGCTCATCTCATTTTTGACACCTTTTGAAGCTCTTCATATTTTTCACGCGTTTTCATGCTCTTCATGTTTTTTAACACCGCTTCATGCTCCTCCTATTTTTCAGACCGTTTCATGCTCCTCATGTATTTCACACCTTTTGAAGCTCTTCATATTTTTCACACCTTTTCAGGCTCTTCATGTTTTTGATCAGCATTTCATGCTCCTTCTATTTTTCAGACCGTTTCAGGCTCCTCATATTATTGACACCTTTAGAAGATCTTCATATTTTTCACACCTTTTGAAGCTCTTCATATTTTTCACGCGTTTTCATGCTCTTCATGTTTTTTAACACCGCTTCATGCTCCTCCTATTTTTCAGACCGTTCATGCTCCTCATATTTTTGACACCTTATGAAGCTCTTCATATTTTTCACACTTTTCAGGCTCTTCATGTTTTTCAACACCACTTCATGCTCCTCCTATTTTTCAGACCTTTTCATGCTCCTCATATTTTTGACACCTTTAGAAGATCTTCATTTTTTTCACACCTTTTCAGGCTCTTCATTTTTTTCACAACCTCTTCATGCTCCTCGTATTTTTCAACACCGCTTCATGCTCCTCCTATTTTTCAGACCGTTTCATGCTCCTCATAATTTTGACACTTTTTGAAGCTCCTCATATTTTTAACACGTTTTGAAGGTCTTCATATATTTCATACCATTTCAGGCTCTTCATGTTTGTCACCACCACTTCATGCTCCTCCTATTTTTCAGACCGTTTCATGCTCATTGAATCTTTGACAACTTTTGAAGCTCTTCATATTTTTCACATTTTTGAAGCTCCTCCTATTTTTCACACCTTTTCAGGCTCTTCATGTTTTTCAACACCGCTTCATGCTCCTCCTATTTTTCAGACCGTTTCATGCTCCTCATATTTTCATACCGTTTCATGTTCCTCATATTTTTGACACCTTTTGAAGCTCTTCATATTTTTCACACCTTTTCAGGCTCTTCATGTTTTTGAACACCGCTTCATGCTCCTCCGATTTTTCAGACCGTTTCATCCTCCTCATCTTTTTGACCCCTTTTGAAGCTCTTCATATTTTTCACAGCTTTTGAAGCTCTTCATATTTCTCACACATTTTCAGACTATTCATGTTTTTCAACACCGCTTCATGCTCCTCCTATTTTTCAGACCGTTTCATGCTCCTCATATTTTCATACCGTTTCATGTTCCTCATATTTTTGACACCTTGTGAAGCTCTTCATATTTTTCACACCTTTTCAGGCTCTTCATGTTTTGGAACACCACTTCATGCTCCTCCTATTTTTCAGACCGTTTCATGCTCCTCATATTTTTGACACCTTTTGAAGCTCTTCATATTTTTCACACCTTTTCAGGCTCTTCATATTTTTGAACACAGCTTCATGCTCCTCGTATGTTCAGACCGTTTCATGCTCATCTCATTTTTGACACCTTTTGAAGCTCTTCATATTTTTCACGCGTTTTCATGCTCTTCATGTTTTTTAACACCGCTTCATGCTCCTCCTATTTTTCAGACCGTTTCATGCTCCTCATGTATTTCACACCTTTTGAAGCTCTTCATATTTTTCACACCTTTTCAGGCTCTTCATGTTTTTGATCAGCATTTCATGCTCCTTCTATTTTTCAGACCGTTTCAGGCTCCTCATATTATTGACACCTTTAGAAGATCTTCATATTTTTCACACCTTTTGAAGCTCTTCATATTTTTCACACCTTTTCAGGCTCTTCATGTTTTTGATCAGCATTTCATGCTCCTTCTATTTTTCAGACCGTTTCAGGCTCCTCATATTATTGACACCTTTAGAAGATCTTCATATTTTTCACACCTTTTGAAGCTCTTCATATTTTTCACGCGTTTTCATGCTCTTCATGTTTTTTAACACCGCTTCATGCTCCTCCTATTTTTCAGACCGTTCATGCTCCTCATATTTTTGACACCTTATGAAGCTCTTCATATTTTTCACACTTTTCAGGCTCTTCATGTTTTTCAACACCACTTCATGCTCCTCCTATTTTTCAGACCTTTTCATGCTCCTCATATTTTTGACACCTTTAGAAGATCTTCATTTTTTTCACACCTTTTCAGGCTCTTCATTTTTTTCACAACCTCTTCATGCTCCTCGTATTTTTCAACACCGCTTCATGCTCCTCCTATTTTTCAGACCGTTTCATGCTCCTCATAATTTTGACACTTTTTGAAGCTCCTCATATTTTTCACACGTTTTGAAGGTCTTCATATATTTCATACCATTTCAGGCTCTTCATGTTTGTCACCACCACTTCATGCTCCTCCTATTTTTCAGACCGTTTCATGCTCATTGAATCTTTGACAACTTTTGAAGCTCTTCATATTTTTCACATTTTTGAAGCTCTTCATATTTCTCACACCTTTTCAGGCTCTTCATGTTTTTCAACACCGATTCATGCTCCTCCTATTTTTCAGACCGTTTCATGCTCATCTCTTTTTTGACCCCTTTTGAAGCTCTTCATACTTTTCACACCTTTTCAGGATTCTCATGTTTTTGAACACCGCTTCATGTTCCTCCTATTTTTGAGACCGTTTTATGCTCCACATGTATTTCACACCATTTGAAGCTCTTCATATTTTTCACACCTTTTCAGGCTCTTCATGTTTTTCAACACCGCTTCATGCCCCTCCTATCTTTCAGACCATTTCATGCTCATCTTATTTTTGACACCTTTTGAAGCTCTTCATATATTTCACACCTTTTGAAGCTCTTCATAATTTTCACACGTTTTCAGGCTCTTCATATTTTTCAACACGGCTTCATGATCCTCCTATTTTTCATACCGTTCATGCTCCTTATATTTTTGACACCTTTGAAGTTCTTCATATTTTTCACACCTTTTCAGGCTCTTCATGTTTTTCAACACCACTTCATGCTCCTCCTATTTTTCACACCGTTTCATGCTCCTCATGTTTTTGACACCTTTTGAAGCTCTTCATATTTTTCACACGATTTCCGGTTCTTCATGGTTTTGAACACTGCTTCATGCTCCTCCTATTTTTGACACCTTTTGAAGCTCTTCATATTTTTCACACCTTTTCCGGTTCTTCATGGTTTTGAACACTGCTTCATGCTCCTCCTATTTTTTATACTGTTTCCTGCTCCTCATGTATTTCACACCTTTTGAAGCGCTTCATATATTTCGCATGTTTTCAGGCTCTTCATGTTTTTCAAAACCAATTCATGCTCCTCCTATTTTTCAGACTGTTTCATGCTCCTCATAATTTTGACATCTTTTGAAGCGCTTCATATTTTTCACACCTTTTCAGGCTCTTCATGTTTTTCAACACCACTTTATGATCCTCCTATTTTTCAGACCGTTTCATGCTTCTCATGTATTTCACACCTTTTGAAGCTCTTCATATTTTTTACACGTTTTCAGGCTCTTCATGTTTTTCATCAATGCTTCATGCTCCTTCTCTTTTTCAGACCATTTCATGCTCCTCATATTTTTCACACCTTTTGAAGCTCTTCATATTTTTCACACCTTTTCAGTCTCTTCACGTTTTTCAACACCGTCTCATGCTCCTCCTATTTTTCAGACAGTTTCATGCTCCTCATGTATTTCACATCTTTTGAAGCTCTTCACATTTTTCACAATTTTTCAGGCTCTTCATATTTTTGAACACCGCTTCATGCTCCTCATATTTTTCAGACCGTTTCATTCTCCTCATATTTTTGACACCGTTTGTAGCTCTTCATATTTTTCACACCTTTTCAGGCTCTTCATGTTTTTGAACACCGCTTCATGCTCCTCCTATTTTATACACCGTTTCATGCTCCTCATGTATTTCACACCTTTTGTAGCTCTTCATATTTTTTACACCTTTTCAAGCTCTTCATGTTTTTGAACAGCGATTCATGCTCCTCCTATTTTTCAGACAGTTTCATGCTCCTCATGTATTTCACACCATTTGAAGCTCTTCGTATTTTTCACACCTTTTCAGGATCTTCATATTTTTGAACACCGCTTCATGCTCCTCCATTTTTCAAACCATTACATGCTCCACATTTTTTTGACACCTTTTGAAGCTCTTCATATTTTTCACACCTTTTCAGGCTCTTCATGTTTTTCAACACCGCTTCATGGTCCTCCTATTTTTCAGACCTTTTCATGCTCCCATATTTTTGACACCTTTTGAAGCTCTTCATATTTTTCACACCTTTTCAGGCTCTTCATGTTTTTCAACACCGCTTCATGGTCCTCCTATTTTTCAGACAGTTTCATGCTCCTCTTATTTTTGACACCTTTTGATTCTCTTCATATATTTCACAACTTTTCAGGCCTTTCAGGTTTTTCAACACCACTTCATGCTCCTCATATTTTTCAGACCGTTTCATGCTCCTCATATACTTCACACCTTTTGAAGCTCTTCCTATTTTTCACACCTTTTCAGGCTCTTCATGTTTTTGAACACCGTTTTATGCTCCTCATATTTTACAGCCCGTTTCATGCTCCTCATATTTTTGACATCTTTTGAAGCTCTTCATATATTTCACTCCTTTTCATACTCTTCATGTTTTTCAACACCACTTCATGCTCCTCCTATTTTTCAGACCGTTTCATGCTCCTCATTTTTTTGACTCATTTTGAAGCTCTTCATATTTTCACACTTTTTTAAACTCTTCATATTTTTCACACCTTTTCAGGCTCTTCAGGTTTTTGAACACCGTTTCATGCTCCTCCTATTTTTCAGACCGTTTCATGCTCCTCATTTTTTTGACACCTTTTGAAGCTCTTCACTTTTTTCACACATTTTCAGGCTCTTCATGTTTTTGAACACCGCTTCATGCTTCTCCTACTTTTCAGACCGTTTCATGCTCTTCATATTTTTGACACCTTTTGAAGCTCTTCATATTTTTCACACCCTTTGAAGCTCTTCTTATATTTCACACCTTTTCAGACTTTTCATGTTTTCGAACACCACTTCAAGTTCCTCCTATTTTTGTGACCGTTTCATGCTCTTCATATTTTTGACACGTTTTGAAGCTCTTTATATTTTTCACACCTTTTCAGGCTCTTCATGTTCTTGAACACCTTTTCATGCTCCTCCTATTTTTCAGACAGTTTCATGCTCCTCATCTATTTCACACCTTTTGAAGGTTTTCATATTTTTCACACCTTTTCAGGCTCTTCATGTTTTTCAACACCACTTCATGCTGTTCTATTTTTCAGACCGTTTCATGCTCTTCTTATTTTTGACACCTTTTGATTCCTCATACATTTCACACCATTTCAGGCTCTTCATGTTTTTCAACACCACTTCATGCTCCTCCTATTTTTCAGACCGTTTCATGCTCCTCATTTTTTTGACTCATTTTGAAGCTCTTCATATTTTCACACTTTTTTAAACTCTTCATATTTTTCACACCTTTTCAGACTTTTCATGTTTTCGAACACCACTTCAAGTTCCTCCTATTTTTGTGACCGTTTCATGCTCTTCATATTTTTGACACGTTTTGAAGCTCTTTATATTTTTCACACCTTTTCAGGCTCTTCATGTTCTTGAACACCTTTTCATGCTCCTCCTATTTTTCAGACAGTTTCATGCTCCTCATCTATTTCACACCTTTTGAAGGTTTTCATATTTTTCACACCTTTTCAGGCTCTTCATGTTTTTCAACACCACTTCATGCTGTTCTATTTTTCAGACCGTTTCATGCTCTTCTTATTTTTGACACCTTTTGATTCCTCATACATTTCACACCATTTCAGGCTCTTCATGTTTTTCAACACCACTTCATGCTCCTCCTATTTTTAAGATCGTTTCATATTCCTCATATTTTTCATACCTTTTGGAGGTCTTCATATTTTTCACACCTTTTCAGGCTCTTCATGTTTTTGAGCACCGTTTCATGCTCCTCCTATTTTTCACACGTTTTGAAGCTCTTCATATTTTTCTCACATTTTAAGTCTCTTCATGTTTTTCAACAATGCTTCATGCTCCTCCTATTTTTCACACCTTTTCAAGCTCTTCATATTTTGCACATCTTTTCAGGCTCTTCATGTTTTGAACAACACTTCATGCTCCTACTATTTTCAGACCGTTTCAATCTCCTCATGTATTTCACACCATTTGAAGCTCTTCATATTTTTCACACCTTTTCAGGCTCTTAATGTTTTTCTACACCGCTTCATGCTCCTCCTATTTTTCAGAAAGTTTCATGCTCTTCATATATTTCACCCCTTTGAAGCTCTTCATGTTTTTCACACCTGTTCAGGCTCTTCATATTTTTCAACACCGCTTCATGCTCCTAATATTTTTTAGACCGTTTCATTCTCCTCATATTTTTCACACCTTTTGAAGCTCTTCATATTTTTCACACCTTTTGAAGCTCTTCATATTTTTCACAACTTTTCAGACTCTTAAAATTTTTCAACACCGCTTCATGATCGTCCTGTTTTTCAGAACGTTTCATGCTCCTCATATTATTGACAGCTTTTGAAGCTCTTCATATTTTTCACACCTTTTCAGTCTCTTCATATTTTTCAACACCGCTTCATGATCGTCCTATTTTTCAGACCATTTCATGCTCCTCATGTATTTCACATTATTTGAAGCTCTTCATATTTTTCACACCTTGTGAGGCTCTTCATATTTTTCACACGTTTTCAGGCTCTTCATGTTTTTGAACTCCGTTTCATGCTGCTCCTATTTTTCAGACCGTTTCATCCTTCTCATATATTTGACACCTTTTGAAGCTCTTCATATTTTTCACACCTTTTCAGGCTCCACATGTTTTTCAACACCGCTTAATGGTCCTCCTATTTTTCAGACCGTTTCATGCTCCCATATTTTTTGACACCTTTTGAAGCTCTTCATATTTTTCACACCTTTTCAGGCTCTTCATGTTTTTCAACACCACTTCATGCTCCTCCTATTTTTCAGACCGTTTCATGCTCCTGATATTTTTGACAATTTTAGAAGCTCTTCATATTTTTCAACACCACTTCACGCTCCTCCTATTTTTCAGACCGTTTCGTGCTCCACATATTTTTGACACCTTTTGAAGCTCTTCATATATTTCACACATTTTCAGGCTCTTCATGTTTTTGACCACCACTTCATGCTCCTCATATTTTTCAGACCGTTTCATGCTCCTCCTATTTTTCAGACCGTTTCATTCTCCTCATAATTTTCACACCTTTTTCAGGCTCTTCATTTTTTTCAACACCACTTCATGCTCCTCCTATTTTTCAGACCGTTTCATGCTCCTCATATTTTTGAACACCGTTTAATGCTCCTCCTATTTTTCAGACCGTTTCTTGCTCCTCATATTTTTCACACGTTTTGAGGCTCTTCATATTTTTCACACCTTTTCAGGCTCTTCATGTTTTTGAACACCGATTCATGCTCCTCCTATTTTTCAGACCGTTTCATGTTCATCTCGTTTTTGACTGCTTTTGAAGCTCATCATATTTTTCACACCTTTTGAAGCTCTTCATATATTTCACACCTTTTCAAGCTCTTCATGTTTTCCACAGCGCTTCATGCTCCTCCTATTTTTCAGACCGTCTCATGCTCCTCATGTATTTCACACCTTTTCAAGCTCTTCATATTTACACACATTTTGAGGCTCTTCATGAATTTCAATACCACTTCATGCTCCTCCTATTGTTGAGACCGTTTCATGCCCCTCATATTTTTGACACCTTTTGAAGCTCTTCATATTTTTCACACCTTTTCAGGCTCTTCATGTTTTCCACACCGCTTCATGCTCCTCCTATTTTTCAGACCGTCTCATGCTCCTCATTTTTTTGACACCTTTTGAAGCTCTTCATATTTTTCACACCTTTTCAGGCCCTTCATGTTTTTGAACAGCTTTTTATGTTCCTCCTATTTTTCAGACCGTTTCATGCTCCTCATGTATTTCACAACTTTTGAAGCTCTTCATATTTTTCACATCTTTTCAGGCTCTTCATTTTTTTGAACACCGCTTCATGCTCCTTTTACTTTTCAGGCCGTTTCATGCTCCTCATATTTTTCACACCTTTTGTAGCTCTTCATATTTTTCACATCTTTTCAGGCTCTTCATGTTTTTGAACACCGCTTTATCCTCCTCCTATTTTTCAGACCGTTCCATGCTCTTCATGTTTTTCAAACCTTTTGAAGCTCTTCATATTTTACACACCTTTTGAAGCTCTTCTTATATTTCACACTTTTTCAGGCTCTTCATGTTTTTCAACACCACTTTATGCTCCTCCTATTTTTCAGTCCGTTTCATGGTCATCTAATTTTTGACAGCTTTTGAAGCTCATCATATTTTTCACACCTTTTGAAGCTCTTCAAATATTTCAAATCTTTTGAAGCTCTTCATGTTTTTGAACATTGCTTCACGCTCCTCCTATTTTTCAGACCGTTTCATGCCCCTCATATTTTTGACACCTTTTGAGCTCTTCATATTTTTCACACCTTTTCAGGCTCTTCATGTTTTCCACACCGCTTCATGCTCCTCCTATTTTTCAGACCGTCTCATGCTCCTCATATTTTTGACACCTTTGAATCTCTTCATATTTTTCACACCTTTTGAAGCTCTTCATATATTTCACTCGTTTTCAGGCCCTTCATGTTTTTGAACACCGTTTTATGTTCCACCTATTTTTCAGACCTTTTCATGCTCCTCATAATTTGACACCTTTTGAAGCTCCTCATATTTTTCACACATTTTCAGTCTCTTCATTTTTTTGAACACCGCTTCATGCTCCTCCTATTTTTCAGACCGTTTCAAGCTCCTCATATTTTTGACACCTTTTGAAGCTCTTCATATTTTTCACACCTTTCAGGCTCTTCATGTCGTTGAACACCGTTTCATGCTCCTCCTATTTTTCAGACCGTTTCATGCTCCTCATATTTTTCACACCTGTTGAAGCTCCTCGTATTTTTCACACCTTTTGAAGCTGTTCATATATTTCACACTTTTTCAGGCATTTCATGTTTTTCACAACCGCTTCATGCTCCTCCTATTTTTCAGACCGTTTCATGCTCCTCATATTTTTGAAACCTTTTGAAGCTCTTCATGTATTTCACAACTTTTCAGGCTCTTCATGTTTTTCAACACCGCTTCATGCTCCTCCAATTTTCAGACCGTTTCATGCTCCTTATATTTTTGACAACTTTTGAAGCTCTTCATATTTTTCACACCTTTTCACGCTCATCATGTTTTCAACACCGCCTCATGCTCCTCCTAATTTTCAGAACGTTTCATGCTCCTCCTATTTTTACCACCTTTTGAAGCTCTTCATATTTTTCACACCTTTTCAGGCTCTTCATGTTTTTGAACAGGGTTTCATGTTCCTCCTATTTTTCAGACCGTTTCATGCTCCTCATGTATTTCACACCTTCTGAAGCTCTTCATATTTTTCACACGTTTTGAAGCTCTTCATATTCTTACACGTTTTCAGGCTCTTCATGTTTTTCAACACCGCTTCATGCTCCTGCTATTTTTCAGACCGTTTCATGCTCCTCATATATTTGACACATTTTCAAGCTGTTCATATATTTCACACATTTTCAGGCTCTTCATGTTTTTCAACACCACTTCATGCTCCTCCGATTTTTCAGCCCTTTTCATGCACATCTCATTTTGTACATCTTTTGAAACTCTTCATATTTTTCACACCTTTTCAGGCACTTCATGATTTTCAACACCGCTTCATGCACCTCCTATTTTTCAGACCGTTTCATGCTCATTTAATTTTTGAAACCTTTTGAAGCTCTTCATATTTTTCAAAACTTTTGAAGCTCTTCATATTTTTCACATTTTTGAAGCTCTTCATATTTTTCACACGGTTTCAGGCTCTTCAAGTTTTTCAACACCGCTTCAAGCTCCTCCTATTTTTGAGACCATTTCATACTCCTTATATTTTTGACATTTTTTGAGGCTCTTCATATTTTTCACACCTTTTCAGGCTCTTCATGTTTTTGAACACCGTTTCTTGATCCTCCTATTTTTCAGAACGTTTCATGCTCCTCATATTTTGACACCTTTTAAAGCTCTTCATATTTTTCACACCTTTTCAGGCTCTTCATGTTTTTGAACACTACTTCATCCTCCTCGTATTTTTCAGACCGTTTCATGCTCCTCATATTATTGACACCTTTTGAAACTCTTCATATTTCTCACACCTTTTCATGCCCTTCATGTTTTTCAACACAACTTAACGCTTCTCTTATTTTTCAGATCGTTTCATGCTCCTCATGTATTTCACACTTTTTGAAGCTCTTCATATTTTTCACACCTTTTCAGGCTCTTCATGTTTTTGAACACCGTTTCATGCTACTCACATTTTTCAGACCGTTTCATGCTCCTCATCCTATTGACACCTTTTGAAGCTCTTCATATTTTTCACACATTTTCAAGCTCTTCATGTTTTTCAACACCACTTCATGCTCCTCCTATTTTTCAGACCGTTTCATGCTCATCTCATTTTTTACACCTTTTGAAGCTCTTCATATTTTTGACACCTTTTGAAGCTCTTCATATTTTTCACACATTTTCAGTCTCTGCATGTTTTTGAACACGACTTCATGCCCTTCCTATTTTTCATACGGTTTCATCTCCTCATGAATTTCACACCTTTTGAAGCTCTTCATATTTTGCACACCTTTGCAGGCTCTTCATGTTTTTGAACACCGTGTCCTGCTCCTCCTATTTTTCAGACCCTATCATTCTCCTCATATTTTTGACACCTTTTGAATCTTTTCATATTTTTCACAACTTTTCAGGCTCTTCATGTTTTTGAACACCGCTTCATGCTCCTCCTATTTTTCAGACCTTATCATACTCCTCATATTTTTCGCCCCTTTAGACGCTCTTCATATTTTTCACTACTTTTGAAGCTCTTCATGATTTTTACCTTTTTGAAGCTCTTCATATTTTTCACATTTTTGAAGCTCTTCATATTTTTCACACGTTTTAATCCTCTTCAGGTTTTTCAACACCGCTTCACCCTCCTGATATTTTTCAGAACGTTTCATACTCCTCATATTTTTGACTTTTTTTGAAGCTCTTCATATTTTTCACACTTTTTCAGGCTCTTCATGTTTTTGAACACAGTTTCATGATCCTCCTATATTTCAGAACGTTTCATGCTCCTCATATTTTTGACACCATTTAATGCTCTTCAAATTTTTCACACCTTTTCAGACTCTTCACGTTTTTGAACACCACTTCATCCTCCTCCTATTTTTCAGACCGTTTCATGCGCCTCATATTACTGACACCTTTTGAAGCTCTTCATAGTTTTCACACCTTTTCAAGCACTTCATGTTTTCGAACACCACTTCATGCTCCTCCTATTTTTCGACCGTTTCATGCTCCTCATATTTTTCACACCTTTTGAAGCTCTTCATATTTTTCACACTTTTTCAGGCTCTTCATGTTTTTCAACACCACTTCATGCTCCTCTTATTTTTCAGACCGTTTCATGCTCATCTCATTTTTGACACGTTTTGAAGCTCTTCATATTTTTCACACGTTTTGAAGCTCTTCATATTTTTCACACATTTTCAGGCTCTTCACGTTTTTCAACACCGCTTCATGGTCCTCCTATTTTTCAGACCGTTTCATGCTCATCTCATTTTGGTCACGTTTTGAAGCTCTTCATTTTTTTCACACCTTTTGAAGCTCTTCATATTTTTCACACATTTTCAGGCTCTTCATGTTTTTCAACACCGCTGCATGATCCTCCTATTTTTCAGACCGTTTCATGCTCATCTCATTTTTTACACCTTTTGAAGCTCTTCATATTTTTCACACCTTTTCAGGCTTTTCATGTTTTTGAACACAGCTTCATGCTCCTCCTATTTTTCAGACCGTTTCATGTTTGTCATAATTTTTACACCTTTTGAAGCTCTTCATATTTTTCACACCTTTTCAGGCTCTTCATGTTTTTAAACACCCTTCATGATCCTCCTATTTTTCAGACCGTTTCATTCTCCTCATTTTTCTGAAACCTTTTGAAGCTCTTCATATTTTTTACACCTTTTCATTCTCTTCATGTTTTTCAACACAGCTTCATGCTCCTTCTATTTTTCAGACCATTTCACGCTTCTCATGTATTTCACACCTTTTGAAGCTCTCATATTTTTCACACATTTTCAGGCTCTTCATGTTTTTGAACACCGTTTCATGCTCCTCCTATTTTTCAGACCGTTTCATGCTCCTCTCATTTCTGACACCTTTTGAAGCTCTTCATATTTTTCACACCGATTCAAGCTCTTCATATTTTTCAAATGTTTTCAGGCTCTTCATGTTTTTGAACACCGCTTCTTGCTCCTTTATTTTTCAGACCGCTTCATGCTCATCTCATTATTTACACCTTTTGAAGCTCTTCATATTTTGCACACCTTTTGAAGCTCTTCATATTTTTCACACCTTTTCAGGCTCTTCATGATTTTCAGCACCTCTTCATGCACCTCCTATTTTTCAGACCGTTTCATGCTCATCTAATTTTTGACAACTTTTGAAGCTCTTCATATTTTTCATACCTTTTGAAGCTCTTCATATTTTTCACATTTTTGAAGCTCTTCTTATTTTTCTCATGGTTTCAGGCTCTTCATGGTTTTCAAGACCGCTTCATGCTCCTCCTATTTTTGAGACCATTTCATACTCCTTATATGTTTGACATTTTTTGAGGCTCTTCATATTTTTCACACCATTTCAGCCTCTTCATATTTTTGAACACCGTTTCTTGATCCTCCTATTTTTCAGAACGTTTCATGCTCCTCATATTTTGACACCTTTTAAAGCTCTTCATATTTTTCACACCTTTTCAGGCTCTTCATGTTTTTGAACACCGTTTCATGCCCCTCCTATTTTTCAGACCGTTTCAAGCTCCTCATATTTTTCACACCTTTTGAAGCTCTTCATATTTTTCACACCTTTTCAGGCTCTTCATGTTTTTCAACACCACTTCATGCTCCTGCTATTTTTCAGACCGTTTCATGCTCCTCATATATTTGACACATTTTGAAGCTGTTCATATATTTCACACATTTTCAGGCTCTTCATGTTTTTCAACACCACTTCATGCTCCTCCGATTTTTCAGCCCTTTTCATGCACATCTCATTTTGTACATCTTTTGAAGCTCTTCATGTTTTTCACACCTTTTCAGGCTCTTCATGATTTTCAACACCGCTTCATTCACCTCCTATTTTTCAGACCGTTTCATGCTCATTTAATTTTTGACACCTTTTGAAGCTCTTCATATTTTTCAAACCTTTTGAAGCTCTTCATATTTTTCACATTTTTGAAGCTCTTCATATTTTTCACATGGTTTCAGGCTCTTCAAGTTTTTCAACACCGCTTCAAGCTCCTCCTATTTTTGAGACCATTTCATACTCCTTATATTTTTGACATTTTTTGAGGCTCTTCATATTTTTCACACCTTTTCAGGCTCTTCATGTTTTTGAACACCGTTTCTTGATCCTCCTATTTTTCAGAACGTTTCATGCTCCTCATATTTTGACACCTTTTAAAGCTCTTCATATTTTTCACACCTTTTCAGGCGCTTCATGTTTTTGAACACTACTTCATCCTCCTCGTATTTTTCAGACCGTTTCATGCTCCTCATATTATTGACACCTTTTGAAACTCTTCATATTTCTCACACCTTTTCAGGCCCTTCATGTTTTTCAACACAACTTAACGCTTCTCTTATTTTTCAGACCGTTTCATGCTCCTCATGTATTTCACACTTTTTGAAGCTCTTCATATTTTTCACACCTTTTCAGGCTCTTCATGTTTTTGAACACCGTTTCATGCTACTCACATTTTTCAGACCGTTTCATGCTCCTCATCCTATTGACACCTTTTGAAGCTCTTCATATTTTTCACACCTTTTCAAGCTCTTCATATTTTTCAACACCACTTCATGCTCCTCCTATTTTTCAGACCGTTTCATGCTCCTCTCATTTTTGATATCTTTTGAAGCTCTTCATATTTTTCACGTCTTTTGAAACTCTTCATATTTTTCACACCTTCTCAGGCTCTTCATTTTTTTCAACACCACTTCATGCTCCTCCTATTTTTCAGACCGTTTCATGTTCATCTCATTTTTTACACCTTTTGAAGCTCTTCATATTTTTGACACCTTTTGAAGCTCTTCATATTTTTCACACATTTTCAGTCTCTGCATGTTTTTGAACACCACTTCATGCCCTTCCTATTTTTCATACGGTTTCATCTCCTCATGAATTTCACACCTTTTGAAGCTCTTCATATTTTGCACACCTTTTCAGGCTCTTCATGTTTTTCCCAAAGACTTCATGCTCCTCCTACTTTTCAGACCGTTTCATGCTCCTCATATTTTTGACACTTTTTGAAGCTCTTCATATATTTCACACATTTTCATGCTCTTCATGTTTTTTCACACCACTTCATGCTCCTCCGATTTTTCAGTCCGTTTCATGCACATCTCATTTTTGATATCTTTTGAAACTCTTCATATTTTTCACACCTTTTGAAGCTCTTCATATTTTTCACACGTTTTCAGGGTCTTCATGTTTTTCAACACCACTTCTTGCTCCTCCTATTTTTCAGACCGTTTCGTGCTCCTCATATTTTTGACACGTTTTGAAGCTCTTCATATTTTTCACACCTTTTCAGGCTCTTCATGTTTTTCAACACCGCTTCATGCTCCTCCTATTTTTCAGACCGTTTCATGCTCCTCATGTATTTCACACCTTTTTAAGCTCTTCATATTTTTCACACCTTTTCAGGCTCTTCATGTTTTTCAACACTGCTTCATGCTCCTCCTATTTTTCAGACCGTTTCATGCTCCTCATGTATTTCACACCTTTTGAAGCTGTTCATATTTTTCACATCTTTTCAGGCTCTTCATGTTTTTGAACACCGTGTCCTGCTCCTCCTATTTTTCAGACCGTATCATTTTCCTCATATTTTTGACACCTTTTGAATCTTTTCATATTTTTCACAACTTTTCAGGCTCTTCATGTTTTTGAACACCGCTTCATGCTCCTCCTATTTTTCAGACCTTATCATACTCCTCATATTTTTCGCCCCTTTAGAAGCTCTTCATATTTTTCACTACTTTTGAAGCTCTTCATGATTTTCACCTTTTTGAATCTCTTCATATTTTTCACATTTTTGAAGCTCTTCATATTTTTCACACGTTTTAATCCTCTTCAGGTTTTTCACATCGCTTCACCCTCCTGCTATTTTTCAGAACGTTTCATACTCCTCATATTTTTGACTTTTTTTGAAGCTCTTCATATTTTTCACACTTTTTCAGGCTCTTCATGTTTTTGAACACCGCTTCTTGCTCCTTTATTTTTCAGACCGCTTCATGCTCATCTCATTATTTACACCTTTTGAAGCTCTTCATATTTTGCACACCTTTTGAAGCTCTTCATATTTTTCACACCTTTTCAGGCTCTTCATGATTTTCAGCACCTCTTCATGCACCTCCTATTTTTCAGACCGTTTCATGCTCATCTAATTTTTGACAACTTTTGAAGCTCTTCATATTTTTCATACCTTTTGAAGCTCTTCATATTTTTCACATTTTTGAAGCTCTTCTTATTTTTCTCATGGTTTCAGGCTCTTCATGGTTTTCAAGACCGCTTCATGCTCCTCCTATTTTTGAGACCATTTCATACTCCTTATATGTTTGACATTTTTTGAGGCTCTTCATATTTTTCACACCATTTCAGCCTCTTCATATTTTTGAACACCGTTTCTTGATCCTCCTATTTTTCAGAACGTTTCATGCTCCTCATATTTTGACACCTTTTAAAGCTCTTCATATTTTTCACACCTTTTCAGGCTCTTCATGTTTTTGAACACCGTTTCATGCCCCTCCTATTTTTCAGACCGTTTCATGCTCCTCATATTTTGACACCTTTTAAAGCTCTTCATATTTTTCACACCTTTTCAGGCGCTTCATGTTTTTGAACACTACTTCATCCTCCTCGTATTTTTCAGACCGTTTCATGCTCCTCATATTATTGACACCTTTTGAAACTCTTCATATTCTCACACCTTTTCAGGCCCTTCATGTTTTTCAACACAACTTAACGCTTCTCTTATTTTTCAGACCGTTTCATGCTCCTCATGTATTTCACACTTTTTGAAGTTCTTCATATTTTTCACACCTTTTCAGGCTCTTCATGTTTTTGAACACCGTTTCATGCTACTCACATTTTTCAGACCGTTTCATGCTCCTCATCCTATTGACACCTTTTGAAGCTCTTCATATTTTTCACACCTTTTCAAGCTCTTCATATTTTTCAACACCACTTCATGCTCCTCCTATTTTTCAGACCGTTTCATGCTCCTCTCATTTTTGATATCTTTTGAAGCTCTTCATATTTTTCACGTCTTTTGAAACTCTTCATATTTTTCACACCTTCTCAGGCTCTTCATTTTTTTCAACACCACTTCATGCTCCTCCTATTTTTCAGACCGTTTCATGTTCATCTCATTTTTTACACCTTTTGAAGCTCTTCATATTTTTGACACCTTTTGAAGCTCTTCATATTTTTCACACATTTTCAGTCTCTGCATGTTTTTGAACACCACTTCATGCCCTTCCTATTTTTCATACGGTTTCATCTCCTCATGAATTTCACACCTTTTGAAGCTCTTCATATTTTGCACACCTTTTCAGGCTCTTCATGTTTTTCCCAAAGACTTCATGCTCCTCCTACTTTTCAGACCGTTTCATGCTCCTCATATTTTTGACACTTTTTGAAGCTCTTCATATATTTCACACATTTTCATGCTCTTCATGTTTTTTCACACCACTTCATGCTCCTCCGATTTTTCAGTCCGTTTCATGCACATCTCATTTTTGATATCTTTTGAAACTCTTCATATTTTTCACACCTTTTGAAGCTCTTCATATTTTTCACACGTTTTCAGGGTCTTCATGTTTTTCAACACCACTTCTTGCTCCTCCTATTTTTCAGACCGTTTCGTGCTCCTCATATTTTTGACACGTTTTGAAGCTCTTCATATTTTTCACACCTTTTCAGGCTCTTCATGTTTTTCAACACCGCTTCATGCTCCTCCTATTTTTCAGACCGTTTCATGCTCCTCATGTATTTCACACCTTTTTAAGCTCTTCATATTTTTCACACCTTTTCAGGCTCTTCATGTTTTTCAACACTGCTTCATGCTCCTCCTATTTTTCAGACCGTTTCATGCTCCTCATGTATTTCACACCTTTTGAAGCTGTTCATATTTTTCACATCTTTTCAGGCTCTTCATGTTTTTGAACACCGTGTCCTGCTCCTCCTATTTTTCAGACCGTATCATTTTCCTCATATTTTTGACACCTTTTGAATCTTTTCATATTTTTCACAACTTTTCAGGCTCTTCATGTTTTTGAACACCGCTTCATGCTCCTCCTATTTTTCAGACCTTATCATACTCCTCATATTTTTCGCCCCTTTAGAAGCTCTTCATATTTTTCACTACTTTTGAAGCTCTTCATGATTTTCACCTTTTTGAATCTCTTCATATTTTTCACATTTTTGAAGCTCTTCATATTTTTCACACGTTTTAATCCTCTTCAGGTTTTTCACATCGCTTCACCCTCCTGCTATTTTTCAGAACGTTTCATACTCCTCATATTTTTGACTTTTTTTGAAGCTCTTCATATTTTTCACACTTTTTCAGGCTCTTCATGTTTTTGAACACCGTTTCATGATCCTCCTATTTTTCAGAACGTTTCATGCTCCTCATATTTTTGACACCATTTAATGCTCTTCAAATTGTTCACACCTTTTCAGACTCTTCACGTTTTTGAACACCACTTCATCCTCCTTCTATTTTTCAGACCGTTTCATGATACTCATATTACTGACACCTTTTGAAGCTCTTCATATTTTTCACACCTTTTCAAGCACTTCATGTTTTTGAACACCACTTCATGCTCCTCCTATTTTTCGACCGTTTCATGCTCCTCATATTTTTCACACCTTTTGAAGCTCTTCATATTTTTCACACTTTTCAGGTTCTTCAATTTTTTCAATACCACTTCATGCTCCTCCTATTTTACAGACAGTTTCATGCTCATCTCATTTTTGACACCTTTTGTAGCTCTTCATATTTTTGACAGCTTTTGAAGCTCTTCATATTTTTCACACCTTTTCAGGCTCTTCATGTTTTTCAACACCACTTCATGCTCCTCTTATTTTTCAGACCGTTTCATGCTCATCTCATTTTTGACACGTTTTGAAGCTCTTCATATTTTTCACACCTTTTGAAGCTCTTCATATTTTTCACACATTTTCAGGCTCTTCATGTTTTTCAACACCGCTGCATGATCCTCCTATTTTTCAGACCGTTTCATGCTCATCTCATTTTTGACACCTTTTGAAGCTCTTCATATTTTTTACACCTTTGAAGCTCTTCATATTTTTCACACCTTTTCAGTCTCTGCATGTGTTTGAACACCGCTTCATGCCCCTCCTATTTTTCAGACCATTTCATCTCTTCATGAATTTCACACCTTTTTAAGCTCTTCATATTTTGCACACCTTTTCAGGCTCTTAATGTTTTTCACAACGACGTCATGCTCCTCGAACTTTTCAGACCGTTACATGCTCCTCATATTTTTGACACCTTTTGAAGTTCTTCATATTTTTCACACATTTTCAGGCTCTTCATGTTTTTCAACACCGCTTCATGCTCCTGCTATTTTGCAGTCCGTTTCATGCTCCTCATATATTTGATACATTTTGAAGCTGTTCATATATTTCACACATTTTCAGGCTCTTCATGTTTTTCAACACCACTTCATGCTCCTCCGATTTTTCAGTCTGTTTCATGCACAACTCATTTTTTACATCTTTTGAAGCTCTTCATATTTTTCACACCTTTTAAGCTTTTCATATTTTTCACACCTTTCCAGGCTCTTCATGTTTTTGAACACCGCTTCATGCTCCTCTTATTTTTCAGACCATTTCAAGCTCTTCATATTTTGACACCTTTTAAAGCTCTTCATATTTTTCACACCTTTTCAGGCTCTTCATGTTTTTGAACACCGTTTCATGCTCCTCTTATTTTTCCGTCCATTTCATGCTCCTCATATTTTTGACACCTTTTGAAACTCTTCATATTTTTCACAGCTTTTGAAGCTCTTCATATTTTTCACACCTTTTCAGGCTCTTCATGATTTTCAACACCGCTTCATGCACCTCCTATTTTTCAGACCGTTTCATGCTCATCTAATTTTTGACAACTTTTGAAGCTCCTCATATTTTTCACACCTTTTGAAGCTCTTCATATTTTTCACTCGTTTTCAGGCTCTTCATGTTTTTCAACACCGTTTCATGCTCCTCCTATTTTTCCGTCCATTTCATGCTCCTCATATTTTTGACACCTTTTGAAACTCTTCATATTTTTCACAGCTTTTGAAGCTCTTCATATTTTTCACACCTTTTCAGGCTCTTCATGTTTTTCAACACCGCTTCATGCACCTCCTATTTTTCAGACCGTTTCATGCTCATCTAATTTTTGACATCTTTTGAAGCTCTTCATATTTTTCATACCTTTTGAAGCTCTTCATATTTTTCACATTTTTGAAGCTCTTCTTATTTTTCTCACGGTTTCAGGCTCTTCAAGGTTTTGAAGACCGCTTCATGCTCCTCCTATTTTTGAGACCATTTCATACTCCTTATATGTTTGACATTTTTTGAGGCTCTTCATATTTTTCACACCATTTCAGCCTCTTCATATTTTTGAACACCGTTTCTTGATCCTCCTATTTTTCAGAACGTTTCATGCTCCTCATATTTTGCACCTTTTAAAGCTCTTCATATTTTTCACACCTTTTCAGGCTCTTCATGTTTTTGAACACCGTTTCATGCTCCTCCTATTTTTCAGACCGTTTCAAGCTCCTCATATTTTTCACACCTTTTGAAGCTCTTCATATTTTTCACACCTTTTCAGGCTCTTCATGTTTTTCAACACCACTTCATGCTTCTCCTTTTTTGCAGACCCTTTCATGCTCCTAATAATTTTGACACCTGTTGAAGCTCTTCATATTTCTCACACCTTTTCAGACTCTTCATGTTTTTCAACACCGCTTCATGCTCCTCTTATTTTTCAGACCGTTTCATGCTCATCTCATTTTTTATATCTTTTGAAGCTCTTCATATTTTTCACGTCTTTTGAAACTCTTCATATTTTTCACAACTTCTCCGGCTCTTCATTTTTTTCAACACCACTTCATGCTCCTCCTATTTTTCAGACCGTTTCATTCTCATCTCATTTTTGACACCTTTTGAAGCTCTTCATATTTTTGACACCTTTTGAAGCTCTTCATATTTTTGGCACCTTTTCAGTCTCTGCATGTGTTTGAACACCACTTCATTCCCCTCCTATTTTTCAGACCGTTTCATCTCCTCATGAATTTCACACCTTTTGAAGCTCTTCATATTTTGCACACCTTTTCCGGCTCTTCATGTTTTTCACAACAACTTCATGCTCCTCCAACTTTTCAGACCGTTCCATGCTCCTCATATTTTTGACACCTTTTGAAGTTCTTCATATTTTTCACACATTTTCAGGCTCTTCATGTTTTTCAACACCGCTTCATGCTCCTGCTATTTTTCAGACCGTTTCATGCTCCTCATATATTTGACACATTTTGAAGCTGTTCATATATTTCACACATTTTCAGGCTCTTCATGTTTTTCAACACCACTTCATGCTCCTCCGATTTTTCAGCCCTTTTCATGCACATCTCATTTTGTACATCTTTTGAAGCTCTTCATATTTTTCACACCTTTTCAGGCTCTTCATGATTTTCAACACCGCTTCATTCACCTCCTATTTTTCAGACCGTTTCATGCTCATTTAATTTTTGACACCTTTTGAAGCTCTTCATATTTTTCAAACCTTTTGAAGCTCTTCATATTTTTCACATTTTTGAAGCTCTTCATATTTTTCACATGGTTTCAGGCTCTTCAAGTTTTTCAACACCGCTTCAAGCTCCTCCTATTTTTGAGACCATTTCATACTCCTTATATTTTTGACAATTTTTGAGGCTCTTCATATTTTTCACACCTTTTCAGGCTCTTCATGTTTTTGAACACCGTTTCTTGATCCTCCTATTTTTCAGAACGTTTCATGCTCCTCATATTTTGACACCTTTTAAAGCTCTTCATATTTTTCACACCTTTTCAGGCTCTTCATGTTTTTGAACACTACTTCATCCTCCTCGTATTTTTCAGACCATTTCATGCTCCTCATATTATTGACACCTTTTGAAACTCTTCATATTTCTCACACCTTTTCAGGCCCTTCATGTTTTTCAACACAACTTAACGCTTCTCTTATTTTTTAGACCGTTTCATGCTCCTCATGTATTTCACACTTTTTGAAGCTCTTCATATTTTTCACACCTTTTCAGGCTCTTCATGTTTTTGAACACCGTTTCATGCTACTCACATTTTTCAGACCGTTTCATGCTCCTCATCCTATTGACACCTTTTGAAGCTCTTCATATTTTTCACACCTTTTCAGGCTCTTCATGTTTTTGACCACCGTTTCATGCTACTCACATTTTTCAGACCGTTTCATGCTCCTCATCCTATTGACACCTTTTGAAGCTCTTCATATTTTTCACACCTTTTCAAGCTCTTCATGTTTTTCAACACCACTTCATGCTCCTCCTATTTTTCAGACCGTTTCATGCTCATCTCATTTTTGACACCTTTTGAAGCTCTTCATATTTTTCACACATTTTCAGTCTCTGCATGTTTTTGAACACCACTTCATGCCCTTCCGATTTTTCATACGGTTTCATCTCCTCATGAATTTCACACCTTTTGAAGCTCTTCATATTTTGCACACCTTTTCAGGCTCTTCATGTTTTTCGCAACGACTTCATGCTCCTCCTACTTTTCAGACCGTTTCATGCTCCTCATATTTTTGACACCTTTTGAAGCTCTTCATATTTTTCACACCTTATCAGGCTCTTCATGTTTTCAACACCGCTTCATGCTCCTCCTATTTTTCAAACCGTTTCATGCTCGTCATATATTTGACACATTTTGAAGCTCTTCATATATTTCACACATTTTCATGCTCTTCATGTTTTTTAACACCACTTCATGCTCCTCCTATTTTTCAGACCGTTTCTTGCTCCTCATAATTTTGACACCTTTTGAAACTCTTCATATTTTTCACAACCTTTGAAGCTCTTCATATTTTTCACATTTTTGAAGCTCTTCGTATTTTTCACACCTTTTGAAGCTCTTCATACTTTTCACATTTTTGAAGCTCTTCATATTACACACACCTATTCAGGATCTTCATGTTTTCCAACACCGCTTCATGCTCCTCCTATTTTTCAGACCGTTTCATGCTGCTCATATTTTTGACACCTTTTAAGCTCTTCATATTTTTCACACCTTTTCAGGCTCTTCATGTTTGTCAACATCACTTCATTCTCCTCCTATTTGTCAGACAGTTTCATGCTCCTCATATTTTTGACACCTTTTGAAGCTCCACCTATTTTTCTCACCTTCTCAGGCTCTTCATGTTTTTCAACAGCGTTTCATGCTCCTCCTATTTTTCAAACCGTTTCATGCTCCCTCTATTTTTCATACCGTTTCATTCTCCTCATATTTTGACAATTTTGCAAGCTCTTCATATTTTTCACACCTTTTCAGGTTCTTCATGTTTTTGAACACCGCTTCATGCTCCTCCTATTTTTCAGACCGTTTCTTGCTCCTCCTATTTTTCACCGTTTCATTCTCTTCATATTTCCACAATTTTGGAAGCTCTTCATATTTTTCACACCTTTTCAGGCTCTTCATGTTTTTCAACACCGCTTCATGCTCCTCCTATTTTGCAGTCGTTTCATGCTTCTCATATTTTTGAAACCTTTTGAAGCTCTTCGTATTTTTCACAGCTTTTCAGGCTCTTCATGTGTTTCATCACCACTTCATGCTCCTCCTATTTTTCAGACCGTTCATGCTCCTCATATTTTTGACACCTTTTGAAGATCTTCCTATTTTTCACACCTTTTCAGGCTCTTCATGTTCTTCAACACCGCTTCATGCTCCTCCTATTTTTCAGACCGTTTCATGCTCCTCATATTTTTGACACCGTTTGAAGCTCTTCATATATTTCACACCTTTTCAGGCTCTTCATGTTTTTAAACACCGCTTCTTGCTCCTCCGATTTTTCAGACCGTTTCATGCTCCTCATATTTTTGACACCTTTTGAAGCTCTTCATATTTTTCACACCTTTCCTGCTCTTAATCTTTTTCAAACCCGTTTCATTCTCATCCTATTTTTCAGACTGTTTCATGCTCCTCATATTATTGACACCTTTAGAAGCTCTTCATAGTTTTCACATGTTTTCAGGCTCTTCATATTTTTGAACACCGCTTCATGCTCCTCCTATTTTTCAGTCATTTCATGCTACTCATATTTTTGACACCTTTTGAAGCTCTTTGTATTTTTCACACCTTTTCAGGCTCTTCATGTTTTTCAACACCGCTTCATGCTCCTCGTATTTTTCAGACCGTTTCATGCTCCTCATATTTTTGTCACCTTTTGAAGCTCTTCATATTTTTCACACCTTTTCACGCTCTTCATGTTTTTGAGGACCGCTTCATGCTCCTCCTATTTTTCAGAAGCTTCAAGCTTTTCATATTTTTGACACCTTTTGAAGCCCTCAAATTTTTGACACCTTTTCAGGCTCTTCATGTTTTTGAACACCGTTTCATGCTCCTCCTATTTTTCAGACTGTTTCATGCTCCTCATATATTTGATACCTTTTGAAGCCCTTCATATTTTTCACACCTTTTCAGGCTCTTCATCTTTTTGAACACCGCTTCATGCTCCTCCTATATTTCAGACCGTTTCATGCTCCTCATATTTCTGACACCTTTTGAAGCACTTCTTATTTTTCACACCTTTTCAGGCTCTTCATGTTTTTCAACACCGCATCATGCTCCTCCTATTTTTCAGACCGTTTCATGCTTCTCATATTTTTGAGACCTTGAAGCTCTTCATATTTTTCACACCTTTCACACTCTTCATGTTTTTAAGGACCGCTTCATGCTCCTCCTATTTTTCAGAAGCTTCAAGCTTTTCATATTTTTGACACCTTTTGAAGCCCTCAAATTTTTCACTCCTTTTTAGGCTCTTCATGTTTTTTGACGACTGCTTCTTGCTCCTCCTATTTTTCAGAGTGTTTCATGCTTCTCATATTATTGACACCTTTTGAAGCTCTTCATATATTTCACACCTTTTCAAGCTCTTCATCTTCTTCAAAACCATTTCATGCTCCTCATATTATTCAGACCGTCTCATGTTCCTCATATTTTTGACACCTTTTGAAGCTCTTCATATTTTTCAAACCTTTTCAGGCTCTTCATGTTTTTGAACACCGTTTCATGCTCCGCCTGTTTTTCAGACTGTTTCATGCTCCTCATATTTTTGACACCTTTTGAAGCTCTTCATATTTCTCACACCTTTTCAGGCTCTTCATGTTTTTGAACACCGTTTCATGCTCCTCTTATTTTTCAGACCGTTTCAAGCTCCTCATATTTTTCACACCTTTTGAAGCTCTTCATATTTTTCACACGATTTCAGGCTCTTCATGTTTTTCAACACCGTTTCATGCTCCTCCTATTTTTCCGTCCATTTCATGCTCCTCATATTTTTGACACCTTTTTAAGCTCTTCATATTTTTCACAGCTTTTGAAGCTCTTCATATTTTTCACACCTTTTCAGGCTCTTCATGTTTTTCAACATCACTTCATGCTCCTCCTATTTTTCAGACCGTTTCATGCTCCTCATATTTTTGAACACCGTTTAATGCTCCTCCTATTTTTCAGACCTTTTCTTGCTCCTCATATTTTTCACACGTTTTGAGGCTCTTCATATTTTTCACACCTTTTCAGGCTCTTCATGTTTTTGAACACCGATTCATGCTCCTCCTATTTTTCAGACCGTTTCATGTTCATCTCGTTTTTGACTGCTTTTGAAGCTCATCATATTTTTCACACCTTTTGAAGCTCTTCATATATTTCACACCTTTTCAAGCTCTTCATGTTTTCCACAGCGCTTCATGCTCCTCCTATTTTTCAGACCGTCTCATGCTCCTCATGTATTTCACACCTTTTCAAGCTCTTCATATTTACACACCTTTTGAGGCTCTTCATGAATTTCAATACCACTTCATGCTCCTCCTATTGTTGAGACCGTTTCATGCCCCTCATATTTTTGACACCTTTTGAAGCTCTTCATATTTTTCACACCTTTTCAGGCTCTTCATGTTTTCCACACCGCTTCATGCTCCTCCTATTTTTCAGACCGTCTCATGCTCCTCATTTTTTTGACACCTTTTGAAGCTCTTCATATTTTTCACACCTTTTCAGGCCCTTCATGTTTTTGAACAGCTTTTTATGTTCCTCCTATTTTTCAGAACGTTTCATGCTCCTCATGTATTTCACAACTTTTGAAGCTCTTCATATTTTTCACATCTTTTCAGGCTCTTCATTTTTTTGAACACCGCTTCATGCTCCTTTTACTTTTCAGGCCGTTTCATGCTCCTCATATTTTTCACACCTTTTGAAGCTCTTCATATTTTTCACACATTTTCAGGCTCTTCATATTTTTCAACACAGCTTGATGCTCCTTCTATTTTTCAGACCATTTCATGCTCCTCATATATTTCACACCTTTTGAAGCTCTTCATACTTTTCATACCTATTCAGGCTCTTCATCTTTTGAACGACTTTTCATGCTCCTCCTTTTTTTCAGACCGTTTCATGCTCCTCATATATTTGACACCTTTTGAAGCTCTTCATATTTTTCACACCTTTTGATGCTCTTCATATTTTTCACACATTTTCAGTCTCTTCATGTTTTTGAACACCGCTTCATGCTCCTCCTATTTTTCAGACCATTTCAGGCTCCTCATATTTTTGACACCTTTTGAAGCTCTTCATATTTTTCACACCTTTTCAGGCTCTTCATGTTTTTGAACACCGATTCAGGCTCCTCCTATTTTTCCGACCGTTTCATGTTCCTCATAATTTTGACACCTTTTGAAGCTCTTCATATTTTTGACACCTTTTCAGGCTCTTCATGTTTTTAAACACCGCTTCATGATCCTCCTATTTTTCAGACCGTTTCATTCTCCTCATTTTTGAAACCTTTTGAAGCTCTTCATATTTTTTACACCTTGTCAGTCTCTTCGTGTTTTTCAACACAGCTTCATTCTCCTTCTATTTTTCAGACCGTATCATGCTTCTCATGTATTTCACACCTTTTGATGCTCTCATATTTTCCACACCTTTTCAGGCTCTTCATGTTTTTGAACACCGTTTCATGCTCCTCCTATTTTTCAGACCCTTTCATGCTAATTTAATTTTTGAGAGCTTTTGAAGCTCTTCATATTTTTCACATCTTTTGATACTCTTCATATTTTTCTCACCTTTTCAGGCTCTTCATGTTTTTGAACCCCGTCATGCTCCTCCTATTTTTCAGACCGTCTCATGCTCCTCATATTTTTGACACCTTTTGAAGCTCTTCATATTTTTCACACCTTTTAAGGCTCTTCATGTTTTTCAACACCCCTTCATGCTCCTCTTCTTTTTCAGACCGTTTCATGCTCCTCATATTTTTACACCTTTTGAAGCTCTTCATATTTTTCACACCATTTCTGTCCCTTCATGTTTTGAACACCGTTTCATGCTCCTCCTATTTTTCTGACCATTTCATGCTCCTCATATTTTTGACACCTTTTGAAGCTCTTCATATATTTAACACGTTTTTAGGCTCTTCACGTTTTTCAACTCCACTTCATGCTCCTCCTATTATTCAGACCGTTTCATGCTCCTCATAATTTTGACACCTTTTGAAGCTCTTCATATTTTTCACACCTTTTCAGGCTCTTCATGTTTTTCAACACCGATTCATGCTCCTCCTATTTTTCAGACCTTTTCATGCTGCTCATGTATTTCACACCTCTTGACGCTCTGCATATTTTTCACACCTTTTCAGGCTCTTCATGTTTTTGAACACCGCTTGTTGATCCTCCTATTTTTCAGACCGCTTCATTGTCCTCAAATGTTTGACACTTTTTGTAGCTCTTCATATTTTTCACACCATTTCAGGCTCTTCATGTTTTTCAACACCGCTTCATGATCCTCCTATTTTTCAGACCGTTTCATGCTCGTCATACTTTTGACACCTTTTGAAGCTCTTCATGTTTTTGAACACCTTTTCATGCTCCTCCTATATTTCAGAATGTTTCATGCTCCTCATGTATTTCACACCTTTTGAAGCTCTTCATATTTTTCACAACTTTTCAGGCTCTTCATGTCTTTGAACACCGCTTCATGCTCCTTCTATTTTTCAGACCGTTTCATGCTCCTCATATTTTTGACACATTTTGAAGCTCTTCATATTTTTCACACCTTTTCAGGCTCTTCATGTTTTTCAACACGGCTTCATGATCCTCCTATTTTTCAGACCGTTTTAGGGTCCTCATATTTTTCAGACTGTTTCATGCTCCTCATGTATTTCACACCTTATGAAGCTATTCATTTTTTTCACACCTTTTCAGGCTCTTCATGTTTATGAACATAGTTTCATGCTCCTCGTATTTTTCAGAACGTTTCATGCTCCTCCTATTTTTCAGACTGTTTCATGCTCCTCATGTATTTCACACCTTTTGAAGCTCTTCATATTTTTCACACGTTTTCAGGCTCTTCATGTTTTTGAACACCGTTTCATGCTCCTCCTATTTTTCAGACCGTTTCATGCTCCTCATATTTTTCACACCTTTTGAAGCTCTTCATATTTTCACACATTATTAGGCTCTTCACGTTTTTGAACACCGTTTCATGCTGCTTCTGTTTTTCACACCTTTTGATGCTGTTCATATCTTTCACACCTTTTCAGGCTCTTCATGTTTTTGAACACCGCTTCATGCTCCTCCTTTTTTGCAGACCGTATATTGCTCCACATGTATTTCACACCTTTTGAAGCTCTCATATTTTTCACATCTTTGTAGGCTCTTCATATTTTTGAACACCGTTTCATGCTCCTCCTATTTTTCAGACCGTTTCATGCTCCTCATATTTTTGACACCTTTTAAAGCTCTTCATATTTTTCACACCTTTTCAGGCTCTTCATGTATTTCAACACCACTTCATGTTCCTCCTATTTTTGAGACCGTTTCATGCTCCTCCTATTTTTGACACCTTTTGAAGCTCTTCATATTTTTCACACCTTTTCAGGCTCTACGTGTTTTTGAACAGCGCTTCATGCTCCTCCTATTTTTCAGACCGTTTCCTGCTCCTCATATTTTGACATCTTTTGAAGCTCTTCATATTTTTCACATCTTTTCAGGCTCTTCATGTTTTTGAACACCACTTCATGCTCCTCCTATTTTTCAGACCGTTTCATGCTCCTCATATTTTTGACACCTTTTGAAGCTGTTCATATTTTTCACACCTTTTCAGGCTCTTCATGTATTTGAACACCGCTTCATGCTCCTCCTATATTTCAGACCTCTTCATGCTTCTCATATTTTTCACACTTTTTGAAGGTCTTCATATTATGCACACCTTTTCAGGCTCTTCGTGTTTTTGAACATCGCTTCATTCTCCTCCTATTTTTTAGACCGTTTCATGCTCCTCATGTATTTCACACCTTTAGAAGCTGTAAATATTTTTCACACATTTTGAAGCTTTTCATACTTTTCACACCTTTCCAGGCTCTTCAGGTTTTTGAACACCGCTTCATGCTCCTCCTATTCTTCAGACCGTTTCATGCTCCTCATATTTTTCACACCTTTTGAAGCTCATTATATATTTCACACCTGTTCAGGCACTTCATGTTCTTCAACACGACTTCATGCTCCTCCTATTTTTCAGACCGCTTCATGCTCATCTCATTTTTTACACCTTTTGAAGCTGTTCATATTTTTCACACCTTTTGAAGCTCTTCATATTTTTCACATGTTTTCAGGCTCTTCATGTTTTTCAACTCCACTTCATGCTCCTCCAATTTTTCAGACCGATTCATGCTCCTCATATTTTTGACACCTTTTGAAGCTCTTCATATTTTTCACACCTTTTCAGGCTCTTCATGTTTTTGAACACCGATTCAGGCTCCTCCTATTTTTCACACCTTTTGAAGCTCTTCATATTTTTCACATGTTTTCAGGCTCTTCATGTTTTTTAACTCCACTTCATGCTCCTCCAATTTTTCAGACCGATTCATGCTCCTCATATTTTGACACTTTTTGAAGCTCTTCATATTTTTCACACATTTTCAAGCTCTTCATGTTTTTCAACAACGCTTCATGCTCCTCCTATTTTTCACACCTTTTGAAGCTCTTCATATTTTTCACACCTTTTCAGGCTCTTCATGTTTTTGAACACCGTTTCATGCTGCTCCTATTTTTCAGACCGTTTCATGCTCCTCATATTTTTGACACCTTTTGAAGCTCTTCATATTTTTCAAACTTTTTCAGGCTGTTCATGTTTCACAACAACGCATCATGCTCCTCCTATTTTTCACACCTTTTGAAGCTCTTCGTATATTTTACACCTTTTCAGGCTCTTCGTGTTTTTGAACAGCGTTTCAAGCTCCTCTTATTTTTCAGTCCGTTTCATGCTCCTCATATATTTGACACCTTTTGAAGCTCTACATATTTTACACAACTTGTCAGGCTCTTCATGTTTTTGAACACTGCTTGATGCTCCTCCTATTTTTCAGACCGTTTAATTTTCCTCATATTTTTCACACCTTTTGAAGCTCTTCATATTTTTCACAACTTTTCAGGCTCTTCACGATTTTCAACACCGCTTCATGCTCCTCCTATTTTTCAGACCGTTTCATGCTCCTCATGTATTTCACACCTTTTGAAGCTCTGCATATTTTTCACACCTTTTCAGGCTCTTCATGTTTTTGAACATCGCTTCATGCTCCTCCTATTTTTTAGACCGTTTCATGCTCCTCATGTATTTCACACCTTTTGAAGCTGTTCATATTTTTCACACCTTTTAAGCTTTTCATATTTTTCACACCTTTCCAGGCTCTTCATGTTTTTGAACACCGCTTCATGCTCCTCTTATTTTTCAGACCGTTTCAAGCTCATCATATTTTGACACCTTTTAAATCTCTTCATATTTTTCACACCTTTTCAGGCTCTTCATGTTTTTGAACACCGTTTCATGCTCCTCTTATTTTTCAGACGGTTTCAAGCTCCTCATATTTTTCACACCTTTTGAAGCTCTTCATATTTTTCACACCTTTTCAGGCTCTTCATATTTTTCAACACCACTTCATGCTTCTCCTTTTTTGCAGACCCTTTCATGCTCCTAATAATTTTGAAACCTGTTGAAGCTCTTCATATTTCTCACAACTTTTCAGACTCTTCATGTTTTTCAACACCGCTTCATGCTCCTGCTATTTTTCAGACCGTTTCATGCTCCTCATATATTTGACACATTTTCAAGCTGTTCATATATTTCACACATTTTCAGGCTCTTCATGTTTTTCAACACCACTTCATGCTCCTCCGATTTTTCAGCCCTTTTCATGCACATCTCATTTTGTACATCTTTTGAAACTCTTCATATTTTTCACACCTTTTCAGGCTCTTCATGATTTTCAACACCGCTTCATGCACCTCCTATTTTTCAGACCGTTTCATGCTCATTTAATTTTTGAAACCTTTTGAAGCTCTTCATATTTTTCAAACCTTTTGAAGCTCTTCATATTTTTCACATTTTTGAAGCTCTTCATATTTTTCACATGGTTTCAGGCTCTTCAAGTTTTTCAACACCGCTTCAAGCTCCTCCTATTTTTGAGACCATTTCATACTCCTTATATTTTTGACATTTTTTGAGGCTCTTCATATTTTTCACACCTTTTCAGGCTCTTCATGTTTTTGAACACCGTTTCTTGATCCTCCTATTTTTCAGAACGTTTCATGCTCCTCATATTTTGACACCTTTTAAAGCTCTTCATATTTTTCACACCTTTTCAGGCTCTTCATGTTTTTGAACACTACTTCATCCTCCTCGTATTTTTCAGACCGTTTCATGCTCCTCATATTATTGACACCTTTTGAAACTCTTCATATTTCTCACACCTTTTCAGGCCCTTCATGTTTTTCAACACAACTTAACGCTTCTCTTATTTTTCAGACCGTTTCATGCTCCTCATGTATTTCACACTTTTTGAAGCTCTTCATATTTTTCACACCTTTTCAGGCTCTTCATGTTTTTCAACACCGTTTCATGCTACTCACATTTTTCAGACCGTTTCATGCTCCTCATCCTATTGACACCTTTTGAAGCTCTTCATATTTTTCACACATTTTCAAGCTCTTCATGTTTTTCAACACCACTTCATGCTCCTCCTATTTTTCAGACCGTTTCATGCTCATCTCATTTTTTACACCTTTTGAAGCTCTTCATATTTTTGACACCTTTTGAAGCTCTTCATATTTTTCACACATTTTCAGTCTCTGCATGTTTTTGAACACCACTTCATGCCCTTCCTATTTTTCATACGGTTTCATCTCCTCATGAATTTCACACCTTTTGAAGCTCTTCATATTTTGCACACCTTTGCAGGCTCTTCATGTTTTTGATCACCGTGTCCTGCTCCTCCTATTTTTCAGACCCTATCATTCTCCTCATATTTTTGACACCTTTTGAATCTTTTCATATTTTTCACAACTTTTCAGGCTCTTCATGTTTTTGAACACCGCTTCATGCTCCTCCTATTTTTCAGACCTTATCATACTCCTCATATTTTTCGCCCCTTTAGAAGCTCTTCATATTTTTCACTACTTTTGAAGCTCTTCATGATTTTTACCTTTTTGAAGCTCTTCATATTTTTCACATTTTTGAAGCTCTTCATATTTTTCACACGTTTTAATCCTCTTCAGGTTTTTCAACACCGCTTCACCCTCCTGCTCTTTTTCAGAACGTTTCATACTCCTCATATTTTTGACTTTTTTTGAAGCTCTTCATATTTTTCACACTTTTTCAGGCTCTTCATGTTTTTGAACACAGTTTCATGATCCTCCTATATTTCAGAACGTTTCATGCTCCTCATATTTTTGACACCATTTAATGCTCTTCAAATTTTTCACACCTTTTCAGACTCTTCACGTTTTTGAACACCACTTCATCCTCCTCCTATTTTTCAGACCGTTTCATGCTCCTCATATTACTGACACCTTTTGAAGATCTTCATAGTTTTCACACCTTTTCAAGCACTTCATGTTTTCGAACACCACTTCATGCTCCTCCTATTTTTCGACCGTTTCATGCTCCTCATATTTTTCACACCTTTTGAAGCTCTTCATATTTTTCACACTTTTCAGGCTCTTCATTTTTTTCAATACCACTTCATGCTCCTCCTATTTTACAGACAGTTTCATGCTCATTTCAATTTTGACACCTTTTGTAGCTCTTCATATTTTTCACACCTTTTGAAGCTCTTCATATTTTTCACACGTTTTCAGGCTCTTCATGTTTTTCAACACCGCTTCATGCTCTTCCTATTTTTCAGACCGTTTCATGCTCTTCATATTTTTGACAGCTTTTGAAGCTCTTCATATTTTTCACACTTTTTCAGGCTCTTCATGTTTTTCAACACCACTTCATGCTCCTCTTATTTTTCAGACCGTTTCATGCTCATCTCATTTTTGACACGTTTTGAAGCTCTTCATATTTTTCACACGTTTTGAAGCTCTTCATATTTTTCACACATTTTCAGGCTCTTCACGTTTTTCAACACCGCTTCATGGTCCTCCTATTTTTCAGACCGTTTCATGCTCATCTCATTTTGGTCACGTTTTGAAGCTCTTCATTTTTTTCACACCTTTTGAAGCTCTTCATATTTTTCACACATTTTCAGGCTCTTCATGTTTTTCAACACTGCTGCATGATCCTCCTATTTTTCAGACCGTTTCATGCTCATCTCATTTTTTACACCTTTTGAAGCTCTTCATATTTTTCACACCTTTTCAGGCTTTTCATGTTTTTGAACACAGCTTCATGCTCCTCCTATTTTTCAGACCGTTTCATGTTTGTCATAATTTTTACACCTTTTGAAGCTCTTCATATTTTTCACACCTTTTCAGGCTCTTCATGTTTTTAAACACCGTTCATGATCCTCCTATTTTTCAGACCGTTTCATTCTCCTCATTTTTCTGAAACCTTTTGAAGCTCTTCATATTTTTTACACCTTTTCATTCTCTTCATGTTTTTCAACACAGCTTCATGCTCCTTCTATTTTTCAGACCATTTCACGCTTCTCATGTATTTCACACCTTTTGAAGCTCTCATATTTTTCACACATTTTCAGGCTCTTCATGTTTTTTTTTACACCGTTTCATGCTCCTCCTATTTTTCAGACCGTTTCATGCTCCTCTCATTTCTGACACCTTTTGAAGCTCTTCATATTTTTCACACCGATTCAAGCTCTTCATATTTTTCAAACGTTTTCAGGCTCTTCATGTTTTTGAACACCGCTTCTTGCTCCTTTATTTTTCAGACCGCTTCATGCTCATCTCATTATTTACACCTTTTGAAGCTCTTCATATTTTGCACACCTTTTGAAGCTCTTCATATTTTTCACACCTTTTCAGGCTCTTCATGATTTTCAGCACCTCTTCATGCACCTCCTATTTTTCAGACCGTTTCATGCTCATCTAATTTTTGACAACTTTTGAAGCTCTTCATATTTTTCATACCTTTTGAAGCTCTTCATATTTTTCACATTTTTGAAGCTCTTCTTATTTTTCTCACGGTTTCAGGCTCTTCATGGTTTTCAAGACCGCTTCATGCTCCTCCTATTTTTGAGACCATTTCATACTCCTTATATGTTTGACATTTTTTGAGGCTCTTCATATTTTTCACACCATTTCAGCCTCTTCATATTTTTGAACACCGTTTCTTGATCCTCCTATTTTTCAGAACGTTTCATGCTCCTCATATTTTGACACCTTTTAAAGCTCTTCATATTTTTCACACCTTTTCAGGCTCTTCATGTTTTTGAACACCGTTTCATGCTCCTCCTATTTTTCAGACCGTTTCAAGCTCCTCATATTTTTCACACCTTTTGAAGCTCTTCATATTTTTCACACCTTTTCAGGCTCTTCATGTTTTTCAACACCACTTCATGCTTCTCCTTTTTTGCAGACCCTTTCATGCTCCTAATAATTTTGACACCTGTTGAAGCTCTTCATATTTCTCACACCTTTTCAGACTCTTCATGTTTTTCAACACCGCTTCATGCTCCTCTTATTTTTCAGACCATTTCATGCTCATCTCATTTTTTATATCTTTTGAAGCTCTTCATATTTTTCACGTCTTTTGAAACTCTTCATATTTTTCACAACTTCTCAGGCTCTTCATTTTTTTCAACACCACTTCATGCTCCTCCTATTTTTCAGACCGTTTCATTCTCATCTCATTTTTGACACCTTTTGAAGCTCTTCATATTTATGACACCTTTTGAAGCTCTTCATATTTTTGGCACCTTTTCAGTCTCTGCATGTATTTGAACACCGCTTCATTCCCCTCCTATTTTTCAGACCGTTTCATCTCCTCATGAATTTCACACCTTTTGAAGCTCTTCATATTTTGCACACCTTTTCCGGCTCTTCATGTTTTTCACAACGACTTCATGCTCCTCCAACTTTTCAGACCGTTCCATGCTCCTCATATTTTTGACACCTTTTGAAGTTCTTCATGTTTTTCACACATTTTCAGGCTCTTCATGTTTTTCAACACCGCTTCATGCTCCTGCTATTTTTCAGACCGTTTCATGCTCCTCATATATTTGACACATTTTGAAGCTGTTCATATATTTCACACATTTTCAGGCTCTTCATGTTTTTCAACACCACTTCATGCTCCTCCGATTTTTCAGCCCTTTTCATGCACATCTCATTTTGTACATCTTTTGAAGCTCTTCATGTTTTTCACACCTTTTCAGGCTCTTCATGATTTTCAACACCGCTTCATTCACCTCCTATTTTTCAGACCGTTTCATGCTCATTTAATTTTTGACACCTTTTGAAGCTCTTCATATTTTTCAAACCTTTTGAAGCTCTTCATATTTTTCACATTTTTGAAGCTCTTCATATTTTTCACATGGTTTCAGGCTCTTCAAGTTTTTCAACACCGCTTCAAGCTCCTCCTATTTTTGAGACCATTTCATACTCCTTATATTTTTGACATTTTTTGAGGCTCTTCATATTTTTCACACCTTTTCAGGCTCTTCATGTTTTTGAACACCGTTTCTTGATCCTCCTATTTTTCAGAACGTTTCATGCTCCTCATATTTTGACACCTTTTAAAGCTCTTCATATTTTTCACACCTTTTCAGGCTCTTCATGTTTTTGAACACTACTTCATCCTCCTCGTATTTTTCAGACCGTTTCATGCTCCTCATATTATTGACACCTTTTGAAACTCTTCATATTTCTCACACCTTTTCAGGCCCTTCATGTTTTTCAACACAACTTAACGCTTCTCTTATTTTTCAGACCGTTTCATGCTCCTCATGTATTTCACACTTTTTGAAGCTCTTCATATTTTTCACACCTTTTCAGGCTCTTCATGTTTTTGAACACCGTTTCATGCTACTCACATTTTTCAGACCGTTTCATGCTCCTCATCCTATTGACACCTTTTGAAGCTCTTCATATTTTTCACACCTTTTCAAGCTCTTCATATTTTTCAACACCACTTCATGCTCCTCCTATTTTTCAGACCGTTTCATGCTCCTCTCATTTTTGATATCTTTTGAAGCTCTTCATATTTTTCACGTCTTTTGAAACTCTTCATATTTTTCACACCTTCTCAGGCTCTTCATTTTTTTCAACACCACTTCATGCTCCTCCTATTTTTCAGACCGTTTCATGCTCATCTCATTTTTTACACCTTTTGAAGCTCTTCATATTTTTGACACCTTTTGAAGCTCTTCATATTTTTCACACATTTTCAGTCTCTGCATGTTTTTGAACACCACTTCATGCCCTTCCTATTTTTCATACGGTTTCATCTCCTCATGAATTTCACACCTTTTGAAGCTCTTCATATTTTGCACACCTTTTCAGGCTCTTCATGTTTTTCCCAAAGACTTCATGCTCCTCCTACATTTCAGACCGTTTCATGCTCCTCATATTTTTGACACCTTTTGAAGCTCTTCATATATTTCACACATTTTCATGCTCTTCATGTTTTTTCACACCACTTCATGCTCCTCCGATTTTTCAGTCCGTTTCATGCACATCTCATTTTTGATATCTTTTGAAACTCTTCATATTTTTCACACCTTTTGAAGCTCTTCATATTTTTCACACGTTTTCAGGGTCTTCATGTTTTTCAACACCACTTCTTGCTCCTCCTATTTTTCAGACCGTTTCGTGCTCCTCATATTTTTGACACGTTTTGAAGCTCTTCATATTTTTCACACCTTTTCAGGCTCTTCATGTTTTTCAACACCGCTTCATGCTCCTCCTATTTTTCAGACCGTTTCATGCTCCTCATGTATTTCACACCTTTTTAAGCTCTTCATATTTTTCACACCTTTTCAGGCTCTTCATGTTTTTCAACACTGCTTCATGCTCCTCCTATTTTTCAGACCGTTTCATGCTCCTCATGTATTTCACACCTTTTGAAGCTGTTCATATTTTTCACACCTTTTCAGGCTCTTCATGTTTTTGAACACCATGTCCTGCTCCTCCTATTTTTCAGACCGTATCATTTTCCTCATATTTTTGACACCTTTTGAATCTTTTCATATTTTTCACAACTTTTCAGGCTCTTCATGTTTTTGAACACCGCTTCATGCTCCTCCTATTTTTCAGACCTTATCATACTCCTCATATTTTTCGCCCCTTTAGAAGCTCTTCATATTTTTCACTACTTTTGAAGCTCTTCATGATTTTCACCTTTTTGAATCTCTTCATATTTTTCACATTTTTGAAGCTCTTCATATTTTTCACACGTTTTAATCCTCTTCAGGTTTTTCACATCGCTTCACCCTCCTGCTATTTTTCAGAACGTTTCATACTCCTCATATTTTTGACTTTTTTTGAAGCTCTTCATATTTTTCACACTTTTTCAGGCTCTTCATGTTTTTGAACACCGTTTCATGATCCTCCTATTTTTCAGAACGTTTCATGCTCCTCATATTTTTGACACCATTTAATGCTCTTCAAATTGTTCACACCTTTTCAGACTCTTCACGTTTTTGAACACCACTTCATCCTCCTCCTATTTTTCAGACCGTTTCATGATACTCATATTACTGACACCTTTTGAAGCTCTTCATATTTTTCACACCTTTTCAAGCACTTCATGTTTTTGAACACCACTTCATGCTCCTCCTATTTTTCGACCGTTTCATGCTCCTCATATTTTTCACACCTTTTGAAGCTCTTCATATTTTTCACACTTTTCAGGTTCTTCAATTTTTTCAATACCACTTCATGCTCCTCCTATTTTACAGACAGTTTCATGCTCATCTCATTTTTGACACCTTTTGTAGCTCTTCATATTTTTGACAGCTTTTGAAGCTCTTCATATTTTTCACACCTTTTCAGGCTCTTCATGTTTTTCAACACCACTTCATGCTCCTTCTATTTTTCAGACCGTTTCATGCTCATCTCATTTTTGACACGTTTTGAAGCTCTTCATATTTTTCACACCTTTTGAAGCTCTTCATATTTTTCACACATTTTCAGGCTCTTCATGTTTTTCAACACCGCTGCATGATCCTCCTATTTTTCAGACCGTTTCATGCTCATCTCATTTTTGACACCTTTTGAAGCTCTTCATATTTTTCACACCTTTTCAGGCTTTTCATGTTTTTGAACACAGCTTCATGCTCCTCCTATTTTTCAGACCGTTTCATGTTCGTCATAATTTTGACACCTTTTGAAGCTCTTCATATTTTTCACACCTTTTCAGGCTCTTCATGTTTTTAAACACCCTTCATGATCCTCCTATTTTTCAGACCGTTTCATTCTCCTCATTTTTCTGAAACCTTTTGAAGCTCTTCATATCTTTTACACCTTTTCATTCTCTTCATGTTTTTCAACACAGCTTCATGCTCCTTCTATTTTTCAGACCATTTCACGCTTCTCATGTATTTCACACCTTTTGAAGCTCTCATATTTTTCACACCTTTTCAGGCTCTTCATGTTTTTGAACACCGTTTCATGCTCCTCCTATTTTTCAGACCGTTTCATGCTTCTCTCATTTCTGACACCTTTTGAAGCTCTTCATATTTTTCACACCGATTCAAGCTCTTCATATTTTTCAAACGTTTTCAGGCTCTTCATGTTTTTGAACACCGCTTCTTGCTCCTCTTATTTTTCAGACCGCTTCATGCTCATCTCATTATTTACACCTTTTGAAGCTCTTCATATTTTGCACACCTTTTGAAGCTCCTCATATTTTTCACACATTTTCAGGCTCTTCATGATTTTCAGCACCGCTTCTTGATCCTCCTATTTTTCAGACCGTTTCATTCTCATCTCATTTTTGACGCCTTTTGAAGCTCTTCATATTTTTTACACCTTTGAAGCTCTTCATATTTTTCACACCTTTTCAGTCTCTGCATGTGTTTGAACACCGCTTCATGCCCCTCCTATTTTTCAGACCATTTCATCTCTTCATGAATTTCACACCTTTTTAAGCTCTTCATATTTTGCACACCTTTTCAGGCTCTTAATGTTTTTCACAACGACTTCATGCTCCTCGAACTTTTCAGACCGTTACATGCTCCTCATATTTTTGACACCTTTTGAAGTTCTTCATATTTTTCACACCTTTTCAGGCTCTTCATGTTTTTCAACACCGCTTCATGCTCCTGCTATTTTGCAGTCCGTTTCATGCTCCTCATATATTTGATACATTTTGAAGCTGTTCATATATTTCACACATTTTCAGGCTCTTCATGTTTTTCAACACCACTTCATGCTCCTCCGATTTTTCAGTCTGTTTCATGCACAACTCATTTTTTACATCTTTTGAAGCTCTTCATATTTTTCACACCTTTTAAGCTTTTCATATTTTTCACACCTTTCCAGGCTCTTCATGTTTTTGAACACCGCTTCATGCTCCTCTTATTTTTCAGACCATTTCAAGCTCCTCATATTTTGACACCTTTTAAAGCTCTTCATATTTTTCACACCTTTTCAGGCTCTTCATGTTTTTGAACACCGTTTCATGCTCCTCTTCTTTTTCCGTCCATTTCATGCTCCTCATATTTTTGACACCTTTTGAAACTCTTCATATTTTTCACAGCTTTTGAAGCTCTTCATATTTTTCACACCTTTTCAGGCTCTTCATGATTTTCAACACCGCTTCATGCACCTCCTATTTTTCAGACCGTTTCATGCTCATCTAATTTTTGACAACTTTTGAAGCTCTTCATATTTTTCATACCTTTTGAAGCTCTTCATATTTTTCACATTTTTGAAGCTCTTCTTATTTTTCTCACGGTTTCAGGCTCTTCATGGTTTTGAAGACCGCTTCATGCTCCTCCTATTTTTGAGACCATTTCATACTCCTTATATGTTTGACATTTTTTGAGGCTCTTCATATTTTTCACACCTTTTCAAGCACTTCATGTTTTTGAACACCACTTCATGCTCCTCCTATTTTTCGACCGTTTCATGCTCCTCATATTTTTCACACCTTTTGAAGCTCTTCATATTTTTCACACTTTTCAGGTTCTTCAATTTTTTCAATACCACTTCATGCTCCTCCTATTTTACAGACAGTTTCATGCTCATCTCATTTTTGACACCTTTTGTAGCTCTTCATATTTTTGACAGCTTTTGAAGCTCTTCATATTTTTCACACCTTTTCAGGCTCTTCATGTTTTTCAACACCACTTCATGCTCCTCTTATTTTTCAGACCGTTTCATGCTCATCTCATTTTTGACACGTTTTGAAGCTCTTCATATTTTTCACACCTTTTGAAGCTCTTCATATTTTTCACACATTTTCAGGCTCTTCATGTTTTTCAACACCGCTGCATGATCCTCCTATTTTTCAGACCGTTTCATGCTCATCTCATTTTTGACACCTTTTGAAGCTCTTCATATTTTTCACACCTTTTCAGGCTTTTCATGTTTTTGAACACAGCTTCATGCTCCTCCTATTTTTCAGACCGTTTCATGTTCGTCATAATTTTGACACCTTTTGAAGCTCTTCATATTTTTCACACCTTTTCAGGCTCTTCATGTTTTTAAACACCCTTCATGATCCTCCTATTTTTCAGACCGTTTCATTCTCCTCATTTTTCTGAAACCTTTTGAAGCTCTTCATATTTTTTACACCTTTTCATTCTCTTCATGTTTTTCAACACAGCTTCATGCTCCTTCTATTTTTCAGACCATTTCACGCTTCTCATGTATTTCACACCTTTTGAAGCTCTCATATTTTTCACACCTTTTCAGGCTCTTCATGTTTTTGAACACCGTTTCATGCTCCTCCTATTTTTCAGACCGTTTCATGCTTCTCTCATTTCTGACACCTTTTGAAGCTCTTCATATTTTTCACACCGATTCAAGCTCTTCATATTTTTCAAACGTTTTCAGGCTCTTCATGTTTTTGAACACCGCTTCTTGCTCCTCTTATTTTTCAGACCGCTTCATGCTCATCTCATTATTTACACCTTTTGAAGCTCTTCATATTTTGCACACCTTTTGAAGCTCCTCATATTTTTCACACATTTTCAGGCTCTTCATGATTTTCAGCACCGCTTCTTGATCCTCCTATTTTTCAGACCGTTTCATTCTCATCTCATTTTTGACACCTTTTGAAGCTCTTCATATTTTTGACACCTTTTGAAGCTCTTCATATTTTTGGCACCTTTTCAGTCTCTGCATGTATTTGAACACCGCTTCATTCCCCTCCTATTTTTCAGACCGTTTCATCTCCTCATGAATTTCACACCTTTTGAAGCTCTTCATATTTTGCACACCTTTTCCGGCTCTTCATGTTTTTCACAACGACTTCATGCTCCTCCAACTTTTCAGACCGTTCCATGCTCCTCATATTTTTGACACCTTTTGAAGTTCTTCATGTTTTTCACACATTTTCAGGCTCTTCATGTTTTTCAACACCGCTTCATGCTCCTGCTATTTTTCAGACCGTTTCATGCTCCTCATATATTTGACACATTTTGAAGCTGTTCATATATTTCACACATTTTCAGGCTCTTCATGTTTTTCAACACCACTTCATGCTCCTCCGATTTTTCAGCCCTTTTCATGCACATCTCATTTTGTACATCTTTTGAAGCTCTTCATGTTTTTCACACCTTTTCAGGCTCTTCATGATTTTCAACACCGCTTCATTCACCTCCTATTTTTCAGACCGTTTCATGCTCATTTAATTTTTGACACCTTTTGAAGCTCTTCATATTTTTCAAACCTTTTGAAGCTCTTCATATTTTTCACATTTTTGAAGCTCTTCATATTTTTCACATGGTTTCAGGCTCTTCAAGTTTTTCAACACCGCTTCAAGCTCCTCCTATTTTTGAGACCATTTCATACTCCTTATATTTTTGACATTTTTTGAGGCTCTTCATATTTTTCACACCTTTTCAGGCTCTTCATGTTTTTGAACACCGTTTCTTGATCCTCCTATTTTTCAGAACGTTTCATGCTCCTCATATTTTGACACCTTTTAAAGCTCTTCATATTTTTCACACCTTTTCAGGCGCTTCATGTTTTTGAACACTACTTCATCCTCCTCGTATTTTTCAGACCGTTTCATGCTCCTCATATTATTGACACCTTTTGAAACTCTTCATATTTCTCACACCTTTTCAGGCCCTTCATGTTTTTCAACACAACTTAACGCTTCTCTTATTTTTCAGACCGTTTCATGCTCCTCATGTATTTCACACTTTTTGAAGCTCTTCATATTTTTCACACCTTTTCAGGCTCTTCATGTTTTTGAACACCGTTTCATGCTACTCACATTTTTCAGACCGTTTCATGCTCCTCATCCTATTGACACCTTTTGAAGCTCTTCATATTTTTCACACCTTTTCAAGCTCTTCATATTTTTCAACACCACTTCATGCTCCTCCTATTTTTCAGACCGTTTCATGCTCCTCTCATTTTTGATATCTTTTGAAGCTCTTCATATTTTTCACGTCTTTTGAAACTCTTCATATTTTTCACACCTTCTCAGGCTCTTCATTTTTTTCAACACCACTTCATGCTCCTCCTATTTTTCAGACCGTTTCATGTTCATCTCATTTTTTACACCTTTTGAAGCTCTTCATATTTTTGACACCTTTTGAAGCTCTTCATATTTTTCACACATTTTCAGTCTCTGCATGTTTTTGAACACCACTTCATGCCCTTCCTATTTTTCATACGGTTTCATCTCCTCATGAATTTCACACCTTTTGAAGCTCTTCATATTTTGCACACCTTTTCAGGCTCTTCATGTTTTTCCCAAAGACTTCATGCTCCTCCTACTTTTCAGACCGTTTCATGCTCCTCATATTTTTGACACTTTTTGAAGCTCTTCATATATTTCACACATTTTCATGCTCTTCATGTTTTTTCACACCACTTCATGCTCCTCCGATTTTTCAGTCCGTTTCATGCACATCTCATTTTTGATATCTTTTGAAACTCTTCATATTTTTCACACCTTTTGAAGCTCTTCATATTTTTCACACGTTTTCAGGGTCTTCATGTTTTTCAACACCACTTCTTGCTCCTCCTATTTTTCAGACCGTTTCGTGCTCCTCATATTTTTGACACGTTTTGAAGCTCTTCATATTTTTCACACCTTTTCAGGCTCTTCATGTTTTTCAACACCGCTTCATGCTCCTCCTATTTTTCAGACCGTTTCATGCTCCTCATGTATTTCACACCTTTTTAAGCTCTTCATATTTTTCACACCTTTTCAGGCTCTTCATGTTTTTCAACACTGCTTCATGCTCCTCCTATTTTTCAGACCGTTTCATGCTCCTCATGTATTTCACACCTTTTGAAGCTGTTCATATTTTTCACATCTTTTCAGGCTCTTCATGTTTTTGAACACCGTGTCCTGCTCCTCCTATTTTTCAGACCGTATCATTTTCCTCATATTTTTGACACCTTTTGAATCTTTTCATATTTTTCACAACTTTTCAGGCTCTTCATGTTTTTGAACACCGCTTCATGCTCCTCCTATTTTTCAGACCTTATCATACTCCTCATATTTTTCGCCCCTTTAGAAGCTCTTCATATTTTTCACTACTTTTGAAGCTCTTCATGATTTTCACCTTTTTGAATCTCTTCATATTTTTCACATTTTTGAAGCTCTTCATATTTTTCACACGTTTTAATCCTCTTCAGGTTTTTCACATCGCTTCACCCTCCTGCTATTTTTCAGAACGTTTCATACTCCTCATATTTTTGACTTTTTTTGAAGCTCTTCATATTTTTCACACTTTTTCAGGCTCTTCATGTTTTTGAACACCGCTTCTTGCTCCTTTATTTTTCAGACCGCTTCATGCTCATCTCATTATTTACACCTTTTGAAGCTCTTCATATTTTGCACACCTTTTGAAGCTCTTCATATTTTTCACACCTTTTCAGGCTCTTCATGATTTTCAGCACCTCTTCATGCACCTCCTATTTTTCAGACCGTTTCATGCTCATCTAATTTTTGACAACTTTTGAAGCTCTTCATATTTTTCATACCTTTTGAAGCTCTTCATATTTTTCACATTTTTGAAGCTCTTCTTATTTTTCTCATGGTTTCAGGCTCTTCATGGTTTTCAAGACCGCTTCATGCTCCTCCTATTTTTGAGACCATTTCATACTCCTTATATGTTTGACATTTTTTGAGGCTCTTCATATTTTTCACACCATTTCAGCCTCTTCATATTTTTGAACACCGTTTCTTGATCCTCCTATTTTTCAGAACGTTTCATGCTCCTCATATTTTGACACCTTTTAAAGCTCTTCATATTTTTCACACCTTTTCAGGCTCTTCATGTTTTTGAACACCGTTTCATGCCCCTCCTATTTTTCAGACCGTTTCATGCTCCTCATATTTTGACACCTTTTAAAGCTCTTCATATTTTTCACACCTTTTCAGGCGCTTCATGTTTTTGAACACTACTTCATCCTCCTCGTATTTTTCAGACCGTTTCATGCTCCTCATATTATTGACACCTTTTGAAACTCTTCATATTCTCACACCTTTTCAGGCCCTTCATGTTTTTCAACACAACTTAACGCTTCTCTTATTTTTCAGACCGTTTCATGCTCCTCATGTATTTCACACTTTTTGAAGTTCTTCATATTTTTCACACCTTTTCAGGCTCTTCATGTTTTTGAACACCGTTTCATGCTACTCACATTTTTCAGACCGTTTCATGCTCCTCATCCTATTGACACCTTTTGAAGCTCTTCATATTTTTCACACCTTTTCAAGCTCTTCATATTTTTCAACACCACTTCATGCTCCTCCTATTTTTCAGACCGTTTCATGCTCCTCTCATTTTTGATATCTTTTGAAGCTCTTCATATTTTTCACGTCTTTTGAAACTCTTCATATTTTTCACACCTTCTCAGGCTCTTCATTTTTTTCAACACCACTTCATGCTCCTCCTATTTTTCAGACCGTTTCATGTTCATCTCATTTTTTACACCTTTTGAAGCTCTTCATATTTTTGACACCTTTTGAAGCTCTTCATATTTTTCACACATTTTCAGTCTCTGCATGTTTTTGAACACCACTTCATGCCCTTCCTATTTTTCATACGGTTTCATCTCCTCATGAATTTCACACCTTTTGAAGCTCTTCATATTTTGCACACCTTTTCAGGCTCTTCATGTTTTTCCCAAAGACTTCATGCTCCTCCTACTTTTCAGACCGTTTCATGCTCCTCATATTTTTGACACTTTTTGAAGCTCTTCATATATTTCACACATTTTCATGCTCTTCATGTTTTTTCACACCACTTCATGCTCCTCCGATTTTTCAGTCCGTTTCATGCACATCTCATTTTTGATATCTTTTGAAACTCTTCATATTTTTCACACCTTTTGAAGCTCTTCATATTTTTCACACGTTTTCAGGGTCTTCATGTTTTTCAACACCACTTCTTGCTCCTCCTATTTTTCAGACCGTTTCGTGCTCCTCATATTTTTGACACGTTTTGAAGCTCTTCATATTTTTCACACCTTTTCAGGCTCTTCATGTTTTTCAACACCGCTTCATGCTCCTCCTATTTTTCAGACCGTTTCATGCTCCTCATGTATTTCACACCTTTTTAAGCTCTTCATATTTTTCACACCTTTTCAGGCTCTTCATGTTTTTCAACACTGCTTCATGCTCCTCCTATTTTTCAGACCGTTTCATGCTCCTCATGTATTTCACACCTTTTGAAGCTGTTCATATTTTTCACATCTTTTCAGGCTCTTCATGTTTTTGAACACCGTGTCCTGCTCCTCCTATTTTTCAGACCGTATCATTTTCCTCATATTTTTGACACCTTTTGAATCTTTTCATATTTTTCACAACTTTTCAGGCTCTTCATGTTTTTGAACACCGCTTCATGCTCCTCCTATTTTTCAGACCTTATCATACTCCTCATATTTTTCGCCCCTTTAGAAGCTCTTCATATTTTTCACTACTTTTGAAGCTCTTCATGATTTTCACCTTTTTGAATCTCTTCATATTTTTCACATTTTTGAAGCTCTTCATATTTTTCACACGTTTTAATCCTCTTCAGGTTTTTCACATCGCTTCACCCTCCTGCTATTTTTCAGAACGTTTCATACTCCTCATATTTTTGACTTTTTTTGAAGCTCTTCATATTTTTCACACTTTTTCAGGCTCTTCATGTTTTTGAACACCGTTTCATGATCCTCCTATTTTTCAGAACGTTTCATGCTCCTCATATTTTTGACACCATTTAATGCTCTTCAAATTGTTCACACCTTTTCAGACTCTTCACGTTTTTGAACACCACTTCATCCTCCTTCTATTTTTCAGACCGTTTCATGATACTCATATTACTGACACCTTTTGAAGCTCTTCATATTTTTCACACCTTTTCAAGCACTTCATGTTTTTGAACACCACTTCATGCTCCTCCTATTTTTCGACCGTTTCATGCTCCTCATATTTTTCACACCTTTTGAAGCTCTTCATATTTTTCACACTTTTCAGGTTCTTCAATTTTTTCAATACCACTTCATGCTCCTCCTATTTTACAGACAGTTTCATGCTCATCTCATTTTTGACACCTTTTGTAGCTCTTCATATTTTTGACAGCTTTTGAAGCTCTTCATATTTTTCACACCTTTTCAGGCTCTTCATGTTTTTCAACACCACTTCATGCTCCTCTTATTTTTCAGACCGTTTCATGCTCATCTCATTTTTGACACGTTTTGAAGCTCTTCATATTTTTCACACCTTTTGAAGCTCTTCATATTTTTCACACATTTTCAGGCTCTTCATGTTTTTCAACACCGCTGCATGATCCTCCTATTTTTCAGACCGTTTCATGCTCATCTCATTTTTGACACCTTTTGAAGCTCTTCATATTTTTTACACCTTTGAAGCTCTTCATATTTTTCACACCTTTTCAGTCTCTGCATGTGTTTGAACACCGCTTCATGCCCCTCCTATTTTTCAGACCATTTCATCTCTTCATGAATTTCACACCTTTTTAAGCTCTTCATATTTTGCACACCTTTTCAGGCTCTTAATGTTTTTCACAACGACGTCATGCTCCTCGAACTTTTCAGACCGTTACATGCTCCTCATATTTTTGACACCTTTTGAAGTTCTTCATATTTTTCACACATTTTCAGGCTCTTCATGTTTTTCAACACCGCTTCATGCTCCTGCTATTTTGCAGTCCGTTTCATGCTCCTCATATATTTGATACATTTTGAAGCTGTTCATATATTTCACACATTTTCAGGCTCTTCATGTTTTTCAACACCACTTCATGCTCCTCCGATTTTTCAGTCTGTTTCATGCACAACTCATTTTTTACATCTTTTGAAGCTCTTCATATTTTTCACACCTTTTAAGCTTTTCATATTTTTCACACCTTTCCAGGCTCTTCATGTTTTTGAACACCGCTTCATGCTCCTCTTATTTTTCAGACCATTTCAAGCTCTTCATATTTTGACACCTTTTAAAGCTCTTCATATTTTTCACACCTTTTCAGGCTCTTCATGTTTTTGAACACCGTTTCATGCTCCTCTTATTTTTCCGTCCATTTCATGCTCCTCATATTTTTGACACCTTTTGAAACTCTTCATATTTTTCACAGCTTTTGAAGCTCTTCATATTTTTCACACCTTTTCAGGCTCTTCATGATTTTCAACACCGCTTCATGCACCTCCTATTTTTCAGACCGTTTCATGCTCATCTAATTTTTGACAACTTTTGAAGCTCCTCATATTTTTCACACCTTTTGAAGCTCTTCATATTTTTCACTCGTTTTCAGGCTCTTCATGTTTTTCAACACCGTTTCATGCTCCTCCTATTTTTCCGTCCATTTCATGCTCCTCATATTTTTGACACCTTTTGAAACTCTTCATATTTTTCACAGCTTTTGAAGCTCTTCATATTTTTCACACCTTTTCAGGCTCTTCATGTTTTTCAACACCGCTTCATGCACCTCCTATTTTTCAGACCGTTTCATGCTCATCTAATTTTTGACAACTTTTGAAGCTCTTCATATTTTTCATACCTTTTGAAGCTCTTCATATTTTTCACATTTTTGAAGCTCTTCTTATTTTTCTCACGGTTTCAGGCTCTTCAAGGTTTTGAAGACCGCTTCATGCTCCTCCTATTTTTGAGACCATTTCATACTCCTTATATGTTTGACATTTTTTGAGGCTCTTCATATTTTTCACACCATTTCAGCCTCTTCATATTTTTGAACACCGTTTCTTGATCCTCCTATTTTTCAGAACGTTTCATGCTCCTCATATTTTGCACCTTTTAAAGCTCTTCATATTTTTCACACCTTTTCAGGCTCTTCATGTTTTTGAACACCGTTTCATGCTCCTCCTATTTTTCAGACCGTTTCAAGCTCCTCATATTTTTCACACCTTTTGAAGCTCTTCATATTTTTCACACCTTTTCAGGCTCTTCATGTTTTTCAACACCACTTCATGCTTCTCCTTTTTTGCAGACCCTTTCATGCTCCTAATAATTTTGACACCTGTTGAAGCTCTTCATATTTCTCACACCTTTTCAGACTCTTCATGTTTTTCAACACCGCTTCATGCTCCTCTTATTTTTCAGACCGTTTCATGCTCATCTCATTTTTTATATCTTTTGAAGCTCTTCATATTTTTCACGTCTTTTGAAACTCTTCATATTTTTCACAACTTCTCCGGCTCTTCATTTTTTTCAACACCACTTCATGCTCCTCCTATTTTTCAGACCGTTTCATTCTCATCTCATTTTTGACACCTTTTGAAGCTCTTCATATTTTTGACACCTTTTGAAGCTCTTCATATTTTTGGCACCTTTTCAGTCTCTGCATGTGTTTGAACACCACTTCATTCCCCTCCTATTTTTCAGACCGTTTCATCTCCTCATGAATTTCACACCTTTTGAAGCTCTTCATATTTTGCACACCTTTTCCGGCTCTTCATGTTTTTCACAACAACTTCATGCTCCTCCAACTTTTCAGACCGTTCCATGCTCCTCATATTTTTGACACCTTTTGAAGTTCTTCATATTTTTCACACATTTTCAGGCTCTTCATGTTTTTCAACACCGCTTCATGCTCCTGCTATTTTTCAGACCGTTTCATGCTCCTCATATATTTGACACATTTTGAAGCTGTTCATATATTTCACACATTTTCAGGCTCTTCATGTTTTTCAACACCACTTCATGCTCCTCCGATTTTTCAGCCCTTTTCATGCACATCTCATTTTGTACATCTTTTGAAGCTCTTCATATTTTTCACACCTTTTCAGGCTCTTCATGATTTTCAACACCGCTTCATTCACCTCCTATTTTTCAGACCGTTTCATGCTCATTTAATTTTTGACACCTTTTGAAGCTCTTCATATTTTTCAAACCTTTTGAAGCTCTTCATATTTTTCACATTTTTGAAGCTCTTCATATTTTTCACATGGTTTCAGGCTCTTCAAGTTTTTCAACACCGCTTCAAGCTCCTCCTATTTTTGAGACCATTTCATACTCCTTATATTTTTGACAATTTTTGAGGCTCTTCATATTTTTCACACCTTTTCAGGCTCTTCATGTTTTTGAACACCGTTTCTTGATCCTCCTATTTTTCAGAACGTTTCATGCTCCTCATATTTTGACACCTTTTAAAGCTCTTCATATTTTTCACACCTTTTCAGGCTCTTCATGTTTTTGAACACTACTTCATCCTCCTCGTATTTTTCAGACCATTTCATGCTCCTCATATTATTGACACCTTTTGAAACTCTTCATATTTCTCACACCTTTTCAGGCCCTTCATGTTTTTCAACACAACTTAACGCTTCTCTTATTTTTTAGACCGTTTCATGCTCCTCATGTATTTCACACTTTTTGAAGCTCTTCATATTTTTCACACCTTTTCAGGCTCTTCATGTTTTTGAACACCGTTTCATGCTACTCACATTTTTCAGACCGTTTCATGCTCCTCATCCTATTGACACCTTTTGAAGCTCTTCATATTTTTCACACCTTTTCAGGCTCTTCATGTTTTTGACCACCGTTTCATGCTACTCACATTTTTCAGACCGTTTCATGCTCCTCATCCTATTGACACCTTTTGAAGCTCTTCATATTTTTCACACCTTTTCAAGCTCTTCATGTTTTTCAACACCACTTCATGCTCCTCCTATTTTTCAGACCGTTTCATGCTCATCTCATTTTTGACACCTTTTGAAGCTCTTCATATTTTTCACACATTTTCAGTCTCTGCATGTTTTTGAACACCACTTCATGCCCTTCCGATTTTTCATACGGTTTCATCTCCTCATGAATTTCACACCTTTTGAAGCTCTTCATATTTTGCACACCTTTTCAGGCTCTTCATGTTTTTCGCAACGACTTCATGCTCCTCCTACTTTTCAGACCGTTTCATGCTCCTCATATTTTTGACACCTTTTGAAGCTCTTCATATTTTTCACACCTTATCAGGCTCTTCATGTTTTCAACACCGCTTCATGCTCCTCCTATTTTTCAAACCGTTTCATGCTCGTCATATATTTGACACATTTTGAAGCTCTTCATATATTTCACACATTTTCATGCTCTTCATGTTTTTTAACACCACTTCATGCTCCTCCTATTTTTCAGACCGTTTCTTGCTCCTCATAATTTTGACACCTTTTGAAACTCTTCATATTTTTCACAACCTTTGAAGCTCTTCATATTTTTCACATTTTTGAAGCTCTTCGTATTTTTCACACCTTTTGAAGCTCTTCATACTTTTCACATTTTTGAAGCTCTTCATATTACACACACCTATTCAGGATCTTCATGTTTTCCAACACCGCTTCATGCTCCTCCTATTTTTCAGACCGTTTCATGCTGCTCATATTTTTGACACCTTTTAAGCTCTTCATATTTTTCACACCTTTTCAGGCTCTTCATGTTTGTCAACATCACTTCATTCTCCTCCTATTTGTCAGACAGTTTCATGCTCCTCATATTTTTGACACCTTTTGAAGCTCCACCTATTTTTCTCACCTTCTCAGGCTCTTCATGTTTTTCAACAGCGTTTCATGCTCCTCCTATTTTTCAAACCGTTTCATGCTCCCTCTATTTTTCATACCGTTTCATTCTCCTCATATTTTGACAATTTTGCAAGCTCTTCATATTTTTCACACCTTTTCAGGTTCTTCATGTTTTTGAACACCGCTTCATGCTCCTCCTATTTTTCAGACCGTTTCTTGCTCCTCCTATTTTTCACCGTTTCATTCTCTTCATATTTCCACAATTTTGGAAGCTCTTCATATTTTTCACACCTTTTCAGGCTCTTCATGTTTTTCAACACCGCTTCATGCTCCTCCTATTTTGCAGTCGTTTCATGCTTCTCATATTTTTGAAACCTTTTGAAGCTCTTCGTATTTTTCACAGCTTTTCAGGCTCTTCATGTGTTTCATCACCACTTCATGCTCCTCCTATTTTTCAGACCGTTCATGCTCCTCATATTTTTGACACCTTTTGAAGATCTTCCTATTTTTCACACCTTTTCAGGCTCTTCATGTTCTTCAACACCGCTTCATGCTCCTCCTATTTTTCAGACCGTTTCATGCTCCTCATATTTTTGACACCGTTTGAAGCTCTTCATATATTTCACACCTTTTCAGGCTCTTCATGTTTTTAAACACCGCTTCTTGCTCCTCCGATTTTTCAGACCGTTTCATGCTCCTCATATTTTTGACACCTTTTGAAGCTCTTCATATTTTTCACACCTTTCCTGCTCTTAATCTTTTTCAAACCCGTTTCATTCTCATCCTATTTTTCAGACTGTTTCATGCTCCTCATATTATTGACACCTTTAGAAGCTCTTCATAGTTTTCACATGTTTTCAGGCTCTTCATATTTTTGAACACCGCTTCATGCTCCTCCTATTTTTCAGTCATTTCATGCTACTCATATTTTTGACACCTTTTGAAGCTCTTTGTATTTTTCACACCTTTTCAGGCTCTTCATGTTTTTCAACACCGCTTCATGCTCCTCGTATTTTTCAGACCGTTTCATGCTCCTCATATTTTTGTCACCTTTTGAAGCTCTTCATATTTTTCACACCTTTTCACGCTCTTCATGTTTTTGAGGACCGCTTCATGCTCCTCCTATTTTTCAGAAGCTTCAAGCTTTTCATATTTTTGACACCTTTTGAAGCCCTCAAATTTTTGACACCTTTTCAGGCTCTTCATGTTTTTGAACACCGTTTCATGCTCCTCCTATTTTTCAGACTGTTTCATGCTCCTCATATATTTGATACCTTTTGAAGCCCTTCATATTTTTCACACCTTTTCAGGCTCTTCATCTTTTTGAACACCGCTTCATGCTCCTCCTATATTTCAGACCGTTTCATGCTCCTCATATTTCTGACACCTTTTGAAGCACTTCTTATTTTTCACACCTTTTCAGGCTCTTCATGTTTTTCAACACCGCATCATGCTCCTCCTATTTTTCAGACCGTTTCATGCTTCTCATATTTTTGAGACCTTGAAGCTCTTCATATTTTTCACACCTTTCACACTCTTCATGTTTTTAAGGACCGCTTCATGCTCCTCCTATTTTTCAGAAGCTTCAAGCTTTTCATATTTTTGACACCTTTTGAAGCCCTCAAATTTTTCACTCCTTTTTAGGCTCTTCATGTTTTTTGACGACTGCTTCTTGCTCCTCCTATTTTTCAGAGTGTTTCATGCTTCTCATATTATTGACACCTTTTGAAGCTCTTCATATATTTCACACCTTTTCAAGCTCTTCATCTTATTCAAAACCATTTCATGCTCCTCATATTATTCAGACCGTCTCATGTTCCTCATATTTTTGACACCTTTTGAAGCTCTTCATATTTTTCAAACCTTTTCAGGCTCTTCATGTTTTTGAACACCGTTTCATGCTCCGCCTGTTTTTCAGACTGTTTCATGCTCCTCATATTTTTGACACCTTTTGAAGCTCTTCATATTTCTCACACCTTTTCAGGCTCTTCATGTTTTTGAACACCGTTTCATGCTCCTCTTATTTTTCAGACCGTTTCAAGCTCCTCATATTTTTCACACCTTTTGAAGCTCTTCATATTTTTCACACGATTTCAGGCTCTTCATGTTTTTCAACACCGTTTCATGCTCCTCCTATTTTTCCGTCCATTTCATGCTCCTCATATTTTTGACACCTTTTTAAGCTCTTCATATTTTTCACAGCTTTTGAAGCTCTTCATATTTTTCACACCTTTTCAGGCTCTTCATGTTTTTCAACATCACTTCATGCTCCTCCTATTTTTCAGACCGTTTCATGCTCCTCATATTTTTGAACACCGTTTAATGCTCCTCCTATTTTTCAGACCTTTTCTTGCTCCTCATATTTTTCACACGTTTTGAGGCTCTTCATATTTTTCACACCTTTTCAGGCTCTTCATGTTTTTGAACACCGATTCATGCTCCTCCTATTTTTCAGACCGTTTCATGTTCATCTCGTTTTTGACTGCTTTTGAAGCTCATCATATTTTTCACACCTTTTGAAGCTCTTCATATATTTCACACCTTTTCAAGCTCTTCATGTTTTCCACAGCGCTTCATGCTCCTCCTATTTTTCAGACCGTCTCATGCTCCTCATGTATTTCACACCTTTTCAAGCTCTTCATATTTACACACCTTTTGAGGCTCTTCATGAATTTCAATACCACTTCATGCTCCTCCTATTGTTGAGACCGTTTCATGCCCCTCATATTTTTGACACCTTTTGAAGCTCTTCATATTTTTCACACCTTTTCAGGCTCTTCATGTTTTCCACACCGCTTCATGCTCCTCCTATTTTTCAGACCGTCTCATGCTCCTCATTTTTTTGACACCTTTTGAAGCTCTTCATATTTTTCACACCTTTTCAGGCCCTTCATGTTTTTGAACAGCTTTTTATGTTCCTCCTATTTTTCAGAACGTTTCATGCTCCTCATGTATTTCACAACTTTTGAAGCTCTTCATATTTTTCACATCTTTTCAGGCTCTTCATTTTTTTGAACACCGCTTCATGCTCCTTTTACTTTTCAGGCCGTTTCATGCTCCTCATATTTTTCACACCTTTTGAAGCTCTTCATATTTTTCACACATTTTCAGGCTCTTCATATTTTTCAACACAGCTTGATGCTCCTTCTATTTTTCAGACCATTTCATGCTCCTCATATATTTCACACCTTTTGAAGCTCTTCATACTTTTCATACCTATTCAGGCTCTTCATCTTTTGAACGACTTTTCATGCTCCTCCTTTTTTTCAGACCGTTTCATGCTCCTCATATATTTGACACCTTTTGAAGCTCTTCATATTTTTCACACCTTTTGATGCTCTTCATATTTTTCACACATTTTCAGTCTCTTCATGTTTTTGAACACCGCTTCATGCTCCTCCTATTTTTCAGACCATTTCAGGCTCCTCATATTTTTGACACCTTTTGAAGCTCTTCATATTTTTCACACCTTTTCAGGCTCTTCATGTTTTTGAACACCGATTCAGGCTCCTCCTATTTTTCCGACCGTTTCATGTTCCTCATAATTTTGACACCTTTTGAAGCTCTTCATATTTTTGACACCTTTTCAGGCTCTTCATGTTTTTAAACACCGCTTCATGATCCTCCTATTTTTCAGACCGTTTCATTCTCCTCATTTTTGAAACCTTTTGAAGCTCTTCATATTTTTTACACCTTGTCAGTCTCTTCGTGTTTTTCAACACAGCTTCATTCTCCTTCTATTTTTCAGACCGTATCATGCTTCTCATGTATTTCACACCTTTTGATGCTCTCATATTTTCCACACCTTTTCAGGCTCTTCATGTTTTTGAACACCGTTTCATGCTCCTCCTATTTTTCAGACCCTTTCATGCTAATTTAATTTTTGAGAGCTTTTGAAGCTCTTCATATTTTTCACATCTTTTGATACTCTTCATATTTTTCTCACCTTTTCAGGCTCTTCATGTTTTTGAACCCCGTCATGCTCCTCCTATTTTTCAGACCGTCTCATGCTCCTCATATTTTTGACACCTTTTGAAGCTCTTCATATTTTTCACACCTTTTAAGGCTCTTCATGTTTTTCAACACCCCTTCATGCTCCTCTTCTTTTTCAGACCGTTTCATGCTCCTCATATTTTTACACCTTTTGAAGCTCTTCATATTTTTCACACCATTTCTGTCCCTTCATGTTTTGAACACCGTTTCATGCTCCTCCTATTTTTCTGACCATTTCATGCTCCTCATATTTTTGACACCTTTTGAAGCTCTTCATATATTTAACACGTTTTTAGGCTCTTCACGTTTTTCAACTCCACTTCATGCTCCTCCTATTATTCAGACCGTTTCATGCTCCTCATAATTTTGACACCTTTTGAAGCTCTTCATATTTTTCACACCTTTTCAGGCTCTTCATGTTTTTCAACACCGATTCATGCTCCTCCTATTTTTCAGACCTTTTCATGCTGCTCATGTATTTCACACCTCTTGACGCTCTGCATATTTTTCACACCTTTTCAGGCTCTTCATGTTTTTGAACACCGCTTGTTGATCCTCCTATTTTTCAGACCGCTTCATTGTCCTCAAATGTTTGACACTTTTTGTAGCTCTTCATATTTTTCACACCATTTCAGGCTCTTCATGTTTTTCAACACCGCTTCATGATCCTCCTATTTTTCAGACCGTTTCATGCTCGTCATACTTTTGACACCTTTTGAAGCTCTTCATGTTTTTGAACACCTTTTCATGCTCCTCCTATATTTCAGAATGTTTCATGCTCCTCATGTATTTCACACCTTTTGAAGCTCTTCATATTTTTCACAACTTTTCAGGCTCTTCATGTCTTTGAACACCGCTTCATGCTCCTTCTATTTTTCAGACCGTTTCATGCTCCTCATATTTTTGACACATTTTGAAGCTCTTCATATTTTTCACACCTTTTCAGGCTCTTCATGTTTTTCAACACGGCTTCATGATCCTCCTATTTTTCAGACCGTTTTAGGGTCCTCATATTTTTCAGACTGTTTCATGCTCCTCATGTATTTCACACCTTATGAAGCTATTCATTTTTTTCACACCTTTTCAGGCTCTTCATGTTTATGAACATAGTTTCATGCTCCTCGTATTTTTCAGAACGTTTCATGCTCTCCTATTTTTCAGACTGTTTCATGCTCCTCATGTATTTCACACCTTTTGAAGCTCTTCATATTTTTCACACGTTTTCAGGCTCTTCATGTTTTTGAACACCGTTTCATGCTCCTCCTATTTTTCAGACCGTTTCATGCTCCTCATATTTTTCACACCTTTTGAAGCTCTTCATATTTTCACACATTATTAGGCTCTTCACGTTTTTGAACACCGTTTCATGCTGCTTCTGTTTTTCACACCTTTTGATGCTGTTCATATCTTTCACACCTTTTCAGGCTCTTCATGTTTTTGAACACCGCTTCATGCTCCTCCTTTTTTGCAGACCGTATATTGCTCCACATGTATTTCACACCTTTTGAAGCTCTCATATTTTTCACATCTTTGTAGGCTCTTCATATTTTTGAACACCGTTTCATGCTCCTCCTATTTTTCAGACCGTTTCATGCTCCTCATATTTTTGACACCTTTTAAAGCTCTTCATATTTTTCACACCTTTTCAGGCTCTTCATGTATTTCAACACCACTTCATGTTCCTCCTATTTTTGAGACCGTTTCATGCTCCTCCTATTTTTGACACCTTTTGAAGCTCTTCATATTTTTCACACCTTTTCAGGCTCTACGTGTTTTTGAACAGCGCTTCATGCTCCTCCTATTTTTCAGACCGTTTCCTGCTCCTCATATTTTGACATCTTTTGAAGCTCTTCATATTTTTCACATCTTTTCAGGCTCTTCATGTTTTTGAACACCACTTCATGCTCCTCCTATTTTTCAGACCGTTTCATGCTCCTCATATTTTTGACACCTTTTGAAGCTGTTCATATTTTTCACACCTTTTCAGGCTCTTCATGTATTTGAACACCGCTTCATGCTCCTCCTATATTTCAGACCTCTTCATGCTTCTCATATTTTTCACACTTTTTGAAGGTCTTCATATTATGCACACCTTTTCAGGCTCTTCGTGTTTTTGAACATCGCTTCATTCTCCTCCTATTTTTTAGACCGTTTCATGCTCCTCATGTATTTCACACCTTTAGAAGCTGTAAATATTTTTCACACATTTTGAAGCTTTTCATACTTTTCACACCTTTCCAGGCTCTTCAGGTTTTTGAACACCGCTTCATGCTCCTCCTATTCTTCAGACCGTTTCATGCTCCTCATATTTTTCACACCTTTTGAAGCTCATTATATATTTCACACCTGTTCAGGCACTTCATGTTCTTCAACACGACTTCATGCTCCTCCTATTTTTCAGACCGCTTCATGCTCATCTCATTTTTTACACCTTTTGAAGCTGTTCATATTTTTCACACCTTTTGAAGCTCTTCATATTTTTCACATGTTTTCAGGCTCTTCATGTTTTTCAACTCCACTTCATGCTCCTCCAATTTTTCAGACCGATTCATGCTCCTCATATTTTTGACACTTTTTGAAGCTCTTCATATTTTTTACACCTTTTCAGGCTCTTCATGTTTTTCAACAACGCTTCATGCTCCTCCTATTTTTCACACCTTTTGAAGCTCTTCATATTTTTCACATGTTTTCAGGCTCTTCATGTTTTTTAACTCCACTTCATGCTCCTCCAATTTTTCAGACCGATTCATGCTCCTCATATTTTGACACTTTTTGAAGCTCTTCATATTTTTCACACATTTTCAAGCTCTTCATGTTTTTCAACAACGCTTCATGCTCCTCCTATTTTTCACACCTTTTGAAGCTCTTCATATTTTTCACACCTTTTCAGGCTCTTCATGTTTTTGAACACCGTTTCATGCTGCTCCTATTTTTCAGACCGTTTCATGCTCCTCATATTTTTGACACCTTTTGAAGCTCTTCATATTTTTCAAACTTTTTCAGGCTGTTCATGTTTCACAACAACGCATCATGCTCCTCCTATTTTTCACACCTTTTGAAGCTCTTCGTATATTTTACACCTTTTCAGGCTCTTCGTGTTTTTGAACAGCGTTTCAAGCTCCTCTTATTTTTCAGTCCGTTTCATGCTCCTCATATATTTGACACCTTTTGAAGCTCTACATATTTTACACAACTTGTCAGGCTCTTCATGTTTTTGAACACTGCTTGATGCTCCTCCTATTTTTCAGACCGTTTAATTTTCCTCATATTTTTCACACCTTTTGAAGCTCTTCATATTTTTCACAACTTTTCAGGCTCTTCACGATTTTCAACACCGCTTCATGCTCCTCCTATTTTTCAGACCGTTTCATGCTCCTCATGTATTTCACACCTTTTGAAGCTCTGCATATTTTTCACACCTTTTCAGGCTCTTCATGTTTTTGAACATCGCTTCATGCTCCTCCTATTTTTTAGACCGTTTCATGCTCCTCATGTATTTCACACCTTTTGAAGCTGTTCATATTTTTCACACCTTTTAAGCTTTTCATATTTTTCACACCTTTCCAGGCTCTTCATGTTTTTGAACACCGCTTCATGCTCCTCTTATTTTTCAGACCGTTTCAAGCTCATCATATTTTGACACCTTTTAAATCTCTTCATATTTTTCACACCTTTTCAGGCTCTTCATGTTTTTGAACACCGTTTCATGCTCCTCTTATTTTTCAGACGGTTTCAAGCTCCTCATATTTTTCACACCTTTTGAAGCTCTTCATATTTTTCACACCTTTTCAGGCTCTTCATATTTTTCAACACCACTTCATGCTTCTCCTTTTTTGCAGACCCTTTCATGCTCCTAATAATTTTGAAACCTGTTGAAGCTCTTCATATTTCTCACAACTTTTCAGACTCTTCATGTTTTTCAACACCGCTTCATGCTCCTGCTATTTTTCAGACCGTTTCATGCTCCTCATATATTTGACACATTTTCAAGCTGTTCATATATTTCACACATTTTCAGGCTCTTCATGTTTTTCAACACCACTTCATGCTCCTCCGATTTTTCAGCCCTTTTCATGCACATCTCATTTTGTACATCTTTTGAAACTCTTCATATTTTTCACACCTTTTCAGGCTCTTCATGATTTTCAACACCGCTTCATGCACCTCCTATTTTTCAGACCGTTTCATGCTCATTTAATTTTTGAAACCTTTTGAAGCTCTTCATATTTTTCAAACCTTTTGAAGCTCTTCATATTTTTCACATTTTTGAAGCTCTTCATATTTTTCACATGGTTTCAGGCTCTTCAAGTTTTTCAACACCGCTTCAAGCTCCTCCTATTTTTGAGACCATTTCATACTCCTTATATTTTTGACATTTTTTGAGGCTCTTCATATTTTTCACACCTTTTCAGGCTCTTCATGTTTTTGAACACCGTTTCTTGATCCTCCTATTTTTCAGAACGTTTCATGCTCCTCATATTTTGACACCTTTTAAAGCTCTTCATATTTTTCACACCTTTTCAGGCTCTTCATGTTTTTGAACACTACTTCATCCTCCTCGTATTTTTCAGACCGTTTCATGCTCCTCATATTATTGACACCTTTTGAAACTCTTCATATTTCTCACACCTTTTCAGGCCCTTCATGTTTTTCAACACAACTTAACGCTTCTCTTATTTTTCAGACCGTTTCATGCTCCTCATGTATTTCACACTTTTTGAAGCTCTTCATATTTTTCACACCTTTTCAGGCTCTTCATGTTTTTCAACACCGTTTCATGCTACTCACATTTTTCAGACCGTTTCATGCTCCTCATCCTATTGACACCTTTTGAAGCTCTTCATATTTTTCACACATTTTCAAGCTCTTCATGTTTTTCAACACCACTTCATGCTCCTCCTATTTTTCAGACCGTTTCATGCTCATCTCATTTTTTACACCTTTTGAAGCTCTTCATATTTTTGACACCTTTTGAAGCTCTTCATATTTTTCACACATTTTCAGTCTCTGCATGTTTTTGAACACCACTTCATGCCCTTCCTATTTTTCATACGGTTTCATCTCCTCATGAATTTCACACCTTTTGAAGCTCTTCATATTTTGCACACCTTTGCAGGCTCTTCATGTTTTTGATCACCGTGTCCTGCTCCTCCTATTTTTCAGACCCTATCATTCTCCTCATATTTTTGACACCTTTTGAATCTTTTCATATTTTTCACAACTTTTCAGGCTCTTCATGTTTTTGAACACCGCTTCATGCTCCTCCTATTTTTCAGACCTTATCATACTCCTCATATTTTTCGCCCCTTTAGAAGCTCTTCATATTTTTCACTACTTTTGAAGCTCTTCATGATTTTTACCTTTTTGAAGCTCTTCATATTTTTCACATTTTTGAAGCTCTTCATATTTTTCACACGTTTTAATCCTCTTCAGGTTTTTCAACACCGCTTCACCCTCCTGCTCTTTTTCAGAACGTTTCATACTCCTCATATTTTTGACTTTTTTTGAAGCTCTTCATATTTTTCACACTTTTTCAGGCTCTTCATGTTTTTGAACACAGTTTCATGATCCTCCTATATTTCAGAACGTTTCATGCTCCTCATATTTTTGACACCATTTAATGCTCTTCAAATTTTTCACACCTTTTCAGACTCTTCACGTTTTTGAACACCACTTCATCCTCCTCCTATTTTTCAGACCGTTTCATGCTCCTCATATTACTGACACCTTTTGAAGATCTTCATAGTTTTCACACCTTTTCAAGCACTTCATGTTTTCGAACACCACTTCATGCTCCTCCTATTTTTCGACCGTTTCATGCTCCTCATATTTTTCACACCTTTTGAAGCTCTTCATATTTTTCACACTTTTCAGGCTCTTCATTTTTTTCAATACCACTTCATGCTCCTCCTATTTTACAGACAGTTTCATGCTCATTTCAATTTTGACACCTTTTGTAGCTCTTCATATTTTTCACACCTTTTGAAGCTCTTCATATTTTTCACACGTTTTCAGGCTCTTCATGTTTTTCAACACCGCTTCATGCTCTTCCTATTTTTCAGACCGTTTCATGCTCTTCATATTTTTGACAGCTTTTGAAGCTCTTCATATTTTTCACACTTTTTCAGGCTCTTCATGTTTTTCAACACCACTTCATGCTCCTCTTATTTTTCAGACCGTTTCATGCTCATCTCATTTTTGACACGTTTTGAAGCTCTTCATATTTTTCACACGTTTTGAAGCTCTTCATATTTTTCACACATTTTCAGGCTCTTCACGTTTTTCAACACCGCTTCATGGTCCTCCTATTTTTCAGACCGTTTCATGCTCATCTCATTTTGGTCACGTTTTGAAGCTCTTCATTTTTTTCACACCTTTTGAAGCTCTTCATATTTTTCACACATTTTCAGGCTCTTCATGTTTTTCAACACTGCTGCATGATCCTCCTATTTTTCAGACCGTTTCATGCTCATCTCATTTTTTACACCTTTTGAAGCTCTTCATATTTTTCACACCTTTTCAGGCTTTTCATGTTTTTGAACACAGCTTCATGCTCCTCCTATTTTTCAGACCGTTTCATGTTTGTCATAATTTTTACACCTTTTGAAGCTCTTCATATTTTTCACACCTTTTCAGGCTCTTCATGTTTTTAAACACCGTTCATGATCCTCCTATTTTTCAGACCGTTTCATTCTCCTCATTTTTCTGAAACCTTTTGAAGCTCTTCATATTTTTTACACCTTTTCATTCTCTTCATGTTTTTCAACACAGCTTCATGCTCCTTCTATTTTTCAGACCATTTCACGCTTCTCATGTATTTCACACCTTTTGAAGCTCTCATATTTTTCACACATTTTCAGGCTCTTCATGTTTTTTTTTACACCGTTTCATGCTCCTCCTATTTTTCAGACCGTTTCATGCTCCTCTCATTTCTGACACCTTTTGAAGCTCTTCATATTTTTCACACCGATTCAAGCTCTTCATATTTTTCAAACGTTTTCAGGCTCTTCATGTTTTTGAACACCGCTTCTTGCTCCTTTATTTTTCAGACCGCTTCATGCTCATCTCATTATTTACACCTTTTGAAGCTCTTCATATTTTGCACACCTTTTGAAGCTCTTCATATTTTTCACACCTTTTCAGGCTCTTCATGATTTTCAGCACCTCTTCATGCACCTCCTATTTTTCAGACCGTTTCATGCTCATCTAATTTTTGACAACTTTTGAAGCTCTTCATATTTTTCATACCTTTTGAAGCTCTTCATATTTTTCACATTTTTGAAGCTCTTCTTATTTTTCTCACGGTTTCAGGCTCTTCATGGTTTTCAAGACCGCTTCATGCTCCTCCTATTTTTGAGACCATTTCATACTCCTTATATGTTTGACATTTTTTGAGGCTCTTCATATTTTTCACACCATTTCAGCCTCTTCATATTTTTGAACACCGTTTCTTGATCCTCCTATTTTTCAGAACGTTTCATGCTCCTCATATTTTGACACCTTTTAAAGCTCTTCATATTTTTCACACCTTTTCAGGCTCTTCATGTTTTTGAACACCGTTTCATGCTCCTCCTATTTTTCAGACCGTTTCAAGCTCCTCATATTTTTCACACCTTTTGAAGCTCTTCATATTTTTCACACCTTTTCAGGCTCTTCATGTTTTTCAACACCACTTCATGCTTCTCCTTTTTTGCAGACCCTTTCATGCTCCTAATAATTTTGACACCTGTTGAAGCTCTTCATATTTCTCACACCTTTTCAGACTCTTCATGTTTTTCAACACCGCTTCATGCTCCTCTTATTTTTCAGACCATTTCATGCTCATCTCATTTTTTATATCTTTTGAAGCTCTTCATATTTTTCACGTCTTTTGAAACTCTTCATATTTTTCACAACTTCTCAGGCTCTTCATTTTTTTCAACACCACTTCATGCTCCTCCTATTTTTCAGACCGTTTCATTCTCATCTCATTTTTGACACCTTTTGAAGCTCTTCATATTTATGACACCTTTTGAAGCTCTTCATATTTTTGGCACCTTTTCAGTCTCTGCATGTATTTGAACACCGCTTCATTCCCCTCCTATTTTTCAGACCGTTTCATCTCCTCATGAATTTCACACCTTTTGAAGCTCTTCATATTTTGCACACCTTTTCCGGCTCTTCATGTTTTTCACAACGACTTCATGCTCCTCCAACTTTTCAGACCGTTCCATGCTCCTCATATTTTTGACACCTTTTGAAGTTCTTCATGTTTTTCACACATTTTCAGGCTCTTCATGTTTTTCAACACCGCTTCATGCTCCTGCTATTTTTCAGACCGTTTCATGCTCCTCATATATTTGACACATTTTGAAGCTGTTCATATATTTCACACATTTTCAGGCTCTTCATGTTTTTCAACACCACTTCATGCTCCTCCGATTTTTCAGCCCTTTTCATGCACATCTCATTTTGTACATCTTTTGAAGCTCTTCATGTTTTTCACACCTTTTCAGGCTCTTCATGATTTTCAACACCGCTTCATTCACCTCCTATTTTTCAGACCGTTTCATGCTCATTTAATTTTTGACACCTTTTGAAGCTCTTCATATTTTTCAAACCTTTTGAAGCTCTTCATATTTTTCACATTTTTGAAGCTCTTCATATTTTTCACATGGTTTCAGGCTCTTCAAGTTTTTCAACACCGCTTCAAGCTCCTCCTATTTTTGAGACCATTTCATACTCCTTATATTTTTGACATTTTTTGAGGCTCTTCATATTTTTCACACCTTTTCAGGCTCTTCATGTTTTTGAACACCGTTTCTTGATCCTCCTATTTTTCAGAACGTTTCATGCTCCTCATATTTTGACACCTTTTAAAGCTCTTCATATTTTTCACACCTTTTCAGGCTCTTCATGTTTTTGAACACTACTTCATCCTCCTCGTATTTTTCAGACCGTTTCATGCTCCTCATATTATTGACACCTTTTGAAACTCTTCATATTTCTCACACCTTTTCAGGCCCTTCATGTTTTTCAACACAACTTAACGCTTCTCTTATTTTTCAGACCGTTTCATGCTCCTCATGTATTTCACACTTTTTGAAGCTCTTCATATTTTTCACACCTTTTCAGGCTCTTCATGTTTTTGAACACCGTTTCATGCTACTCACATTTTTCAGACCGTTTCATGCTCCTCATCCTATTGACACCTTTTGAAGCTCTTCATATTTTTCACACCTTTTCAAGCTCTTCATATTTTTCAACACCACTTCATGCTCCTCCTATTTTTCAGACCGTTTCATGCTCCTCTCATTTTTGATATCTTTTGAAGCTCTTCATATTTTTCACGTCTTTTGAAACTCTTCATATTTTTCACACCTTCTCAGGCTCTTCATTTTTTTCAACACCACTTCATGCTCCTCCTATTTTTCAGACCGTTTCATGCTCATCTCATTTTTTACACCTTTTGAAGCTCTTCATATTTTTGACACCTTTTGAAGCTCTTCATATTTTTCACACATTTTCCGTCTCTGCATGTTTTTGAACACCACTTCATGCCCTTCCTATTTTTCATACGGTTTCATCTCCTCATGAATTTCACACCTTTTGAAGCTCTTCATATTTTGCACACCTTTTCAGGCTCTTCATGTTTTTCCCAAAGACTTCATGCTCCTCCTACATTTCAGACCGTTTCATGCTCCTCATATTTTTGACACCTTTTGAAGCTCTTCATATATTTCACACATTTTCATGCTCTTCATGTTTTTTCACACCACTTCATGCTCCTCCGATTTTTCAGTCCGTTTCATGCACATCTCATTTTTGATATCTTTTGAAACTCTTCATATTTTTCACACCTTTTGAAGCTCTTCATATTTTTCACACGTTTTCAGGGTCTTCATGTTTTTCAACACCACTTCTTGCTCCTCCTATTTTTCAGACCGTTTCGTGCTCCTCATATTTTTGACACGTTTTGAAGCTCTTCATATTTTTCACACCTTTTCAGGCTCTTCATGTTTTTCAACACCGCTTCATGCTCCTCCTATTTTTCAGACCGTTTCATGCTCCTCATGTATTTCACACCTTTTTAAGCTCTTCATATTTTTCACACCTTTTCAGGCTCTTCATGTTTTTCAACACTGCTTCATGCTCCTCCTATTTTTCAGACCGTTTCATGCTCCTCATGTATTTCACACCTTTTGAAGCTGTTCATATTTTTCACACCTTTTCAGGCTCTTCATGTTTTTGAACACCATGTCCTGCTCCTCCTATTTTTCAGACCGTATCATTTTCCTCATATTTTTGACACCTTTTGAATCTTTTCATATTTTTCACAACTTTTCAGGCTCTTCATGTTTTTGAACACCGCTTCATGCTCCTCCTATTTTTCAGACCTTATCATACTCCTCATATTTTTCGCCCCTTTAGAAGCTCTTCATATTTTTCACTACTTTTGAAGCTCTTCATGATTTTCACCTTTTTGAATCTCTTCATATTTTTCACATTTTTGAAGCTCTTCATATTTTTCACACGTTTTAATCCTCTTCAGGTTTTTCACATCGCTTCACCCTCCTGCTATTTTTCAGAACGTTTCATACTCCTCATATTTTTGACTTTTTTTGAAGCTCTTCATATTTTTCACACTTTTTCAGGCTCTTCATGTTTTTGAACACCGTTTCATGATCCTCCTATTTTTCAGAACGTTTCATGCTCCTCATATTTTTGACACCATTTAATGCTCTTCAAATTGTTCACACCTTTTCAGACTCTTCACGTTTTTGAACACCACTTCATCCTCCTCCTATTTTTCAGACCGTTTCATGATACTCATATTACTGACACCTTTTGAAGCTCTTCATATTTTTCACACCTTTTCAAGCACTTCATGTTTTTGAACACCACTTCATGCTCCTCCTATTTTTCGACCGTTTCATGCTCCTCATATTTTTCACACCTTTTGAAGCTCTTCATATTTTTCACACTTTTCAGGTTCTTCAATTTTTTCAATACCACTTCATGCTCCTCCTATTTTACAGACAGTTTCATGCTCATCTCATTTTTGACACCTTTTGTAGCTCTTCATATTTTTGACAGCTTTTGAAGCTCTTCATATTTTTCACACCTTTTCAGGCTCTTCATGTTTTTCAACACCACTTCATGCTCCTTCTATTTTTCAGACCGTTTCATGCTCATCTCATTTTTGACACGTTTTGAAGCTCTTCATATTTTTCACACCTTTTGAAGCTCTTCATATTTTTCACACATTTTCAGGCTCTTCATGTTTTTCAACACCGCTGCATGATCCTCCTATTTTTCAGACCGTTTCATGCTCATCTCATTTTTGACACCTTTTGAAGCTCTTCATATTTTTCACACCTTTTCAGGCTTTTCATGTTTTTGAACACAGCTTCATGCTCCTCCTATTTTTCAGACCGTTTCATGTTCGTCATAATTTTGACACCTTTTGAAGCTCTTCATATTTTTCACACCTTTTCAGGCTCTTCATGTTTTTAAACACCCTTCATGATCCTCCTATTTTTCAGACCGTTTCATTCTCCTCATTTTTCTGAAACCTTTTGAAGCTCTTCATATCTTTTACACCTTTTCATTCTCTTCATGTTTTTCAACACAGCTTCATGCTCCTTCTATTTTTCAGACCATTTCACGCTTCTCATGTATTTCACACCTTTTGAAGCTCTCATATTTTTCACACCTTTTCAGGCTCTTCATGTTTTTGAACACCGTTTCATGCTCCTCCTATTTTTCAGACCGTTTCATGCTTCTCTCATTTCTGACACCTTTTGAAGCTCTTCATATTTTTCACACCGATTCAAGCTCTTCATATTTTTCAAACGTTTTCAGGCTCTTCATGTTTTTGAACACCGCTTCTTGCTCCTCTTATTTTTCAGACCGCTTCATGCTCATCTCATTATTTACACCTTTTGAAGCTCTTCATATTTTGCACACCTTTTGAAGCTCCTCATATTTTTCACACATTTTCAGGCTCTTCATGATTTTCAGCACCGCTTCTTGATCCTCCTATTTTTCAGACCGTTTCATTCTCATCTCATTTTTGACGCCTTTTGAAGCTCTTCATATTTTTTACACCTTTGAAGCTCTTCATATTTTTCACACCTTTTCAGTCTCTGCATGTGTTTGAACACCGCTTCATGCCCCTCCTATTTTTCAGACCATTTCATCTCTTCATGAATTTCACACCTTTTTAAGCTCTTCATATTTTGCACACCTTTTCAGGCTCTTAATGTTTTTCACAACGACTTCATGCTCCTCGAACTTTTCAGACCGTTACATGCTCCTCATATTTTTGACACCTTTTGAAGTTCTTCATATTTTTCACACCTTTTCAGGCTCTTCATGTTTTTCAACACCGCTTCATGCTCCTGCTATTTTGCAGTCCGTTTCATGCTCCTCATATATTTGATACATTTTGAAGCTGTTCATATATTTCACACATTTTCAGGCTCTTCATGTTTTTCAACACCACTTCATGCTCCTCCGATTTTTCAGTCTGTTTCATGCACAACTCATTTTTTACATCTTTTGAAGCTCTTCATATTTTTCACACCTTTTAAGCTTTTCATATTTTTCACACCTTTCCAGGCTCTTCATGTTTTTGAACACCGCTTCATGCTCCTCTTATTTTTCAGACCATTTCAAGCTCCTCATATTTTGACACCTTTTAAAGCTCTTCATATTTTTCACACCTTTTCAGGCTCTTCATGTTTTTGAACACCGTTTCATGCTCCTCTTCTTTTTCCGTCCATTTCATGCTCCTCATATTTTTGACACCTTTTGAAACTCTTCATATTTTTCACAGCTTTTGAAGCTCTTCATATTTTTCACACCTTTTCAGGCTCTTCATGATTTTCAACACCGCTTCATGCACCTCCTATTTTTCAGACCGTTTCATGCTCATCTAATTTTTGACAACTTTTGAAGCTCTTCATATTTTTCATACCTTTTGAAGCTCTTCATATTTTTCACATTTTTGAAGCTCTTCTTATTTTTCTCACGGTTTCAGGCTCTTCATGGTTTTGAAGACCGCTTCATGCTCCTCCTATTTTTGAGACCATTTCATACTCCTTATATGTTTGACATTTTTTGAGGCTCTTCATATTTTTCACACCTTTTCAAGCACTTCATGTTTTTGAACACCACTTCATGCTCCTCCTATTTTTCGACCGTTTCATGCTCCTCATATTTTTCACACCTTTTGAAGCTCTTCATATTTTTCACACTTTTCAGGTTCTTCAATTTTTTCAATACCACTTCATGCTCCTCCTATTTTACAGACAGTTTCATGCTCATCTCATTTTTGACACCTTTTGTAGCTCTTCATATTTTTGACAGCTTTTGAAGCTCTTCATATTTTTCACACCTTTTCAGGCTCTTCATGTTTTTCAACACCACTTCATGCTCCTCTTATTTTTCAGACCGTTTCATGCTCATCTCATTTTTGACACGTTTTGAAGCTCTTCATATTTTTCACACCTTTTGAAGCTCTTCATATTTTTCACACATTTTCAGGCTCTTCATGTTTTTCAACACCGCTGCATGATCCTCCTATTTTTCAGACCGTTTCATGCTCATCTCATTTTTGACACCTTTTGAAGCTCTTCATATTTTTCACACCTTTTCAGGCTTTTCATGTTTTTGAACACAGCTTCATGCTCCTCCTATTTTTCAGACCGTTTCATGTTCGTCATAATTTTGACACCTTTTGAAGCTCTTCATATTTTTCACACCTTTTCAGGCTCTTCATGTTTTTAAACACCCTTCATGATCCTCCTATTTTTCAGACCGTTTCATTCTCCTCATTTTTCTGAAACCTTTTGAAGCTCTTCATATTTTTTACACCTTTTCATTCTCTTCATGTTTTTCAACACAGCTTCATGCTCCTTCTATTTTTCAGACCATTTCACGCTTCTCATGTATTTCACACCTTTTGAAGCTCTCATATTTTTCACACCTTTTCAGGCTCTTCATGTTTTTGAACACCGTTTCATGCTCCTCCTATTTTTCAGACCGTTTCATGCTTCTCTCATTTCTGACACCTTTTGAAGCTCTTCATATTTTTCACACCGATTCAAGCTCTTCATATTTTTCAAACGTTTTCAGGCTCTTCATGTTTTTGAACACCGCTTCTTGCTCCTCTTATTTTTCAGACCGCTTCATGCTCATCTCATTATTTACACCTTTTGAAGCTCTTCATATTTTGCACACCTTTTGAAGCTCCTCATATTTTTCACACATTTTCAGGCTCTTCATGATTTTCAGCACCGCTTCTTGATCCTCCTATTTTTCAGACCGTTTCATTCTCATCTCATTTTTGACGCCTTTTGAAGCTCTTCATATTTTTTACACCTTTGAAGCTCTTCATATTTTTCACACCTTTTCAGTCTCTGCATGTGTTTGAACACCGCTTCATGCCCCTCCTATTTTTCAGACCATTTCATCTCTTCATGAATTTCACACCTTTTTAAGCTCTTCATATTTTGCACACCTTTTCAGGCTCTTAATGTTTTTCACAACGACTTCATGCTCCTCGAACTTTTCAGACCGTTACATGCTCCTCATATTTTTGACACCTTTTGAAGTTCTTCATATTTTTCACACCTTTTCAGGCTCTTCATGTTTTTCAACACCGCTTCATGCTCCTGCTATTTTGCAGTCCGTTTCATGCTCCTCATATATTTGATACATTTTGAAGCTGTTCATATATTTCACACATTTTCAGGCTCTTCATGTTTTTCAACACCACTTCATGCTCCTCCGATTTTTCAGTCTGTTTCATGCACAACTCATTTTTTACATCTTTTGAAGCTCTTCATATTTTTCACACCTTTTAAGCTTTTCATATTTTTCACACCTTTCCAGGCTCTTCATGTTTTTGAACACCGCTTCATGCTCCTCTTATTTTTCAGACCATTTCAAGCTCCTCATATTTTGACACCTTTTAAAGCTCTTCATATTTTTCACACCTTTTCAGGCTCTTCATGTTTTTGAACACCGTTTCATGCTCCTCTTCTTTTTCCGTCCATTTCATGCTCCTCATATTTTTGACACCTTTTGAAACTCTTCATATTTTTCACAGCTTTTGAAGCTCTTCATATTTTTCACACCTTTTCAGGCTCTTCATGATTTTCAACACCGCTTCATGCACCTCCTATTTTTCAGACCGTTTCTAGCTCATCTAATTTTTGACAACTTTTGAAGCTCTTCATATTTTTCATACCTTTTGAAGCTCTTCATATTTTTCACATTTTTGAAGCTCTTCTTATTTTTCTCACGATTTCAGGCTCTTCATGGTTTTGAAGACCGCTTCATGCTCCTCCTATTTTTGAGACCATTTCATACTCCTTATATGTTTGACATTTTTTGAGGCTCTTCATATTTTTCACACCTTTTCAAGCACTTCATGTTTTTGAACACCACTTCATGCTCCTCCTATTTTTCGACCGTTTCATGCTCCTCATATTTTTCACACCTTTTGAAGCTCTTCATATTTTTCACACTTTTCAGGTTCTTCAATTTTTTCAATACCACTTCATGCTCCTCCTATTTTACAGACAGTTTCATGCTCATCTCATTTTTGACACCTTTTGTAGCTCTTCATATTTTTGACAGCTTTTGAAGCTCTTCATATTTTTCACACCTTTTCAGGCTCTTCATGTTTTTCAACACCACTTCATGCTCCTCTTATTTTTCAGACCGTTTCATGCTCATCTCATTTTTGACACGTTTTGAAGCTCTTCATATTTTTCACACCTTTTGAAGCTCTTCATATTTTTCACACATTTTCAGGCTCTTCATGTTTTTCAACACCGCTGCATGATCCTCCTATTTTTCAGACCGTTTCATGCTCATCTCATTTTTGACACCTTTTGAAGCTCTTCATATTTTTCACACCTTTTCAGGCTTTTCATGTTTTTGAACACAGCTTCATGCTCCTCCTATTTTTCAGACCGTTTCATGTTCGTCATAATTTTGACACCTTTTGAAGCTCTTCATATTTTTCACACCTTTTCAGGCTTTTCATGTTTTTGAACACAGCTTCATGCTCCTCCTATTTTTCAGACCGTTTCATGTTCGTCATAATTTTGACACCTTTTGAAGCTCTTCATATTTTTCACACCTTTTCAGGCTCTTCATGTTTTTAAACACCCTTCATGATCCTCCTATTTTTCAGACCGTTTCATTCTCCTCATTTTTCTGAAACCTTTTGAAGCTCTTCATATCTTTTACACCTTTTCATTCTCTTCATGTTTTTCAACACAGCTTCATGCTCCTTCTATTTTTCAGACCATTTCACGCTTCTCATGTATTTCACACCTTTTGAAGCTCTCATATTTTTCACACCTTTTCAGGCTCTTCATGTTTTTGAACACCGTTTCATGCTCCTCCTATTTTTCAGACCGTTTCATGCTTCTCTCATTTCTGACACCTTTTGAAGCTCTTCATATTTTTCACACCGATTCAAGCTCTTCATATTTTTCAAACGTTTTCAGGCTCTTCATGTTTTTGAACACCGCTTCTTGCTCCTCTTATTTTTCAGACCGCTTCATGCTCATCTCATTATTTACACCTTTTGAAGCTCTTCATATTTTGCACACCTTTTGAAGCTCCTCATATTTTTCACACATTTTCAGGCTCTTCATGATTTTCAGCACCGCTTCTTGATCCTCCTATTTTTCAGACCGTTTCATTCTCATCTCATTTTTGACGCCTTTTGAAGCTCTTCATATTTTTTACACCTTTGAAGCTCTTCATATTTTTCACACCTTTTCAGTCTCTGCATGTGTTTGAACACCGCTTCATGCCCCTCCTATTTTTCAGACCATTTCATCTCTTCATGAATTTCACACCTTTTTAAGCTCTTCATATTTTGCACACCTTTTCAGGCTCTTAATGTTTTTCACAACGACTTCATGCTCCTCGAACTTTTCAGACCGTTACATGCTCCTCATATTTTTGACACCTTTTGAAGTTCTTCATATTTTTCACACCTTTTCAGGCTCTTCATGTTTTTCAACACCGCTTCATGCTCCTGCTATTTTGCAGTCCGTTTCATGCTCCTCATATATTTGATACATTTTGAAGCTGTTCATATATTTCACACATTTTCAGGCTCTTCATGTTTTTCAACACCACTTCATGCTCCTCCGATTTTTCAGTCTGTTTCATGCACAACTCATTTTTTACATCTTTTGAAGCTCTTCATATTTTTCACACCTTTTAAGCTTTTCATATTTTTCACACCTTTCCAGGCTCTTCATGTTTTTGAACACCGCTTCATGCTCCTCTTATTTTTCAGACCATTTCAAGCTCCTCATATTTTGACACCTTTTAAAGCTCTTCATATTTTTCACACCTTTTCAGGCTCTTCATGTTTTTGAACACCGTTTCATGCTCCTCTTCTTTTTCCGTCCATTTCATGCTCCTCATATTTTTGACACCTTTTGAAACTCTTCATATTTTTCACAGCTTTTGAAGCTCTTCATATTTTTCACACCTTTTCAGGCTCTTCATGATTTTCAACACCGCTTCATGCACCTCCTATTTTTCAGACCGTTTCTAGCTCATCTAATTTTTGACAACTTTTGAAGCTCTTCATATTTTTCATACCTTTTGAAGCTCTTCATATTTTTCACATTTTTGAAGCTCTTCTTATTTTTCTCACGATTTCAGGCTCTTCATGGTTTTGAAGACCGCTTCATGCTCCTCCTATTTTTGAGACCATTTCATACTCCTTATATGTTTGACATTTTTTGAGGCTCTTCATATTTTTCACACCTTTTCAAGCACTTCATGTTTTTGAACACCACTTCATGCTCCTCCTATTTTTCGACCGTTTCATGCTCCTCATATTTTTCACACCTTTTGAAGCTCTTCATATTTTTCACACTTTTCAGGTTCTTCAATTTTTTCAATACCACTTCATGCTCCTCCTATTTTACAGACAGTTTCATGCTCATCTCATTTTTGACACCTTTTGTAGCTCTTCATATTTTTGACAGCTTTTGAAGCTCTTCATATTTTTCACACCTTTTCAGGCTCTTCATGTTTTTCAACACCACTTCATGCTCCTCTTATTTTTCAGACCGTTTCATGCTCATCTCATTTTTGACACGTTTTGAAGCTCTTCATATTTTTCACACCTTTTGAAGCTCTTCATATTTTTCACACATTTTCAGGCTCTTCATGTTTTTCAACACCGCTGCATGATCCTCCTATTTTTCAGACCGTTTCATGCTCATCTCATTTTTGACACCTTTTGAAGCTCTTCATATTTTTCACACCTTTTCAGGCTTTTCATGTTTTTGAACACAGCTTCATGCTCCTCCTATTTTTCAGACCGTTTCATGTTCGTCATAATTTTGACACCTTTTGAAGCTCTTCATATTTTTCACACCTTTTCAGGCTCTTCATGTTTTTAAACACCCTTCATGATCCTCCTATTTTTCAGACCGTTTCATTCTCCTCATTTTTCTGAAACCTTTTGAAGCTCTTCATATTTTTTACACCTTTTCATTCTCTTCATGTTTTTCAACACAGCTTCATGCTCCTTCTATTTTTCAGACCATTTCACGCTTCTCATGTATTTCACACCTTTTGAAGCTCTCATATTTTTCACACCTTTTCAGGCTCTTCATGTTTTTGAACACCGTTTCATGCTCCTCCTATTTTTCAGACCGTTTCATGCTTCTCTCATTTCTGACACCTTTTGAAGCTCTTCATATTTTTCACACCGATTCAAGCTCTTCATATTTTTCAAACGTTTTCAGGCTCTTCATGTTTTTGAACACCGCTTCTTGCTCCTCTTATTTTTCAGACCGCTTCATGCTCATCTCATTATTTACACCTTTTGAAGCTCTTCATATTTTGCACACCTTTTGAAGCTCCTCATATTTTTCACACATTTTCAGGCTCTTCATGATTTTCAGCACCGCTTCTTGATCCTCCTATTTTTCAGACCGTTTCATTCTCATCTCATTTTTGACGCCTTTTGAAGCTCTTCATATTTTTTACACCTTTGAAGCTCTTCATATTTTTCACACCTTTTCAGTCTCTGCATGTGTTTGAACACCGCTTCATGCCCCTCCTATTTTTCAGACCATTTCATCTCTTCATGAATTTCACACCTTTTTAAGCTCTTCATATTTTGCACACCTTTTCAGGCTCTTAATGTTTTTCACAACGATTTCATGCTCCTCGAACTTTTCAGACCGTTACATGCTCCTCATATTTTTGACACCTTTTGAAGTTCTTCATATTTTTCACACCTTTTCAGGCTCTTCATGTTTTTCAACACCGCTTCATGCTCCTGCTATTTTGCAGTCCGTTTCATGCTCCTCATATATTTGATACATTTTGAAGCTGTTCATATATTTCACACATTTTCAGGCTCTTCATGTTTTTCAACACCACTTCATGCTCCTCCGATTTTTCAGTCTGTTTCATGCACAACTCATTTTTTACATCTTTTGAAGCTCTTCATATTTTTCACACCTTTTAAGCTTTTCATATTTTTCACACCTTTCCAGGCTCTTCATGTTTTTGAACACCGCTTCATGCTCCTCTTATTTTTCAGACCATTTCAAGCTCCTCATATTTTGACACCTTTTAAAGCTCTTCATATTTTTCACACCTTTTCAGGCTCTTCATGTTTTTGAACACCGTTTCATGCTCCTCTTCTTTTTCCGTCCATTTCATGCTCCTCATATTTTTGACACCTTTTGAAACTCTTCATATTTTTCACAGCTTTTGAAGCTCTTCATATTTTTCACACCTTTTCAGGCTCTTCATGATTTTCAACACCGCTTCATGCACCTCCTATTTTTCAGACCGTTTCATGCTCATCTAATTTTTGACAACTTTTGAAGCTCCTCATATTTTTCACACCTTTTGAAGCTCTTCATATTTTTCACTCGTTTTCAGGCTCTTCATGTTTTTCAACACCGTTTCATGCTCCTCCTATTTTTCCGTCCATTTCATGCTCCTCATATTTTTGACACCTTTTTGAAACTCTTCATATTTTTCACAGCTTTTGAAGCTCTTCATATTTTTCACACCTTTTCAGGCTCTTCATGTTTTTCAACACCGCTTCATGCACCTCCTATTTTTCAGACCGTTTCATGCTCATCTAATTTTTGACAACTTTTGAAGCTCTTCATATTTTTCATACCTTTTGAAGCTCTTCATATTTTTCACATTTTTGAAGCTCTTCTTATTTTTCTCACGGTTTCAGGCTCTTCATGGTTTTCAAGACCGCTTCATGCTCCTCCTATTTTTGAGACCATTTCATACTCCTTATATGTTTGACATTTTTTGAGGCTCTTCATATTTTTCACACCATTTCAGCCTCTTCATATTTTTGAACACCGTTTCTTGATCCTCCTATTTTTCAGAACGTTTCATGCTCCTCATATTTTGCACCTTTTAAAGCTCTTCATATTTTTCACACCTTTTCAGGCTCTTCATGATTTTCAACACCGCTTCATTCACCTCCTATTTTTCAGACCGTTTCATGCTCATTTAATTTTTGACACCTTTTGAAGCTCTTCATATTTTTCAAACCTTTTGAAGCTCTTCATATTTTTCACATTTTTGAAGCTCTTCATATTTTTCACATGGTTTCAGGCTCTTCAAGTTTTTCAACACCGCTTCAAGCTCCTCCTATTTTTGAGACCATTTCATACTCCTTATATTTTTGACAATTTTTGAGGCTCTTCATATTTTTCACACCTTTTCAGGCTCTTCATGTTTTTGAACACCGTTTCTTGATCCTCCTATTTTTCAGAACGTTTCATGCTCCTCATATTTTGACACCTTTTAAAGCTCTTCATATTTTTCACACCTTTTCAGGCTCTTCATGTTTTTGAACACTACTTCATCCTCCTCGTATTTTTCAGACCGTTTCATGCTCCTCATATTATTGACACCTTTTGAAACTCTTCATATTTCTCACACCTTTTCAGGCCCTTCATGTTTTTCAACACAACTTAACGCTTCTCTTATTTTTTAGACCGTTTCATGCTCCTCATGTATTTCACACTTTTTGAAGCTCTTCATATTTTTCACACCTTTTCAGGCTCTTCATGTTTTTGAACACCGTTTCATGCTACTCACATTTTTCAGACCGTTTCATGCTCCTCATCCTATTGACACCTTTTGAAGCTCTTCATATTTTTCACACCTTTTCAGGCTCTTCATGTTTTTGAACACCGTTTCATGCTACTCACATTTTTCAGACCGTTTCATGCTCCTCATCCTATTGACACCTTTTGAAGCTTTTCATATTTTTCACACCTTTTCAAGCTCTTCATGTTTTTCAACACCACTTCATGCTCCTCCTATTTTTCAGACCGTTTCATGCTCATCTCATTTTTGACACCTTTTGAAGCTCTTCATATTTTTCACACATTTTCAGTCTCTGCATGTTTTTGAACACCACTTCATGCCCTTCCGATTTTTCATACGGTTTCATCTCCTCATGAATTTCACACCTTTTGAAGCTCTTCATATTTTGCACACCTTTTCAGGCTCTTCATGTTTTTCACAACGACTTCATGCTCCTCCTACTTTTCAGACCGTTTCATGCTCCTCATATTTTTGACACCTTTTGAAGCTCTTCATATTTTTCACACCTTATCAGGCTCTTCATGTTTTCAACACCGCTTCATGCTCCTCCTATTTTTCAAACCGTTTCATGCTCGTCATATATTTGACACATTTTGAAGCTCTTCATATATTTCACACATTTTCATGCTCTTCATGTTTTTTAACACCACTTCATGCTCCTCCTATTTTTCAGACCGTTTCTTGCTCCTCATAATTTTGACACCTTTTGAAACTCTTCATATTTTTCACAACCTTTGAAGCTCTTCATATTTTTCACATTTTTGAAGCTCTTCGTATTTTTCACACCTTTTGAAGCTCTTCATACTTTTCACATTTTTGAAGCTCTTCATATTACACACACCTATTCAGGATCTTCATGTTTTCCAAAACCGCTTCATTCTCCTCCTATTTTTCAGACCGTTTCATGCTCCTCATATTTTTGACACTTTTTGAAGCTCTTTATACTTTTCAAACCTTTTCAAGCTCTTCATGTTTTTGACAACCGCTTCATGCTCCTCCTATTTTTCAGACCGTTTCATGCTGCTCATATTTTTGACACCTTTTAAGCTCTTCATATTTTTCACACCTTTTCAGGCTCTTCATGTTTGTCAACATCACTTCATTCTCCTCCTATTTGTCAGACAGTTTCATGCTCCTCATATTTTTGACACCTTTTGAAGCTCCACCTATTTTTCACACCTTCTCAGGCTCTTCATGTTTTTCAACAGCGTTTCATGCTCCTCCTATTTTTCAAACCGTTTCATGCTCCCTCTATTTTTCATACCGTTTCATTCTCCTCATATTTTGACAATTTTGCAAGCTCTTCATATTTTTCACACCTTTTCAGGTTCTTCATGTTTTTGAACACCGCTTCATGCTCCTCCTATTTTTCAGACCGTTTCTTGCTCCTCCTATTTTTCACCGTTTCATTCTCTTCATATTTCCACAATTTTGGAAGCTCTTCATATTTTTCACACCTTTTCAGGCTCTTCATGTTTTTCAACACCGCTTCATGCTCCTCCTATTTTGCAGTCATTTCATGCTTCTCATATTTTTGAAACCTTTTGAAGCTCTTCGTATTTTTCACAGCTTTTCAGGCTCTTCATGTGTTTCATCACCACTTCATGCTCCTCCTATTTTTCAGACCGTTCATGCTCCTCATATTTTTGACACCTTTTGAAGATCTTCCTATTTTTCACACCTTTTCAGGCTCTTCATGTTCTTCAACACCGCTTCATGCTCCTCCTATTTTTCAGACCGTTTCATGCTCCTCATAATTTTGACACCGTTTGAAGCTCTTCATATATTTCACACCTTTTCAGGCTCTTCATGTTTTTAAACACCGCTTCTTGCTCCTCCGATTTTTCAGACCGTTTCATGCTCCTCATATTTTTGACACCTTTTGAAGCTCTTCATATTTTTCACACCTTTCCTGCTCTTAATCTTTTTCAAACCCGTTTCATTCTCATCCTATTTTTCAGACTGTTTCATGCTCCTCATATTATTGACACCTTTAGAAGCTCTTCATAGTTTTCACACGTTTTCAGGCTCTTCATATTTTTGAACACCGCTTCATGCTCCTCCAATTTTTCAGTCATTTCATGCTACTCATATTTTTGACACCTTTTGAAGCTCTTTGTATTTTTCACACCTTTTCAGGCTCTTCATGTTTTTCAACACCGCTTCATGCTCCTCGTATTTTTCAGACCGTTTCATGCTCCTCATATTTTTGTCACCTTTTGAAGCTCTTCATATTTTTCACACCTTTTCACGCTCTTCATGTTTTTGAGGACCGCTTCATGCTCCTCCTATTTTTCAGAAGCTTCAAGCTTTTCATATTTTTGACACCTTTTGAAGCCCTCAAATTTTTGACACCTTTTCAGGCTCTTCATGTTTTTGAACACCGTTTCATGCTCCTCCTATTTTTCAGACTGTTTCATGCTCCTCATATATTTGATACCTTTTGAAGCCCTTCATATTTTTCACACCTTTTCAGGCTCTTCATCTTTTTGACCACCGCTTCATGCTCCTCCTATATTTCAGACCGTTTCATGCTCCTCATATTTCTGACACCTTTTGAAGCACTTCTTATTTTTCACACCTTTTCAGGCTCTTCATGTTTTTCAACACCGCATCATGCTCCTCCTATTTTTCAGACCGTTTCATGCTTCTCATATTTTTGAGACCTTGAAGCTCTTCATATTTTTCACACCTTTCACACTCTTCATGTTTTTAAGGACCGCTTCATGCTCCTCCTATTTTTCAGAAGCTTCAAGCTTTTCATATTTTTGACACCTTTTGAAGCCCTCAAATTTTTCACACCTTTTTAGGCTCTTCATGTTTTTTGACGACTGCTTCTTGCTCCTCCTATTTTTCAGAGTGTTTCATGCTTCTCATATTATTGACACCTTTTGAAGCTCTTCATATATTTCACACCTTTTCAAGCTCTTCATCTTCTTCAAAACCATTTCATGCTCCTCATATTATTCAGACCGTTTCATGTTCCTCATATTTTTGACACCTTTTGAAGCTCTTCATATTTTTCACACCTTTTCAGGCTCTTCATGTTTTTGAACACCGTTTCATGCTCCGCCTGTTTTTCAGACTGTTTCATGCTCCTCATATTTTTGACACCTTTTGAAGCTCTTCATATTTCTCACACCTTTTCAGGCTCTTCATGTTTTTGAACACCATTTCATGCTCCTCTTATTTTTCAGACCGTTTCAAGCTCCTCATATTTTTCACACCTTTTGAAGCTCTTCATATTTTTCACACGATTTCAGGCTCTTCATGTTTTTCAACACCGTTTCATGCTCCTCCTATTTTTCCGTCCATTTCATGCTCCTCATATTTTTGACACCTTTTTAAGCTCTTCATATTTTTCACAGCTTTTGAAGCTCTTCATATTTTTCACACCTTTTCAGGCTCTTCATGTTTTTAAACACCGCTTCTTGCTCCTCCGATTTTTCAGACCGTTTCATGCTCCTCATATTTTTGACACCTTTTGAAGCTCTTCATATTTTTCACACCTTTCCTGCTCTTAATCTTTTTCAAACCCGTTGCATTCTCATCCTATTTTTCAGACTGTTTCATGCTCCTCATATTATTGACACCTTTAGAAGCTCTTCATAGTTTTTACACGTTTTTAGGCTCATCATATTTTTGAACACCGCTTCATGCTCCTCCTATTTTTCAGTCATTTCATGCTTCTCATATTTTTGACACCTTTTGAAGCTCTTTGTATTTTTCACACCTCTTCAGGCTCTTCATGTTTTTCAACACCGCTTCATGCTCCTCGTATTTTTCAGACCGTTTCATGCTCCTCATATTTTTGTCACCTTTTGAAGCTCTTCATATTTTTCACACCTTTTCAGGCTCTTCATGTTTTTGAACACCGTTTCATGCTCCTCTTATTTTTCAGACCGTTTCAAGCTCCTCATATTTTTCACACCTTTTGAAGCTCTTCATATTTTTCACATGTTTTCAGGCTCTTCATGTTTTTCAACACCGTTTCATGCTCCTCCTAATTTCCGTCCATTTCATGCTCCTCATATTTTTGACACCTTTTGAAGCTCTTCATATTTTTCACAGCTTTTGAAGCTCTTCATATTTTTCACACCTTTTCAGGCTCTTCATGATTTTCAGCACCTCTTCATGCACCTCCTATTTTTCAGACCGTTTCATGCTCATCTAATTTTTGACAACTTTTGAAGCTCTTCATATTTTTCATACCTTTTGAAGCTCTTCATATTTTTCACATTTTTGAAGCTCTTCTTATTTTTCTCACGGTTTCAGGCTCTTCATGGTTTTCAAGACCGCTTCATGCTCCTCCTATTTTTGAGACCATTTCATACTCCTTATATGTTTGACATTTTTTGAGGCTCTTCATATTTTTCACACCATTTCAGCCTCTTCATATTTTTGAACACCGTTTCTTGATCCTCCTATTTTTCAGAACGTTTCATGCTCCTCATATTTTGACACCTTTTAAAGCTCTTCATATTTTTCACACCTTTATAGACTCTTCATGTTTTTGAACACCGTTTCATGCTCCTCCTATTTTTCAGACCGTTTCAAGCTCCTCATATTTTTCACACCTTTTGAAGCTCTTCATATTTTTCACACCTTTTCAGGCTCTTCATGTTTTTCAACACCACTTCATGCTTCTCCTTTTTTGCAGACCCTTTCATGCTCCTAATAATTTTGACACCTGTTGAAGCTCTTCATATTTCTCACACCTTTTCAGACTCTTCATGTTTTTCAACACCGCTTCATGCTCCTCTTATTTTTCAGACCGTTTCAGGCTCATCTCATTTTTTATATCTTTTGAAGCTCTTCATATTTTTCACGTCTTTTGAAACTCTTCATATTTTTCACAACTTCTCAGGCTCTTCATTTTTTTCAACACCACTTCATGCTCCTCCTATTTTTCAGACCGTTTCATTCTCATCTCATTTTTGACACCTTTTGAAGCTCTTCATATTTTTGACACCTTTTGAAGCTCTTCATATTTTTGGCACCTTTTCAGTCTCTGCATGTGTTTGAACACCGCTTCATTCCCCTCCTATTTTTCAGACCGTTTCATCTCCTCATGAATTTCACACCTTTTGAAGCTCTTCATATTTTGCACACCTTTTCAGGCTCTTCATGTTTTTCACAACGACTTCATGCTCCTCCAACTTTTCAGACCGTTCCATGCTCCTCATATTTTTGACACCTTTTGAAGTTCTTCATATTTTTCACACATTTTCAGGCTCTTCATGTTTTTCAACACCGCTTCATGCTCCTGCTATTTTTCAGACCGTTTCATGCTCCTCATATATTTGACACATTTTGAAGCTGTTCATATATTTCACACATTTTCAGGCTCTTCATGTTTTTCAACACCACTTCATGCTCCTCCGATTTTTCAGCCCGTTTCATGCACATCTCATTTTGTACATCTTTTGAAGCTCTTCATATTTTTCACACGTTTTCAGGCTCTTCATGATTTTCAACACCGCTTCATGCACCTCCTATTTTTCAGACCGTTTCATGCTCATTTAATTTTTGACACCTTTTGAAGCTCTTCATATTTTTCAAACCTTTTGAAGCTCTTCATATTTTTCACATTTTTGAAGCTCTTCATATTTTTCACACGGTTTCAGGCTCTTCAAGTTTTTCAACACCGCTTCAAGCTCCTCCTATTTTTGAGACCATTTCATACTCCTTATATTTTTGACATTTTTTGAGGCTCTTCATAATTTTCACACCTTTTCAGGCTCTTCATGTTTTTGAACACCGTTTCTTGATCCTCCTATTTTTCAGAACGTTTCATGCTCCTCATATCTTGACACCTTTTAAAGCTCTTCATATTTTTCACACTTTTTCAGGCTCTTCATGTTTTTGAACACTACTTCATCCTCCTCGTATTTTTCAGACCATTTCATGCTCCTCATATTATTGACACCTTTTGAAACTCTTCATATTTCTCACACCTTTTCAGGCCCTTCATGTTTTTCAACACAACTTAACGCTTCTCTTATTTTTCAGACCGTTTCATGCTCCTCATGTATTTCACACTTTTTGAAGCTCTTCATATTTTTCACACCTTTTCAGGCTCTTCATGTTTTGAACACCGTTTCATGCTACTCACATTTTTCAGACCGTTTCATGCTCCTCATCCTATTGACACCTTTTGAAGCTCTTCATATTTTTCACACCTTTTCAAGCTCTTCATGTTTTTCAACACCACTTCATGCTCCTCCTATTTTTCAGACCGTTTGATGCTCCTCTCATTTTTGATATCTTTTGAAGCTCTTCATATTTTTCACATCTTTTGAAACTCTTCATATTTTTCACACCTTCTCAGGCTCTTCATTTTTTTCAACACCACTTCATTCTCCTCCTATTTTTCAGACCGTTTCATGCTCATCTCATTTTTGACACCTTTTGAAGCTCTTCATATATTTGACACCTTTTGAAGATCTTCATATTTTTCACACATTTTCAGTCTCTGCATGTTTTTGAACACCACTTCATGCCCTTCCTATTTTTCATACGGTTTCATCTCCTCATGAATTTCACACCTTTTGAAGCTCTTCATATTTTGCACACCTTTTCAGGCTCTTCATGTTTTCAACACCGCTTCATGCTCCTCCTATTTTTCAAACCGTTTCATGCTCGTCATATATTTGACACATTTTGAAGCTCTTCATATATTTCACACATTTTCATGCTCTTCATGTTTTTTAACACCACTTCATGCTCCTCCTATTTTTCAGACCGTTTCGTGCTCCTCATATTTTTGACACGTTTTGAAGCTCTTCATATTTTTCACACCTTTTCAGGCTCTTCAAGTTTTTGAACACCGTTTCATGCTCCTCCTATTTTTCAGAACATTTCTTGCTCCTCATAATTTTGACACCTTTTGAAACTCTTCATATTTTTCACAACCTTTGAAGCTCTTCATATTTTTCACATTTTTGAAGCTCTTCGTATTTTTCACACCTTTTGAAGCTCTTCATACTTTTCACATTTTTGAAGCTCTTCATATTACACACACCTTTTCAGGATCTTCATGTTTTCCAACACCGCTTCATTCTCCTCCTATTTTTCAGACCGTTTCATGCTCCTCATATTTTTGACACTTTTTGAAGCTGTTTATACTTTTCAAACCTTTTCAAGCTCTTCATGTTTTTGACGACCGCTTCATGCTCCTCCTATTTTTCAGACCGTTTCATGCTGCTCATATTTTTGACACCTTTTAAGCTCTTCATATTTTTCACACCTTTTCAGGTTCTTCATGTTTGTCAACATCGCTTCATTCTCCTCCTATTTATCAGACAGTTTCATGCTCCTCATATTTTTGACACCTTTTGAAGCTCCACCTATTTTTCACACCTTTTCAAGCTCTTCATGTTTTTCAACAGCGTTTCATGCTCCTCCTATTTTTCAGACTGTTTCATGCTCCTCATATTTTTGATACCTTTTGAAGCCCTTCATATTTTTCACACCTTTTCAGGCTCTTCATCTTTTTGAACACCGCTTCATGCTCCTCCTATATTTCAGACCGTTTCATGCTCCTCATATTTCTGACACCTTTTGAAGCACTTCTTATTTTTCACACCTTTTCAGGCTCTTCATGTTTTTCAACACCGCTTCATGCTCCTCGTATTTTTCAGACCGTTTCATGCTTCTCATATTTTTGAGACCTTTGAAGCTCTTCATATTTTTCACACCTTTCACGCTCTTCATGTTTTTAAGGACCGCTTCATGCTCCTCCTATTTTTCAGAAGCTTCAAGCTTTTCATATTTTTGACACCTTTTGAAGCCCTCAAATTTTTCACACCTTTTCAGGCTCTTCATGTTTTTTGACGACTGCTTCTTGCTCCTCCTATTTTTCAGAGTGTTTCATGCTTCTCATATTATTGACAGCTTTTGAAGCTCTTCATATATTTCACACCTTTTCAAGCTTTTCATCTTATTCAAAACCATTTCATGCTCCTCATATTTTTCAGACCGTTTCATGTTCCTCATATTTTTGACACCTTTTGAAGCTCTTCATATTTTTCACACCTTTTCAGGCTCTTCATGTTTCTGAACACCGCTTCATGCTCCTTCTTATTTTCAGACCGTTTCATGCTCATCTTATTTTTGACACCTTTTGAAGCTCTTCATATTATGCACATCTTTTGAAACTCTTCATATTTTTCACACCTTCTCAGGCTCTTCATTTTTTTCAACACCACTTCATGCTCCTCCTATTTTTCAGACCGTTTCATGCTCATCTCATTTTTGACACCTTTTGAAGCTCTTCACATTTTTCACACCTTTTGAAGTTCTTCATATTTTTCACACGTTTTCAGGCTCTTCATGTTTTTCAACACCGCTTCATGCTCCTCCTCTTTTTCAGACCGTTTCATGCTCCTCATATTTTTGACACCTTTTGAAGCTCTTCATATTTTACACACCTTTTCAGGCTCTTCATGTTTTTGAACACCGCTTCAGGCTCCTCCTATTTTTCAGACCGTTTCATGCTCCTCATATTTTTCACACCTTTTGAAGCTCTTCATATTTTTCACACCTTTTCAGGCTCTTTATGTTTTTCAAAACAACTTCATGCTCCTCCTCTTTTTCAGACCTTATCATGCTCCTCATGTATTTCACACCTTTTGAAGCTCTTCATATTTTTCACACCTTTTCATGCTCTTCATGTTTTTGAACACCGTTTCATGCTCCTCTATTTTTCCAACCGTTTCATGCTCCTCATATTTTTGACACCTTTTGAAGCTCTTCATATTTTCCACACCTTTTCTGGCTTCATGTTTTTCAACACCGCTTCATGATTTTCTTATTTCTCAGAGTGTTTCATGCTCCTCATATTTTTGACACCTTTTGAAAATCTTCGTATTTTTCACACTTTTCAGGCTCTTCATGTTTTTCAACACGGCTTCATGCTCCTCCAATTTTCAGACTGTTTCATTCTCCTCATATTTTTGACAACTTTTGAAGCTCTTCATATATTTCACACCTTTTCAGGCTCTTAATTTTTCTCAACATCACTTCATGCTCCTCCTATTTTTCAGACCGTTTCATGCTCATCACATTTTGACCACTTTTGAAGCTCTTCATGTTTTTCACACCTTTTGAAGCTCTTCATATTTTTCACACCTTTTCAGGCTCTTCATGATTTTCAACACCGCTTCATGCTCCTCCTATGTTTCAGACCGTTTCATGTTCATCTCATTTTTGACACTTTTGAAGCTCTTCGTATTTTTCACACCTTTTGAAGCTCTTCATATTTTTCACATTTTTGAAGCTCTTCATATTTTTCACACGTTTTCAGGCTCTTCATGTTTTTCAACACCGCTTCATGCTCCTCCTATTTTTCAGACCGTTTCATGCTCCTCATGTATTTCACATCTTTTGAAGCTCTTCATATTTTTCACACCTTTTCACGCTCTTCATGTTTTTCAACACTGCTTTATGCTCCTCCTATTTTACAGACCTTTTCATGCTCCTCATATTTTTGACACCTTTTGAAGCTCTTCATATTTTTCACACCTTTCCAGGCTCTTCATATTTTTGAACACCGGATCATGCTCCTCCTATTTTTCAGACCGTTTCATGCTCCTCATGTATTTCACACCTTTTGAAGCTCTTCATATTTTTCACACCTTTTCACGCTCTTCATGTTTTTCAACACTGCTTTATGCTCCTCCTATTTTACAGACCGTTTCATGCTCCTCATATTTTTGACACCTTTTGAAGCTCTTCATATTTTTCACACCTTTCCAGGCTCTTCATATTTTTGAACACCGGATCATGCTCCTCCTATTTTTCAGACCGTTGCATGCTCCTCATATTTTTCACACCTTTTGAAGCTCTTCATATTTTTCACACCTCTTCAGTCTCTGCATGTTTTTGAACACCGCTTCATGCCCCTCCTCTTTTTCAGACCGTTTCATCTCCTCATGAATTTCACACCTTTTGAAGCTCTTCATACTTTGCACACCTTTTCAGGCTCTTGAAGTTTTTCCCAACCACTTCATGCTCCTCCTAATTTTCAGACCATTTCATGCTCCTCATATTTTTGACACCTTTTGAAGCTCTTCATATTTTTCACACCTTTTCAGGCTCTTCATGTTTCTCAACAGCGCTTCATGCTCCTCCTAGTTTTCAGACCGTTTCATGCTCCTCATATTTGTGACACCATTTGAAGCTCTTCATATTTTTCACACCTTTTCAGGCTCTTCATGTTTTTGAACACCGTTTCATGATCCTCCTATTTTTCAGAACGTTTCATGCTCCTCATATTTTGACACCTTTTAAAGCTCTTCATATTTTTCACACCTTTTGTGGCTCTTCATGTATTTCAACAACGCTTCATGATCCTCCTATTTTTGAGACCATTTCATACTCCTTATATTTTTGACATTTTTTGAGGCTCTTCATATGTTTCACACCTTTTCAGGCTCTTCATGTTTTTGAACACCGGTTCATGCTCCTAGTATTTTTCAGACCATTTCATGCTCATCTCATTTTGACACCTTTGAAGCTCTTCAAATTTTTCACACATTTTGAAGCTCTTCATATTTTTCACATTTTTGAGGCTATTCATATTTTTCACACGGTTTCAGGCTCTTCATGCTTTTCAACACCGCTTCATGATCCTCTTTTTTTAAAGAACGTATCATGTTCCTCATATTTTGACACCTTTTAAAGCTCTTCATATTTCTCACACCTTTTCAGGATCTTCATGGTTTAGAACACCACTTCATCCTCCTCCTATTTTTCAGACCGTTTCATGCTCCTCATATTATTGACACCTTTTGAAGCTCTTCATATTTCTCACACCTTTTCAGGCTCTTCATGTTTTTGAACACCGGTTCATGCTCCTAGTATTTTTCAGACCGTTTCATGCTCATCTCATTTTAGACACTTTTTGAAGCTTTTCATATGTTTCACATCTTTTGAAACTCTTCATATTTTTCACACCTTTTCAGTCTCTTCATGTTTTTGAACACCGCTTCATGCTCGTCCTATTTTTCAGACCGGATCATGCTCCTCATATTTTTCACACCTTTTGAAGCTTTTCATATTTTTCACACCTTTTCAGGCTCTTCAGGGTTTTGAACATCGCTTCATGGTCTTCCTATTTATCAGACCGTTTCATGCTCCTCATATTTTTGACACCTTTTGAAGCTCCTCATATTTTTCACAGCTTTTCAGGCTCTTCATGTTTCTGAACACCGCTTCATGCTCCTTCTTATTTTCAGACCGTTTCATGCTCATCTTATTTTTGACACCTTTTGAAGCTCTTCATATTATGCACATCTTTTGAAACTCTTCATATTTTTCACACCTTCTCAGGCTCTTCATTTTTTTCAACACCACTTCATGCTCCTCCTATTTTTCAGACCGTTTCATGCTCATCTCATTTTTCACACCTTTTGAAGTTCTTCATATTTTTCACACGTTTTCAGGCTCTTCATGTTTTTCAACACCGCTTCATGCTCCTCCTCTTTTTCAGACCGTTTCATGCTCCTCATATTTTTGACACCTTTTGAAGCTCTTCATATTTTACACACCTTTTCAGGCTCTTCATGTTTTTGAACACCGCTTCAGGCTCCTCCTATTTTTCAGACCGTTTTATGCTCCTCATATTTTTCACACCTTTTGAAGCTCTTCATATTTTTCACACCTTTTCAGGCTCTTTATGTTTTTCAACACAACTTCATGCTCCTCAAATTTTTCAGACCTTATCATGCTCCTCATGTATTTCACACCTTTTGAAGCTCTTCATATTTTTCACACCCTTTTATGCTCTTCATGTTTTTGAACACCGTTTCATGCTCCTCTATTTTTCCAACCGTTTCATGCTCCTCATATTTTGACAACTTTTGAAGCTCTTCATATTTTTCAAACCTTTTCAGGCTCTTCATGATTTTCAACACCGCTTCATGCTCCTCCTATGTTTCAGACCGTTTCATGTTCATCTCATTTTTGACACTTTTGAAGCTCTTCGTATTTTTCACACCTTTTGAAGCTCTTCATATTTTTCACATTTTTGAAGCTCTTCATATTTTTCACACGTTTTCAGGCTCTTCATGTTTTTCAACACCGCTTCATGCTCCTCCTATTTTTCAGACCGTTTCATGCTCCTCATGTATTTCACACCTTTTGAAGCTCTTCATATTTTTCACACCTTTTCAGGCTCTTCATGTTTTTTGACGACTGCTTCTTGCTCCTCCTATTTTTCAGAGTGTTTCATGCTTCTCATATTATTGACACCTTTTGAAGCTCTTCATATATTTCACACCTTTTCAAGCTCTTCATCTTCTTCAAAACCATTTCATGCTCCTCATATTTTTCAGACCGTTTCATGTTCCTCATATTTTTGACACCTTTTGAAGCTCTTCATATTTTTCACACCTTTTCAGGCTCTTCATGTTTTTGAACACCGTTTCATGCTCCTCCTGTTTTTCAGACTGTTTCATGCTCCTCATATTTTTGACACCTTTTGAAGCTCTTCATATTTCTCACACCTTTTCTGGCTCTTCATGTTTTTGAACACAGTTTCATGCTCCTCCTATTTTTCAGACCGTTTCATGCTCCTCATATTTTTGACACCTTTTCAAACTCTTCATATTTTTCACAACTTTTGAAACTCTTTATATTTTGCACACCTTTTCAGGCTCTTGAAGTTTTTCACAACCACTTCATGCTCCTCCTACTTTTCAGACCATTTCATGCTCCTCATATTTTTGACACCTTTTGAAGCTCTTCATATTTTTCACACCTTTTCAGGCTCTTCATGTTTCTCAACACCGCTTCATGCTCCTCCTAGTTTCAGACCGTTTCATGCTCCTCATATTTGTGACACCATTTGAAGCTCTTCATATTTTTCACACCTTTTCAGGCTCTTCATGTTTTTGAACACCGTTTCATGATCCTCCTATTTTTCAGAACGTTTCATGCTCCTCATATTTTGACACCTTTTAAAGCTCTTCATATTTTTCACACCTTTTGTGGCTCTTCATGTATTTCAACACCGCTTCATAATCCTCCTATTTTTGAGACCATTTCATACTCCTTATATTTTTGACATTTTTTGAGGCTCTTCATATGTTTCACACCTTTTCAGGCTCTTCATGTTTTTGAACACCGGTTCATGCTCCTAGTATTTTTCAGACCATTTCATGCTCATCTCATTTTGACACCTTTGAAGCTCTTCAAATTTTTCACACCTTTTGAAGCTCTTCATATTTTTCACATTTTTGAAGCTATTCATATTTTTCACACGGTTTCAGGCTCTTCATGCTTTTCAACACCGCTTCATGATCCTCTTTTTTTTAAGAACGTTTTATGTTCCTCATATTTTGACACCTTTTAAAACTCTTCATATTTCTCACACCTTTTCAGGCTCTTCATTGTTTAGAACACCGCTTCATCCTCCTCCTATTTTTCAGACCGTTTCATGCTCCTCATATTATTGACACCTTTTGAAGCTCTTCATATTTCTCACACCTTTTCAGGCTCTTCATGTTTTTGAACACCGGTTCATGCTCCTAGTATTTTTCAGACCGTTTCATGCTCATCTCATTTTAGACACCTTTTGAAGCTTTTCATATATTTCACATCTTTTGAAACTCTTCATATTTTTCACACCTTTTCAGGCTCTTCATGTTTTTGAACACCGCTTCATGCTCGTCCTATTTTTCAGACCGGATCATGCTCCTCATATTTTTCACACCTTTTGAAGCTCTTCATATTTTTCACACCTTTTCAGGCTCTTCATGTTTTTGAACACCGTTTCATGCTCCTCCTGTTTTTCAGACTGTTTCATGCTCCTCATATTTTTCACACCTTTTGAAGCTCTTCATATTTTTCACAACTTTTCAGGCTCTTCACGTTTTTCATACGTTTTCAGGCTCTTCATGTTTTTGAACACCGTTTCATGCTCCTCCTATTTTTCAGACCGTTTAATGCTCTTCATGTATTTCACATCTTTTGAAGCGCTTCATGTTTTTCACAAGTTTTCAGGCTCTTCATGTTTTTGAACACCATTTCAAGCTGCTCCTATTTTTCAGACCGTTTCATGCTCCTCATATTCTTGACACCTTTTGAATCTCTTCATATTTTTCACAACTTTTCAGGCTCTTCATGTTTCTGAACATCGCTTCATTCTCCTCCTATTGTTCAGACCGTTTCATGCTCCTCATATTTTTCACACCTTTTGAAGCTCTTCATATTTTTCACATTTTCAGGCTCTTCATGTTTTTGAACACCACTTCTTGCTCCTCCTATTTTTCAGAGAGTTTCATGCTCCTCATGTATTTCACACATTTTGAAGCTCTTCATATTTTCCATACCTTTTCAGGCTCTTCATGTTTTTCAAAACCGCTTCATGCTCCTCCTATTTTTCAGACCGTTTCATGCTCCTCATATTTTTGAAACCTTTTGAAGCTCTTCATATTTTTCACACCATTTCAGGCTCTTCATATTTTTCAAAACCGCTTCATTATCCTCCTATTTTTCAGACCGTTTCATGCTCCTCTTATTTTTGAAACCTTTTGAAGCTCTTCATATTTTTCACACCATTTCAGGCTCTTCATGTTTTTCAACACAGATTCATGCCCTCATATTTTTCAGACCGTTTCATGCTCCTCCTATTTTTGAGACCGTATCATGCTCCTCATATATTTGACACGTTTATAAGCTCTTCATATTTTTCACACCATTTCAGGCTCTCCATGTATTTCATCAGCGATTCATGCTCCTCCTATATTTGAGTCCGTTTCATGCTCCTCATATTTTTGACACCTTTTGAAGCTCTTCATATTTTTCACACCTTTTCAGGCTCTTCATGTTTTTGAACACCGTTTCATGCTCCTCCTATTTTTCAGAATCGTTTCATGCTCCTAATATTTTTCACACCTTTTGAAGCTCTTCATATTTTTCACACCTTTTCAGACTCATCATGTTTTTGCACACCGCTTCATGATCCTCATATTTTTCACACCCTTTCATGCTCCTCATATTTTTCACACCTTTTGATGCTCTTCATATATTTCAGACCTTTTCAGGCTCTTTATGTTTTTGAACACCACTTCATGCTCCTCGTATTTTTCAGACCGTTTCATGCACCTCATATTTTTGACACGTTTTGGGGCTCTCATATTTTTCACACCATTCCAGGCTCTTCATATTTTTGAACACCGTTTCATGCTCCTCCTATTTTTCAGACCTTTTCATGCTCCTCATATTTTTCACACCTTTTGAAACTCTTCATGTTTTTCATATCTTGCTTCACGCTCCTCCTATTTTTGAGACGGTTTCATGCTACTCATAATTTTGACAACTTTTGGAGCTCTTCATATTTTTCTCACCTTTTCAGGCTCTCCATGTTTTTCAACACCGTTTCATGCTCCTCCTGTTTTTCAGACCTTTTCATGCTCCTCATATTTTTGAAAATTTTGAAGTTCTTCATATTTTTCACACATTTTCAGGCTTTTCATATTATTGAACACCGCTTCATGCTCCTCCTATTTTTCAAACGGTTTCATGCTCCTCATAGGTTTCACACCTTTTGAAGCTCTTCATATTTTTCACACCTTTTCAGGCTCTTCATGTTTTTGAACACCGCTTTATCCTCCTCCTATTTTTCAGACCGTTCCATGCTCTTCATATTTTTCAAACCTTTTGAAGCTCTTCATATTTTTCACACCTTTACAGGCTCTTCGTGTTTTTAAACACCGCTTCATGCTCTTCCTATTTTTCAGACCGTTTCATGCTCCTCATATTTTTCACACCTTCTGAAGCTCTTCATATTTTTCACACCTTTTCATGCTCTTCATGTTTTTCACACCGTTTCATGCTCCTCCTATTTTTCAGACCGTTTCATGCTCCTCATATTTTTCACACATCTTGAAGCTGTTTATATTTGACACATATTTTCAGGCTCTTCATGTTTTTTAACACCGCTTCATGCTCCTCCTATTTTTGAGATCGTTTCATGCTCCTCATATTTTTCACACCTTTTGAAGCTCTTCATATTTTTCGCACCTTCTCAGGCACTTCATGTATTTGAGCACAGAATCATGCTCCTCCTATTTTTCAGACCGTTTCATGCTCCTCATATTTTTCACACCTTTTGAAGCTCTTCATATTTTTCGCACCTTCTCAGGCACTTCATGTATTTGAGCACAGAATCATGCTCCTCCTATTTTTCAGACCGTTTCATGCTCCTCATATTTTTCACACCTTTTGAAGCTCTTCATTTTTTTGACAACTTTTCAGGCTCTTCATGTTTTTCAACACCGCTTCATGCTCCTCCTATTTTTGAGACCGTTTCATACTCCTCATAATTTTGACACCTTTTGAAGCTCTTCATATTTTTCACACCTTTTCATGCTCTTCATGTTTTTCACACCGTTTCATGCTCCTCCTATTTTTCAGACCGTTACATGCTCCTCATATTTTTCACACGTTTTGAAGCTCTTCATATTTTTCACACCTTTTCAGGCTCTTGTTTTTGAACACCGCTTCATGCTCCTCCTATATTTCAGACCGTTTCATGCTCCTCCTATTTTTCAGACTGTTGCATGCACGTCTTAATATTGACACCTTTTGAAGCTTTTCATATTTTTCACACCTTTTCAGGCTCTTCATGTTTTTCAACACCGCTTCATGCTCCTCCTATTTTTCAACCGTTTCATGCTCCTCATGTATTTCACACATTTTGAAGCTCTTCATATTTTCCATACCTTTTCAGGCTCTTCATGTTTTTCAATACCGCTTCATGCTCCTCCTATTTTTCAGACCGTTTCATGCTCCTCATATTTTTGAATCCTTTTGAAGCTCTTCATATTTTTCACACCATTTCAGGCTCTTCATTATTTTCAACACAGTTTCATGCCCTCATATTTTTCAGACCGTTTCATGCTCCTCCTATTTTTGAGACCGTATCATGCTCCTCATATTTTTGAAACCTTTTGAAGCTCTTCATATTTTTCACAACTTTTCCGGCTCTTCATATTTTTCAACACCGCTTCATGATCGTCCTGTTTTTCAGACCATTTCATGCTCCTCATATTATTGACAGCTTTTGAAGCTCTTCATATTTTTCACACCTTTTCAGGCTCTTCATGTTTATGAACACCGTTTCATGCAGCTCCTATTTTTCAGACCGTTTCATACTCCTCATATTTTTGACACATTTTGAAGCTCTTCATATATTTCACACCTTTTCAGGCTCTTCATATTTTTCAACACCACTTCATGCTCCTCCTATTTTTCAGACCGTTTCATACTCCTCATATTTTTGACACATTTTGAAGCTCTTCATATTTTTCACACCTTTTCTGGCTCTTCATGTTTGTGAACAACACTTGATGCTCCTCCTATTTTTCAGATCGTTTCATGCTCCTCATATTTTTGACAACTTTTGAGCTCTTCATATTTTTAACACCTTTTCAGGGTCTTCATGTTTTTGAACACCGTTTCATGCTGCTCCTATTTTTCACACCGTTTCATACTCCTCATAGTTTTGACACCTTTTGAAGCTCTTCATATTTTTCACACCTTTTCAGGCTCTTCATGTTTTTCAACACCGCTTCATGCTCCTCCTATTTTTCAGACCGTATCATGCTCCTCTTGTATTTCACACCTTTCGAAGCTCTTCATATTTTTCACACCTTTTCAGGCTCTTCATGGTTTTCAACACCGCTTCATGCTCCTCCTATTTTTCAGACCGTTTCATGCTCCTCATGTATTTCACACCTTTTGAAGCTCTTCATATTTTTCACACCTTTTCAGGCTCTTCATGTTTTTCAACACTGCTTCATGCTCCTCCTATTTTTCAGACCGTTCATGCTCCTCTTGTATTTCACACCTTTTGAAGCTCTTCATATTTTACACACCTTTTCAGGCTCTTCATGATTTTCAACACCACTTCATGCTCCTCCTATTTTTCAGATGGTTTCATGCTCCTCATGTATTTCACACATTTTGAAGCTCTTCATAGCTTTCACACCTTTTCAGCCTCTTCATGTTTTTGAATACCGTTTCATGCTCTTCCTATTTTTCAGATGGTTTCATGCTCCTCATATTTTTGACACATTTTGAAGCTCTTCATATTTTTGATACCCTTTCAGGCTCTTCATGATTTTCAACACCACTTCATGCTTCTCCTATTTCTCAGACCGTTTCATGCTCATCTCATTCTTGACAGCTTTTGAAGTTCTTCATATTTTTCACATCCTTTGAAACTATTCATATTTTTCACACCTTTTCAGGCTCTTCATGTTTTTAATCACCGTTTCATCCTCTTCCTATTTTTCAGACCTTTTCATGCTCCTCATATATTTGACACATTTTGAAGCTCTGAATATTTTTCACACATTTTCAGGCTCTTCATATTTTTGAACACCACTTCATGCTCCTCCTATTTTTCAGACCGTTTCATGGTCATCTCATTTTTGACACCTTCTAAAGCGCTTCATAGTTTTCACAAATTTTCAGGCTCTTCATATTTTTGAACACTGCTTCATGCTCCTCCTATTTTTCAGACCGTTTCATGCTCCTCATGTATTTCACACATTTTGCGGCTCTTCATATTTTACACACCTTTTCGGGTTCTTCATGGTTTTCAACACCACTTCATGCTCCTCCTATTTTTCAGACCGTTTCATGTTCCTTATATTTTTGACACCTTTTGAAGCTCTTCATATTTTTTACACCCTTCCAGGGTCTTCATGTTTTTCAATACCACTTCATGCTCCTCCTAGATTTCAGACCGTTTCATACTCCTCATATTTTTGACACCTTTTGAACCTCTTCATGTATTTCACACCTTTTAATGCTCTTCATGTTTTTGAACACTGCTTCATGCTCCTCCTTTTTTTCGGACCGTTTCATGCTCCTCACATTTTTGACACCTTTTGAACCTCTTCATGTATTTCACACTTTTTCATGCTCTTCATGTTTTTCAACACCGCTTCATGCTCCTACTATTTTTCAGACCGTTTTATGCTCCTCCTATTTTTCAGACCGTTTCATGCTCCTCATATTTTGACACCTTTTGAAGCTCTTCATATTTTTTACACATTTTCAGACTCTTCGTGTTTTTCAACACCGCTTCAATCTCCTCCTGTATTTCAGACCGTTTCATGCTCCTCTTATTTTTGACACCTTTTGAAGCTCTTCATATTTTTCACACCTTTTCATGCTCTTCATGTTTTTGCACATGGCTTCATGCTCCTATTATTTTTCAGACCGTTTCATGCTTCTCATATTTTGACACCTTTTGAACCTCTTCATGTATTTCACACTTTTCCATGCTCTTCATGTTTTTGAACACCACTTCATGCTCCTCCTATTTTTCACACCTTTTCATGCTCATCTCATTTTTGACACCTTTTGAAGCTCTTCATATATTTCACACCTTTTCAAGCTCTTCATATTTTTCAGACCTTTTCAGGCTCTTCATGTTTTTGAACACTGTTTCATGTTCCTCCTATTTTTCAGACCGTTTCATGATCCTCATGTATTTCACACCTTTTGAAGCTCTTCATATTTTTCACACCTTTTCAGGCTCTTCATGTTTTTCAACACAGCTTCATGCTCCTCCTATTTTTCAGACCGTTTCATGCTCCTCATGTATTTCACACCTTTTGAAGCTCTTCATATTTTTCACACGTTTTCAGGCTCTTCATGTTTTTGAACACTGCTTCATGCTCCTCCTATTTTTCAGACCGTTTCATGCTCCTCATGTATTTCACACCTTTTGAAGCTCTTCATATTTTTCACACCTTTTCAGGCTCTTCATGTTTTTGATCACTGCTTCATGATCCTCCTATTTTTCAGAGAGTTTCATGCTCCTCATGTATTTCACATCTTTTGAATCTCTTCATATTTTTCACACCTTTTCAGGCTCTTCATGTTTTTCCACACCACTTCATGCTTCTCCTATTTTTCGGCCTGTTTCATGCTCCTCATGTATTTCACACCTTTTGAAGCTCTTCATATTTTTCACACCTTTTCAGGCTCTTCATGTTTTTAATCACCGTTTCATCCTCTTCCTATTTTTCAGACCTTTTCATGCTCCTCATATATTTGACACATTTTGAAGCTCTGAATATTTTTCACACATTTTCAGGCTCTTCATGTTTTTGAACACTGCTTCATGATCCTCCTATTTTTCAGACGGTTTCATGCTCTTCATATGTTTGACACCTTTTGAAGCTCTTCATATTTTTCACACCTTTTGAGGGCCTTCATGTTTTTCAACACCTTTTCATGCTGCTTCTCTGTTTCAGACCTTTTCATGCTCCTCATATATTTGACACATTTTGAAGCTCTTCATATTTTTCACACCTTTTTAGGCTCTTCATGTTTTTGAACACAGCTTCATGCTACTCCTATTTTTCAGACCTTTTCATGCTCCTCATATTTTTGACACCTTTTGAAGCTCATCATATTTTTCACACCTTTTCAGGCTTTTCATGTTTTTCAACACCGTTACATGATCCTCCTATTTTTCATATCGTTTCATGCTCATCTCATTTTTGACCCCTTTTGAAGCTTTTCATATTTTTCACAACTTTTTAGGCTCTTCATGTTTTTCAACACCGCTTCATACTACTCCTATTTTTCAGACCGTTTCATGCTCATCTCATTTTTGACACCTTTTGAAGCTCTTCATATTTCTCACAAATTTTTAGGCTCTTCATGTTTTTGACACCGCTTCATGCTCCTCCTAATTTTCAGAGAGTTTCATGCTCCTCATGTATTTCACATCTTTTGAAGCTCTTCATATTTCTCACAACTTTTTAGCCTCTTCATGTTTTTCCACACCACTTCATGCTTTTCCTATTTTTCGGCCTGTTTCATGCTCCTCATGTATTTCACACCTTTTGAAGCTCTTCATATTTTTCACAACTTTTCAGGCTCTTCATGTTTTTAATGACCGTTTCATGCTCCTCCTATTTTTTAGACCGTTTCATGCTCCTCATATATTTGACACATTTTGAAGCTCTGAATATTTTTCACACATTTTCAGGCTCTTCATATTTTTGAACACTGCTTCATGATCCTCCAATTTTTCAGACCGTTTCATGATCTTCTTATGTTTGACACCTTTTGAAGCTCTTCATATTTTTCACTCCTTTTCAGGCTCTTCATGTTTTTCAACACCACTTCATTCTTCTCCTATTTTTCAGACCGTTTCATGCTCCTCATGAATTTCACACCTTTTGACGCTCTTCATAATTTTCACACCTTTTCAGGCTCTTCATGTTTTTGAACACCATTTCATGCCGCTTCTATTTTTTAGACCGTTTCCTGCTCCTCATATTTTTCTCACCTTTTGAAGCTCTTCATATATTTCACACCTTTTCAGGCTCTTCATGTTTTTGAACACCGCTTCATGATCCTCCTATTTTTCAGACCATTTCATGCTCTTCATATTTTTGACACCTCTTGAAGCTCTTCATATATTTCACACCTTTTCAGCCTCTTCATTTTTTTTTAAAACCGCTTCATGCTCCTCCTATTTTTCACACCGTTTCATGCTCATCTCATTTTTGACACCTTTTGAAGCTCTTTATATATTTCACACCTTTTCAAGCTCTTCATATTTTTCAGACCTTTTCAGGCTCTTCATGTTTTTGAACACCGCTTCATGCTCCTCCTATTTTTCAGACCGTTTCATGCTCCTCATATTTTTGACACCTTTTGTAGCTCTTCATATTTTCCACACCTTTTCAGGCTCTTCATGTTTTTCAACACCGCTTCATGCTCCTCCTATTTTTCAGACCGTTTCATGCTCCTCATATTTTTGACACCTTTTGAAGCTCTTCATATTTTTCCCTCCTTTTCAGGGTCTTCATGTTTTTCACACCTTTTCAGGCTCTTCATGTTTTTGAACACCATTTCATGCTTCTCCTATTTTGCAGACCGTTTCATTCTCCTCATATTTTTGACATCTTTTGAAGCTCTTCATATATTTCACACCTTTTCAGGCTTTTCATTTTTTTCAACACCACTTCATGCTCCTCCTATTTTTCAGACCGTTTCATGCTCATCTCATTTTGACACCTTTTGAAGCTCTTCAAATTTTTCACACCTTTGAAGCTCTTCATATTTTTCCTATTTTTGAAGCTCTTCATATTTTCACACGTTTTCAGGCTCTTCTTGTTTTTCAAAACCGCTTCATGCTATTTCTATTATTCAGAGAGTTTCATGCTCCTCATGTATTTCACACATTTTGAAGCTCTTCATATTTTTCAAACCTATTCAGGCTCTTCATGTTTTTCCACACCCCTTCATGCTTCTCCTATTTTTCAGCCCGTTTCATGCTCCTCCTGTATTTCACACCTTTTGAATCTCTTCATATATTTCACACCTTTTCAGGCTCTTCATGTTTTTCACACCTTTTCAGGCTCTTCAGGTTTTTGAACACCATTTCATGCTCCTCCTATTTGTCAGACCGTTTCATGATCCTCATATTTTTGACACCTTTTGAAGCTCTTCATAATTTTCACACGCTTTCAGGCTCTTCATATTTTTCAACACCACTTCATGCTCCTCCTATTTTTCAGACCGTTTCATGCTCCTCATATTTTTGACACCTTTTGAAGCTCTTCATATTTTTCACACCTTTTCAGGCTCTTCATGTTTTTCAACACTACTTCTTGCTCCTCCAATTTTTCAGACCGTTTCATGCTCCTCATATTTTTGACACCTTTTGAAGCTCTTCATAATTTTCACACCTTTTCAGGCTCTTCATGTTTTTCAACACTACTTCTTGCTCCTCCAATTTTTCAGACCGGTTCATGCTCCTCATATTTTTGACACCTTTTGAAGCTCTTCATAATTTTCACACCTTTTCAGGCTCTTCATGTTTTTCAACACTACTTCTTGCTCCTCCAATTTTTCAGACCGTTTCATGCTCCTCATATTTTTGACACCTTTTGAAGCTCTTCATATTTTTCACACCTTTTCAGGCTCTTCATGTTTTTCAACACTACTTCTTGCTCCTCCAATTTTTCAGACCGTTTCATGCTCCTCATATATTTGACACCTTTTGAAGCTCTTCATAATTTTCACACCCTTTCAGCCTCTTCAAGATTTTCAACACCACTTCATGCTCCTCCTATTTTTCAGACCGTTTCATGCTCCTCATATGTTTCACTCCTTTTTCAGGCTCTTCATGATTTTCAACAACACTTCATGCTCCTCCTATTTTTCAGACCGTTTCATGCTCCTCCATTTTTCAGACCGTTTCATGCACCTCATATTTTGACACCTTTTGAAGCTCTTCATATTTTTTACCTTTTCAGGCTCTTCATATTTTTCAACACTGCTACATGCTTCTCCTATATTTCCGACCATTTCATGCTCCTCATATTTTTGATACCTTTTGAAGCTCTTCAAATTTTTCACACCTTTGAAGCTCTTCATATTTTTCCTATTTTTGAAGCTCTTTATATTTTCACACGTTTTCAGGCTCTTCTTGTTTTTCAACACCGCTTCATGCTCCTCCTATTTTTCAGACTGTTACATGCCCCTCATATTGTTGACAACTTTTGAAGCTTTTCATATTTTTCACACATTTTCAGGCTCTTCATTTTTTTCAACACTACTTCTTTATCCTCCAAATTTTCAGACCGTTTCATACTCATCTAATTTTTGACACCTTTTGAAGCTCTTCATATTTTTCACACCTTTTGAAGCTCTTCGTATTTTCACACCTTTTCAGGCTCTTCATATTTTTGAACACCGCTTCATGCTCCTTCTATTTTTCAGAGAGTTTCATGCTCCTCATGTATTTCTCACCTTTTGAAGCTCTTCATATTTTTCACACCTTTTCAGGCTCTTCATGTTTTTCCACACCACTACATGCTTCTCCTATTTTTCAGCCCGTTTCATGCTCCTCATGTATTTCACACCTTTTGAAGCTCTTCATATTTTTCACACCTTTTCAGGCTCTTCACGTTTTGATCACCATTTCATGCTCCTTTATTTTTCAGACCGTTTCATGCTCATCTCATTTTTGACACCTTTTGAAGCTCTTCATATTTTTCACACCTTTTCAGTCTCTTCATGTTTTTGAACACCGCTTCATGCTCCTCCTATTTTTCAGACGGTTTCATGCTCCTCATAGTTTTGACACCTTTTGAAGCTCTTCATATTTTTCACACCTTTTCAGGCTCTTCATGTTTTTGATCACCGTTTTTTGCTCCTCCTATTTTTCAGACCGTTTCATGCTCCTCATACTTTTGACACCTTTTGAAGCTCTTCATATTTTTCACACGTTTTCAGGCTCTTCATGTATTTCAATAACGGTTCTTACTCCTCCTATTTTTCAGAACGTTGCATGCTTCTCATATTTTTGACACGTTTTGAAGCTCTTCATATTTTTCACACCTTTTCAGGCTCTTCATGTTTTTCAACACCACTTCATGCTCCTCCTATTTTTCCGACGGTTTCATGCTCATCTCATTTTTGACACCTTCTGAAGCTCTTCATTTTTTTGAAAACTTTTGAGCTCTTCATATTCTTCACACGTTTTCAGGCTCTTCATGTATTTCAATAACGGTTCTTACTCCTCCTATTTTTCAAAACGTTGCATGCTTCTCATATTTTTGACACGTTTTGAAGCTCTTCATATTTTTCACACCTTTTCAGGCTCTTCATGTTTTTCAACACCACTTCATGCTCCTCCTATTTTTCCGACGGTTTCATGCTCATCTCATTTTTGACACCTTCTGAAGCTCTTCATTTTTTTCAAAACTTTTGAGCTCTTCATATTCTTCACACCTTTTCAGGCTCTTCATGTTTTTCAACACCACTTCATGCTCCTCCTATTTTTCAGACCGTTTCATGCTCCTCATATTTTTGACACATTTTGAAGCTCTTCATATTTTTCACAACTTTTCAGGCTTCTCATGTTTTTGAACACCGCTTCATGCTCCTCCTATTTTTCACACCTTTTGAAGCTCTTCATATTTTTCACACCTTTTCAGGCTGTACATGTTTATGAACACCACTTCATGCTCCTCCTATTTTTCAGACCGTTTCTTACTCCTCATGTATTTCACACATTTTGAAGCTCTTCATATTTTTCACACCTTTTCAGGCTCTTCATGTTTTTCAACACCGCTTCATGCTCCTCTATTTGTCAGACCGTTTCATGCTCATCTCTTTTTTGACACCTTTTGAAGCTCTTCATATTTTTCACACTTTTTCAGGCTCTTCATGTTTTTGAACACCGCTTCATGCTCCTCCTATTTTTCAGACCGTTTCATGCTGCTCGTATTTTTCAGACCGTTTCATGCTCCTCATAATTTTGACAATTTTATAAGCTCTTCATATTTTTCACACTTTTTCAGGCTCTTCATGTTTTTGAACACCGCTTCATGCTCCTCCTATTTTTCAAACCTTTTGAAGCTCTTCATATTTTTCACACCTTTTCAGGATCTCATTTTTTTGAACACAGCTTCATGCTCCTCCTAATTTTCAGACCGTTTCATGCTCCTCATATATTTCACACCTTTTTAAGCTCTTCCTAATTTTCACACCTTTTCAGGCTCTTCATGTTTTTGAACACCGTTTTATGCTGCCTCTATTTTTCAGACCGTTTCATGCTCCTCATATATTTTAAACCTTTTGAATCTCTTCATATATTTCACACCTTTTCAGGCTGTTCATGTTTTTCAACAACGCTTCATAATCCTCCTATTTTTCAGACCGTTTCATGCTCCTCAAGTATTTCACACCTTTTGAAGCTCTTCATATTTTTCACACCTTTTCAGGCTCTTCATGTTTTTCAACGCCATTTCATGCTCCTCCTATATTTCAGACCGTTTCAGGCTCCTCATATTTTTGACAGCTTTTGAAGACCTTCTTATTTTTCACACCTTTTCAGGCTCTTCACGTTTTTGAACACCGTTCATGCTCTTCCTATTTTTCAGACCGTTTCATGCTCCTCATGTATTTCACACCTTTTGAAGCTCTTCATATTTTTCACACCTTTTCACGCCCTTCATGTTTTTGATCACCGCTTCATGCTCCTCCTATTGTTCCGACCGTTTCTTTTTCCTCATATTTTTCACACCTTTTGAAGCTCTTCCTATTTTTCACAACTTTTCAGGCTCTTCATATTTTTCAACACCCCTGCATGCTCCTCCTATTTTTCACACCGTTTAATGCTCCTCATGTATTTCACAGCTTTTGAACCTCTTCATATTTTGCTCACCTTTTCAGGCTCTTCATGTTTTTCAACACTACTTCTTGCTGCTCCAATTTTTCAGACCGGTTCATGCTCCTCATATTTTTGACACCTTTTGAAGCTCTTCATAATTTTCACACCTTTTCAGGCTCTTCATGTTTTTCAACACTACTTCTTGCTCCTCCAATTTTTCAGACCGGTTCATGCTCCTCATATTTTTGACACCTTTTGAAGCTCTTCATAATTTTCACACCTTTTCAGGCTCTTCATGTTTTTCAACACTACTTCTTGCTCCTCCAATTTTTCAGACCGTTTCATGCTCCTCATATTTTTGACACCTTTTGAAGCTCTTCATATTTTTCACACCTTTTCAGGTTCTTCATGTTTTTCAACACTACTTCTTGCTCCTCCAATTTTTCAGACCGTTTCATGCTCCTCATATATTTGACACCTTTTGAAGCTCTTCATAATTTTCACACCCTTTCAGCCTCTTCAAGATTTTCAACACCACTTCATGCTCCTCCTATTTTTCAGACCGTTTCATGCTCCTCATATGTTTCACTCCTTTTTCAGGCTCTTCATGATTTTCAACAACACTTCATGCTCCTCCTATTTTTCTGACCGTTTCATGCTCCTCCATTTTTCAGACCGTTTCATGCACCTCATATTTTGACACCTTTTGAAGCTCTTCATATTTTTTACCTTTTCAGGCTCTTCATATTTTTCAACACTGCTACATGCTTCTCCTATATTTCCGACCATTTCATGCTCCTCATATTTTTGATACCTTTTGAAGCTCTTCAAATTTTTCACACCTTTGAAGCTCTTCATATTTTTCCTATTTTTGAAGCTCTTTATATTTTCACACGTTTTCAGGCTCTTCTTGTTTTTCAACACCGCTTCATGCTCCTCCTATTTTTCAGACTGTTACATGCCCCTCATATTGTTGACAACTTTTGAAGCTTTTCATATTTTTCACACATTTTCAGGCTCTTCATTTTTTTCAACACTACTTCTTTCTCCTCCAAATTTTCAGACCGTTTCATACTCATCTAATTTTTGACACCTTTTGAAGCTCCTCATATTTTTCACACCTTTTGAAGCTCTTCGTATTTTCACACCTTTTCAGGCTCTTCATATTTTTGAACACCGCTTCATGCTCCTTCTATTTTTCAGAGAGTTTCATGCTCCTCATGTATTTCTCACCTTTTGAAGCTCTTCATATTTTTCACACCTTTTCAGGCTCTTCATGTTTTTCCACACCACTACATGCTTCTCCTATTTTTCAGCCCGTTTCATGCTCCTCATGTATTTCACACCTTTTGAAGCTCTTCATATTTTTCACACCTTTTCAGGCTCTTCACGTTTTGATCACCATTTCATGCTCCTTTATTTTTCAGACCGTTTCATGCTCATCTCATTTTTGACACCTTTTGAAGCTCTTCATATTTTTCACACCTTTTCAGTCTCTTCATGTTTTTGAACACCGCTTCATGCTCCTCCTATTTTTCAGACGGTTTCATGCTCCTCATAGTTTTGACACCTTTTGAAGCTCTTCATATTTTTCACACCTTTTCAGGCTCTTCATGTTTTTGATCACCGTTTTTTGCTCCTCCTATTTTTCAGACCGTTTCATGCTCCTCATACTTTTGACACCTTTTGAAGCTCTTCATATTTTTCACACGTTTTCAGGCTCTTCATGTATTTCAATAACGGTTCTTACTCCTCCTATTTTTCAGAACGTTGCATGCCTCTCATATTTTTGACACGTTTTGAAGCTCTTCATATTTTTCACACCTTTTCAGGCTCTTCATGTTTTTCAACACCACTTCATGCTCCTCCTATTTTTCCGACGGTTTCATGCTCATCTCATTTTTGACACCTTCTGAAGCTCTTCATTTTTTTGAAAACTTTTGAGCTCTTCATATTCTTCACACGTTTTCAGGCTCTTCATGTATTTCAATAACGGTTCTTACTCCTCCTATTTTTCAAAACGTTGCATGCTTCTCATATTTTTGACACGTTTTGAAGCTCTTCATATTTTTCACACCTTTTCAGGCTCTTCATGTTTTTCAACACCACTTCATGCTCCTCCTATTTTTCCGACGGTTTCATGCTCATCTCATTTTTGACACCTTCTGAAGCTCTTCATTTTTTTCAAAACTTTTGAGCTCTTCATATTCTTCACACCTTTTCAGGCTCTTCATGTTTTTCAACACCACTTCATGCTCCTCCTATTTTTCAGACCGTTTCATGCTCCTCATATTTTTGACACATTTTGAAGCTCTTCATATTTTTCACAACTTTTCAGGCTTCTCATGTTTTTGAACACCGCTTCATGCTCCTCCTATTTTTCACACCTTTTGAAGCTCTTCATATTTTTCACACCTTTTCAGGCTGTACATGTTTTTGAACACCACTTCATGCTCCTCCTATTTTTCAGACCGTTTCTTACTCCTCATGTATTTCACACATTTTGAAGCTCTTCATATTTTTCACACCTTTTCAGGCTCTTCATGTTTTTCAACACCGCTTCATGCTCCTCTATTTGTCAGACCGTTTCATGCTCATCTCTTTTTTGACACCTTTTGAAGCTCTTCATATTTTTCACACTTTTTCAGGCTCTTCATGTTTTTGAACACCGCTTCATGCTCCTCCTATTTTTCAGACCGTTTCATGCTGCTCGTATTTTTCAGACCGTTTCATGCTCCTCATAATTTTGACAATTTTATAAGCTCTTCATATTTTTCACACTTTTTCAGGCTCTTCATGTTTTTGAACACCGCTTCATGCTCCTCCTATTTTTCAAACCTTTTGAAGCTCTTCATGTTTTTCACACCTTTTCAGGATCTCATTTTTTTGAACACAGCTTCATGCTCCTCCTAATTTTCAGACCGTTTCATGCTCCTCATATATTTCACACCTTTTTAAGCTCTTCCTAATTTTCACACCTTTTCAGGCTCTTCATGTTTTTGAACACCGTTTTATGCTGCCTCTATTTTTCAGACCGTTTCATGCTCCTCATATATTTTAAACCTTTTGAATCTCTTCATATATTTCACACCTTTTCAGGCTGTTCATGTTTTTCAACAACGCTTCATAATCCTCCTATTTTTCAGACCGTTTCATGCTCCTCAAGTATTTCACACCTTTTGAAGATCTTCATATTTTTCACACCTTTTCAGGCTCTTCATGTTTTTCAACGCCATTTCATGCTCCTCCTATATTTCAGACCGTTTCAGGCTCCTCATATTTTTGACAGCTTTTGAAGACCTTCTTATTTTTCACACCTTTTCAGGCTCTTCACGTTTTTGAACACCGTTCATGCTCTTCCTATTTTTCAGACCGTTTCATGCTCCTCATGTATTTCACACCTTTTGAAGCTCTTCATATTTTTCACACCTTTTCACGCCCTTCATGTTTTTGATCACCGCTTCATGCTCCTCCTATTGTTCCGACCGTTTCTTTTTCCTCATATTTTTCACACCTTTTGAAGCTCTTCCTATTTTTCACAACTTTTCAGGCTCTTCATATTTTTCAACACCCCTGCATGCTCCTCCTATTTTTCACACCGTTTAATGCTCCTCATGTATTTCACAGCTTTTGAACCTCTTCATATTTTGCTCACCTTTTCAGGCTCTTCATGTTTTTCACAACCACTTCTTGCTCCTCCTATTTTTCAGACCGTTTCATGCACTTCTCATTGTTTACACCTTTTGAAGCTCTTCATATTTTTCACAGCTTTTCAGTCTCACCATGTTTTTCAACACCGCTTCATGCTCCTCCTGTTTTTCAGACCGTTTCAGGCTCCTCATATTTTTGACACCTTTTGAAGCTCTTCATATTTTTCACACCATTTCAGGCTCTTCATATTTTTGAACACCGCCTCATGCTCCTCCTATTTTTCAGACCGTTTAATGCTCCTCATAATTTTGACACCTTTTGAAGCTCTTCATATTTTTCACACCTTTTCAGGCTCTTCATGTTTTTCAACACCGCTTCATGCTCCTCCTATTTTTCAGACTGTTACATGCCCCTCATATTGTTGACAACTTTTGAAGCTTTTCATATTTTTCACACATTTTCAGGCTCTTCATTTTTTTCAACACTACTTCTTTCTCCTCCAAATTTTCAGACCGATTCATACTCATCTAATTTTTGACACCTTTTGAAGCTCTTCATATTTTTCACACCTTTTGAAGCTCTTCGTATTTTCACACCTTTTCAGGCTCTTCATATTTTTGAACACCGCTTCATGCTCCTTCTATTTTTCAGAGAGTTTCATGCTCCTCATGTATTTCTCACCTTTTGAAGCTCTTCATATTTTTCACACCTTTTCAGGCTCTTCATGTTTTTCCACACCACTACATGCTTCTCCTATTTTTCAGCCCGTTTCATGCTCCTCATGTATTTCACACCTTTTGAAGCTCTTCATATTTTTCACACCTTTTCAGGCTCTTCACGTTTTGATCACCATTTCATGCTCCTTTATTTTTCAGACCGTTTCATGCTCATCTCATTTTTGACACCTTTTGAAGCTCTTCATATTTTTCACACCTTTTCAGTCTCTTCATGTTTTTGAACACCGCTTCATGCTCCTCCTATTTTTCAGACCGTTTCATGCTCCTCATAGTTTTGACACCTTTTGAAGCTCTTCATATTTTTCACACCTTTTCAGGCTCTTCATGTTTTTGATCACCGTTTTTTGCTCCTCCTATTTTTCAGACCGTTTCATGCTCCTCATACTTTTGACACCTTTTGAAGCTCTTCATATTTTTCACACGTTTTCAGGCTCTTCATGTATTTCAATAACGGTTCTTACTCCTCCTATTTTTCAGAACGTTGCATGCTTCTCATATTTTTGACACGTTTTGAAGCTCTTCATATTTTTCACACCTTTTCAGGCTCTTCATGTTTTTCAACACCACTTCATGCTCCTCCTATTTTTCCGACGGTTTCATGCTCATCTCATTTTTGACACCTTCTGAAGCTCTTCATTTTTTTGAAAACTTTTGAGCTCTTCATATTCTTCACACGTTTTCAGGCTCTTCATGTATTTCAATAACGGTTCTTACTCCTCCTATTTTTCAAAACGTTGCATGCTTCTCATATTTTTGACACGTTTTGAAGCTCTTCATATTTTTCACACCTTTTCAGGCTCTTCATGTTTTTCAACACCACTTCATGCTCCTCCTATTTTTCCGACGGTTTCATGCTCATCTCATTTTTGACACCTTCTGAAGCTCTTCATTTTTTTCAAAACTTTTGAGCTCTTCATATTCTTCACACCTTTTCAGGCTCTTCATGTTTTTGAGCACAGCTTCATGCTCCTCCTATTTTTCAGACTGTTACATGCTCCTCATATTTCTGACACCTTTTGAAGCTCTTCATATTTTTCACACCTTTTCAGGCTCTTCATGTTTTTCAACACCGCTTCATGCTCCTCCTATTTTTCAGACCGTTTCTTGCTCCTCATATTTTTGACACCTTTTGAAGCTTTTCATATTTTTCACACCTTTTCAGGCTCTTCATTTTTTTCAACACTACTTCTTGCTCCTCCTATGTTTCAGACCGTTTCATGCTCATCTCATTTTTGACACCTTTTGAAGCTCTTGATATTTTTCAAAAGATTTCAGGCTCTTCATGTTTTTCAATACCGCTTCATGCTCCTCCTATTTTTCAGGCTGTTTCATCCTCCTCATATTTTTCACACCTTTTGAAGCTCTTCATATTTTTCACACATTTTCAGGCTCTTCATGTTTTTGAACAGAGCTTCATGCTCTTCCTATTTTTCAGACCGATTCATGCTCCTCATATTTTTGACACCTTTTGAAGCTCTTCATATTTTTCACAAATTTTCAGGCTCTTCATATTTTTGAACACCGCTTCATGCTCCTCGTATTTTTTAGACCGTTTCATGCTCCTGATATATTTGTCACATTTTTAATCTCTTCATATATTTCACACATTTTCAGGCTATTCATGGTTTTCAACATCACTTCATGCTCCTCGTATTTTTAAGACCGTTACATGCTCCTCATATTTTTGACACCTTTAGAAGCTCTTCATATTTTTCACTACTTTTCAGGCTCTTCATGTTTTTCAACACCGCTTCATGCTCCTCCTCTTTTTCAGAGCGTTTCATGCTCCTCATATATTTGACACCTGTTGAAGCTCTTCATATTTCTCACCACTTTTCAGGTTCTTCATGTTTTTGAACACCGCTTCATGCTCCTCCTATTTTTCAAACCGTTTCTTGCTCATCTCATTTTTGACACCTTTTGAAGCTCTTCATATTTTTCACATCTTTTGAAGCTCTTTATATTTTTCACACATTTTCAGGCTCTTCATGTTTTTCAACACTCCTTCTTGCTCCACCTATTTTTCACACCGTTTCATGCTCCTCATATTTTTGACACCTTTTGAAGCTCTTCATATTTTTCACACCTTTTTAGGCTCTTCATGTTTTTGAACACCGCTTCATGCTCCTCCTATTTTTTCAGACCGTTTCATGCTCCTCATATTTTTGACTCCTTTTGAAGCTCTTCATATTTTTCACACCTTTTCAGACTCTTCATGTTTCTCAACACCACTTCATGCTCCTCCTTTTTTTTCAGACCGTTTCATGCTCCTCATATTTTTGACACCTATAGAAACTCTTCATATTTTTCACACTTTTTTAGGCTCTTCATGTTTTTCAACACCGATTCATGCTCCTCCTATTTTTCAGATCGTTTCATGCTCATCTAATATTTGACACCTTTTGAAGCACCTCATATTTTTCACACCTTTTGAAGCTCTTCATATTTTTAACACGTTTTCAGGCTCTTCATGTTTTTCAACACCGCTTCATGCTCCTCCTATTTTTCAAACCGTATCATGCTCCTCATATTTTTGACACCTTTTGAAGCTCTTCATATATTTCACACCTTTTCACGTTCTTCATATTTTTGAACACCGCTTCATGCTCCTCCTAATTTTCAGACCTTTTCATGGCCATATATATTTGACACCTTTTGAAGCTTTTCATATTTTTCACACCTTTTCATGCTCTTCATGTTTTTGAACACCATTTCATGCTCCTCCTATTTTGCAGACCGTTTCATTCTCTTCATATTTTTGACACCTTTTGAAGCTCTTCACATTTTTCACACCTTTTCAGGCTCTTCATGATATTCAACACCGCTTCATTCTTCTCCTATTTTTCAGACCGTTTCATCCTCGTCTCATTTTTGATACCTTTTGAAGCTGTTCATATTTTTCACACCTTTTGAAGCTCTTCATATTTTTCACAATTTTGAAACTCTTCATATTTTTCACACTTTTTCAGGCTCTTCATGTTTTCGAACACCGTTTCATACTGCTCCTATTTTTCAGATCGTTTCATGCTTCTCATATTTTTGACACCTTTTGAAGCTCTTCATATTTTTCACACCTTTTCAGGCTCTTCATGTTTTTCAACACCGCTTCATGGTCCTCCTATTTTTCAGACCGTTTCATGCTCCCATATTTTTGACACCTTTTGAAGCTCTTCATATTTTTCACACCTTTTCAGGCTCTTCATGTTTTTCAACACCACTTCATGCTCCTCCTATTTTTCAGACCGTTTCATGCTCCTGATATTTTTGACAATTTTAGAAGCTCTTCATATTTTTCAACACCACTTCATGCTCCTCCTATTTTTCAGACCGTTTCGTGCTCCACATATTTTTGACACCTTTTGAAGCCCTTCATATATTTCACAACTTTTCAGGCTCTTCATGTTTTTGAACACCACTTCATGCTCCTCCTATTTTTCAGACCGTTTCATGCTCCTCCTATTTTTCAGACCGTTTCATGCTCCTTGTAATTTTGACACCTTTTGAAGCTATTCATATTTTTCACACCTTTTCAGGATCTTCATGTTTTTCAACACCGCTTCATGCTCCTCCTATTTTTCAGACTGTTACATGCTCCTCATATTTCTGACACCTTTTGAAACTCTTCATATTTTTCACACCTTTTCAGGCTCTTCATGTTTTTCAACACCGCTTCATGCTCCTCCTATTTTTCAGACCGTTTCTTGCTCCTCATATTTCTGACACCTTTTGAAGCTCTTCATATTTTTCACACCTTTTCAGGCTCTTCATTTTTTTCAACACTACTTCTTGCTCCTCCTATTTTTCAGACCGTTTCATGCTCATCTCATTTTTGACGCCTTTTGAAGCTCTTGATATTTTTCACAAGATTTCAGGCTCTTCATGTTTTTCAATACCGCTTCATGCTCCTCCTATTTTTCAGGCTGTTTCATCCTCCTCATATTTTTCACACCTTTTGAAGCTCTTCTTATTTTTCACACATTTTCAGGCTCTTCATATTTTTGAACAGAGCTTCATGCTCTTCCTATTTTTCAGACCGTTTCAGGCTCCTCATATTTTTGACACGTTTTCAAGCTCTTCATATTTTTCACACATTTTCAGGCTCTTAATATTTTTGAACACCTCTTCATGCTCCTCGTATTTTTCAGACCGTTTCATGCTCCTCATATATTTGTCACATTTTTAATCTCTTCATATATTTCACACATTTTCAGGCTATTCATGGTTTTCAACATCACTTCATGCTCCTCGTATTTTTAAGACCGTTACATGCTCCTCATATTTTTGACACCTTAAGAAGGTCTTCATATTTTTCACTACTTTTCAGGCTCTTCATGTTTTTCAACACCGCTTCATGCTCCTCCTCTTTTTCAGAGCGTTTCATGCTCCTCATATATTTGACACCTGTTGAAGCTCTTCATATTTCTCACAACTTTTCAGGTTCTTCATGTTTTTGAACACCGCTTCATGCTCCTCCTATTTTTCGAATCGTTTCTTGATCATCTCATTTTTGACACCTTTTGAAGCTCTTCATATTTTTCACATCTTTTGAAGCTCTTTATATTTTTCACACATTTTCAGGCTCTTCATGTTTTTCAACACTCCTTCTTGCTCCACCTATTTTTCACACCGTTTCATGCTCCTCATATTTTTGACACCTTTTGAAGCTCTTCATATTTTTCACACCTTTTCAGGCTCTTCATGTTTTTCAACACCACTTCATGCTCCTCCTATTTTTCATTCCGTTTCATGCTCCTCATATTTTTGACAACTTTTGAAGCTATTCATATTTTGCACACCTTTTCAGGATCTTCATGTTTTTGAACACCGCTTCATTCTCCTCCAATTTTTCAGACTTTTTCAAGCTCCTCGTATTTTTGACAGCTTTTGAAGCTCTTCATATTTTTCACACCTTTTCTGGCTCTTCATGTTTTTGAACACCACTTCATGCTCCTTCTATTTTTCAGAGAATTTCATTCTCCTCATGTATTTCACACCTTTTGAAGCTCTTCATATTTTTCACACCTTTTCAGGCTCTTCATGTTTTTCCACACCACTTCATGTTTCTCCTTTTTTTCAGCCCGTTTCATGCTCCCCATGTATTTCACACCTTTTGAAGCTCTTCATATTTTTCACAACTTTTCAGGCTCTTCATACTTTTGATCACCGCTTGATACTCCTCCTATTTTTCAGACCGTTTCATGCTCCTCATATTTTTGAACACATTTTCAAGCTCTTCATATTTTTCACACCTTTTCAGGCTCTTCATGTATTTGAGCACAGCTTCATGCAGCTCCTATTTTTCAGACCGTTTCATGCTCCTCATATTTTTCACACCATTTGAAGCTCTGCATATTTATCACACGTTTTCACGCTCTTCATGTTTTTCAACATCTCTTCATGCTCCTCCTATTTTTCAGACTGTTTAATGCTCCTCATATTTTTGACATCTTTTGAAGCTCTTCATATTATTCACACCTTCTCAGGCTCTTCATGTTTTCGAGCACAGCTTCAAGCTCCTCCTATTGTTCAGACCGTTTCATGCTCATCTCTTTTTTGACACCTTTTGAAGCTATTCATATTTTTCACACCTTTTCAGGCTCTTCATTTTTTTCAACACCATGTTATGCTGCTCTTATTTTTCAGACCGTTACATGCTCATCTCATTTTTGACACCTTTTGAAAGTCTTCATATATTTCACACCTTTTGAAGCTCTTCATATTTTTCACACGTTTTCAGGCACTTCATGTTTTTGATCACCGTTTCATGCTCCTCCTATTTTTCATACCGTTTCATGCTCCTCGTATTTTTGACACCTTTTGATGCTCTTCATATTTCTCACACATTTTCAGGCTCTTAATGTTTTTCAAAAACGCTTCATGCTCCTGCTATTTTTCATTCCGTTTCATGCTCCTCATATTTTTCACACCTTTTGAAGCTCTTCATATTTTGCACATTTTTGAAGCTCTTCATATTTTTCACATGTTTTCAGGCTCTTCATGTTTTTCAACACCGCTTCATGCTCCTCCTATTTTTCAGAGAGTTTCATGCTCCTCATATTTTTGACACCTTTTGAAGCTCTTCATATTTTTCACACCTTTTCAGCTCTTCATGTTTTGAACACCGTTTCATGCTCCTCCTATTTTTCAGACCGTTTCATTCTCCTATATTTTGACACCTTTTGAAGCTCTTCATATATTCACACCTTTACAGGCTATTCACCTTTTTCAACACCACTTCATGCTCCTCCTATTTTTCAGCCCTTTTCATGCTCCTCATAGTTTTGACACCTTTTGAAGCTCTTCATATATTCACACCTTTACAGGCTATTCACCTTTTTCAACACCACATCATGCTCCTCCTATTTTTCAGAGAGTTTCTTGCTCGTCATGTATTTCACACCTTTTGAAGCTTTTCATATTTTTCACACCTTTTGAAGCTCTTCATATATTTCACACCTTTCCAGGCTATTCAGGTTTTCAATACCACTTCATGCTACTCCTCTTTTTCAAACCGTATCATGCTCCTCCTATTTTTGACACCTTGTGAAGCTTTTCATATTCTTCACACCTTTCAGTTTCATCATGTTTTTCAAGACCACATCATGCTGCTCGTATTTTTCAGACCGTTTCATGCTCCTCATATTTTTGACACCTTTTGAAACTCTTCATATATATCACTCCTTTTCAGGCTCTTCATTTTTTGAACACCACTTCATGCTCCTCCTATTTTTCAGACCGTTTCATGCTCGTCACATTTTTGACACCTTTTGAAGCTTTTCAGATTTTTCACACCTTTTCAGGCTCTTCATGTTTTTCAACACCACTTCAAGCTCCTCCAGGTTTGCAGACCGTTTCATGCTCCTCATATTTTTCACACCTTCTGAAGCTCTTCATATTTTTCACACCTTTTCAGGCTTTTCATGTTTTTGAACACCGCTTCATGCTCCTGCTATATTTCAGACCGTTTCATGCTCCTCATTTTTTTGACATCTTTTGAAGCTTTTCATATTTTTCACACCTTTTCAGTCTCTTCATGTTTTTCAAAAACGCTTCTTGCTCCTCCTATTTTTCAGACCCTTTCATGCTCATCTCATTTTTGACACGTTTTGAATCTCTTCATATTTTTCACAGCATTTGAATCTCTTCATATTTGTCACACGTTTTCAGGCTCTTCATGTTTTTGAACACCGCTTCTTGCGACTCCTATTTTTCAGACCGTTTCATGCTCCTCTTATTTTTGACACCTTTTGAAGCTCTTCATATTTTTCTCACCTTTTCAGGCTCTTCATGTTTTTGAACACCGCTTCTTGCGACTCCTATTTTTCAGACCATTTCAGGCTCCTCATATTTTTGACACCTTTTGAAGCTCTTCATATTTTTCTCACCTTTTCAGGCTCTTCATGTTTTTGAACACCGCTTCATGCTCCTGCTATATTTCAGACCGTTTCATGCTCCTCATATTTTTGATATCTTTTGAAGCTTTTCATATTTTTCACACCTTTTCAGTCTCTACATGTTTTTCAAAAACGCTTCTTGCTCCTCCTATTTTTCAGACCCTTTCATGCTCATCTCATTTTTGACACGTTTTGAATCTCTTCATATTTTTCACAGCTTTTGAAGCTCTTCATATTTTTCACACGTTTTCAGGCTCTTCATGTTTTTGAACACCACTTCTTGCGACTCCTATTTTTCAGACCGTTTCATGCTCCTCTTATTTTTGACACCTTTTGAAGCTCTTCATATTTTTCACACCTTTTCAGGCTCTAAATGTTTCTGAACACCATTTCATGCTGCTCCTATTTTTCAGACCGTTTCATGCTCCTCATATTTTTTACACTTTTTGAAGCTCTTCATGTTTTTCTTAACTTTTCAGGCTCTCCGTATTTTTGAACACCGCTTCATGCTCCTCCAATTTTTCAGACCGTTTCATGCTCCTCCAATTTTTCAGACCGTTTCATGCTCCTGCTATTTTTCAGACCGTTTCATGCTTCTCCTATTTTTGAGACCGTTTCATGCTTCTCTATTTTCGACACCTTTTGAAGCTCTTCATATTTTTCACACCATTTCAGGCTCTTCATGTTTTTTAACACCGCTTTATGCTTCTCCTATTTTTCAGAGAGTTTCATGCTCCTCATATTTTTCACACCTTTTGAAGCTCTTTATATATGTCACACCTTTTCAGGCTCCTCATGTTTTTCAACACCGCTTCATGCTCCTCCAATTTTTCAGACCGTTTCATGCTCCTCCTATTTTTCAGACTGATTCATGCACCTCTTATTATTGACACCTTTTGAAGCTCTTCATATTTTTCACAACTATTCAGGCTCTTCATGTTTTTCAACACCGCTTCATGCTCCTCCTATTTTTGAGACCGTTTCATCCTCCTCATATTTTTGACACCTATTGAAGCTCTTCATATTTTTCACATCTTGCTTCACGCTCCTCCTATTTTTGAGACCTTTTCATGCTCCTCATATTTTTGACAACTTTTGGAGCTCTTCATATTTTTCACACCTTTTCAGGCTCTTCATTTTATTGAACACCGCTTCATGCTCCTATTTTTCAGACCTTTTCATGCTCCTCATATTTTTGACTACTTTGGAAGCTCGTCATATTTTTCACACCTTTTCAGGCTCTTCATATTATTGAATACCACTTCATGCTCCTCCTATTTTTCAGACCGTTTCATGCTCCTCATATTTTTCACACCTTTTGAAGCTCTTCATATTTTTCACGCCTTCTCAGGCTTTTCATGTTTTTGAGCACAGCTTCAAGCTCCTCCTATTGATCAGACCGTTTCATGCTCATCTCTTTTTTGACACCTTTTGAAGCTATTCATATTTTTCACACCTTTTCAGGCTCTTCATTTTTTTCAACACCATGTTATGCTGCTCTTATTTTTCAGACCGTTACATGCTCATCTCATTTTTGACACCTTTTGAAAGTCTTCATATATTTCACACCTTTTGAAGCTCTTCATATTTTTCACACGTTTTCAGGCACTTCATGTTTTTGATCACCGTTTCATGCTCCTCCTATTTTTCATACCGTTTCATGCTCCTCGTATTTTTGACACCTTTTGATGCTCTTCATATTTCTCACACATTTTCAGGCTCTTAATGTTTTTCAAAAACGCTTCATGCTCCTGCTATTTTTCATTCCGTTTCATGCTCCTCATATTTTTCACACCTTTTGAAGCTCTTCATATTTTGCACATTTTTGAAGCTCTTCATATTTTTCACATGTTTTCAGGCTCTTCATGTTTTTCAACACCGCTTCATGCTCCTCCTATTTTTCAGAGAGTTTCATGCTCCTCATATTTTTGACACCTTTTGAAGCTCTTCATATTTTTCACACCTTTTCACCTCTTCATGTTTTGAACACCGTTTCATGCTCCTCCTATTTTTCAGACCGTTTCATTCTCCTATATTTTGACACCTTTTGAAGCTCTTCATATATTCACACCTTTACAGGCTATTCACCTTTTTCAACACCACTTCATGCTCCTCCTATTTTTCAGCCCTTTTCATGCTCCTCATAGTTTTGACACCTTTTGAAGCTCTTCATATATTCACACCTTTACAGGCTATTCACCTTTTTCAACACCACTTCATGCTCCTCCTATTTTTCAGAGAGTTTCTTGCTCGTCATGTATTTCACACCTTTTGAAGCTTTTCATATTTTTCACACCTTTTGAAGCTCTTCATATATTTCACACCTTTCCAGGCTATTCAGGTTTTCAATACCACTTCATGCTACTCCTCTTTTTCAAACCGTATCATGCTCCTCCTATTTTTGACACCTTGTGAAGCTTTTCATATACTTCACACCTTTCAGTTTCATCATGTTTTTCAAGACCACATCATGCTGCTCGTATTTTTCAGACCGTTTCATGCTCCTCATATTTTTGACACCTTTTGAAACTCTTCATATATATCACTCCTTTTCAGGCTCTTCATTTTTTGAACACCACTTCATGCTCCTCCTATTTTTCAGACCGTTTCATGCTCGTCACATTTTTGACACCTTTTGAAGCTTTTCAGATTTTTCACACCTTTTCAGGCTCTTCATGTTTTTCAACACCACTTCAAGCTCCTCCAGGTTGGCAGACCGTTTCATGCTCCTCATATTTTTCACACCTTCTGAAGCTCTTCATATTTTTCACACCTTTTCAGGCTTTTCATGTTTTTGAACACCGCTTCATGCTCCTGCTATATTTCAGACCGTTTCATGCTCCTCATTTTTTTGACATCTTTTGAAGCTTTTCATATTTTTCACACCTTTTCAGTCTCTTCATGTTTTTCAAAAACGCTTCGTGCTCCTCCTATTTTTCAGACCCTTTCATGCTCATCTCATTTTTGACACGTTTTGAATCTCTTCATATTTTTCACAGCATTTGAATCTCTTCATATTTGTCACACGTTTTCAGGCTCTTCATGTTTTTGAACACCGCTTCTTGCGACTCCTATTTTTCAGACCGTTTCATGCTCCTCTTATTTTTGACACCTTTTGAAGCTCTTCATATTTTTCACCCCTTTTCAGGCTTTTCATGTTTTTCAGCACCGCTTCATGCTCCTCCTATTTTTCAGACTTTTTCATGCTCCTCATATTTTTCACACCTTTTGAAGCTCTTGATATTTTTCACACCTTTTCAGGCTCTTCATGTTTTTCAACACCGCTTCATGCTCCTCCTATTTTTCAGACCGTTTCATGCTCCTCATTTATTTCACACCTTTTGAAGCTCTTCATATTTTTCACACCTTTTCAAGCTCTTCATATTTTTCCACTCCGCTTCATGCTGATCCTATTTTTCAGACCGTTTCATGCTCCTCATATTTTTGACACCTTTTGAAGCTCTTCATATTTTTCACACCTTTTGAAACTCTTCATATATTTCACACCTTTCCAGGCTATTCATGTTTTCAAAACCACTTCATGCTACTCCTATTTTTCAGACCGTATCATGCTCCTCATATTTTTGACACCTTGTGAAGCTTTTCATATTTTTCACACCTTTTCAGGTTCTTCATGTTTTTCAAGACGACATCATGCTGCTCGTATTTTTCAGACCGTTTCATGCTCCTCATATTTTTGACACCTTTTGAGACTCTTCATATATATCACACCTTTTCAGGCTCTTCATTTTTTGAACACCACTTCATGCTCCTCCTATTTTTCAGACCGTGTCATGCTCCTCATATTTTTCACACCTTTTAAAGCTCTTCATATTTTTTACATTTTTGAAGCTCTTCATATTTTTCACACATTTTCAGACTCTTCATGTTTTTCACCAACGCCTCATGCTCCTTCTATTTTTCAGACCGTTTCATACTCCTCATATTTTTCACACTTTTTGAAGCTCTTCATATTTTTCACATTTTTGAAGCTTTTCATATTTTTCACACCTTTTCAGGCTCTTCATGTTTTTGATCACCATTTCATGCTCCTCCTATTTTTCAGACCTTTTCTTGCTCATCTAATTTTTGACACCTTTTGAAGCTCTTCATATTTTTCACACCTTTTCAGGCTCTTCATGTTTTTGAACACCGTTTCATGCTCCTCCTATTTTTCAGACTGTTTCATGCTCCTCATATTTTTGACACCTTTTGAAGCTCTTCATTTTTTTCACACCTTTTCAGGCTCTTAATGTATTTGAACACTGTTTCATTATCCTCCTTTTTTTTGACACATTTTGAAGCTCTTCATAATTTTCACACCTTTTCAGGCTCTTCATATTTTTCAACACCACTTCATTCTCCTCCTATTTTTCAGATCGTTTCATGCTCCTCATGTATTTGACACCTTTTGTAGCTCTTCATTTTTTTCACACCTTTTCAGGCTCTTCATATTTTTCAACACCACTTCATTCTCCTCCTATTTTTCACACTGTTTCATGCTCCTCATATATTTGACACCTTTTGAAGCTCTTCATATTTTTCACACCTTTTCAGGCTCTTCATGTTTATCAACACAGTTTCATGCTCTTCCTAATTTTCAGACCGTTTCATGCTCCTCATATTGTTGACACTTTTTGAAGCTCTTCATATTTTTCCACCTTTTCAGGCTTTTCATGTTTTTCAACACCGCTTCATGTTTCTCCTATTTTTCAGACCGTTTCATGCTCCTCATATTTTTGACAACTTTTGAAGCTCTTCATACATTTCACACCTTTTCAGGCTCTTCATGTTTTTCAACACCGCTTCATGCTCCTCCAATTTTTCAGAAAGTTTCATGCTCTTCATATTTTTAACATCTTTTGAAGCTCTTCATATTTTTCACACCTTTTCATGCTCTTCATCTTTTTCAAAATAGTTTCATGCTCATCCTATGTTTCATACTGTTTCATGCTCCTAACATTTTTGACACCTTTTTAAGCTCTTTATATTTTTCACACCTTTTCAGGCTCTTCATGCTTTTGACCACCGCATCATGCTCCTCCTATTTTTCAGTCGTTTCATGCCTCTCATAATTTTTACACCTTTTGAAGCTCTTCATGTTTTTCACACCTTTTCATGCTCTTCATCTTTTTCAAAACCGTCTCATTCTCATCCTATTTTAAAGACTGTTTCATGCTCCTCATATTTTTGACACCTTTAGAACCTCTTCATATTTTTCACAACTTTTCAGGGTCTTCATGTTTTTCAACACCGCTTCATGCTCCTCCTATTTTTCAGACCGTTTCATGCTCACATCATTTATGACACCGTTTGAAGCTCTTCTTATTTTTCACATCTTTTGAAACTCTTCATATTTTTCACACGTTTTCAGGCTCTTCATGTTTTTCAACACCGTTTCATGCTCCTCCTATTTTTCAGACCGTTTCATGCTCCTTATATGTGTGTCTCCTTTTGAAGCTCCTCATATTTTTCACACCTTTTGAAGCTCTTCATATTGTTCACACCTTTTCAGGCTCTTCATGGTTTTCAACAGCGCTTCATGTTCCTCCAATTTTTCATACCGCTTCATTATCATCTCATTTTTGACACCTTTTTAAGCTTTTCATATGTTTCACACCTTTTGAAGCTCTTCATATTTTTCACACTTTTTCATGCTCTTCATGTTTTTCAACACCGCTCTATTCTCCTCCTATTTTTCAGACCGTTTCATGCTCCTCGTATTTTTCAGACCGTTTCAGGGTGTCCATGATTTTGAACACCACTTCATGCTCCTCCTATATTTCAGACAGTTTCATGCTCCTCATATTTTTGACATGTTTTGAAGCTCTTCATATTTTTCACAATTTTCAGGCTCTTCATGTTTTTGAACACAGTTTCATACTCCTCCTATTTTTCAGACCGTTTCATGCTCCTCATGTTTTTGACACCGTTGAAGCTCTTCATATTTTTCACACCTTTTCAGGCTTCTCATGTTTTTGAACACCGCTTAAAGATCCTCATATTTTTCAGATCGTTTCATGCTCCTCATATTTTTGACACCTTTTGACGCTCTTCATATTTTTCACACCTTTTAAGGCTCTTCATGTTTTTCAACACCTCTTCATGCTCCTCTTCTTTTTCAGACCGTTTCATGCTCCTCATATTTTTCACACCTTTTGAATCTCTTCATAATTTTCACACCATTTCTGGCCCTTCATGTTTTGAACACCGTTTCATGCTCCTCCTATTTTTCTGACCATTTCATGCTCCTCATATTTTTGACACCTTTTGAAGCTCCTCATATTTTTCACACCTTTAGAAGCTCTTCATATATTTCACACTTTTTCAGGCCCTTTATGTTTGTCAACACCACTTCATGCTCCTCCTATTTTTCAGACCGTTTCATGTTCGTCTCATTTTTGACAGCTTTTGAAGCTCATCATATTTTTACACCTTTTGAAGCTCTTCATGTATTTCACACCTTTTCAAGCTCTTCATGTTTTCCACACCGCTTCATGCTCCTCCTATTTTTCAGACCGTCTCATGCTCCTCATGTATTTCACACCTTTTCAAGCTCTTCATATTTACACACCTTTTGAGGCTCTTCATGAATTTCAATACCACTTCATGCTCCTCCTATTGTTGAGACCGTTTCATGTTCCTCATATATTTGACACCTTTTGAAGCCCTTCATATTTTTTACCTCTTTTCAGGCTCTATATGTTTTTGAACACGGCTTCATGCTCCTCCTATTTTTCAGACCGTTTCATGCTCCTCATATTTTTCACACCTATGGAAGCTCTTGATATTTTTCACACCTTTTAAGGCTCTTCATGTTTCTGAACACCGTTTCATGCTCCTCCTATTTTTCAGACCGTTTCATGCTCCTCATATTTTTGACACCTGGAATCTCTTCATATTTTTCACACCTTTTGAAACTCTTCTTGGTTTTCACACGTTTTCAGTCTCTAAATGTTTTTCAACACCACTTCATGTTCCTCCTATTTTTCAGACCGTTTCATGCTCCTCATATTTTCGACACGTTTTGAGGCTCTTCATGCTTTTCACACCTTTTCAGGCTCTTCATGTTTTTGAACACCACTTCATGCTCCTCCTATTTTTCAGATCGTTTCATGCTCCTCATATTTTTGACCCCTTTTGAAGATCTTCATGTTTTTCACACCTTTTCAGGCTCTTCATATTTTTGAACACCGTATCATGCTCCTCCTATTTTTCAGACCGGTTCATGCTCCTCATATTTTTGACACCTTTTGAAGCTCTTCATATTTTTCACACCTTTTCAGGCTCTTCATGTTTTTCAACACCACTTCATGCTCCTCCTATATTTCAGACCGGTTCATGCTCCTCATATTTTTGACACCTTTTGTAGCTCTTCATATATTTCACACCTTTTGAAGCTCTTCATATTTTTCACACGTTTTCAGGCTCTTCATGTTTTTCAACGCCGCTTCATGCTCCTACTATTTTCAGACCATTTCGACCTCCTCATGTATTTCACACCTTTTGAAGCTCTTCATATATGTCACAACTTTTAGGCTCTTCGTCTTTTTAAAACCGTTTCATGCTCATCCTATTTTTCACACTGTTTCATGCTCCTCATATATTTGACACCTTTTGAAGCTCTTCATATTTTTCACACCTTTTCAGGCTCTTCATGTTTATCAACACAGTTTCATGCTCTTCCTAATTTTCACACCGTTTCATGCTCCTCATATTGTTGACACTTTTTGAAGCTCTTCATATTTTTCCACCTTTTCAGGCTTTTCATGTTGTTCAACACCGCTTCATGCTTCTCCTATTTTTCAGACCGTTTCATGCTCCTCATATTTTTGACAACTTTTGAAGCTCTTCATACATTTCACACCTTTTCAGGCTCTTCATGTTTTTCAACACCGCTTCATGCTCCTCCAATTTTTCAGAAAGTTTCATGCTCTTCATATTTTTAACATCTTTTGAAGCTCTTCATATTTTTCACACCTTTTCATGCTCTTCATCTTTTTCAAAATAGTTTCATGCTCATCCTATGTTTCATACTGTTTCATGCTCGTAACATTTTTGACACCTTTTTAAGCTCTTTATATTTTTCACACCTTTTCAGGCTCTTCATGCTTTTGACCACCGCATCATGCTCCTCCTATTTTTCAGTCGTTTCATGCCTCTCATAATTTTTACACCTTTTGAAGCTCTTCATGTTTTTCACACCTTTTCATGCTCTTCATCTTTTTCAAAACCGTCTCATTCTCATCCTATTTTAAAGACTGTTTCATGCTCCTCATATTTTTGACACCTTTAGAACCTCTTCATATTTTTCACAACTTTTCAGGGTCTTCATGTTTTTCAACACCGCTTCATGCTCCTCCTATATCTCAGACAGCTTCATGCTCCTCATATTTTTGACACCTTTTGAAGCTCTTCAGATTTTTCACAACTTTTCAGGCTCTTCACGTTTTTCAACACCACTTCATGCTCCTCCTATTTTTCACACCGCTTCATGCTCATCTCATTTTTGACACCTTTTGAAGCTGTTCATATTTTTCACACCTTTTCAAGCTCTTCATATTTTTCATACCTTTTCAGGCTCTTCATGTTTTTGAACACCGTTTCATGCTCCTCCTATTTTTCAGACCGTTTCATGTTCCTCCTATTTTTCAGATCATTTCATGCTCCTCATATTTTTGACACCTTTTGAAGCTCTTCATATATTTCACACCTTTTCAGGCTCTTCATTTTTTCAACACCACTTCATGCTCCTCCCATTTTTCAGACCGTTTCATGCTCACATCATTTTTGACAACGTTTGAAGCTCTTCTTATTTTTCACATCTTTTGAAACTCTTCATATTTTTCACACGTTTTCAGGCTCTTCATGTTTTTCAACAGCGCTTCATGTTCCTCCAATTTTTCATACCGCTTCATTATCATCTCATTTTTGACACCTTTTTAAGCTTTTCATATGTTTCACACCTTTTGAAGCTCTTCATATTTTTCACACTTTTTCATGCTCTTCATGTTTTTCAACACCGCTCTATTCTCCTCCTATTTTTCAGACCGTTTCATGCTCCTCGTATTTTTCAGACCGTTTCAGGGTGTCCATGATTTTGAACACCACTTCATGCTCCTCCTATATTTCAGACAGTTTCATGCTCCTCATATTTTTGACATGTTTTGAAGCTCTTCATATTTTTCACAACTTTTCAGGCTCTTCATGTTTTTGAACACAGTTTCATGCTCCTCCTATTTTTCAGACCGTTTCATGCTCCTCATGTTTTTGACACCGTTGAAGCTCTTCATATTTTTCACACCTTTTCAGGCTTCTCATGTTTTTGAACACCGCTTAAAGATCCTCATATTTTTCAGATCGTTTCATGCTCCTCATATTTTTGACACCTTTTGACGCTCTTCATATTTTTCACACCTTTTAAGGCTCTTCATGTTTTTCAACACCTCTTCATGCTCCTCTTCTTTTTCAGACCGTTTCATGCTCCTCATATTTTTCACAGCTTTTGAATCTCTTCATAATTTTCACACCATTTCTGGCCCTTCATGTTTTGAACACCGTTTCATGCTCCTCCTATTTTTCTGACCATTTCATGCTCCTCATATTTTTGACACCTTTTGACGCTCTTCATATTTTTCACACCTTTTAAGGCTCTTCATGTTTTTCAACACCACTTCATGCTCCTCCTATTTTTCAGACCGTTTCATGTTCGTCTCATTTTTGACAGCTTTTGAAGCTCATCATATTTTTACACCTTTTGAAGCTCTTCATGTATTTCACACCTTTTCAAGCTCTTCAGGTTTTCCACACCGCTTCATGCTCCTTCTATTTTTCAGACCGTTTCATGCTCCTCATATTTTTCACACCTATGGAAGCTCTTCATATTTTCACACCTTTTAAGGCTCTTCATGTTTCTGAACACCGTTTCATGCTCCTCCTATTTTTCAGACCGTTTCATGCTCCTCATATTTTTGACACCTTGGAATCTCTTCATATTTTTCACACCTTTTGATGCTCTTCATATTTTTCACACCTTTTCAGGCTCTTCATGTTTTTCACAACCGCTTCATGATCCTCATGTTTTTCAGACCGTTTCATGCTCCTCATATTTTTGACACCTTTTGAAGCTCTTCATGTATTTCACAACTTTTCAGGCTCTTCATGTTTTTCAACACCGCTTCATGCTCCTCCAATTTTCAGACCGTTTCATGCTCCTCATATTTTTGACACCTTTTAATGCTCTTTATATTTTTCACACTTGTCATGCTCTTCATGTTTTCAACACTGTTTCATGCTTCTCCTATTTTTCAAACTGTTTCATGCTCCTCATATTTTTCACAGCTTTTGAAGCTGTTCATATTTTTCACATCTTTTCAGGCTCTTGATGTTTTGGAACACCGTTTCAAGCCCCTCCTATTTTTCAGACCGTTTCATGCTCCTCATATTTTTGACACCTTTTGAAACTCCTCATTTTTTCACAACTTTTGAAGCTCTTCATATATTTTACACCTTTTCAGGCACTTCATGATTTTCACGACCACTTCATGCTCCTCCTATTTTTCAGACCGTTTCATGCTCATCTCATTTTTGACACCTTTGGAAGCTCTTCATATATTTCACACCTTTTGAAGCTCTTCATATTTTTCACACGTTTTCAGGCTCTTCATGTTTTTCAACACCGCTTCATGCTCCTCCTATTTTTCAGACCGTTTCATGCTCCTCATATTTTCGACACGTTTTGAGGCTCTTCATGCTTTTCACACCTTTTCAGGCTCTTCATGTTTTTGAACACCACTTCATGCTCCTCCTATTTTTCAGATCGTTTCATGCTCCTCATATTTTTGACCCCTTTTGAAGATCTTCATGTTTTTCACACCTTTTCAGGCTCTTCATATTTTTGAACACCGTATCATGCTCCTCCTATATTTCAGACCGGTTCATGCTCCTCATATTTTTGACACCTTTTGTAGCTCTTCATATATTTCACACCTTTTGAAGCTCTTCATATTTTTCACACGTTTTCAGGCTCTTCATGTTTTTCAACGCCGCTTCATGCTCCTACTATTTTCAGACCGTTTCGACCTCCTCATGTATTTCACACCTTTTGAAGCTCTTCATATATGTCACAACTTTTAGGCTCTTCGTCTTTTTAAAACCGTTTCATGCTCATCCTATTTTTCACACTGTTTCATGCTCCTCATATATTTGACACCTTTTGAAGCTCTTCATATTTTTCACACCTTTTCAGGCTCTTCATGTTTATCAACACAGTTTCATGCTCTTCCTAATTTTCACACCGTTTCATGCTCCTCATATTGTTGACACTTTTTGAAGCTCTTCATATTTTTCCACCTTTTCAGGCTTTTCATGTTGTTCAACACCACTTCATGCTTCTCCTATTTTTCAGACCGTTTCATGCTCCTCATATTTTTGACAACTTTTGAAGCTCTTCATACATTTCACACCTTTTCAGGCTCTTCATGTTTTTCAACACCGCTTCATGCTCCTCCAATTTTTCAGAAAGTTTCATGCTCTTCATATTTTTAACATCTTTTGAAGCTCTTCATATTTTTCACACCTTTTCATGCTCTTCATCTTTTTCAAAATAGTTTCATGCTCATCCTATGTTTCATACTGTTTCATGCTCCTAACATTTTTGACACCTTTTTAAGCTCTTTATATTTTTCACACCTTTTCAGGCTCTTCATGCTTTTGACCACCGCATCATGCTCCTCCTATTTTTCAGTCGTTTCATGCCTCTCATAATTTTTACACCTTTTGAAGCTCTTCATGTTTTTCACACCTTTTCATGCTCTTCATCTTTTTCAAAACCGTCTCATTCTCATCCTATTTTAAAGACTGTTTCATGCTCCTCATATTTTTGACACCTTTAGAACCTCTTCATATTTTTCACAACTTTTCAGGGTCTTCATGTTTTTCAACACCGCTTCATGCTCCTCCTATATCTCAGACAGCTTCATGCTCCTCATATTTTTGACACCTTTTGAAGCTATTCATATTTTTCACACCTTTTCCGGTTCTTCATGTTTTTGAACACTGCTTCATGCTCCTCCTATTTTTCAGACCGTTTCATGTTCCTCCTATTTTTCAGATCATTTCATGCTCCTCATATTTTTGACACCTTTAGAACCTCTTCATATTTTTCACACCTTTTCCGGTTCTTCATGTTTTTCAACACCACTTCATGCTCCTCCTATTTTTCAGACCGTTTCATGTTCGTCTCATTTTTGACAGCTTTTGAAGCTCATCATATTTTTACACCTTTTGAAGCTCTTCATGTATTTCACACCTTTTCAAGCTCTTCATGTTTTCCACACCGCTTCATGCTCCTTCTATTTTTCAGACCGTTTCATGGTCCCCATATTTTTGACACCTTTTGAAGCTCCTCATATTTTTTACCTCTTTTCAGGCTCTATATGTTTTTGAAAACGGCTTCATGCTCCTCCTATTTTTCAGACCGTTTCATGCTCCTCATGTATTTCACACCTTTTCAAGCTCTTCATGTTTTCCACACCGCTTCATGCTCCTCCTATTTTTCAGACCGTCTCATGTTCCTCATGTATTTCACACCTTTTCAAGCTCTTCATATTTACACACCTTTTGAGGCTCTTCATGAATTTCAATACCACTTCATGCTCCTCTTATTGTTGAGACCGTTTCATGTTCCTCATATATTTGACACCTTTTGAAGCTCTTCATATTTTTTACCTCTTTTCAGGCTCTATATGTTTTTGAACACGGCTTCATGCTCCTCCTATTTTTCAGACCGTTTCATGCTCCTCATATTTTTCACACCTATGGAAGCTCTTCATATTTTTCACACCTTTTAAGGCTCTTCATGTTTCTGAACACCGTTTCATGCTCCTCCTATTTTTCAGACCGTTTCATGCTCCTCATATTTTTGACACCTTGGAATCTCTTCATATTTTTCACACCTTTTGAAACTCTTCTTATTTTTCACACGTTTTCAGTCTCTAAATGTTTTTCAACACCGCTTCATGTTCCTCCTATTTTTCAGACCGTTTCATGCTCCTCATATTTTTGACACGTTTTGAGGCTCTTCATATATTTCACACCTTTTCAGGTTCTTCATGTTTTTGAACACCGTTTTATGTTCCTCCTATTTTTCAGACCGTTTCAGGCTCCTCATATTTTTGACACATTTTGAAGCTCTTCATATTTTTCAATACCTTTTCAGGCTCTTCATGTTTCTCACCACCGCTTCATGCTCCTCCTATTTTTCAGACCGTTTCATGCTCCTCTAATTTCTGACACCTTTTGAAGCTCTTCATATATTTCACACCTTTTCAGGCTCTTCATGTTTTTCAACACCACTTCATGCTCCTCTTATTTTTCAAACCGTTTCATGCTCATCTCATTTTTGACACCTTCTGAAGCTCTTCATATTTTTCACACCTTTTGAAGCTCTTCATATTTTTCACACATTTTCAGTCTCTTCATGTTTTTCGACACAGCTTCATGCTCCTTCTATTTTTCAAACCGTTTCATGCTTCTCATGTATTTCACACCTTTTGAAGCTCATCATATTTTTCACACCTTTTCAGGCTCTTCATTTTTTGAACACCGTTCATGCTCCTCCTATTTTTCAGAGCATCTCATGCTCCTTATATTTTTGACACATTTTGAATCTCTTCATATTTTTCACACCCTTTAAGGCTCTTCATGTTTTTCAACACCGCTTCATGCACCTCCTATTTTTCAGACAGTTTCATGCTCCTCATATTTCTGACACGTTTTGAGGTTCTTCATATATTTCACACCTTTTCAGGCCCTTCATATTTTGAACACCGTTTCATGCTCCTCCTATTTTTCAGACTCTTTCATGTTCCTCATATTTTTGACATGTTTTGAAGCTCTTCATATTTTTCACACCTTTTCAGGCTCTTCATATTTTTCAACACAGCTTGATGCTCCTTCTATTTTTCAGACCGTTTCATGCTCCTCATATATTTCACACCTTTTGAAGCTCTTCATACTTTTCACACCTTTTAAGCTTTTCATATTTTTACAACTTGTCAGGCTCTTCATGTTTTTGAACACTGCTTGATGCTCCTCCTATTTTTCAGACCGTTTAATTTTCCTCATATTTTTCACACCTTTTGAAGCTCTTCATATTTTTCACAGCTTTTCAGGCTCTTCACGATTTTCAACACCGCTTCATGCTCCTCCTATTCTTCAGACTGTTTCATGCTCCTCATATTTTTCACACCTTTTGAAGCTCATTATATATTTCACACCTTTTCAGGCACTTCATGTTCTTCAACACCACTTCATGCTCCTCCTATTTTTCAGACCGCTTCATGCTCATCTCATTTTTTACAGCTTTTGAAGCTGTTCATATTTTTCACACCTTTTGAAGCTCTTCATATTTTTCACACGTTTTCAGGCTCTTCATGATTTTCAACTCCACTTCATGCTCCTCCTATTTATCCGACCGATTCATGCTCCTCAAATTTTTTCACGTTCTGAAGCTCTTCTTATTTTTCACAACTTTTCAGGCTCTTCATGTATTTCAACACCGTTTCATGCTCCTCCTATTTTCAGACCGTATCATGCTCCTCATGTATTTTACACCTTTTGAAGCTCTTCATATTTTTCACACTTTTTCAGGCTCTTCATGATTTTTACCACCGATTCATGCTCCTTCTATTTTTCAGCCCATTTCATGCTACTCATATTTTTGACACCTTTTGAAGCTCTTCATATTTTTCACACCTTTTCAGGCTCTTCATGTTTTAGAACACCGCTTCATGCTCCTCCTATTTTTCAGACCGTTTCATGCTCCTCTTATTTTTCACACCTTTTGAAGCTCTTCATATTTTTCACACTTTTTCAGGCTCTTCATGTTTTTGAACAACGCTTCATGCTCCTCCTATTTTTCAGATCTTTTCTAGCTCCTCATGTATTTCACACCTTTTGAAGCTCTTCATATTTTTCACACCTTTTGAAGCTCCTCATATTTTTCACACATTTTCAGGCTCTTCATGATTTTCAGCACCGCTTCTTGATCCTCCTATTTTTCAGACCGTTTCATTCTCATCTCATTTTTGACGCCTTTTGAAGCTCTTCATATTTTTTACACCTTTGAAGCTCTTCATATTTTTCACACCTTTTCAGTCTCTGCATGTGTTTGAACACCGCTTCATGCCCCTCCTATTTTTCAGACCGTTTCATCTCTTCATGAATTTCACACCTTTTGAAGCTCTTCATATTTTGCACAACTTTTCAGGCTCTTAATGTTTTTCACAACGACTTCATGCTCCTCCAACATTTCAGACCGTTCCATGCTCCTCATATTTTTGACACCTTTTGAAGTTCTTCATATTTTTCACACCTTTTCAGGCTCTTCATGTTTTTCAACACCGCTTCATGCTCCTGCTATTTTGCAGTCCGTTTCATGCTCCTCATATATTTGACACATTTTGAAGCTGTTCATATATTTCACACATTTTCAGGCTCTTCATGTTTTTCAACACCACTTCATGCTCCTCCGATTTTTCAGTCTGTTTCATGCACATCTCATTTTTTACATCTTTTGAAGCTCTTCATATTTTTCACACCTTTTGAAGCTCTACATATTTTTCACACGTTTTCAGGCTCTTCATGTTTTTCAACACAGTTTCATGCTCCTCCTATTTTTCCGTCCATTTCATGCTCCTCATATTTTTGACACCTTTTGAAGCTCTTCATATTTTTCACAGCTTTTGAAGCTCTTCGTATTTTTCACACCTTTTCAGGCTCTTCATGATATTCAACACCGCTTCATGCACCTCCTATTTTTCAGACCGTTTCATGCTCATCTAATTTTGACAACTTTTGAAGCTCTTCATATTTTTCATACCTTTTGAAGCTCTTCATATTTTTCACAATTTGAAGCTCTTCTTATTTTTCTAACTGTTTCAGGCTCTTCATGGTTTTCAAGACCGCTTCATGCTCCTCCTATTTTTCAGACCGTTTCTTGCTCCTCCTATTTTTCACCGTTTCATTCTCCTCATATTTTCACAATTTTGGAAGCTCTTCATATTTTTCACACCTTTTCAGGCTCTTCATGTTTTTGAACACCGCTTCATGCTCCTCCTATTTTTCAGACCGTTTCTTGCTCCTCCTATTTTTCACCGTTTCATTCTCCTCATATTTTCACAATTTTGGAAGCTCTTCATATTTTTCACACCTTTTCAGGCTCTTCATGTTTTTCAACACCGCTTCATGCTCCTCCTATTTTGCAGTCGTTTCATGCTTCTCATATTTTTGAAACCTTTTGAAGCTCTTCGTATTTTTCACAGCTTTTCAGGCTCTTCATGTTTTTCATCACCACTTCATGCTCCTCCTATTTGTCAGACCGTTCATGCTCCTCATATTTTTGACACCTTTTGAAGATCTTCCTATTTTTCACACCTTTTCAGGCTCTTCATGTTCTTCAACACCACTTCATGCTCCTCCTAATTTTCAAACCGTTTCATGCTCCTCATATTTTTGACACCGTTTGAAGCTCTTCATATATTTCACACCTTTTCAGGCTCTTCATGTTTTTAAACACCGCTTCTTGCTCCTCCGATTTTTCAGACCGTTTCATGCTCCTCATATTTTTGACACCTTTTGAAGCTCTTCATATTTTTCACACCTTTCCTGCTCTTAATCTTTTTCAAAACCGTTTCATTCTCATCCTATTTTTCAGACTGTTTCATGCTCCTCATATTATTGACACCTTTAGAAGCTCTTCATAATTTTCACACGTTTTCAGGCTCTTCATATTTTTGAACACCGCTTCATGCTCCTCCTATTTTTCAGTCATTTCATGCTTCTCATATTTTTGACACCTTTTGAAGCTCTTTGTATTTTTCACACCTTTTCAGGCTCTTCATGTTTTTCAACACCGCTTCATGCTCCTCGTATTTTTCAGACCGTTTCATGCTCCTCATATTTTTGTCACCTTTTGAAGCTCTTCATATTTTTCACACCTTTTCACGCTCTTCATGTTTTTGAGGACCGCTTCATGCTCCTCCTATTTTTCAGGAGCTTCAAGCTTTTCATATTTTTGACACCTTTTGAAGCCCTCAAATTTTTGACACCTTTTCAGGCACTTCATGTTTTTGAACACCGTTTCATGCTCCTCCTATTTTTCAGACTGTTTCATGCTCCTCATATTTTTGATACCTTTTGAAGCCCTTCATATTTTTCACACCTTTTCAGGCTCTTCATCTTTTTGAACACCGCTTCATGCTCCTCCTATATTTCAGACCGTTTCATGCTCCTCATATTTCTGACACCTTTTGAAGCACTTCATATTTTTCACAGCTTTTCAGGCTCTTCATGTTTTTCAACACCGCTTCATGCTCCTCCTATTTTTCAGACCGTTTCATGCTTCTCATATTTTTGAGACCTTGAAGCTCTTCATATTTTTCACACCTTTCACGCTCTTCATGTTTTTAAGGACCGCTTCATGCTCCTCCTATTTTTCAGAAGCTTCAAGCTTTTCATATTTTTGACACCTTTTGAAGCCCTCAAATTTTTCACACCTTTTCAGGCTCTTCATGTTTTTTGACGACTGCTTCTTGCTCCTCCTATATTTCAGAGTGTTTCATGCTGCTCATATTATTGACACCTTTTGAAGCTCTTCATATATTTCACACCTTTTCAAGCTCTTCATCTTCTTCAAAACCATTTCATGCTCCTCATATTTTTCAGACCGTTTCATGTTCCTCATATTTTTGACACCTTTTTAAGCTCTTCATATTTCTCACACCTTTACTGGCTCTTCATGTTTTTGAACACAGTTTCATGCTCCTCCTATTTTTCAGACCGTTTCATGCTCCTCATATTTTTGACACCTTTTGAAGCTCTTCATATTCTTCACACCTTTTGAGGCTCTTCATGTTTTTCAACATCGCTTCCTGCTCCTCCTATTTTTCAGACCGTTTCATGGTCCTCATATTTTTGACACCTTTTGAAGCTCTTCATATTTTCCACTCATTTTCAGGCTCTTCATGTTTTCAACACCGTTTCATGCTAATCCTGTTCTTCAGACCGTTTCATACTCCTCATATTTTTGACACCTTTGAAGCTCATCATAGTTTTCAGACCGTTTCAGGCTCTTCATTTTTTGAACACCGTTTCATGCTCCTCCTATTTTTCAGACCGTTTCAGGCTCCTCATATTTTTCAGATCTTTTAATGGTCCTCATATTTTTGAATCCTTTTGAAGCTCTTTATATTTTTCACACCTTTTCAGGCTCTTCATGTTTTTCAACACCGTTTATTGCTCCTCATATTTTTGACACCTTTTGAAGCTCTTCATATTTTTCACACCTTTTCATGCTCTTCATGATTATCAACAACCTCTCATGCTCCTCCTATTTTTTTGACCGTTTCATGCTCCTCATATTTTTGACACCTTTTTAAGCTCTTCAAGTTTTTCACACCCTTTCATGGTCTTCATATTTTTCAACACCGTTTCATGCTTCTTCTAATTTTCAGACCGTTTCATGCTCCTGATAATTTTGACGCCTTTTGCAGCTCTTCTTATTCTTCGCAACTTTTCAGGCTCTTCATGATTTTCAACACCTTTTCAGACTCCTCCTATTTTTCAGACCGTTTCGTGCTCCTCATATTTTTTACACCTTTTGACGCTCTTTATATTATTCAGACCTTTCCATGCTCTTCATGTTTTTGAACACCGCTTCATGCTCCTCCTATTTTTCAGACCGTTTCATGCTCCTCATATTTTTGATACCTTTTGAAGCTCTTCATATTTTTCACACCTTTTCAGGCTCTTCATATTTTTCAACAACACTTCATGCTTCTCCTACTTTTTAAGACCGTTTCATGCTCCTCATATATTTGACACCTTTTGAAGCTCTTCATATTTTTCACACCTTTTCAGGCTCTTCATTTTTTTCAACACCGCTTAATGCTCCTCCTGTTTTTCAGACCGTTTCATGCTCCTCATTTTTTGACACCTTTTGAAGCTCTTCATATATTTCACACCTTCAGGCTCTTCATGTTTTTCAACACCGCTTCATGCTCCTCCTATTTTTCAGACCGTTTCATGCTCCTCATATGTTTCACACGTTTTCAGGCTCTTCATGTTTTTTAACACCTTTTCATGCTCCTGCTATATTTCAGACCATTTCATGTTCCTCATATTTTGACACCTTTTGAAACTCTTCATGTTTTTCACACCTTTCCATGCTCTTCATGTTTTTCAACACCGTTTCATGCTCCTCCTATTTTTCAGACAGTTTCAGGCTCCTCATATTTTTCAAATCGTTTTATGGTCCTCATATTTTTGACACCTTTTGAAGCTCTTCATATTTTTCACACCTTTTCAGGCTCTTCATGTTTTTCAACACCTTTTCTTGTTCCTCATATTTTTGACACATTTTTAAGCTCTTCATATTTTTCACACCTTTTCATGCTCTTCATGTTTATCATCAACGTCTCATGCTCCTCCTATTTTTTTGACCGTTTCATGCTCCTCATATTTTGACACCTTTTTAAGCTCTTCATGTTTTTCACACCCTTTCATGGTCTTCATATTTTTCAACACCGTTTCATGCTTCTTCTAATTTTCAGACCGTTTCATGCTCCTCATAATTTTGACGCCTTTTGCAGCTCTTCTTATACTTCACACCTTTTCAGGATCTTCCTGATTTTCAACACCTTTTCAGGCTCCTCCTATTTTTCAGACCGTTTCGTGCTCCTCATATTTTTTACACCTTTTGACGCTCTTTATATTATTCACACCTTTCCATGCTCTTCATGTTGTTCAACACTGCTTCATGCTCCTCCTATTTTTCAAACCGTTTACTGCTCCTCATATTTTGACACCTTTTGAAGCTCTTCATATTTTTCTCACGTTTTCAGGCTCTTCATGTTTTTGAACACCGTTTCATGCTCCTCCTAATTTTCAGACCGTTTCATGGTCCTCATATTTTTGACACCTTTTGAAGCTCTTCATAATTTTCACACCTTTCCAGGACTTCATGTTTTTCAACACCATTTCATGCTCCTCCTATTTTTCAGACCGTTTCATGCACTTCATATTTTTGACACCTTTTGAAGCTCTTCATATATTTGACACCTTTTCTGGCTCTTCATGTTTTTCTACACCGCTTCATTCTCCTCCTAATTTTAAGACTGTTTCATGCTCTTCATAATTTTGGCACCTTTTGAAGCTCTTCATATGTTTCACACCTTTTGAAACTCTTCATGTTTTTTTACACCGTTTCATGCTCCTCCTATTTTTCTGATCGTTTCCCACTCCTCATATGTTTCACACCTTTTGAAGCTATTCATGTTTTTTAACACCTTTTCATGCTCCTCCTATATTTCAGACAGTTTCATGCTCCTCATATTTTGACACCTTTTGAAGCTCTTCATATTTTTCACACCTTTTCAGGGTCTTCATATTTTTCTACACCAGTTCATGCTCCTCCTATTTTTCAGACCGTTTCCTGCTCCTCATATTTTTGACACCTTTTGAAGCTCTTTATATGTTTCACACCTTTTGAAGCTCTTCATGTTTTTTAACACCGTTTCATGCTCCTCCTATTTTTCAGACCATTTCATGCCCCTCATATTTTTCACACCTTTTGAAGCTTGACATAATTTCACAGCTTTTCAGGCTCTTCATGTTTTTCATCAGCGATTCATGCTCCTCCTATATTTGAGGCCGTTTCATGCTCCTCATATTTTTGACACCTTTTGAAGCTCTTCATATTTTTCACACCTTTTCAGGCTCATCATGTTTTGCACACCGCTTTATGATCCTCATATTTTTCACACCGTTTCATGCTCCTCATATTTTTCACACCTTTCGATGCTCTTCATATATTTCACACCTTTTCAGGCTCTTTATGTTTTTCAACACCACTTCATGCTCCTCGTATGTTTCAGACCGTTTCATGCTCCTCATATTTTTGACACGTTTTGGGGCTCTCATATTTTTCACACCATTCCAGGCTCTTCATATTTTTGAACACCGTTTCATGCTCCTCCTATTTTTCAGACCTTTTCATGCTCCTCATATTTTTCACACCTTTTGAAACTCTTCATGTTTTTCACATCTTGCTTCACACTCCTTCTATTTTTGAGAAGGTTTCATGCTCCTCATAAATTTGACAACTTTTGGAGCTCTTCATATTTTACTCACCTTTTCAGGCTCTCCATGTTTTTCAACACCGTTTCATGCTCCTCCAATTTTTCAGACCGTTTCATGCTCCTCATATTTTCACACCTTTTGAAGGCCTTCATATTTTTCACACCTTTTCCGGTTCTTCATGTTTTTGAACACTGCTTCATGCTCCTCCTATTTTTTAGACCGTTTCATGCTCCTCATGTATTTCACACATTTTGAAGCGCTTCATATATTTCACATGTTTTCAGGCTCTTCATGTTTTTCAAAACCAATTCATGCTCCTCCCATTTTTCAGACCGTTTCATGCTCCTACTATTTTTCAGAACGTTTCATGCTCCTCATATTTTTGACACCTTTTGAAGCTCTTCATATTTTTCACACCATTTCAGGCTCTTCATGTTTTTGAACACCGTTTAATGCCCCTCTATTTTTCCGACCATTTCATGCTCTTCATATTTTTGACAGCTTTTAAAGCTCTTCATATTTTACCCACCTTTTCAGCTGTTCATGTTTTTCAACACCGCTTCTTGATCCTCCTATATTTCAGACCGTTTCATGCTCCTCATGTATTTCCAACCTTTTGAAGCTCCTCACATTTTTCACACCATTTCAGGCTCTTCATGTTTTGAACACCCTTTAATGCTCCTCCTATTTTTCAGACCGTTTCATGCTCCTCATATTTTTGACACCTTTTGAAGCTCTTCATATTTTACCCACCTTTTCAGGCTCTTCATGTTTTTGAACACCGCTTCATGCTCCTCCTATTTTTCAAACCGTTTCATGCTCCTCATGTATTTCCAACCTGTTGAAGCTCTTCATATTTTTCACACTTTTTGAGGCTCTTCATGTTTTTGAACACTCTTTCATGCTCCTCCTATTTTTCAAACCGTTTCATGCTCCTCATAATTTTCACACCTTATGAAGCTCTTCATATTTTTCACATCTTTTCCGGTTCTTCATGTTTTTGAACACTGCTTAATGCTCCTCCTATTTTTCAGACCGTTTCATGCTCCTCATGTATTTCACACGTTTAGAAGCTCTTCATATTTTTCACAGCTTTTCAGGCTCTTCATGTTTTTGAACACCGTTTCATGCTTCTCCTATTTTTCAGACCATTTCATGCTCCTCATATTTTTGAGACCTTTTGAAGCTCTTCATATTTTTCACATCTTTTCAGGCTCCCCATGTTTTTCAACACGGCTTCATGATCCTCCTATTTTTCAGACCGTTTCATGCTCCTCATATTTTGACGCGTTTTGAAGCTCTTCATATTTTTCACACCTTTTTATGCTCTTCATGTCTTTCAACACCACTTCATGCTCCTCCTATTTTTCAGATCGTTTCATGCTCCTCATATTTTTGACACCTTTTGAAGCTCTTCATATTTTTCACACCTTTTCAGGCTCTTCATATTTTTGAACACCGTTTCATGCTCCTCCTATTTTTCAGACCGTTTCATGCTCCACATATTTTTGAAACCTTTTGAAGCTCTTCATATTTTTGACATGTTTTCACGCTCTTCATGTTTTTGAACACCGCTTCATGCTTCTCCTATTTTTCTGACCGTTTCATGATCCTCATATATTTGTAACCTTTTGAAGCTCTTCATGTTTTTCACACCTTTTCAGGGTCTTCATGTTTTTTACACCGCTTCATGCTCCTCCTATTTTTCAGACAGTTTCATGCTCCTCCTATTTTTGACACCTTTTGAACTCTTCATATTTTTCCCACCATTTGAGGCTCTTCATGTTTTTCAACACCGTTTAATGCTCCTCCTATTTTTCAGACCGTTTCTTGCTCCTCCTATTTTTGACACCTTTTGAAGCTCTTCATATTTTTCATAACTTTTCAGGCCTTTCATATTTTTGATCACCGTTTCATGCTCCTCCTATTTTTAAGACTATTTCATTCTCCTCATATTTTTGACACCTTTTGAAGCTCTTCATATTTTTCCCACCATTTCAGGCTCTTCATGTTTTTGAACACCGTTTAATGCTCCTCCTATTTTTCAGACCGTTTCATGCTCCTCATATTTTTGACACCTTTTGAAGCTCTTCATATTTTTCATAACTTTTCAGGCCTTTCATATTTTTGAACACCGTTTCATGCTCCTCCTATTTTTCAGACCGTTTCATGCTCCTCATATTTTTGACACCTTTTGAAGCTCTTCATATTTTTCATAACTTTTCAGGCCTTTCATATTTTTGAACACCGCTTCGTGCTCCTCCTATTTTTCAGACCCTTTGATGCTCTTCATATTTTTGACAACTTTTCAAGCTCCTCATATATTTCACACATTTTCAGGCTCTTCAGTTTTTTCAAACCTGCTTCATGCCCCTCCTATTTTTCAGACCATTTCATGCTACTCATACTTTTCACACCTTTTGAAGCTCTTCATATTTTTCACACCTTTTCAGGCTCTTCATGTTTTTCAACACCGTTTCATGCTCCTCTTACTTTTCAGACCGTTTCATGCTCCTCATATTTTTGACACTTTTTGAAGCTCTTCATATTTTTCACACCTTTTCTGGCTCTTCATGTTCTTCAACACCGCTTCATGCTCGTCCTACTTTCCAGACCGTTTCATGCTCGTCTCATTTTTGACAGCTTTTGAAGCTCTTCATATTTCTCACAACTTAAGCTCTTCATGTTTTTCACACGTTTTCAGGCTCTTCATGTTTTTCAACACCGCTTCATGCTCCTCCCATTTTTCAGACCGTTTCATGCTCCTCCTATTTTTCAGAACGTTTCATGCTCCTCATATTTTTGACACCTTTTGAAGCTCTTCATATTTTTCACACCATTTCAGGCTCTTCATGTTTTTGAACACCGTTTAATGCCCCTCTATTTTTCCGACCATTTCATGCTCTTCATATTTTTGACAGCTTTTAAAGCTCTTCATATTTTACCCACCTTTTCAGCTGTTCATGTTTTTCAACACCGCTTCTTGATCCTCCTATATTTCAGACCGTTACATGCTCCTCATATATTTCCAACCTTTTGAAGCTCCTCATATTTTTCACACCATTTCAGGCTCTTCATGTTTTTGAACACCGTTTAATGCTCCTCCTATTTTTCAGACCTTTTCATGCTCTTCATATTTTTGACACCTTTTGAAGCTCTTCATATTTTACCCACCTTTTCAGTCTCTTCATGTTTTTCAACACCGCTGCATGCTCCTCCTATTTTTCAGACCGTTTCATGCTCCTCATGTATTTCCAACCTTTTGAAGCTCTTCATATTTTTGACACCTTTTCAGGCTCTTCATGTTTTTGAACACCGCTTCATGCTCCTCCTATTTTTCAGATCGTTTCATGCTCCTCTTATTTTCCAGACCGTCTCATGCTCCTCCTATTTTTGGCAACTTTTGAAGCTCTTCATATTTCCTACAGCTTTTAAGCTCTTAATATTTTTCACGCGTTTTCAGGCTCTTCATGTTTTTCAACACCGCTTCATGCTCGTCCTATTTTCCAGACCGTTTCATGCTCCTCATGTATTTCCAACCTGTTGAAGCTCTTCATATTTTTCACACTTTTTGAGGCTCTTCATGTTTTTGAACACTCTTTCATGCTCCTCCTATATTTCAGACCGTTTCATGCTCCTCATGTATTTCCAACCTTTTGAAGCTCTTCATATTTTTGACACCTTTTCAGGTTCTTCATGTTTTTGAACACCGCTTCAGGCTCCTTCTATTTTCAGACTGTTTCATGCTCCTCCTGTTTTTGAGACGTTTTGAAGCTCTTCATATTTTTCACAACTTTTCAGGATTTTCATGTTTTTGAACACAGTTTCATTCTCCTCATATTTTTCACACATTTTCATGCTCTTCATATTTTTCACACCTTTTCAGGCTCTTCATGTTTTTGAACACCGTTTCATGCTCCTCCTATTTTTCAGACCGTTTCATGCTCCTCATATTTTTGACACCTTTTGAAGCTCTTCATATTTTTCACACCTTTTCAGGCTCTTTATGTTTTTCAACGCCGTATCATGCTCCTCCTATTTTTCAGACCGTTTCATGCTCCTCATATCTTTGACACCTTTTGAAGCTCTTCATATTTTCACACCATTTCAGGCTCTTCAAGTTTTTGAAAACGGCTTCATGCTCCTCCTAATTTTCAGACCGTTTCTTGCTCCTCATATTTCTGACACCTTTTGAAGCTCTTCATATTTTTCACCTCTTTTCAGGCTCTTCATGTTTTTGAACACAGTTTCATGCTCCGCATATTTTTCACACCTTTTCATGCTCTTCATATTTTTCACACCTTTTCAGGCTCTTCATGTTTCTCAACACCGTATCATGCTCCTCCTATTTTTCAGACCATTTCCTGCTCCTCATATTTTTCACACCTTTTGAAGCTTTTCATATTATTCACAGCTTTTCAGGATCTTCATGTTTCTCAACACTCCTTAATGCTCCTCCTATTTTTCAGACCGTTTCATGCTCCTCATATTTTTGACACCTTTTGAAGCTCTTCATATTTTTCACACCTTTCCTAGTCTTCATGTTTTTGAACACCATTTCATGCTCCTCCTATTTTTCAGACCGTTTCATGCTCTTCATATTTTTGACAGCTTTTGAAGCACTTCATATATTTCACACCTTTTCAGGCTCTTCATGTTTTTGAACACCATTTCATGCTCTTCCTATTTTTCAGACCGTTTCATGCTCCTCATATTTTTGACACCTTTTGAAGCTCTTCATATTTTTCACACCTTTTCAGGATCTTCACGTTTTTGAACACCACTTCATGCTCCTCCTATATTTCAGACCGTTTAATGCTCCTCATATTTTTGACACCTTTTGAAGCTCTTCATATATTTCACACCTTTTCATGCTCTTCCTGAATTTCAACACAGCTTAATGCTCCTCCTATTTTTCAGACCGTTTCATGCTCTTCATATATTTGCCACCTTTTCAAGCTCTTCATATTTTTCAAACCTTTTCAGGCTCTTGATGTTTTTGAACACCGTTTCATGCTCCTCCTATTTTTCAGACCGTTTCATACTCCTCATATTTTTGACACCCTTTGAATCTCTTCATATTTTTCACACCTTTTCAGGCTCTTCATGTTTTTGAACACCGTTTCATGTTCCTCATATTTTTGACACCTTTTGAAGCTCTTCATATTTTTCACACCTTTTCAGGCTCTTGATGTTTTTGAACACCGTTTCATGCTCCTCCAGTTTTTCAGACCGTTTCATGCTCTTCATATTTTTCACACCTTTTCAGGCTCTTCATATTTGTGAACACCGTTTGCTGCTCCTCCTATTTTTGAGAACGTTTCATGCTCCTCATATTTTTGACAATTTTTGAAGCTCTTCATATTTTTCACACCTTTTCAGGCTATTCTTGTTTTTCAGCACCAGTTCATGCTCCTCCTGTTTTTCAGACCGTTTCATGCTCCTCATATTTTTCACACCTTTTCAGGCTCTTCAAGTTTTTCAACACCGCTTCATGCTGCACCTATTTTTCAGACCGTATCATGCTCCTCATATTTTTCACACCTTTTCAGGCTCTTCATGTTTTTCAACACAGCTTCATGCTCCACCTATTTTTCAGACCGTTTCTTGCTCCTAATATTTTTCACACCTTTTCAGGCTTCATGTTTTTCAACACCGTTTCATTCTCCTCCTATTTTTCAGACCGTTTCATGCACCTCATATATTGGACACCTTTTGAAGCTCTTCATATATATCACACCTTTTCAGGCTCTTCATGTTTTTCAACACCGTTTCATGCTCCTCATATTTTTAACACTTTTTGAGTCTCTTCAAATTTTTAACACCTTTTCAGGCTATTCAAGTTTTTGAACACCGCTTCGTGCTCCTCCTATTTTTCAGACCGTTATATACTCCTCATATTTTTCACAACTTTTGAATCTCTTCATATTTTTCACACCTTTTCAGGCTCTTCTTGTATTTCAGCACCGCTTCATGCTCCTCCTATTTTTGAGACCATTTCATGCTCTTCATATTTTTGTCAACTTTTGAAGCTCTTCATATATTTCACACCTTTTCAGGCTCTTCATATTTTTAAACACCATTTCATGCCTTTCCTATTTTTCAGACCGTTACATGCTTCTCATGTTTTTGACAACTTTTGAAGCTCTTCATATTTTCCACAGCTTTTCATGCGCTTCATCTTTTTCAAAACAGTTTCTTTCTCATTCTATTTTTCAGACTGTTTCATTCTCCTCATATTTTTGACAACTTTTGAAGCTCTTCATATTTTTCACACATTTTCAGGCCCCTCATGTTTTTCAACTCAGCTTCATGCTCCTCCTATTTTTCAGGCCGTTTCATGCTCCTCATATTTTTCACACCTTTTGAAGCTCTTCATATACTTCACACATTTTCAGGCGCTTCATGTTTTTCATCACCACTTCATGCTCCTCCTATCTTTCAGACCGTTTCCTGCTCCTCATATTTTTCACACCTTTTCAGGTTGTTCATGTTTTTCAACACCGCTTCATGCTGCTCCTATTTTTCAGATCGTTTCATGCTCCTCATATTTTTAACACCTTTTGAAGCTCTTCATATATTTCACATCTTTTCAGTCTCTTCATGTTTTTCAACTCCGCTTCATGCTACTTCTATTTTTCAGACCGTTTCATTCTCCTCATATTTTTCACACCTTTTGAAACTCTTCATATTTTTCACTCCTTTTCAGGCTCTTCATCTTTTTCAACACCGCTTCATGCTCCTCCAATTTTTCAGACCGTTTTATGCTCCTAAAATTTTTGACACCTTTTGAAGCTCTTCATATATTTCACACATTTTCAGGTCTCATGTTTTTCAACACTGCTTCATGCTCCTCCTTGTTTTCAGACTGTTTCATGCTCCTCATATTTTTGACACATTTTGAAGCTTTTCATATTTTTCACACCTTTTCAGGGTCTTCATGTCTTTCAAGACCGCTTCATGCTCCTCCAATTTTTCAGACCGTTTCATGCTCCTCATATTTTTGACACCTTTTGCAGCTCTTCATATATTTCACACCGTTTCAGGCTCTTCATGCTTTTCAACACCGCTTCATGTTCCTCCTATGTTTCAGAGCGTTTCATGCTCCTAAATTTTTTGACACCTTTTGAAGCTCTTCATATATTTCACACCTTTTCAGGCTCTTCATGTTTTTCAACAGTGCTTCATGCTCCACCGCTTTTTCAGACCGTTTCATGCTCCTAATATTTTTCACACTTTTTCAGGCTTTTCATGTTTTTCAATACCGCTTCCTATTCCTCCGATTTTTCAGACCGTTTCATGCTCCTCATATTTTCGACACCTTTTGAAGCTCTTCATATATTTCACACCTTTATTGGCTCTTCATGCTTTTCAACACCGCTTCATGCTCCTCCTATTTTTCAGACCGTTTCATGCTCCTCAAATATTTGATACCTTTTGAATCTCTTCATAATTTTCACACATTTTCAGGCTCTGCATGATTTGAACACCACTTCATGCCCTTCTTATTGTTCGGACCGTTTCATGCTCCTCATATTTTTGACACCTTTTGAAGCTCTTCATATTTTTCACACCTTTTCAGCATCTTCATATTTTTCAACACCGCTTCATGCTCCTCCTATTTTTCAGAACGTTTCATGCTCCACATATTTTTCACCCCTTTTGAAGCTCTTCATGTTTTTCACACCTTTTCAGGCTGTTCATGTTTTTCGACACCGCTTCATGCTCCTCCTTTTTTTCAGCCCGTATAATTCTCCTCATATTTTTCACATCTTTTGAAGCTCTTCATATATTACACAACTTTTCAGGCTCTTCATGTTTTTCAACCTCGCTTCATGCTCTTCCTATTTTTCAGACCGTTTCATGCTCCTCATATTTTTGACACCTTTTGAAGCTCTTCATATATTTCACTCTTTTCAGGCTCTTCATGTTTTTCAACACCGTTTCATGCTCCTCCAATTTTTCAGACCGTTTCATGCTCCTATATTTTTGACACATTTTGAAGCTCTTCATATTTTTCACACCTTTTCAGGCTCTTCTTGTTTTAGAACACTGTTTCATGCTCCTCCTATATTTGACACCTTTTGAAGCTCTTCATATTTTTCACACTTTTTCAGGCTCTTCATATTTTTAAACATCGCTTCATGCTCCTCATATTTTTGATACGTTTTGAAGCTCTTCATATTTTTCACACCTTTTCAGGCTCTTCATGTTTTTCAACACCGCTTCATGCTCCTAACATTTTTGACACCTTTTGAAGCTATTCATATATTTCACACCTTTTCAGACTCTTGATGTTTTTCAAACCTTTTCAGGCTCTACATGTTTTTCAACACTGCTTCTTGCTCCTCCTATTTTTCAGACCGTATCATGCTCCTCATATTTTTCAAACCTTTTGAAGCTCTTCATATATTTCACACCTTTTCAGACTCTTCATGTTTTTCACACCTTTTCAGGCTCTTCATGTTTTTCAACACCGCTTCATGCTCCTCCTATTTTTCAGACCGTATCATGCTCCTCAAATTTTAACACCTTTGAAGCTCTTCATGTATTTCACACTTTTTCAGGGTCTTCATGTTTTTCATCACCGCTTCATGCTCCACCTATTTTTCAGACCGTTTCGTGCTCCTCATATTTTTGACACCTTTTGAAGCTCTTCATTTATTTCACTCTTTTCAGGCTCTTCATGTTTTTCAACACCGTTTCATGCTCCTCATATTTTTGACACTTTTTTAAACTCTTCATATTTTTCACACCTTTTCAGGCTCTTCATGTGAACACCGCTTCATGCTCCACCTATTTTTCAGACCGTTTCATGCTCCTCATATTTTTGATACTTTTTGAAGCTCTTCATGTGTTTCACACCTTTTCAGGCTTTTCAAGCTTTTCAGCACCGCTTCATGTGCCTCCTATTTTTCAGACTGTTTCAGGCTCCTAATATTGTTAACACCTTTTCAGGCTCTTCAAGTTTTTCAACACCACTTCATGCTCCACCTGTTTTTCAGACTCTTTCATGCTCCTAATATTTTTAACACCTTTTCAGGCTCTTCATGTTTTTCAACACCGCTTCATGCTCCTCCTATCTTTCAGACCGTATCATGCTCCTCAAATTTTAACACCTTTTGAAGCTCTTCATATATTTCAAACTTTTTCAGTCTCATCATGTTTTTCAGCACCGCTTCATGCTCCACCTATTTTTCAGACCGTTTCATGCTCCTAATATTTTTAACACCTCTTCAGGCTCTTCAAGTTTTTCAACACCGCTTCATGACCCACCTATTTTTCAGATCGTTTCATGCTCCTCATATTTTTGACACCTTTTGAAGCTCTTCATATATTTCACTCTTTTCAGGCTCTTCATATTTTTCACACCTTTTCAGGCTCTTCATATTTTTGAACACCGTTTCATGCTCTTTCTATTTTTAAGACGGTTTCATACACCTCATATTTTTGACACCTTTTGAAGCTCTTCATGTTTTTCACACCTTTTCATGCTCTTCATGTTTTTGAACACCGCTTCATGCTTCTCCTTATTTTCAGACCGTTTCATGCTCCTCATATTTTTCACACTCTTTGAATCTCTTCATATTTTTCACACCTGTCAGGCACTTCATGTTTTTGAACATCGCTTCATGCTCCACCTATTTTTCAGACCGTATCATGCTCCTCATATTTTTCCCACTCTTTCAGGCTCTTCATATTTTCGAACACCGCTTCATGCTCCTCCTATTTTTCAGGCCGTTTCATGCTCCTCATATTTTTGACACCTTTTGAAGCTCTTCATGTTTTTCACACCTTTTCAGGCTGTTCATGTTTTTCAACACCGCTTCATGCTCCTCCTTCTTTTCAGCCCGTATCATTCTCCTCATATTTTTCACATCTTTTGAAGCTCTTCATATATTACACAACTTTTCAGGCTCTTCATGTTTTTCAACCCCGCTTCATGCTCCACCTATTTTTCAGAACGTTTCATGTTCCTCATATTTTTGACACCTTTTGAAGCTCTTCATATATTTCACTCTTTTCAGGCTCTTCATGTTTTTCAACACCGTTTCATGCTCCTCCTATTTTTCAGACCGTTTCATGCTCCTCATATTTTTGACACCTTTTGAAGCTCTTCATATATTTCACTCTTTTCAGGCTCTTCATGTTTTTCAACACCGATTCATTCTCCTCCTTTTTCTCAGAGCGTTTCAGGTTCCTCATATATTTCCCGCCTTTTTAAGCTCTTCATATATTTCACACCTTTTCAGGCTCTTCATGTTTTTCAACACCGTTTCATGCTCCTCCTATTTTTCAGACCGTTTCATGCTCCTCATATTTTTGACACTTTTTGAAGCTCTTCATGTTTTTCACACCTCTTCAGGCTTTTCAAGTTTTTCAACACCGCTTCATGCGCCTCCTATTTTTCAGACCGTTTCAGGCTCCTAATATTGTTAACACCTTTTCAGGCTCTTCATATTCTGCAACACCGCTTCATTTTCCTCCTGTTTCTCAGAGCGTTTCAGGTTCCTCATATATTTCACGCCTTTTTAAGCTCGTCATATATTTCACACCTTTTCAGGCTCCTCATATTTTTCAACACCGATTCATTCTCCTCCTTTTTCTCAGAGCGTTTCAGGTTCCTCATATATTTCCCGACTTTTTAAGCTCTTCATATATTTCACACCTTTTCAGGCTCTTCATATTTTTCAACACCGCTTCATGCTCCTCCAATTTTTCAGAACGTTTCATGCTCCTTAAATTTTTGACACCTTTTGAAGCTCTTCATATATTTCACACCTTTTCAGGCTCTTCATGTTTTTCAACACCGCTTCATGCTCCTCCTATTTTTCAGACCGTTTCATGCTCCTCAAATATTAGACACCTTTTGAATCTCTTCATATTTTTCACACCTTTTCAGGCAATTCTTGTTTTTGAACACCGCTTCATGCTCCTCCTATTTTTCAGATCGTTTCATGCTCCTCATATTTTTGACACCTTTTGAAGCTCTTCATATATTTCACACCGTTTCAGTCTCTTCAGGTTTTTCAACACCGCTTCTTGCTCCTCCTATTTTTCAGACCGTTTCATGCTCCTCATAATTTTGACAGCTTTTGAAGCTCTTCATATTTTCACAACTTTTCAGGATCTTCATGTTCTTCAACACCAATTGATGCTCCTCCTATTTTTCAGACCGTTTCATGCTCCTCATATTTTTCACACCTTTTGAAGCTCTTAATATATTTCACACCTTTTCAGGCTCTTCATGTTTTTGAACACCGTTTCATGCTAGTCCTATTTTTCAGACCATTTCATGCTCCTCATTTTTTGACACCTTTTGAAGCTCTTCATTTATTTCACTCTTTTCAGGCTCTTCATGTTTTTCAACACCGCTTCATGACCCACCTATTTTTCAGATCGTTTCATGCTCCTCATATTGTTGACACCTTTTGAAGCTCTTCATATATTTCACTCTTTTCAGGCTCTTCATGTTTTTCACACCTTTTCAGGCTGTTCATGTTTTTCAACACCGCTTCATGCTCCTCCTTTTTTTCAGCCCGTATCATTCTTCTCATATTTTTCATATCTTTTGAAGCTCTTCATATATTACACAACTTTTCAGGCTCTTCATGTTTTTCAACCCCGCTTCATGCTCCTCCTATTTTTCAGACCGTTTCATGTTCCTCATATTTTTGACACCTTTTGAAGCTCTTCATATATTTCACTCTTTTCAGGCTCTTCATGTTTTTCAACACCGTTTCATGCTCCTCCTATTTTTCAGACCGTTTCATGCTCCTCATATTTTTGACACTTCTTGAAGCTCTTCATGTTTTTCACACCTTTTCAGGCTTTTCAAGTTTTTCAACACCGCTTTATGCGCCTCCAATTTTTCAGACCGTTTCAGGCTCCTAATATTGTTAACACCTTTTCAGGCTCTTCAAGTTTTTCAACACCACTTCATGCTCCTCCTATCTTTCAGACCGTATCATGCTCCTCAAATTTTAACACCTTTTGAAGCTCTTCATATATTTCACACTTTTTCAGTCTCGTCATGTTTTTCAACACCGCTTCATGCTCCACCTATTTTTCAGACCGTTTCATGCTCTTAATATTTTTAACACCTTTTCAGGCTCTTCATGTTTTTCAACACCGCTTTACGACCCACCTATTTTTCAGATCGTTTCATGGTCCTCATATTTTTGACACCTTTTGAAGCTCTTCATATATTTCACTCTTTTCAGGCTCTTCATATTTTTCACACCTTTTCAGACTCTTCATGTTTTTCAACACCGCTTCTTGCTCCTCCTATTTTTGAGACCGTTTCTGCTCCTCATATATTTGATACATTTTGAAGCTCTTAATATATTTAACACCTTTTCAGGCTCTTCATGTTTTTGAACACCGCTTCATGCACCTCCTATTTTTCAGACTGTTTCATGCTCCTCATATTTTTGACACATTTTGAAACTCTTTATATTTTTCACACCTTTTCAGACTCTTCATGTTTTTCAACACCGCTTCTTGCTCCTCCTATATTTCAGACCGTTTCATGCTCCTAATATTTTTGACACCTTTTGAAGCTCTTCATATTTTTCACACCTTTTCAGGCTCTTCATATTTTTGAACACCGTTTCATGTTCCTCCTATTTTTCAGGCCGTTTCATGCTCCTCATATTTTTGACACCTATTGAAGCTCTTCATGTTTTTCACACCTTTTCAGGCTGTTCATGTTTTTCAAGACCGCTTCATGCTCCTCCTTTTTTTCAGCCCGTATCATTCTGCTCATATTTTTGACATCTTTTGAAGCTCTTCATATATTTCACTCTTTTCAGGCTCTTCATGTTTTTCAACACTGTTTCATGCTCCACCTATTTTTCAGACCGTATCATGCTCCTCATATTTTCCCCACCTTTTCAGACTCTTCATATTTTTGAACACCGCTTCATGCGCCTCCTATTTTTCAGACTGTTTCAGGCTCCTAATATTGTTAACAACTTTTCAGGCTCTTCATATTTTTCAACACCGCTTCATTCTCCTCCTGTTTCTCAGAGCGTTTCAGGTTCCTCATATATTTCACGCCTTTTTAAGCTTGTCATATATTTCACACCTTTTCAGGCTCTTCATATTTTTCAACACCGCTTCATTCTCCTCCTGTTTCTCAGAGCGTTTCAGGTTCCTCATATATTTCACGCCTTTTTAAGCTCGTCATATATTTCACATCTTTTCAAGCTCTTCATATTTTTCAACACCGCTTCATTCTCCTCCTGTTTCTCAGAGCGTTTCAGGTTCCTCATATATTTCACGCCTTTTTAAGCTCTTCATATATTTCACACCTTTTGAGCCTCTTCATGTTTTTCAACACCGCTTCATGCTCCTCCAATTTTTCAGACCGTTTCATGCTCCTAAAATATTTGATACCTTTTGAAGCTCTTCATATATTTCACAACTTTTCAGGCTCTTCATATTTTTCAACACCGCTTCATTCTCCTCCTGTTTTGCAGAGCGTTTCAGGTTCCTCATATATTTCACGCCTTTTTAAGCTCTTCATATATTTCACACCTTTTGAGCCTCTTCATGTTTTTCAACACCGCTTCATGCTCCTCCTATTTTTCAGACCGTTTCATGCTCCTCCTATTTTTCAGAACGTTTCATGCTCCTCAAATTTTGGCACCTTTTGAAGCTCTTTATATTTTTAACACTTATCATGCTCTTCATGTTTTTCAACACCGTTTCATGTTCCTCCTATTTTTCAGACCGTTTCATGCTCCTCATATTTTTGACACCTTGAAAGCTCTTCATATATTTCCAGCCTTTTCAGGTTCTTCATGTTTTTCAACACCATCTCATGCTCCTACTATTTTTGAGACCGTTCCATGCTCCTCATATTTTTGACACCTTTTGAAACTCTTCATATTTTTCACACTTTTAATGCTCTTCATGTTTTTCAACACCGTTACATGCTCCTCATATTTTTGACACCTTTTGCAGCTCTTCAAATTTTTCACACCTTTTCATGCTCTTCATGTATACATACAAAGTTTCATGCTCCTCCTATTTTCAGTCCCTTTCATGCTCCTCATATTTTTGATAACTTTTGAACCTCTTCATATTTTTCACACCTTTTCATGCTCTTCATGTTTTTCAACACCGTCTCATGCTCCTCCTTTTTTTGAAACCTTTTGAAACTCTTCATATATTTCACACCTTTTCAGGATCTTCATGTTTTTCAACACCGTCTCATTCTCCTCCTATTTTTTTTACCCGTTTCATGCGACTAATAATTTTGAAACCTTTTGAAGCTCTTCATATTTTTCTCACCTTTTCATGCTCTTTATGTTTTTCAACACCGTTTCATACTCCTCCTATATTTCAGACCGTTTCATGATCCTCATATTTTTGACACCTTTTGAAGCTCTTCATATTTTTCACACCTTTTCAGGCTGTTCATGTTTTTCAATACCATTGCATGCTCCTCCTATCTTTCAGACCCATTCATGCTACTGATATTTTTGACACCTTTTGAAGCTCTTCATATTTTTCACACCTTTTCAGGCTCTTCCTTTTTTTCAACATCGTTTCATGCTCCTCCTATCTTTCAGACCCATTCATGCTACTGATATTTTTGACACCTTTTGAAGCTCTTCATATTTTTCACACCTTTTCAGGCTCTTCCTTTTTTTCAACATCGTTTCATGCTCTTCCTATTTTTCAGACCGTTTCATGCTCCTCATATTTTTGACACCTTTTGGAGATTTTCATATATTTCACACTTTTTCAGGCTCTTCATGTTTTTCAACACCACTTCATGATCCTCCTATTTTTCAGACCGTTTCTTGCTCCTCTAATTTTTGACACCTTTTGAAGCTCTTCATATTTTTCACACCTTTTGAAACTCTTCATATTTTTCACACCTTTTGAAGCTCTTCATAGTTTTCACACCTTTTCTGGCTCTTCATATTTTTCAACACCGTTTCATGCTCCTCCTATTTTTCAGACCGTTTCATGTTCCTCATATTTTTTACACCTTTTAAAGCTCTTCATATTTTTCACACCTTTTCAGGCTCTTAATGTTTTTCAACACCGCTTCATGCTCCTCTTTATTTTCAGACCGTTTCATGCTCCTCATATTTTTGACACCTTTTGAAAGTCTTCATATTTTTCACACCTTTCCAGGCTCTTCCGTTTTTCAACACCGCTTCATACTCCTCCTATTTTTCAGACAGTTTCATGCTCCTCTCATTTTTGACACCTTTTGAAGCTCTTCATGTTTTTCACATCTTTTGAAGCTCTTCATATTTTTCAACCTATTGAAGCTCTTCATATTTTTCACACCTTTTCAGGCTCTTCATTTTTTTCAACATCGTTTCATGCTCCTCCTGTTTTTCAGACCGTTTAATGCTCCACATGTATTTCACACCTTTTGAAGCTCCTCATGTTTTTCACACCTTTTCAGGCTCTTCATGTTTTTCAACACTGCTTCATGCTCCTCCTATTTTTCAGACCGTTTAATGCTCCACATGTATTTCACACCTTTTGAAGCTCTTCATATTTTTCACATGTTTTCAGGCCTTCATGTTGTTCAACACCGCTTAATGCTCCTCCTATTTTTCAGACCGTTTAATCCTCCTCATGTATTTCACACTTTTTGAAGCTCTTCATATTTTTCACACCTTTTCAGGCTCTTCATGTTTTTGAACACCGCTTCATGCTCCTCCTATTTTTCAGACCGTTTCATGCTCCTCATATTTTTGACACCTTTTGAAGTTCTTCATATTTTTCACACCTTTTCAGGCTCTTCAGTTTTTTTCAACACCACTTCATGCTCCTCCTATTTTTCAGACCGTTTAATCCTCCTCATGTATTTCACACTTTTTGAAGCTCTTCATATTTTTCACACCTTTTGAAGCTCTTTATATTTTTCACACGTTTTCAGGCTCTTCATGTTGTTCAACACCGCTTAATGCTCCTCCTATTTTTCAGACCGTATCATGCTCCTCATATTTTTCACACCTTTTGAAGATCTTCATATTTTTCACACCTTTTCAGGCTATTCATGTTTTTGAACACCACTTCATGCTCCTTCTATTTTTCAGAGAGTTTCATGCTCCTCATGTATTTCACACCTTTTGAAGCTCTTCATATTTTTCACACATTTTTAGGCTCTTCATGTTTTTGATCACCGTTTCATGCTCCTCCTATTTTTCAGACTGTTTCATGCTCCTCATATTTTTTTTTCCAATGGGTTTTGTCATACATTGATATGAATCAGCCATGGATTTACATGTATTCCCCATCCCGATCCCCCCTCCCACCTCCCTCTCCCCCCGATTCCTCTGGGTCTTCCCAGTGCACCAGGCCGGAGCACTTGTCTCATTCATCCCACCTGGGCTGGTGATCTGTTTCACCATAGATAGGATACATGCTGTTCTTTTGAAATATCCCACCCTCACATTCTCCCACAAAGTTCAAAAATCTGTTCTGTATTTCTGTGTCTCTTTCTGTTCTGCATATAGGGTTATCGTTATCACCTTTCTAAATTCCATATACATGTGTCAGTATGCTGTAATGTTCTTTATCTTTCTGGCTTACTTCACTCTGTATAATGGGCTTCAGCTTCATCCATCTCATTAGGACTGGTTCAAATGAATTCTTTTTAATGGCTGAGTAATAGTCCATGGTGTATATGTACCACAGCTTCCTTATCCATTCATCTGCTGATGGGCATCTAGGTTGCTTCCATGTCCTGGCTATTATAAACAGTGCTGCGATGAACATTGGGGTGCACGTGTCTCTTTCAGTTCTGGTTTCCTCAGTGTGTATGCCCAGAAGTGGGATTGCTGGGTCATATGGCAGTTCTATTTCCAGTTTTTTAAGAAATCTCCACACTGTTTTCCATAGCGGCTGTACTAGTTTGCATTCCCACCAACAGTGTAAGAGGGTTCCCTTTTCTCCACACCCTCTCCAGCATTTATTGCTTGTAGACTTTTGGATAGCAGCCATCCTGACTGGCGTGTAATGGTACCTCATTGTGGTTTTGATTTGTATTTCTCTAATAATGAGTGATGTTGAGCATCTTTTCATGTGTCTGTTAGCCATCTGTATGTCTTCTTTGGAGAAATGTCTGTTTAGTTCTTTGGCCCATTTTTTGATTGGGTCATTTATTTTTCTGGAATTGAGCTGCAGGAGTTGCTTGTATATTTTTGAGATTAATCCTTTGTCTGTTTCTTCATTTGCTATTATTTTCTCCCAATCTGAGGGCTGTCTTTTCACCTTACTTATAGTTTCCTTTGTAGTGCAAAAGCTTTTAAGTTTCATTAGGTCCCATTTGTTTAGTTTTGCTTATATTTCCAATATTCTGGGAGGTGGGTCATAGAAGATCTTGCTTTGATTTATGTCAGAGAGTGGTTTGCCTATGTTCTCCTCTAGGAGTTTTATAGTTTCTGGTCTTACATTTAGATCTTTAATCCATTTTGAGGTTATTTTTGTGTATGGTGTTAGAAAGTGTTCTAGTTTCATTCTTTTACAAGTGGTTGACCAGTTTTCCCAGCACCACTTGTTAAAGAGGTTGTCTTTTTTCCATTGTATATCCTTGCCTCCTTTGTCAAAGATAAGGTGTCCATAGGTTCGTGGATTTATCTCTGGGCTTTCTATTCTGTTCCATTGATCTATATTTCTGTCTTTGTGCCAGTACCATACTGTCTTGATGACTGTGGCTTTGTAGTAGAGTCTGAAGTCAGGCAGGTTGATTCCTCCAGCTCCATTCTTCTTTCTCAAGATTACTTTGGCTATTCGAGGTTTTTTGTATTTCCATACAAATTGTGAAATTCTTTGGTCTAGTTCTGTGAAAAATACCATTGGTAGCTTGATAGGGATTGCATTGAATCTCTAGACTGCTTTGGGTAGAATAGCCATTTTGACAATATTAATTCTTCCAATCCATGAACACGGTATGTTTCTCCATCTGTTTGTGTCCTCTTTGATTTCTTTCATCAGTGTTTTATAGTTTTCTATGTATAGGTCCTTTGTTTCTTTAGGTAGATATACTCCTAAGTATTTTATTCTTTTTGTTGCAATGGTGAATGGTATTGTTTCCTTAATTTCTCTGTCTGTTTTTTCATTGTTAGTATATAGGAATGCAAGGGATTTCTGTGTGTTAATTTTATATCCTGCAACTTTACTATATTCATTGATTAGTTCTAGTAATTTTCTGGTAGAGTCTTTAGGGTTTTCTATGTAGAGGATCATGTCATCTGCAAACAGTGAGAGTTTTACTTCTTCTTTTCCTATCTGGATTCCTTTTACTTCTTTTTCTGCTCTGATTGCTGTGGCCAGAACTTCCAACACTATGTTGAATAGTAGTGGTGAGAGTGGGCACCCTTGTCTTGTTCCTGATTTCAGGGGAAATGCCTTCAATTTTGACACCTTCTGAAGATCTTCATATTTTTCACACCTTTTCAGGCTCTTCATGTTTTTGAACACCGCATCATGCTACTCCTATTTTTCAGACCGTTTCATGCTCCTCATATTTTTGACACCTTTTGAAGCTTTCCATATTTTTCACACCTTTTCAGGCTCTTCATGTTTTTGAACACCATTTCATGCTCCTCCTATTTTGCAGACCGTTTCATGCTCCTCATATTTTACACACCTTTTGAAGCTCTTCATATTTTTCACACCTTTTCAGGCTCTTTAGGTTTTCTAACACCGCTTCATGCTCCTCCTGTTTTTCAAAAGGTTTCATGTTCCTCATATTTTTGACACTTTTTGAAGCTCTTCATATATTTTACACCTTTTCAGGCTCTTCATGTTTTTGAACACCGCTTCATGCTCCTCCTTTTTCAGACAGTTTCATGCTCCTCATATTTTTGACACGTTTTGAAGTTCTTCATATTTTTCACACCTTTTCAGGCTCTGCATTTTTTTGAACACAGTTTCATGCCCCTCATATTTTTCACACATTTTCATGCTCTTCATATTTTTCACACCTTTCAGGCTCTACATGTTTTTGAACACCATTTCATGCTCCTCCTATTTTTCAGACCGTTTCATGCTCCTCATATTTTTAACCCTATTGAAGCTCTTCATATTTTTCACAACTTTTCAGGCTCTTCAGTTTTTTGAACACGGCTTCATGCTCCTCGTATTTTTCAGACCGTTTCATGCTCCTCATATATTTCACACCGTTTGAAGCTCTTCATATTTTTTACACGTTTTCAGGCTCTTCAGGTTTTTGAACACCGCTTCATGCTCCTCCTATTTTTCAGAACTTTTCATGCTCCTCATATTTTTGACACGTTTTGAAACACTTCATATTTTTCACACCTTTTCAGGATCTTTATATTTTTGAACACTGCTTCATGCTCCTCCTATTTTCATACGTTTTCATGCTCCTCATGTTTTTGAGAAGTTTTGAAGCTCTTCATATTTTTCATACCTTTTCAGGCTCTTCATTTTTTGAACAGCGTTTCATGCTCCTCCTATTTTTCATATCGTTTCATGCTCCTCATATTTTTGACACCTTTTGAAGCTCTTCATATTTTTCACACCTTTTCAGGCTCTTCATGTTTTTCAACACCGCTTCATGCTCCTCCTATTTTTCAGACCGTTTCATGCTCCATATATTTTTGGCACCTCTTGAAGCTCTTCATATTTTTCACAGCTTTTCAGGCTCTTCATGTTTTTGAACACTGTTTCATGCTCCTCTTATATTTGACTCATTTTGAAGCTCTTCATATTTTTCACACCATTTCACGCTCTTCATTTTTTATCACCGTTTCATGCTCCTCCTATTTTTCAGACCGTTTAATGCTCCACATGTATTTCACACCTTTTGAAGCTCCTCATATTTTTCACACCTTTTCAGGCTCTTCTTGTTTTTGTACACCGCTTCATGCTCCTCCTATTTTTCAGACCGTTTAATGCTCCACATGTATTTCACATCTTTTGAAGCTCCTCATATTTTTCATACCTTTTCAGGCTCTTCTTGTTTTTGAACACCACTTCATGCTCCTCCAGTTTTTCAGACCGTTTAATGCTCCACATGTATTTCACACCTTTTGAAGCTCCTCATATTTTTCACACCTTTTCAGGCTCTTCATGTTTTTCAACACCGCTTCATGCTCCTCCTATTTTTCAGACCGTTTAATGCTCCACATGTATTTCACACCTTTTGAAGCTCTTCATATTTTTCACACCTTTTGAAGCTCTTCATATTTTTCACATGTTTTAAGGCTCTTCATGTTTTTCAACACCGCTTCATGCTCCTCCTATTTTTCAGACCGTATCATGCTCCTCATATTTTTCACACCTTTTGAAGCTCTTCATATTTTTCAAACCTTTTCAGGCTCTCCATGTTTTTCAACACCAGTTCATGCTCCTCCTATTTTTCAGACCGTTTCATGCTCCTCATATTTTTGACATCTTTAGAAACTCTTCATATTTTTCACACCTTTTCAAGCTCTTCATGTTTTTCAACACCGCTTCATGCTCCTGTATTTTTCAGACCGTTTAATGCTCCACATGTATTTCACACCTTTTGAAGCTCCTCATATTTTTCACACCTTTTCAGGCTCTTCTTGTTTTTGAACACCGCTTCATGCTCCTCCTATTTTTGAGACAGTTTCATGCTCCCCATATTTTTGACACCTTTTGAAGCTTTTCATATTTTTCAAACCTTTTCAGGCCCTTCATTTTTTTCAACACCACTTCATGCTGCTCCTATTTTTCAGACCGTTTCATGCTCATCTAATTTTTGACACCTTTTGAAGCTCTTCATATTTTTCACACCTTCTGAAGCTCTTCATATTTTTCACATGTTTTCAGGCCTTCATGTTCTTCAACACCGCTTAATGCTCCTCCTATTTTTCAGACCGTTTAATCCTCCTCATGTATTTCACACTTTTTGAAGCTCTTCATATTTTTCACATCTTTTGAAGCTTTTCATATTTTTCACACCTTTTCAGACTCTTCATGATTTTCAACAGTGCTTCATGCTCCTCCTATTTTTCAGACCGTCATGCTCATCTAATTTTTGACCCCTTTTGAAGCTCTTCATATTTTTCAGAACTTTTGAACCTCTTCATATTTTCACACGTTTTCAGACTATTCATGTTTTTCAACACCGCTTCATGCTCCTGCAATTTTTCAGACCGTTTCATGCTCCTCATATTTTTGACACGTTTTGAGGCTTTTTCTATTTTTCACACCTTTTCAGGCTCTTCATGTTTTTGAACACCGCTTCATCCTCCTCCTATTTTTAAGACGCTTTTATGCTCCTCATATTTTTGACACCTTTTGAAGCTCTTCATATTTTTCAAACCTTTTCAGGCTCTTTATGTTTTTGAACACCGCTTCATGCTCCTCCTTTTTTTCAGACCGTTTCATGCTCCTCATATATTTGACACCTTTTGAAGCTCTTCATATATTTCAAATCTTTTCAGGCTCTTCATGTTTTTGAACACCGCTTCATGCTCCTCCTTTTTTTCAGACCGTTTCATGCTCCTCATATTTTTGACACCTTTTGAAGCTCTTCATATATTTCAAAACTTTTCAGGCTCTTCATGTTTTTGAACACCGCTTCATGCTCCTCCTATTTTTTGAGACCGTTTCATGCTCCTCATATTTTTGACACCTTTTGAAACTTTCCATATTTTTCACACCTTTTCAGGCTCTTCATTTTTTTCCACACCACTTCATGCTCCTCCTATTTTTCAGACCGTTTCATGCTCATCTACTTTTTGACAGCTTTTGAAGCTCTTCATATTTTTCACACCTTTTGAAACTCTTCATATTTTTCACACGTTTTCAGGCTCTTCATGTTTTTCAACACCGCTTCATGCTGCTGCTATTTTTCAGACCGTTTCATGCTCATCTACTTTTTGACACCTTTTGAAGCTCTTCATATTTTTCACACCTTTTGAAACTCTTCATATTTTTCACACGTTTTCAGGCTCTTCATGTTTTTGATCACCATTTCATGCTCCTCCTATTTTTCAGACTGTTTCATGCTCCTCATACTTTTATTTTCCAGTGGGTTTTGTCATACACTGATATGAATCAGCCATGGATTTACATGTATTCCCAATCCCGATCTCCCCTCCCAGCTCCCTCTCCCCCCGATTCCTCTGGGTCTTCCCAGTGCACCAGGCCGGAGCACTTGTCTCGTTCATCCCACCTGGGCTGGTGATCTGTTTCACCATAGATAGGATACATGCTGTTCTTTTGAAATATCCCACCCTCACATTCTCCCACAAAGTTCAAAAGTCTGTTCTGTATTTCTGTGTCTCTTTTTCTGTTCTGCATATAGGGTTATCGTTATCACCTTTCTAAATTCCATATACATGTGTCAGTATGCTGTAATGTTCTTTATCTTTCTGGCTTACTTCACTCTGTATAATGGGCTTCAGCTTCATCCATCTCATTAGGACTGGTTCAAATGAATTCTTTTTAATGGCTGAGTAATAGTCCATGGTGTATATGTACCACAGCTTCCTTATCCATTCATCTGCTGATGGGCATCTAGGTTGCTTCCATGTCCTGGCTATTATAAACAGTGCTGCGATGAACATTGGGGTGCACGTGTCTCTTTCAGTTCTGGTTTCCTCAGTGTGTATGCCCAGAAGTGGGATTGCTGGGTCATATGGCAGTTCTATTTCCAGTTTTTTAAGAAATCTCCACACTGTTTTCCATAGCGGCTGTACTAGTTTGCATTCCCACCAACAGTGTAAGAGGGTTCCCTTTTCTCCACACCCTCTCCAGCATTTATTGCTTGTAGACTTTTGGATAGCAGCCATCCTGACTGGCGTGTAATGGTACCTCATTGTGGTTTTGATTTGTATTTCTCTAATAATGAGTGATGTTGAGCATCTTTTCATGTGTCTGTTAGCCATCTGTATGTCTTCTTTGGAGAAATGTCTGTTTAGTTCTTTGGCCCATTTTTTGATTGGGTCATTTATTTTTCTGGAATTGAGCTGCAGGTGTTGCTTGTATATTTTTGAGATTAATCCTTTGTCTGTTTCTTCATTTGCTATTATTTTCTCCCAATCTGAGGGCTGTCTTTTCACCTTACTTATAGTTTCCTTTGTAGTGCAAAAGCTTTTAAGTTTCATTAGGTCCCATTTGTTTAGTTTTGCTTATATTTCCAATATTCTGGGAGGTGGGTCATAGAGGATCTTGCTTTGATTTATGTCAGAGAGTGTTTTGCCTATGTTCTCCTCTAGGAGTTTTATAGTTTCTGGTCTTACATTTAGATCTTTAATCCATTTTGAGGTTATTTTTGTGTATGGTGTTAGAAAGTGTTCTAGTTTCATTCTTTTACAAGTGGTTGACCAGTTTTCCCAGCACCACTTGTTAAAGAGGTTGTCTTTTTTCCATTGTATATCCTTGCCTCCTTTGTCAAAGATAAGGTGTCCATAGGTTCGTGGATTTATCTCTGGGCTTTCTATTCTGTTCCATTGATCTATATTTCTGTCTTTGTGCCAGTACCATACTGTCTTGATGACTGTGGCTTTGTAGTAGAGTCTGAAGTCAGGCAGGTTGATTCCTCCAGCTCCATTCTTCTTTCTCAAGATTACTTTGGCTATTCGAGGTTTTTTGTATTTCCATACAAATTGTGAAATTCTTTGGTCTAGTTCTGTGAAAAATACCATTGGTAGCTTGATAGGGATTGCATTGAATCTCTAGACTGCTTTGGGTAGAATAGCCATTTTGACAATATTAATTCTTCCAATCCATGAACACGGTATGTTTCTCCATCTGTTTGTGTCCTCTTTGATTTCTTTCATCAGTGTTTTATAGTTTTCTATGTATAGGTCCTTTGTTTCTTTAGGTAGATATACTCCTAAGTATTTTATTCTTTTTGTTGCAATGGTGAATGGTATTGTTTCCTTAATTTCTCTGTCTGTTTTTTCATTGTTAGTATATAGGAATGCAAGGGATTTCTGTGTGTTAATTTTATATCCTGCAACTTTACTATATTCATTGATTAGTTCTAGTAATTTTCTGGTAGAGTCTTTAGGGTTTTCTATGTAGAGGATCATGTCATCTGCAAACAGTGAGAGTTTTACTTCTTCTTTTCCTATCTGGATTCCTTTTACTTCTTTTTCTGCTCTGATTGCTGTGGCCAGAACTTCCAACACTATGTTGAATAGTAGTGGTGAGAGTGGGCACCCTTGTCTTGTTCCTGATTTCAGGGGAAATGCCTTCAATTTTGACACCTTCTGAAGATCTTCATATTTTTCACACCTTTTCAGGCTCTTCATGTTTTGAACACAGTTTCATGCTCCTCATATTTTTCACATATTTTTATGCTCTTCATATTTTTCACATATATTCAGGCTATTCATGTTTCTCAAAACCGTTTCATGCTCCTCATATTTTTGACACCTTTTGAAGCTCTTCATATTTTTCACACCTTTTCAGGCTCTTCTTGTTTTTGAACACCGCTTCATGCTCCTCCTATTTTTGAGACAGTTTCATGCTCCCCATATTTTTGACACCTTTTGAAGCTTTTCATATTTTTCAAACCTTTTCAGGCCCTTCATTTTTTTCAACACCACTTCATGCTGCTCCTATTTTTCAGACCGTTTCATGCTCATCTAATTTTTGACACCTTTTGAAGCTCTTCATATTTTTCACACCTTCTGAAGCTCTTCATATTTTTCACATGTTTTCAGGCCTTCATGTTCTTCAACACCGCTTAATGCTCCTCCTATTTTTCAGACCGTTTAATCCTCCTCATGTATTTCACACTTTTTGAAGCTCTTCATATTTTTCACATCTTTTGAAGATTTTCATATTTTTCACACCTTTTCAGACTCTTCATGATTTTCAACAGTGCTTCATGCTCCTCCTATTTTTCAGACCGTCATGCTCATCTAATTTTTGACCCCTTTTGAAGCTCTTCATATTTTTCAGAACTTTTGAACCTCTTCATATTTTCACACGTTTTCAGACTATTCATGTTTTTCAACACCGCTTCATGCTCCTGCAATTTTTCAGACCGTTTCATGCTCCTCATATTTTTGACACGTTTTGAGGCTTTTCCTATTTTTCACACCTTTTCAGGCTCTTCATGTTTTTGAACACCGCTTCATCCTCCTCCTATTTTTAAGACGGTTTCATGCTCCTCATATTTTTGACACCTTTTGAAGCTCTTCATATTTTTCAAACCTTTTCAGGCTCTTTATATTTTTGAACACCGCTTCATGCTCCTCCTTTTTTTCAGACCGTTTCATGCTCCTCATATTTTTGACACCTTTTGAAGCTCTTCATATATTTCAAAACTTTTCAGGCTCTTCATGTTTTTGAACACCGCTTCATGCTCCTCCTTTTTTTCAGACCGTTTCATGCTCCTCATATTTTTGACACCTTTTGAAGCTCTTCATATTTTTCACACCTTTTCAGGCTCTTCTTGTTTTTGAACACTGTTTCATGCTCCTCCTATATTTGACACCTTTTGAAGCTCTTCATATTTTTCACACTTTTTCAGGCTCTTCATATTTTTAAACAGCGTTTCATGCTCCTCATATTTTTGATACATTTTGAAACTCTTCATATTTTTCACACCTTTTGAAGCTCTTCATATTTTTCACACGTTTTCAGGCCTTCATGTTTTTCAACACCGCTTCATGCTCCTCCTATTTTTCAGACAGTTTAATTCTCCTCATGTATTTCACACTTTTTGAAACTGTTCATATTTTTCACACCTATTCAGGCTCTTCATGCATTTGAACACCATTTCATGCTCCTCCTATTTTTCAGACCGTTTAATTCTCCTCATGTATTTCACACCTTTTGAAGCTTTTCATATTTTTCAATCCTTTTCAGGCTCTTCATGTTTTTGATTACCGTTTCATGCTCCTCCTATTTTTCAGACCGTTTCATGCTCCTCATATTTTTGACAGGTTTTGGAGCTCTTCATATTTTTCACACATTTTCAGGCTCTTCATATTTTGAACACCACTTCATGCTCGTCCTATTTTTCAAACCGTTTCAGACTCATCTCATTTTTGACTCCTTTTGAAGCTCTTCATATTTTTCACACATTTTGAAGCTCTTCATACTTTTCACACCATTTCAGGCTCTTCATGTTTTTGAACATGGCTTCATGCTCCTCCTATTTTCAGACCGTTTCATACTCCTCATAATTTTGACACCTTTTGAAGCTCTTCATATTTTTCACACGTTTTCATGCTCTTCATGTTTTTCAACACCGCTTCATGCTCCCCCTTTTTTCAGACCGTTTAATGTACCTCATATTTTTCACACCTTTTGAAGCTCTTCATATATTTCACACCATTTCAGGCTCTTCATGTTTTTCAACAGCACTTCATTCTCCTACTATTTTTCAGACCTTTTCATGCTCATCTCATTTTTGACACCTTTTGAAGCTCCTCATGTTTTCACACATTTTGAAGCTCTTCATATTTTTCACACGTTCTCAGGCTCTTCATGTTTTTCAACACCGCTTCATGGTACTTCTATTTTTCAGACAGTTTCATGCTCCTCATGTACTTCACACCTTTTGAATCTCTTCATATTTTTCACACCTTTTCAGGCTCTTCATGTTTTTGAACACGGTTTCATCCTCCTCCTATTTTTCAGACGGTTTCATGCTCCTCATATTTTTGACACCTTTTGAAGCTCTTCATATTTCTCACAGCTTTTCAGGCTCTTCATCTTTTTCCACACCACTTCATGCTTCTCCTATTTTTCAGACCGTTTCATGCTATTCATGTATTTCACACCTTTTGAAGCTCTTCATATATTTCACACCATTTCAGGCTCTTCATGTTTTTCAACAGCACTTCATTATCCTCCTGTTTTTCAGATCTTTTCATGCTCATCTCATTTTTGAAACCTTTTGAAGCTCCTCATGTTTTCACACCTTTTGAAGCTCTTCATATTTTTCACACGTTCTCAGGCTCTTCATGTTTTTCAACACCGCTTCATGGTCCTCCTATTTTTCAGACAGTTACATGCTCCTCATGTACTTCACACCTTTTGAAGCTCTTCATATTTTTCACACCTTTTCAGTCTCTTCAGGTTTTTCAACACAACTTCATGCTCCTCCTATTTTTCAGACCGTATCAGGCTCCTCATATTTTAGACACATTTTGAAGCTCTTCGTATTTCTCACACCTTTTCAGGCTCTTCATCTTTTTTCCACAACACTTCATGCTTCTCCTATTTTTCAGACCGTTTCATGATCCTCATATTTTTGACACCTTTTGAAGCTCTTCATATTTTTCACTCCTTTTCAGGCTCTTCATTTTATGAACACCACTTCATGCTCCTCCTATTTTTCAGACCGTTTCATGCTCCTCATATTTTTGACCCCTTTAGAAGCTCTTCATATTTTTCACACCTTTTCAGGCTCTTCATTTTTTTCAACACCACTTCATTCTCCTCCTATTTTTCAGACCGTTTTATGCTCCTGATATTTTTGACACATTTCGAAGCTCCCCATATTTTTCACACCTTTTGAAGCTCTTCATATTTTTCACACGTTCCCAGGCTCTTCATGTTTTCCAACACCGTTTCATGCTCCTCCTATTTTTCAGACCATTTCATGCTCCTCATATATTTGACACCTTTTGATGCTCTTCATATTTTTCACACCTTTTCAGGCACTTCATATTTTTGAACACAGCTTCATGCTCCTCCTAATTTTCAGTCCGTTTCATGCTCCTGATATTTTTTGACACCTTTTGAAACTCTTCATGTATTTCACACCTTTTCTGGCTCTTCATTTTTTTCAACACTACTTCATGCTCCTCCTATTTTTCAGACCGTTTCATGCTCATGTCATTTTGACACCTTTTGAAGCTCTTCATATTTTTCACACCTTTTAAAGCTCTTCATGTTTTTCACACCTTTTCAGGCTCTTCATTTTTTTCAACACTACTTCATGCTCCTTCTGTTTTTCAGACCGTTTCATGCTCATCTCATTTTTGACACCTTTTGAAGCTTCTCATATTTTTCACACCTTTTCTGGCTCTTCATGTTTTTGAACAACACTTCTTGCTCCTCATTTTTTGCAGACCATTTCATACTCCTCTTATTTTTGACACCTTTTGAAGGTCTTCATATTTCTCACACCTTTTCAGGCTCTTCATATTTTTCAAAACCGCTTCATGCTCCTAATATTTTTCAGATCGTTTCATGATCATCTCTTTTTTGACCCCTTTTGATGCTTTTCATATTTTTCACACCTTTTCAGGCTCTTCATGTTTCTGAACACCGCTTCATGCTCCTCGTGTTTTTCAGACCGTATCATGCTCCTCATACTTTTGACACCTTTTGAAGCTCTTCATATTTCTCACACCTTTTCAGGCTCTTCTTCTTTTTCCACACCACTTCATGCTTCTCCTATTATTCAGACCGTTTCATGCCCCTCATGTATTTCACACCTTTTGAATCTCTTTATGTTTTTCACTCCTTTTCAGGCTCTTCATATTTTTGATCAGCATTTCATGCTCCTCCTATTTTTCAGACCGTTACATGTTCCTCATATTTTTGACACCTTTTGAAGCTCTTCATATTTTTCACACCTTTTGAAACTCTTCATATTTTTCACACGTTTTCAGGCTCTTCATGTTTTTCAACACCGCTTCATGCTGCTGCTATTTTTCAGACCGTTTCATGCTCATCTACTTTTTGACACCTTTTGAAGCTCTTCATATTTTTCACACCTTTTGAAACTCTTCATATTTTTCACACGTTTTCAGGCTCTTCATGTTTTTGATCACCATTTCATGCTCCTCCTATTTTTCAGACTGTTTCATGCTCCTCATACTTTTATTTTCCAGTGGGTTTTGTCATACACTGATATGAATCAGCCATGGATTTACATGTATTCCCAATCCCGATCTCCCCTCCCAGCTCCCTCTCCCCCCGTTTCCTCTGGGTCTTCCCAGTGCACCAGGCCGGAGCACTTGTCTCGTTCATCCCACCTGGGCTGGTGATCTGTTTCACCATAGATAGGATACATGCTGTTCTTTTGAAATATCCCACCCTCACATTCTCCCACAAAGTTCAAAAGTCTGTTCTGTATTTCTGTGTCTCTTTTTCTGTTCTGCATATAGGGTTATCGTTATCACCTTTCTAAATTCCATATACATGTGTCAGTATGCTGTAATGTTCTTTATCTTTCTGGCTTACTTCACTCTGTATAATGGGCTTCAGCTTCATCCATCTCATTAGGACTGGTTCAAATGAATTCTTTTTAATGGCTGAGTAATAGTCCATGGTGTATATGTACCACAGCTTCCTTATCCATTCATCTGCTGATGGGCATCTAGGTTGCTTCCATGTCCTGGCTATTATAAACAGTGCTGCGATGAACATTGGGGTGCACGTGTCTCTTTCAGTTCTGGTTTCCTCAGTGTGTATGCCCAGAAGTGGGATTGCTGGGTCATATGGCAGTTCTATTTCCAGTTTTTTAAGAAATCTCCACACTGTTTTCCATAGCGGCTGTACTAGTTTGCATTCCCACCAACAGTGTAAGAGGGTTCCCTTTTCTCCACACCCTCTCCAGCATTTATTGCTTGTAGACTTTTGGATAGCAGCCATCCTGACTGGCGTGTAATGGTACCTCATTGTGGTTTTGATTTGTATTTCTCTAATAATGAGTGATGTTGAGCATCTTTTCATGTGTCTGTTAGCCATCTGTATGTCTTCTTTGGAGAAATGTCTGTTTAGTTCTTTGGCCCATTTTTTGATTGGGTCATTTATTTTTCTGGAATTGAGCTGCAGGTGTTGCTTGTATATTTTTGAGATTAATCCTTTGTCTGTTTCTTCATTTGCTATTATTTTCTCCCAATCTGAGGGCTGTCTTTTCACCTTACTTATAGTTTCCTTTGTAGTGCAAAAGCTTTTAAGTTTCATTAGGTCCCATTTGTTTAGTTTTGCTTATATTTCCAATATTCTGGGAGGTGGGTCATAGAGGATCTTGCTTTGATTTATGTCAGAGAGTGTTTTGCCTATGTTCTCCTCTAGGAGTTTTATAGTTTCTGGTCTTACATTTAGATCTTTAATCCATTTTGAGGTTATTTTTGTGTATGGTGTTAGAAAGTGTTCTAGTTTCATTCTTTTACAAGTGGTTGACCAGTTTTCCCAGCACCACTTGTTAAAGAGGTTGTCTTTTTTCCATTGTATATCCTTGCCTCCTTTGTCAAAGATAAGGTGTCCATAGGTTCGTGGATTTATCTCTGGGCTTTCTATTCTGTTCCATTGATCTATATTTCTGTCTTTGTGCCAGTACCATACTGTCTTGATGACTGTGGCTTTGTAGTAGAGTCTGAAGTCAGGCAGGTTGATTCCTCCAGCTCCATTCTTCTTTCTCAAGATTACTTTGGCTATTCGAGGTTTTTTGTATTTCCATACAAATTGTGAAATTCTTTGGTCTAGTTCTGTGAAAAATACCATTGGTAGCTTGATAGGGATTGCATTGAATCTCTAGACTGCTTTGGGTAGAATAGCCATTTTGACAATATTAATTCTTCCAATCCATGAACACGGTATGTTTCTCCATCTGTTTGTGTCCTCTTTGATTTCTTTCATCAGTGTTTTATAGTTTTCTATGTATAGGTCCTTTGTTTCTTTAGGTAGATATACTCCTAAGTATTTTATTCTTTTTGTTGCAATGGTGAATGGTATTGTTTCCTTAATTTCTCTGTCTGTTTTTTCATTGTTAGTATATAGGAATGCAAGGGATTTCTGTGTGTTAATTTTATATCCTGCAACTTTACTATATTCATTGATTAGTTCTAGTAATTTTCTGGTAGAGTCTTTAGGGTTTTCTATGTAGAGGATCATGTCATCTGCAAACAGTGAGAGTTTTACTTCTTCTTTTCCTATCTGGATTCCTTTTACTTCTTTTTCTGCTCTGATTGCTGTGGCCAGAACTTCCAACACTATGTTGAATAGTAGTGGTGAGAGTGGGCACCCTTGTCTTGTTCCTGATTTCAGGGGAAATGCCTTCAATTTTGACACCTTCTGAAGATCTTCATATTTTTCACACCTTTTCAGGCTCTTCATGTTTTGAACACAGTTTCATGCTCCTCATATTTTTCACATATTTTTATGCTCTTCATATTTTTCACATATATTCAGGCTATTCATGTTTCTCAAAACCATTTCATGCTCCTCATATTTTTGACACCTTTTGAAGCTCTTCATATTTTTCACACCTTTTCAGGCTCTTCTTGTTTTTGAACACCGCTTCATGCTCCTCCTATTTTTGAGACAGTTTCATGCTCCCCATATTTTTGACACCTTTTGAAGCTTTTCATATTTTTCAAACCTTTTCAGGCCCTTCATTTTTTTCAACACCACTTCATGCTGCTCCTATTTTTCAGACCGTTTCATGCTCATCTAATTTTTGACACCTTTTGAAGCTCTTCATATTTTTCACACCTTCTGAAGCTCTTCATATTTTTCACATGTTTTCAGGCCTTCATGTTCTTCAACACCGCTTAATGCTCCTCCTATTTTTCAGACCGTTTAATCCTCCTCATGTATTTCACACTTTTTGAAGCTCTTCATATTTTTCACATCTTTTGAAGATTTTCATATTTTTCACACCTTTTCAGACTCTTCATGATTTTCAACAGTGCTTCATGCTCCTCCTATTTTTCAGACCGTCATGCTCATCTAATTTTTGACCCCTTTTGAAGCTCTTCATATTTTTCAGAACTTTTGAACCTCTTCATATTTTCACACGTTTTCAGACTATTCATGTTTTTCAACACCGCTTCATGCTCCTGCAATTTTTCAGACCGTTTCATGCTCCTCATATTTTTGACACGTTTTGAGGCTTTTCCTATTTTTCACACCTTTTCAGGCTCTTCATGTTTTTGAACACCGCTTCATCCTCCTCCTATTTTTAAGACGGTTTCATGCTCCTCATATTTTTGACACCTTTTGAAGCTCTTCATATTTTTCAAACCTTTTCAGGCTCTTTATGTTTTTGAACACCGCTTCATGCTCCTCCTTTTTTTCAGACCGTTTCATGCTCCTCATATTTTTGACACCTTTTGAAGCTCTTCATATATTTCAAAACTTTTCAGGCTCTTCATGTTTTTGAACACCGCTTCATGCTCCTCCTTTTTTTCAGACCGTTTCATGCTCCTCATATTTTTGACACCTTTTGAAGCTCTTCATATTTTTCACACCTTTTCAGGCTCTTCTTGTTTTTGAACACTGTTTCATGCTCCTCCTATATTTGACACCTTTTGAAGCTCTTCATATTTTTCACACTTTTTCAGGCTCTTCATATTTTTAAACAGCGTTTCATGCTCCTCATATTTTTGATACATTTTGAAACTCTTCATATTTTTCACACCTTTTGAAGCTCTTCATATTTTTCACACGTTTTCAGGCCTTCATGTTTTTCAACACCGCTTCATGCTCCTCCTATTTTTCAGACAGTTTAATTCTCCTCATGTATTTCACACTTTTTGAAACTGTTCATATTTTTCACACCTATTCAGGCTCTTCATGCATTTGAACACCATTTCATGCTCCTCCTATTTTTCAGACCGTTTAATTCTCCTCATGTATTTCACACCTTTTGAAGCTTTTCATATTTTTCAAACCTTTTCAGGCTCTTCATGTTTTTGATTACCGTTTCATGCTCCTCCTATTTTTCAGACCGTTTCATGCTCCTCATATTTTTGACAGGTTTTGGAGCTCTTCATATTTTTCACACATTTTCAGGCTCTTCATATTTTGAACACCACTTCATGCTCGTCCTATTTTTCAAACCGTTTCAGACTCATCTCATTTTTGACTCCTTTTGAAGCTCTTCATATTTTTCACACATTTTGAAGCTCTTCATACTTTTCACACCATTTCAGGCTCTTCATGTTTTTGAACATGGCTTCATGCTCCTCCTATTTTCAGACCGTTTCATACTCCTCATAATTTTGACACCTTTTGAAGCTCTTCATATTTTTCACACGTTTTCATGCTCTTCATGTTTTTCAACACCGCTTCATGCTCCCCCTTTTTTCAGACCGTTTAATGTACCTCATATTTTTCACACCTTTTGAAGCTCTTCATATATTTCACACCATTTCAGGCTCTTCATGTTTTTCAACAGCACTTCATTCTCCTACTATTTTTCAGACCTTTTCATGCTCATCTCATTTTTGACACCTTTTGAAGCTCCTCATGTTTTCACACATTTTGAAGCTCTTCATATTTTTCACACGTTCTCAGGCTCTTCATGTTTTTCAACACCGCTTCATGGTACTTCTATTTTTCAGACAGTTTCATGCTCCTCATGTACTTCACACCTTTTGAATCTCTTCATATTTTTCACACCTTTTCAGGCTCTTCATGTTTTTGAACACGGTTTCATCCTCCTCCTATTTTTCAGACGGTTTCATGCTCCTCATATTTTTGACACCTTTTGAAGCTCTTCATATTTCTCACAGCTTTTCAGGCTCTTCATCTTTTTCCACACCACTTCATGCTTCTCCTATTTTTCAGACCGTTTCATGCTATTCATGTATTTCACACCTTTTGAAGCTCTTCATATATTTCACACCATTTCAGGCTCTTCATGTTTTTCAACAGCACTTCATTATCCTCCTGTTTTTCAGATCTTTTCATGCTCATCTCATTTTTGAAACCTTTTGAAGCTCCTCATGTTTTCACACCTTTTGAAGCTCTTCATATTTTTCACACGTTCTCAGGCTCTTCATGTTTTTCAACACCGCTTCATGGTCCTCCTATTTTTCAGACAGTTACATGCTCCTCATGTACTTCACACCTTTTGAAGCTCTTCATATTTTTCACACCTTTTCAGTCTCTTCAGGTTTTTCAACACAACTTCATGCTCCTCCTATTTTTCAGACCGTATCAGGCTCCTCATATTTTAGACACATTTTGAAGCTCTTCGTATTTCTCACACCTTTTCAGGCTCTTCATCTTTTTTCCACAACACTTCATGCTTCTCCTATTTTTCAGACCGTTTCATGATCCTCATATTTTTGACACCTTTTGAAGCTCTTCATATTTTTCACTCCTTTTCAGGCTCTTCATTTTATGAACACCACTTCATGCTCCTCCTATTTTTCAGACCGTTTCATGCTCCTCATATTTTTGACCCCTTTAGAAGCTCTTCATATTTTTCACACCTTTTCAGGCTCTTCATTTTTTTCAACACCACTTCATTCTCCTCCTATTTTTCAGACCGTTTTATGCTCCTGATATTTTTGACACATTTCGAAGCTCCCCATATTTTTCACACCTTTTGAAGCTCTTCATATTTTTCACACGTTCCCAGGCTCTTCATGTTTTCCAACACCGTTTCATGCTCCTCCTATTTTTCAGACCATTTCATGCTCCTCATATATTTGACACCTTTTGATGCTCTTCATATTTTTCACACCTTTTCAGGCACTTCATATTTTTGAACACAGCTTCATGCTCCTCCTAATTTTCAGTCCGTTTCATGCTCCTGATATTTTTTGACACCTTTTGAAACTCTTCATGTATTTCACACCTTTTCTGGCTCTTCATTTTTTTCAACACTACTTCATGCTCCTCCTATTTTTCAGACCGTTTCATGCTCATGTCATTTTGACACCTTTTGAAGCTCTTCATATTTTTCACACCTTTTAAAGCTCTTCATGTTTTTCACACCTTTTCAGGCTCTTCATTTTTTTCAACACTACTTCATGCTCCTTCTGTTTTTCAGACCGTTTCATGCTCATCTCATTTTTGACACCTTTTGAAGCTTCTCATATTTTTCACACCTTTTCTGGCTCTTCATGTTTTTGAACAACACTTCTTGCTCCTCATTTTTTGCAGACCATTTCATACTCCTCTTATTTTTGACACCTTTTGAAGGTCTTCATATTTCTCACACCTTTTCAGGCTCTTCATATTTTTCAAAACCGCTTCATGCTCCTAATATTTTTCAGATCGTTTCATGATCATCTCTTTTTTGACCCCTTTTGATGCTTTTCATATTTTTCACACCTTTTCAGGCTCTTCATGTTTCTGAACACCGCTTCATGCTCCTCGTGTTTTTCAGACCGTATCATGCTCCTCATACTTTTGACACCTTTTGAAGCTCTTCATATTTCTCACACCTTTTCAGGCTCTTCTTCTTTTTCCACACCACTTCATGCTTCTCCTATTATTCAGACCGTTTCATGCCCCTCATGTATTTCACACCTTTTGAATCTCTTTATGTTTTTCACTCCTTTTCAGGCTCTTCATATTTTTGATCAGCATTTCATGCTCCTCCTATTTTTCAGACCGTTACATGTTCCTCATATTTTTGACACCTTTTGAAGCTCTTCATATTTTTCACACCTTTTGAAACTCTTCATATTTTTCACACGTTTTCAGGCTCTTCATGTTTTTCAACACCGCTTCATGCTGCTGCTATTTTTCAGACCGTTTCATGCTCATCTACTTTTTGACACCTTTTGAAGCTCTTCATATTTTTCACACCTTTTGAAACTCTTCATATTTTTCACACGTTTTCAGGCTCTTCATGTTTTTGATCACCATTTCATGCTCCTCCTATTTTTCAGACTGTTTCATGCTCCTCATACTTTTATTTTCCAGTGGGTTTTGTCATACACTGATATGAATCAGCCATGGATTTACATGTATTCCCAATCCCGATCTCCCCTCCCAGCTCCCTCTCCCCCCGATTCCTCTGGGTCTTCCCAGTGCACCAGGCCGGAGCACTTGTCTCGTTCATCCCACCTGGGCTGGTGATCTGTTTCACCATAGATAGGATACATGCTGTTCTTTTGAAATATCCCACCCTCACATTCTCCCACAAAGTTCAAAAGTCTGTTCTGTATTTCTGTGTCTCTTTTTCTGTTCTGCATATAGGGTTATCGTTATCACCTTTCTAAATTCCATATACATGTGTCAGTATGCTGTAATGTTCTTTATCTTTCTGGCTTACTTCACTCTGTATAATGGGCTTCAGCTTCATCCATCTCATTAGGACTGGTTCAAATGAATTCTTTTTAATGGCTGAGTAATAGTCCATGGTGTATATGTACCACAGCTTCCTTATCCATTCATCTGCTGATGGGCATCTAGGTTGCTTCCATGTCCTGGCTATTATAAACAGTGCTGCGATGAACATTGGGGTGCACGTGTCTCTTTCAGTTCTGGTTTCCTCAGTGTGTATGCCCAGAAGTGGGATTGCTGGGTCATATGGCAGTTCTATTTCCAGTTTTTTAAGAAATCTCCACACTGTTTTCCATAGCGGCTGTACTAGTTTGCATTCCCACCAACAGTGTAAGAGGGTTCCCTTTTCTCCACACCCTCTCCAGCATTTATTGCTTGTAGACTTTTGGATAGCAGCCATCCTGACTGGCGTGTAATGGTACCTCATTGTGGTTTTGATTTGTATTTCTCTAATAATGAGTGATGTTGAGCATCTTTTCATGTGTCTGTTAGCCATCTGTATGTCTTCTTTGGAGAAATGTCTGTTTAGTTCTTTGGCCCATTTTTTGATTGGGTCATTTATTTTTCTGGAATTGAGCTGCAGGTGTTGCTTGTATATTTTTGAGATTAATCCTTTGTCTGTTTCTTCATTTGCTATTATTTTCTCCCAATCTGAGGGCTGTCTTTTCACCTTACTTATAGTTTCCTTTGTAGTGCAAAAGCTTTTAAGTTTCATTAGGTCCCATTTGTTTAGTTTTGCTTATATTTCCAATATTCTGGGAGGTGGGTCATAGAGGATCTTGCTTTGATTTATGTCAGAGAGTGTTTTGCCTATGTTCTCCTCTAGGAGTTTTATAGTTTCTGGTCTTACATTTAGATCTTTAATCCATTTTGAGGTTATTTTTGTGTATGGTGTTAGAAAGTGTTCTAGTTTCATTCTTTTACAAGTGGTTGACCAGTTTTCCCAGCACCACTTGTTAAAGAGGTTGTCTTTTTTCCATTGTATATCCTTGCCTCCTTTGTCAAAGATAAGGTGTCCATAGGTTCGTGGATTTATCTCTGGGCTTTCTATTCTGTTCCATTGATCTATATTTCTGTCTTTGTGCCAGTACCATACTGTCTTGATGACTGTGGCTTTGTAGTAGAGTCTGAAGTCAGGCAGGTTGATTCCTCCAGCTCCATTCTTCTTTCTCAAGATTACTTTGGCTATTCGAGGTTTTTTGTATTTCCATACAAATTGTGAAATTCTTTGGTCTAGTTCTGTGAAAAATACCATTGGTAGCTTGATAGGGATTGCATTGAATCTCTAGACTGCTTTGGGTAGAATAGCCATTTTGACAATATTAATTCTTCCAATCCATGAACACGGTATGTTTCTCCATCTGTTTGTGTCCTCTTTGATTTCTTTCATCAGTGTTTTATAGTTTTCTATGTATAGGTCCTTTGTTTCTTTAGGTAGATATACTCCTAAGTATTTTATTCTTTTTGTTGCAATGGTGAATGGTATTGTTTCCTTAATTTCTCTGTCTGTTTTTTCATTGTTAGTATATAGGAATGCAAGGGATTTCTGTGTGTTAATTTTATATCCTGCAACTTTACTATATTCATTGATTAGTTCTAGTAATTTTCTGGTAGAGTCTTTAGGGTTTTCTATGTAGAGGATCATGTCATCTGCAAACAGTGAGAGTTTTACTTCTTCTTTTCCTATCTGGATTCCTTTTACTTCTTTTTCTGCTCTGATTGCTGTGGCCAGAACTTCCAACACTATGTTGAATAGTAGTGGTGAGAGTGGGCACCCTTGTCTTGTTCCTGATTTCAGGGGAAATGCCTTCAATTTTGACACCTTCTGAAGATCTTCATATTTTTCACACCTTTTCAGGCTCTTCATGTTTTTGAACACCGCATCATGCTACTCCTATTTTTCAGACCGTTTCATGCTCCTCATATTTTTGACACCTTTTGAAGCTTTCCATATTTTTCACACCTTTTCAGGCTCTTCATGTTTTGAACACCATTTCATGCTCCTCCTATTTTGCAGACCGTTTCATGCTCCTCATATTTTACACACCTTTTGAAGCTCTTCATATTTTTCACACCTTTTCAGGCTCTTTAGGTTTTCTAACACCGCTTCATGCTCCTCCTGTTTTTCAAAAGGTTTCATGTTCCTCATATTTTTGACACTTTTTGAAGCTCTTCATATATTTTACACCTTTTCAGGCTCTTCATGTTTTTGAACACCGCTTCATGCTCCTCCTTTTTCAGACAGTTTCATGCTCCTCATATTTTTGACACGTTTTGAAGTTCTTCATATTTTTCACACCTTTTCAGGCTCTGCATTTTTTTGAACACAGTTTCATGCCCCTCATATTTTTCACACATTTTCATGCTCTTCATATTTTTCACACCTTTCAGGCTCTACATGTTTTTGAACACCATTTCATGCTCCTCCTATTTTTCAGACCGTTTCATGCTCCTCATATTTTTAACCCTATTGAAGCTCTTCATATTTTTCACAACTTTTCAGGCTCTTCAGTTTTTTGAACACGGCTTCATGCTCCTCGTATTTTTCAGACCGTTTCATGCTCCTCATATATTTCACACCGTTTGAAGTTCTTCATATTTTTTACACGTTTTCAGGCTCTTCAGGTTTTTGAACACCGCTTCATGCTCCTCCTATTTTTCAGAACTTTTCATGCTCCTCATATTTTTGACACGTTTTGAAACACTTCATATTTTTCACACCTTTTCAGGATCTTTATATTTTTGAACACTGCTTCATGCTCCTCCTATTTTCATACGTTTTCATGCTCCTCATGTTTTTGAGAAGTTTTGAAGCTCTTCATATTTTTCATACCTTTTCAGGCTCTTCATTTTTTGAACAGCGTTTCATGCTCCTCCTAATTTTCATATCGTTTCATGCTCCTCATATTTTTGACACCTTTTGAAGCTCTTCATATTTTTCACACCTTTTCAGGCTCTTCATGTTTTTCAACACCGCTTCATGCTCCTCCTTTTTTTCAGACCGTTTCATGCTCCTCATATTTTTGACACCTTTTGAAGCTCTTCATATATTTCAAAACTTTTCAGGCTCTTCATGTTTTTGAACACCGCTTCATGCTCCTCCTTTTTTTCAGACCGTTTCATGCTCCTCATATTTTTGACACCTTTTGAAGCTCTTCATATATTTCACACCATTTCAGGCTCTTCATGTTTTTCAACAGCACTTCATTCTCCTACTATTTTTCAGACCTTTTCATGCTCATCTCATTTTTGACACCTTTTGAAGCTCCTCATGTTTTCACACATTTTGAAGCTCTTCATATTTTTCACACGTTCTCAGGCTCTTCATGTTTTTCAACATCGCTTCATGGTACTTCTATTTTTCAGACAGTTTCATGCTCCTCATGTACTTCACACCTTTTGAATCTCTTCATATTTTTCACACCTTTTCAGGCTCTTCATGTTTTTGAACACGGTTTCATCCTCCTCCTATTTTTCAGACGGTTTCATGCTCCTCATATTTTTGACACCTTTTGAAGCTCTTCATATTTCTCACAGCTTTTCAGGCTCTTCATCTTTTTCCACACCACTTCATGCTTCTCCTATTTTTCAGACCGTTTCATGCTATTCATGTATTTCACACCTTTTGAAGCTCTTCATATATTTCACACCATTTCAGGCTCTTCATGTTTTTCAACAGCACTTCATTATCCTCCTGTTTTTCAGATCTTTTCATGCTCATCTCATTTTTGAAACCTTTTGAAGCTCCTCATGTTTTCACACCTTTTGAAGCTCTTCATATTTTTCACACGTTCTCAGGCTCTTCATGTTTTTCAACACCGCTTCATGGTCCTCCTATTTTTCAGACAGTTACATGCTCCTCATGTACTTCACACCTTTTGAAGCTCTTCATATTTTTCACACCTTTTCAGTCTCTTCAGGTTTTTCAACACAACTTCATGCTCCTCCTATTTTTCAGACCGTATCAGGCTCCTCATATTTTAGACACATTTTGAAGCTCTTCGTATTTCTCACACCTTTTCAGGCTCTTCATCTTTTTTCCACAACACTTCATGCTTCTCCTATTTTTCAGACCGTTTCATGATCCTCATAATTTTGACACCTTTTGAAGCTCTTCATATTTTTCACTCCTTTTCAGGCTCTTCATTTTATGAACACCACTTCATGCTCCTCCTATTTTTCAGACCGTTTCATGCTCCTCATATTTTTGACCCCTTTAGAAGCTCTTCATATTTTTCACACCTTTTCAGGCTCTTCATTTTTTTCAACACCACTTCATTCTCCTCCTATTTTTCAGACCGTTTTATGCTCCTGATATTTTTGACACATTTCGAAGCTCCCCATATTTTTCACACCTTTTGAAGCTCTTCATATTTTTCACACGTTCCCAGGCTCTTCATGTTTTCCAACACCGTTTCATGCTCCTCCTATTTTTCAGACCATTTCATGCTCCTCATATATTTGACACCTTTTGATGCTCTTCATATTTTTCACACCTTTTCAGGCACTTCATATTTTTGAACACAGCTTCATGCTCCTCCTAATTTTCAGTCCGTTTCATGCTCCTGATATTTTTTGACACCTTTTGAAACTCTTCATGTATTTCACACCTTTTCTGGCTCTTCATTTTTTTCAACACTACTTCATGCTCCTCCTATTTTTCAGACCGTTTCATGCTCATGTCATTTTGACACCTTTTGAAGCTCTTCATATTTTTCACACCTTTTAAAGCTCTTCATGTTTTTCACACCTTTTCAGGCTCTTCATTTTTTTCAACACTACTTCATGCTCCTTCTGTTTTTCAGACCGTTTCATGCTCATCTCATTTTTGACACCTTTTGAAGCTTCTCATATTTTTCACACCTTTTCTGGCTCTTCATGTTTTTGAACAACACTTCTTGCTCCTCATTTTTTGCAGACCATTTCATACTCCTCTTATTTTTGACACCTTTTGAAGGTCTTCATATTTCTCACACCTTTTCAGGCTCTTCATATTTTTCAAAACCGCTTCATGCTCCTAATATTTTTCAGATCGTTTCATGATCATCTCTTTTTTGACCCCTTTTGATGCTTTTCATATTTTTCACACCTTTTCAGGCTCTTCATGTTTCTGAACACCGCTTCATGCTCCTCGTGTTTTTCAGACCGTATCATGCTCCTCATACTTTTGACACCTTTTGAAGCTCTTCATATTTCTCACACCTTTTCAGGCTCTTCTTCTTTTTCCACACCACTTCATGCTTCTCCTATTATTCAGACCGTTTCATGCCCCTCATGTATTTCACACCTTTTGAATCTCTTTATGTTTTTCACTCCTTTTCAGGCTCTTCATATTTTTGATCAGCATTTCATGCTCCTCCTATTTTTCAGACCGTTACATGTTCCTCATATTTTTGACACCTTTTGAAGCTCTTCATATTTTTCACACCTTTTGAAACTCTTCATATTTTTCACACGTTTTCAGGCTCTTCATGTTTTTCAACACCGCTTCATGCTGCTGCTATTTTTCAGACCGTTTCATGCTCATCTACTTTTTGACACCTTTTGAAGCTCTTCATATTTTTCACACCTTTTGAAACTCTTCATATTTTTCACACGTTTTCAGGCTCTTCATGTTTTTGATCACCATTTCATGCTCCTCCTATTTTTCAGACTGTTTCATGCTCCTCATACTTTTATTTTCCAGTGGGTTTTGTCATACATTGATATGAATCAGCCATGGATTTACATGTATTCCCAATCCCGATCTCCCCTCCCAGCTCCCTCTCCCCCCGATTCCTCTGGGTCTTCCCAGTGCACCAGGCCGGAGCACTTGTCTCGTTCATCCCACCTGGGCTGGTGATCTGTTTCACCATAGATAGGATACATGCTGTTCTTTTGAAATATCCCACCCTCACATTCTCCCACAAAGTTCAAAAGTCTGTTCTGTATTTCTGTGTCTCTTTTTCTGTTCTGCATATAGGGTTATCGTTATCACCTTTCTAAATTCCATATACATGTGTCAGTATGCTGTAATGTTCTTTATCTTTCTGGCTTACTTCACTCTGTATAATGGGCTTCAGCTTCATCCATCTCATTAGGACTGGTTCAAATGAATTCTTTTTAATGGCTGAGTAATAGTCCATGGTGTATATGTACCACAGCTTCCTTATCCATTCATCTGCTGATGGGCATCTAGGTTGCTTCCATGTCCTGGCTATTATAAACAGTGCTGCGATGAACATTGGGGTGCACGTGTCTCTTTCAGTTCTGGTTTCCTCAGTGTGTATGCCCAGAAGTGGGATTGCTGGGTCATATGGCAGTTCTATTTCCAGTTTTTTAAGAAATCTCCACACTGTTTTCCATAGCGGCTGTACTAGTTTGCATTCCCACCAACAGTGTAAGAGGGTTCCCTTTTCTCCACACCCTCTCCAGCATTTATTGCTTGTAGACTTTTGGATAGCAGCCATCCTGACTGGCGTGTAATGGTACCTCATTGTGGTTTTGATTTGTATTTCTCTAATAATGAGTGATGTTGAGCATCTTTTCATGTGTCTGTTAGCCATCTGTATGTCTTCTTTGGAGAAATGTCTGTTTAGTTCTTTGGCCCATTTTTTGATTGGGTCATTTATTTTTCTGGAATTGAGCTGCAGGTGTTGCTTGTATATTTTTGAGATTAATCCTTTGTCTGTTTCTTCATTTGCTATTATTTTCTCCCAATCTGAGGGCTGTCTTTTCACCTTACTTATAGTTTCCTTTGTAGTGCAAAAGCTTTTAAGTTTCATTAGGTCCCATTTGTTTAGTTTTGCTTATATTTCCAATATTCTGGGAGGTGGGTCATAGAGGATCTTGCTTTGATTTATGTCAGAGAGTGTTTTGCCTATGTTCTCCTCTAGGAGTTTTATAGTTTCTGGTCTTACATTTAGATCTTTAATCCATTTTGAGGTTATTTTTGTGTATGGTGTTAGAAAGTGTTCTAGTTTCATTCTTTTACAAGTGGTTGACCAGTTTTCCCAGCACCACTTGTTAAAGAGGTTGTCTTTTTTCCATTGTATATCCTTGCCTCCTTTGTCAAAGATAAGGTGTCCATAGGTTCGTGGATTTATCTCTGGGCTTTCTATTCTGTTCCATTGATCTATATTTCTGTCTTTGTGCCAGTACCATACTGTCTTGATGACTGTGGCTTTGTAGTAGAGTCTGAAGTCAGGCAGGTTGATTCCTCCAGCTCCATTCTTCTTTCTCAAGATTACTTTGGCTATTCGAGGTTTTTTGTATTTCCATACAAATTGTGAAATTCTTTGGTCTAGTTCTGTGAAAAATACCATTGGTAGCTTGATAGGGATTGCATTGAATCTCTAGACTGCTTTGGGTAGAATAGCCATTTTGACAATATTAATTCTTCCAATCCATGAACACGGTATGTTTCTCCATCTGTTTGTGTCCTCTTTGATTTCTTTCATCAGTGTTTTATAGTTTTCTATGTATAGGTCCTTTGTTTCTTTAGGTAGATATACTCCTAAGTATTTTATTCTTTTTGTTGCAATGGTGAATGGTATTGTTTCCTTAATTTCTCTGTCTGTTTTTTCATTGTTAGTATATAGGAATGCAAGGGATTTCTGTGTGTTAATTTTATATCCTGCAACTTTACTATATTCATTGATTAGTTCTAGTAATTTTCTGGTAGAGTCTTTAGGGTTTTCTATGTAGAGGATCATGTCATCTGCAAACAGTGAGAGTTTTACTTCTTCTTTTCCTATCTGGATTCCTTTTACTTCTTTTTCTGCTCTGATTGCTGTGGCCAGAACTTCCAACACTATGTTGAATAGTAGTGGTGAGAGTGGGCACCCTTGTCTTGTTCCTGATTTCAGGGGAAATGCCTTCAATTTTGACACCTTCTGAAGATCTTCATATTTTTCACACCTTTTCAGGCTCTTCATGTTTTGAACACAGTTTCATGCTCCTCATATTTTTCACATATTTTTATGCTCTTCATATTTTTCACATATATTCAGGCTATTCATGTTTCTCAAAACCGTTTCATGCTCCTCATATTTTTGACACCTTTTGAAGCTCTTCATATTTTTCACACCTTTTCAGGCTCTTCTTGTTTTTGAACACCGCTTCATGCTCCTCCTATTTTTGAGACAGTTTCATGCTCCCCATATTTTTGACACCTTTTGAAGCTTTTCATATTTTTCAAACCTTTTCAGGCCCTTCATTTTTTTCAACACCACTTCATGCTGCTCCTATTTTTCAGACCGTTTCATGCTCATCTAATTTTTGACACCTTTTGAAGCTCTTCATATTTTTCACACCTTCTGAAGCTCTTCATATTTTTCACATGTTTTCAGGCCTTCATGTTCTTCAACACCGCTTAATGCTCCTCCTATTTTTCAGACCGTTTAATCCTCCTCATGTATTTCACACTTTTTGAAGCTCTTCATATTTTTCACATCTTTTGAAGATTTTCATATTTTTCACACCTTTTCAGACTCTTCATGATTTTCAACAGTGCTTCATGCTCCTCCTATTTTTCAGACCGTCATGCTCATCTAATTTTTGACCCCTTTTGAAGCTCTTCATATTTTTCAGAACTTTTGAACCTCTTCATATTTTCACACGTTTTCAGACTATTCATGTTTTTCAACACCGCTTCATGCTCCTGCAATTTTTCAGACCGTTTCATGCTCCTCATATTTTTGACACGTTTTGAGGCTTTTCCTATTTTTCACACCTTTTCAGGCTCTTCATGTTTTTGAACACCGCTTCATCCTCCTCCTATTTTTAAGACGGTTTCATGCTCCTCATATTTTTGACACCTTTTGAAGCTCTTCATATTTTTCAAACCTTTTCAGGCTCTTTATGTTTTTGAACACCGCTTCATGCTCCTCCTTTTTTTCAGACCGTTTCATGCTCCTCATATTTTTGACACCTTTTGAAGCTCTTCATATATTTCAAAACTTTTCAGGCTCTTCATGTTTTTGAACACCGCTTCATGCTCCTCCTTTTTTTCAGACCGTTTCATGCTCCTCATATTTTTGACACCTTTTGAAGCTCTTCATATTTTTCACACCTTTTCAGGCTCTTCTTGTTTTTGAACACTGTTTCATGCTCCTCCTATATTTGACACCTTTTGAAGCTCTTCATATTTTTCACACTTTTTCAGGCTCTTCATATTTTTAAACAGCGTTTCATGCTCCTCATATTTTTGATACATTTTGAAACTCTTCATATTTTTCACACCTTTTGAAGCTCTTCATATTTTTCACACGTTTTCAGGCCTTCATGTTTTTCAACACCGCTTCATGCTCCTCCTATTTTTCAGACAGTTTAATTCTCCTCATGTATTTCACACTTTTTGAAACTGTTCATATTTTTCACACCTATTCAGGCTCTTCATGCATTTGAACACCATTTCATGCTCCTCCTATTTTTCAGACCGTTTAATTCTCCTCATGTATTTCACACCTTTTGAAGCTTTTCATATTTTTCAAACCTTTTCAGGCTCTTCATGTTTTTGATTACCGTTTCATGCTCCTCCTATTTTTCAGACCGTTTCATGCTCCTCATATTTTTGACAGGTTTTGGAGCTCTTCATATTTTTCACACATTTTCAGGCTCTTCATATTTTGAACACCACTTCATGCTCGTCCTATTTTTCAAACCGTTTCAGACTCATCTCATTTTTGACTCCTTTTGAAGCTCTTCATATTTTTCACACATTTTGAAGCTCTTCATACTTTTCACACCATTTCAGGCTCTTCATGTTTTTGAACATGGCTTCATGCTCCTCCTATTTTCAGACCGTTTCATACTCCTCATAATTTTGACACCTTTTGAAGCTCTTCATATTTTTCACACGTTTTCATGCTCTTCATGTTTTTCAACACCGCTTCATGCTCCCCCTTTTTTCAGACCGTTTAATGTACCTCATATTTTTCACACCTTTTGAAGCTCTTCATATATTTCACACCATTTCAGGCTCTTCATGTTTTTCAACAGCACTTCATTCTCCTACTATTTTTCAGACCTTTTCATGCTCATCTCATTTTTGACACCTTTTGAAGCTCCTCATGTTTTCACACATTTTGAAGCTCTTCATATTTTTCACACGTTCTCAGGCTCTTCATGTTTTTCAACACCGCTTCATGGTACTTCTATTTTTCAGACAGTTTCATGCTCCTCATGTACTTCACACCTTTTGAATCTCTTCATATTTTTCACACCTTTTCAGGCTCTTCATGTTTTTGAACACGGTTTCATCCTCCTCCTATTTTTCAGACGGTTTCATGCTCCTCATATTTTTGACACCTTTTGAAGCTCTTCATATTTCTCACAGCTTTTCAGGCTCTTCATCTTTTTCCACACCACTTCATGCTTCTCCTATTTTTCAGACCGTTTCATGCTATTCATGTATTTCACACCTTTTGAAGCTCTTCATATATTTCACACCATTTCAGGCTCTTCATGTTTTTCAACAGCACTTCATTATCCTCCTGTTTTTCAGATCTTTTCATGCTCATCTCATTTTTGAAACCTTTTGAAGCTCCTCATGTTTTCACACCTTTTGAAGCTCTTCATATTTTTCACACGTTCTCAGGCTCTTCATGTTTTTCAACACCGCTTCATGGTCCTCCTATTTTTCAGACAGTTACATGCTCCTCATGTACTTCACACCTTTTGAAGCTCTTCATATTTTTCACACCTTTTCAGTCTCTTCAGGTTTTTCAACACAACTTCATGCTCCTCCTATTTTTCAGACCGTATCAGGCTCCTCATATTTTAGACACATTTTGAAGCTCTTCGTATTTCTCACACCTTTTCAGGCTCTTCATCTTTTTTCCACAACACTTCATGCTTCTCCTATTTTTCAGACCGTTTCATGATCCTCATATTTTTGACACCTTTTGAAGCTCTTCATATTTTTCACTCCTTTTCAGGCTCTTCATTTTATGAACACCACTTCATGCTCCTCCTATTTTTCAGACCGTTTCATGCTCCTCATATTTTTGACCCCTTTAGAAGCTCTTCATATTTTTCACACCTTTTCAGGCTCTTCATTTTTTTCAACACCACTTCATTCTCCTCCTATTTTTCAGACCGTTTTATGCTCCTGATATTTTTGACACATTTCGAAGCTCCCCATATTTTTCACACCTTTTGAAGCTCTTCATATTTTTCACACGTTCCCAGGCTCTTCATGTTTTCCAACACCGTTTCATGCTCCTCCTATTTTTCAGACCATTTCATGCTCCTCATATATTTGACACCTTTTGATGCTCTTCATATTTTTCACACCTTTTCAGGCACTTCATATTTTTGAACACAGCTTCATGCTCCTCCTAATTTTCAGTCCGTTTCATGCTCCTGATATTTTTTGACACCTTTTGAAACTCTTCATGTATTTCACACCTTTTCTGGCTCTTCATTTTTTTCAACACTACTTCATGCTCCTCCTATTTTTCAGACCGTTTCATGCTCATGTCATTTTGACACCTTTTGAAGCTCTTCATATTTTTCACACCTTTTAAAGCTCTTCATGTTTTTCACACCTTTTCAGGCTCTTCATTTTTTTCAACACTACTTCATGCTCCTTCTGTTTTTCAGACCGTTTCATGCTCATCTCATTTTTGACACCTTTTGAAGCTTCTCATATTTTTCACACCTTTTCTGGCTCTTCATGTTTTTGAACAACACTTCTTGCTCCTCATTTTTTGCAGACCATTTCATACTCCTCTTATTTTTGACACCTTTTGAAGGTCTTCATATTTCTCACACCTTTTCAGGCTCTTCATATTTTTCAAAACCGCTTCATGCTCCTAATATTTTTCAGATCGTTTCATGATCATCTCTTTTTTGACCCCTTTTGATGCTTTTCATATTTTTCACACCTTTTCAGGCTCTTCATGTTTCTGAACACCGCTTCATGCTCCTCGTGTTTTTCAGACCGTATCATGCTCCTCATACTTTTGACACCTTTTGAAGCTCTTCATATTTCTCACACCTTTTCAGGCTCTTCTTCTTTTTCCACACCACTTCATGCTTCTCCTATTATTCAGACCGTTTCATGCCCCTCATGTATTTCACACCTTTTGAATCTCTTTATGTTTTTCACTCCTTTTCAGGCTCTTCATATTTTTGATCAGCATTTCATGCTCCTCCTATTTTTCAGACCGTTACATGTTCCTCATATTTTTGACACCTTTTGAAGCTCTTCATATTTTTCACACCTTTTGAAACTCTTCATATTTTTCACACGTTTTCAGGCTCTTCATGTTTTTCAACACCGCTTCATGCTGCTGCTATTTTTCAGACCGTTTCATGCTCATCTACTTTTTGACACCTTTTGAAGCTCTTCATATTTTTCACACCTTTTGAAACTCTTCATATTTTTCACACGTTTTCAGGCTCTTCATGTTTTTGATCACCATTTCATGCTCCTCCTATTTTTCAGACTGTTTCATGCTCCTCATACTTTTATTTTCCAGTGGGTTTTGTCATACATTGATATGAATCAGCCATGGATTTACATGTATTCCCAATCCCGATCTCCCCTCCCAGCTCCCTCTCCCCCCGATTCCTCTGGGTCTTCCCAGTGCACCAGGCCGGAGCACTTGTCTCGTTCATCCCACCTGGGCTGGTGATCTGTTTCACCATAGATAGGATACATGCTGTTCTTTTGAAATATCCCACCCTCACATTCTCCCACAAAGTTCAAAAGTCTGTTCTGTATTTCTGTGTCTCTTTTTCTGTTCTGCATATAGGGTTATCGTTATCACCTTTCTAAATTCCATATACATGTGTCAGTATGCTGTAATGTTCTTTATCTTTCTGGCTTACTTCACTCTGTATAATGGGCTTCAGCTTCATCCATCTCATTAGGACTGGTTCAAATGAATTCTTTTTAATGGCTGAGTAATAGTCCATGGTGTATATGTACCACAGCTTCCTTATCCATTCATCTGCTGATGGGCATCTAGGTTGCTTCCATGTCCTGGCTATTATAAACAGTGCTGCGATGAACATTGGGGTGCACGTGTCTCTTTCAGTTCTGGTTTCCTCAGTGTGTATGCCCAGAAGTGGGATTGCTGGGTCATATGGCAGTTCTATTTCCAGTTTTTTAAGAAATCTCCACACTGTTTTCCATAGCGGCTGTACTAGTTTGCATTCCCACCAACAGTGTAAGAGGGTTCCCTTTTCTCCACACCCTCTCCAGCATTTATTGCTTGTAGACTTTTGGATAGCAGCCATCCTGACTGGCGTGTAATGGTACCTCATTGTGGTTTTGATTTGTATTTCTCTAATAATGAGTGATGTTGAGCATCTTTTCATGTGTCTGTTAGCCATCTGTATGTCTTCTTTGGAGAAATGTCTGTTTAGTTCTTTGGCCCATTTTTTGATTGGGTCATTTATTTTTCTGGAATTGAGCTGCAGGTGTTGCTTGTATATTTTTGAGATTAATCCTTTGTCTGTTTCTTCATTTGCTATTATTTTCTCCCAATCTGAGGGCTGTCTTTTCACCTTACTTATAGTTTCCTTTGTAGTGCAAAAGCTTTTAAGTTTCATTAGGTCCCATTTGTTTAGTTTTGCTTATATTTCCAATATTCTGGGAGGTGGGTCATAGAGGATCTTGCTTTGATTTATGTCAGAGAGTGTTTTGCCTATGTTCTCCTCTAGGAGTTTTATAGTTTCTGGTCTTACATTTAGATCTTTAATCCATTTTGAGGTTATTTTTGTGTATGGTGTTAGAAAGTGTTCTAGTTTCATTCTTTTACAAGTGGTTGACCAGTTTTCCCAGCACCACTTGTTAAAGAGGTTGTCTTTTTTCCATTGTATATCCTTGCCTCCTTTGTCAAAGATAAGGTGTCCATAGGTTCGTGGATTTATCTCTGGGCTTTCTATTCTGTTCCATTGATCTATATTTCTGTCTTTGTGCCAGTACCATACTGTCTTGATGACTGTGGCTTTGTAGTAGAGTCTGAAGTCAGGCAGGTTGATTCCTCCAGCTCCATTCTTCTTTCTCAAGATTACTTTGGCTATTCGAGGTTTTTTGTATTTCCATACAAATTGTGAAATTCTTTGGTCTAGTTCTGTGAAAAATACCATTGGTAGCTTGATAGGGATTGCATTGAATCTCTAGACTGCTTTGGGTAGAATAGCCATTTTGACAATATTAATTCTTCCAATCCATGAACACGGTATGTTTCTCCATCTGTTTGTGTCCTCTTTGATTTCTTTCATCAGTGTTTTATAGTTTTCTATGTATAGGTCCTTTGTTTCTTTAGGTAGATATACTCCTAAGTATTTTATTCTTTTTGTTGCAATGGTGAATGGTATTGTTTCCTTAATTTCTCTGTCTGTTTTTTCATTGTTAGTATATAGGAATGCAAGGGATTTCTGTGTGTTAATTTTATATCCTGCAACTTTACTATATTCATTGATTAGTTCTAGTAATTTTCTGGTAGAGTCTTTAGGGTTTTCTATGTAGAGGATCATGTCATCTGCAAACAGTGAGAGTTTTACTTCTTCTTTTCCTATCTGGATTCCTTTTACTTCTTTTTCTGCTCTGATTGCTGTGGCCAGAACTTCCAACACTATGTTGAATAGTAGTGGTGAGAGTGGGCACCCTTGTCTTGTTCCTGATTTCAGGGGAAATGCCTTCAATTTTGACACCTTCTGAAGATCTTCATATTTTTCACACCTTTTCAGGCTCTTCATGTTTTGAACACAGTTTCATGCTCCTCATATTTTTCACATATTTTTATGCTCTTCATATTTTTCACATATATTCAGGCTATTCATGTTTCTCAAAACCGTTTCATGCTCCTCATATTTTTGACACCTTTTGAAGCTCTTCATATTTTTCACACCTTTTCAGGCTCTTCTTGTTTTTGAACACCGCTTCATGCTCCTCCTATTTTTGAGACAGTTTCATGCTCCCCATATTTTTGACACCTTTTGAAGCTTTTCATATTTTTCAAACCTTTTCAGGCCCTTCATTTTTTTCAACACCACTTCATGCTGCTCCTATTTTTCAGACCGTTTCATGCTCATCTAATTTTTGACACCTTTTGAAGCTCTTCATATTTTTCACACCTTCTGAAGCTCTTCATATTTTTCACATGTTTTCAGGCCTTCATGTTCTTCAACACCGCTTAATGCTCCTCCTATTTTTCAGACCGTTTAATCCTCCTCATGTATTTCACACTTTTTGAAGCTCTTCATATTTTTCACATCTTTTGAAGATTTTCATATTTTTCACACCTTTTCAGACTCTTCATGATTTTCAACAGTGCTTCATGCTCCTCCTATTTTTCAGACCGTCATGCTCATCTAATTTTTGACCCCTTTTGAAGCTCTTCATATTTTTCAGAACTTTTGAACCTCTTCATATTTTCACACGTTTTCAGACTATTCATGTTTTTCAACACCGCTTCATGCTCCTGCAATTTTTCAGACCGTTTCATGCTCCTCATATTTTTGACACGTTTTGAGGCTTTTCCTATTTTTCACACCTTTTCAGGCTCTTCATGTTTTTGAACACCGCTTCATCCTCCTCCTATTTTTAAGACGGTTTCATGCTCCTCATATTTTTGACACCTTTTGAAGCTCTTCATATTTTTCAAACCTTTTCAGGCTCTTTATGTTTTTGAACACCGCTTCATGCTCCTCCTTTTTTTCAGACCGTTTCATGCTCCTCATATTTTTGACACCTTTTGAAGCTCTTCATATATTTCAAAACTTTTCAGGCTCTTCATGTTTTTGAACACCGCTTCATGCTCCTCCTTTTTTTCAGACCGTTTCATGCTCCTCATATTTTTGACACCTTTTGAAGCTCTTCATATTTTTCACACCTTTTCAGGCTCTTCTTGTTTTTGAACACTGTTTCATGCTCCTCCTATATTTGACACCTTTTGAAGCTCTTCATATTTTTCACACTTTTTCAGGCTCTTCATATTTTTAAACAGCGTTTCATGCTCCTCATATTTTTGATACATTTTGAAACTCTTCATATTTTTCACACCTTTTGAAGCTCTTCATATTTTTCACACGTTTTCAGGCCTTCATGTTTTTCAACACCGCTTCATGCTCCTCCTATTTTTCAGACAGTTTAATTCTCCTCATGTATTTCACACTTTTTGAAACTGTTCATATTTTTCACACCTATTCAGGCTCTTCATGCATTTGAACACCATTTCATGCTCCTCCTATTTTTCAGACCGTTTAATTCTCCTCATGTATTTCACACCTTTTGAAGCTTTTCATATTTTTCAAACCTTTTCAGGCTCTTCATGTTTTTGATTACCGTTTCATGCTCCTCCTATTTTTCAGACCGTTTCATGCTCCTCATATTTTTGACAGGTTTTGGAGCTCTTCATATTTTTCACACATTTTCAGGCTCTTCATATTTTGAACACCACTTCATGCTCGTCCTATTTTTCAAACCGTTTCAGACTCATCTCATTTTTGACTCCTTTTGAAGCTCTTCATATTTTTCACACATTTTGAAGCTCTTCATACTTTTCACACCATTTCAGGCTCTTCATGTTTTTGAACATGGCTTCATGCTCCTCCTATTTTCAGACCGTTTCATACTCCTCATAATTTTGACACCTTTTGAAGCTCTTCATATTTTTCACACGTTTTCATGCTCTTCATGTTTTTCAACACCGCTTCATGCTCCCCCTTTTTTCAGACCGTTTAATGTACCTCATATTTTTCACACCTTTTGAAGCTCTTCATATATTTCACACCATTTCAGGCTCTTCATGTTTTTCAACAGCACTTCATTCTCCTACTATTTTTCAGACCTTTTCATGCTCATCTCATTTTTGACACCTTTTGAAGCTCCTCATGTTTTCACACATTTTGAAGCTCTTCATATTTTTCACACGTTCTCAGGCTCTTCATGTTTTTCAACACCGCTTCATGGTACTTCTATTTTTCAGACAGTTTCATGCTCCTCATGTACTTCACACCTTTTGAATCTCTTCATATTTTTCACACCTTTTCAGGCTCTTCATGTTTTTGAACACGGTTTCATCCTCCTCCTATTTTTCAGACGGTTTCATGCTCCTCATATTTTTGACACCTTTTGAAGCTCTTCATATTTCTCACAGCTTTTCAGGCTCTTCATCTTTTTCCACACCACTTCATGCTTCTCCTATTTTTCAGACCGTTTCATGCTATTCATGTATTTCACACCTTTTGAAGCTCTTCATATATTTCACACCATTTCAGGCTCTTCATGTTTTTCAACAGCACTTCATTATCCTCCTGTTTTTCAGATCTTTTCATGCTCATCTCATTTTTGAAACCTTTTGAAGCTCCTCATGTTTTCACACCTTTTGAAGCTCTTCATATTTTTCACACGTTCTCAGGCTCTTCATGTTTTTCAACACCGCTTCATGGTCCTCCTATTTTTCAGACAGTTACATGCTCCTCATGTACTTCACACCTTTTGAAGCTCTTCATATTTTTCACACCTTTTCAGTCTCTTCAGGTTTTTCAACACAACTTCATGCTCCTCCTATTTTTCAGACCGTTCAGGCTCCTCATATTTTAGACACATTTTGAAGCTCTTCGTATTTCTCACACCTTTTCAGGCTCTTCATCTTTTTTCCACAACACTTCATGCTTCTCCTATTTTTCAGACCGTTTCATGATCCTCATATTTTTGACACCTTTTGAAGCTCTTCATATTTTTCACTCCTTTTCAGGCTCTTCATTTTATGAACACCACTTCATGCTCCTCCTATTTTTCAGACCGTTTCATGCTCCTCATATTTTTGACCCCTTTAGAAGCTCTTCATATTTTTCACACCTTTTCAGGCTCTTCATTTTTTTCAACACCACTTCATTCTCCTCCTATTTTTCAGACCGTTTTATGCTCCTGATATTTTTGACACATTTCGAAGCTCCCCATATTTTTCACACCTTTTGAAGCTCTTCATATTTTTCACACGTTCCCAGGCTCTTCATGTTTTCCAACACCGTTTCATGCTCCTCCTATTTTTCAGACCATTTCATGCTCCTCATATATTTGACACCTTTTGATGCTCTTCATATTTTTCACACCTTTTCAGGCACTTCATATTTTTGAACACAGCTTCATGCTCCTCCTAATTTTCAGTCCGTTTCATGCTCCTGATATTTTTTGACACCTTTTGAAACTCTTCATGTATTTCACACCTTTTCTGGCTCTTCATTTTTTTCAACACTACTTCATGCTCCTCCTATTTTTCAGACCGTTTCATGCTCATGTCATTTTGACACCTTTTGAAGCTCTTCATATTTTTCACACCTTTTAAAGCTCTTCATGTTTTTCACACCTTTTCAGGCTCTTCATTTTTTTCAACACTACTTCATGCTCCTTCTGTTTTTCAGACCGTTTCATGCTCATCTCATTTTTGACACCTTTTGAAGCTTCTCATATTTTTCACACCTTTTCTGGCTCTTCATGTTTTTGAACAACACTTCTTGCTCCTCATTTTTTGCAGACCATTTCATACTCCTCTTATTTTTGACACCTTTTGAAGGTCTTCATATTTCTCACACCTTTTCAGGCTCTTCATATTTTTCAAAACCGCTTCATGCTCCTAATATTTTTCAGATCGTTTCATGATCATCTCTTTTTTGACCCCTTTTGATGCTTTTCATATTTTTCACACCTTTTCAGGCTCTTCATGTTTCTGAACACCGCTTCATGCTCCTCGTGTTTTTCAGACCGTATCATGCTCCTCATACTTTTGACACCTTTTGAAGCTCTTCATATTTCTCACACCTTTTCAGGCTCTTCTTCTTTTTCCACACCACTTCATGCTTCTCCTATTATTCAGACCGTTTCATGCCCCTCATGTATTTCACACCTTTTGAATCTCTTTATGTTTTTCACTCCTTTTCAGGCTCTTCATATTTTTGATCAGCATTTCATGCTCCTCCTATTTTTCAGACCGTTACATGTTCCTCATATTTTTGACACCTTTTGAAGCTCTTCATATTTTTCACACCTTTTGAAACTCTTCATATTTTTCACACGTTTTCAGGCTCTTCATGTTTTTCAACACCGCTTCATGCTGCTGCTATTTTTCAGACCGTTTCATGCTCATCTACTTTTTGACACCTTTTGAAGCTCTTCATATTTTTCACACCTTTTGAAACTCTTCATATTTTTCACACGTTTTCAGGCTCTTCATGTTTTTGATCACCATTTCATGCTCCTCCTATTTTTCAGACTGTTTCATGCTCCTCATACTTTTATTTTCCAGTGGGTTTTGTCATACATTGATATGAATCAGCCATGGATTTACATGTATTCCCAATCCCGATCTCCCCTCCCAGCTCCCTCTCCCCCCGATTCCTCTGGGTCTTCCCAGTGCACCAGGCCGGAGCACTTGTCTCGTTCATCCCACCTGGGCTGGTGATCTGTTTCACCATAGATAGGATACATGCTGTTCTTTTGAAATATCCCACCCTCACATTCTCCCACAAAGTTCAAAAGTCTGTTCTGTATTTCTGTGTCTCTTTTTCTGTTCTGCATATAGGGTTATCGTTATCACCTTTCTAAATTCCATATACATGTGTCAGTATGCTGTAATGTTCTTTATCTTTCTGGCTTACTTCACTCTGTATAATGGGCTTCAGCTTCATCCATCTCATTAGGACTGGTTCAAATGAATTCTTTTTAATGGCTGAGTAATAGTCCATGGTGTATATGTACCACAGCTTCCTTATCCATTCATCTGCTGATGGGCATCTAGGTTGCTTCCATGTCCTGGCTATTATAAACAGTGCTGCGATGAACATTGGGGTGCACGTGTCTCTTTCAGTTCTGGTTTCCTCAGTGTGTATGCCCAGAAGTGGGATTGCTGGGTCATATGGCAGTTCTATTTCCAGTTTTTTAAGAAATCTCCACACTGTTTTCCATAGCGGCTGTACTAGTTTGCATTCCCACCAACAGTGTAAGAGGGTTCCCTTTTCTCCACACCCTCTCCAGCATTTATTGCTTGTAGACTTTTGGATAGCAGCCATCCTGACTGGCGTGTAATGGTACCTCATTGTGGTTTTGATTTGTATTTCTCTAATAATGAGTGATGTTGAGCATCTTTTCATGTGTCTGTTAGCCATCTGTATGTCTTCTTTGGAGAAATGTCTGTTTAGTTCTTTGGCCCATTTTTTGATTGGGTCATTTATTTTTCTGGAATTGAGCTGCAGGTGTTGCTTGTATATTTTTGAGATTAATCCTTTGTCTGTTTCTTCATTTGCTATTATTTTCTCCCAATCTGAGGGCTGTCTTTTCACCTTACTTATAGTTTCCTTTGTAGTGCAAAAGCTTTTAAGTTTCATTAGGTCCCATTTGTTTAGTTTTGCTTATATTTCCAATATTCTGGGAGGTGGGTCATAGAGGATCTTGCTTTGATTTATGTCAGAGAGTGTTTTGCCTATGTTCTCCTCTAGGAGTTTTATAGTTTCTGGTCTTACATTTAGATCTTTAATCCATTTTGAGGTTATTTTTGTGTATGGTGTTAGAAAGTGTTCTAGTTTCATTCTTTTACAAGTGGTTGACCAGTTTTCCCAGCACCACTTGTTAAAGAGGTTGTCTTTTTTCCATTGTATATCCTTGCCTCCTTTGTCAAAGATAAGGTGTCCATAGGTTCGTGGATTTATCTCTGGGCTTTCTATTCTGTTCCATTGATCTATATTTCTGTCTTTGTGCCAGTACCATACTGTCTTGATGACTGTGGCTTTGTAGTAGAGTCTGAAGTCAGGCAGGTTGATTCCTCCAGCTCCATTCTTCTTTCTCAAGATTACTTTGGCTATTCGAGGTTTTTTGTATTTCCATACAAATTGTGAAATTCTTTGGTCTAGTTCTGTGAAAAATACCATTGGTAGCTTGATAGGGATTGCATTGAATCTCTAGACTGCTTTGGGTAGAATAGCCATTTTGACAATATTAATTCTTCCAATCCATGAACACGGTATGTTTCTCCATCTGTTTGTGTCCTCTTTGATTTCTTTCATCAGTGTTTTATAGTTTTCTATGTATAGGTCCTTTGTTTCTTTAGGTAGATATACTCCTAAGTATTTTATTCTTTTTGTTGCAATGGTGAATGGTATTGTTTCCTTAATTTCTCTGTCTGTTTTTTCATTGTTAGTATATAGGAATGCAAGGGATTTCTGTGTGTTAATTTTATATCCTGCAACTTTACTATATTCATTGATTAGTTCTAGTAATTTTCTGGTAGAGTCTTTAGGGTTTTCTATGTAGAGGATCATGTCATCTGCAAACAGTGAGAGTTTTACTTCTTCTTTTCCTATCTGGATTCCTTTTACTTCTTTTTCTGCTCTGATTGCTGTGGCCAGAACTTCCAACACTATGTTGAATAGTAGTGGTGAGAGTGGGCACCCTTGTCTTGTTCCTGATTTCAGGGGAAATGCCTTCAATTTTGACACCTTCTGAAGATCTTCATATTTTTCACACCTTTTCAGGCTCTTCATGTTTTTGAACACCGCATCATGCTACTCCTATTTTTCAGACCGTTTCATGCTCCTCATATTTTTGACACCTTTTGAAGCTTTCCATATTTTTCACACCTTTTCAGGCTCTTCATGTTTTGAACACCATTTCATGCTCCTCCTATTTTGCAGACCGTTTCATGCTCCTCATATTTTACACACCTTTTGAAGCTCTTCATATTTTTCACACCTTTTCAGGCTCTTTAGGTTTTCTAACACCGCTTCATGCTCCTCCTGTTTTTCAAAAGGTTTCATGTTCCTCATATTTTTGACACTTTTTGAAGCTCTTCATATATTTTACACCTTTTCAGGCTCTTCATGTTTTTGAACACCGCTTCATGCTCCTCCTTTTTCAGACAGTTTCATGCTCCTCATATTTTTGACACGTTTTGAAGTTCTTCATATTTTTCACACCTTTTCAGGCTCTGCATTTTTTTGAACACAGTTTCATGCCCCTCATATTTTTCACACATTTTCATGCTCTTCATATTTTTCACACCTTTCAGGCTCTACATGTTTTTGAACACCATTTCATGCTCCTCCTATTTTTCAGACCGTTTCATGCTCCTCATATTTTTAACCCTATTGAAGCTCTTCATATTTTTCACAACTTTTCAGGCTCTTCAGTTTTTTGAACACGGCTTCATGCTCCTCGTATTTTTCAGACCGTTTCATGCTCCTCATATATTTCACACCGTTTGAAGCTCTTCATATTTTTTACACGTTTTCAGGCTCTTCAGGTTTTTGAACACCGCTTCATGCTCCTCCTATTTTTCAGAACTTTTCATGCTCCTCATATTTTTGACACGTTTTGAAACACTTCATATTTTTCACACCTTTTCAGGATCTTTATATTTTTGAACACTGCTTCATGCTCCTCCTATTTTCATACGTTTTCATGCTCCTCATGTTTTTGAGAAGTTTTGAAGCTCTTCATATTTTTCATACCTTTTCAGGCTCTTCATTTTTTGAACAGCGTTTCATGCTCCTCCTAATTTTCATATCGTTTCATGCTCCTCATATTTTTGACACCTTTTGAAGCTCTTCATATTTTTCACACCTTTTCAGGCTCTTCATGTTTTTCAACACCGCTTCATGCTCCTCCTTTTTTTCAGACCGTTTCATGCTCCTCATATTTTTGACACCTTTTGAAGCTCTTCATATATTTCAAAACTTTTCAGGCTCTTCATGTTTTTGAACACCGCTTCATGCTCCTCCTTTTTTTCAGACCGTTTCATGCTCCTCATATTTTTGACACCTTTTGAAGCTCTTCATATATTTCACACCATTTCAGGCTCTTCATGTTTTTCAACAGCACTTCATTCTCCTACTATTTTTCAGACCTTTTCATGCTCATCTCATTTTTGACACCTTTTGAAGCTCCTCATGTTTTCACACATTTTGAAGCTCTTCATATTTTTCACACGTTCTCAGGCTCTTCATGTTTTTCAACACCGCTTCATGGTACTTCTATTTTTCAGACAGTTTCATGCTCCTCATGTACTTCACACCTTTTGAATCTCTTCATATTTTTCACACCTTTTCAGGCTCTTCATGTTTTTGAACACGGTTTCATCCTCCTCCTATTTTTCAGACGGTTTCATGCTCCTCATATTTTTGACACCTTTTGAAGCTCTTCATATTTCTCACAGCTTTTCAGGCTCTTCATCTTTTTCCACACCACTTCATGCTTCTCCTATTTTTCAGACCGTTTCATGCTATTCATGTATTTCACACCTTTTGAAGCTCTTCATATATTTCACACCATTTCAGGCTCTTCATGTTTTTCAACAGCACTTCATTATCCTCCTGTTTTTCAGATCTTTTCATGCTCATCTCATTTTTGAAACCTTTTGAAGCTCCTCATGTTTTCACACATTTTGAAGCTCTTCATATTTTTCACACGTTCTCAGGCTCTTCATGTTTTTCAACACCGCTTCATGGTACTTCTATTTTTCAGACAGTTTCATGCTCCTCATGTACTTCACACCTTTTGAATCTCTTCATATTTTTCACACCTTTTCAGGCTCTTCATGTTTTTGAACACGGTTTCATCCTCCTCCTATTTTTCAGACGGTTTCATGCTCCTCATATTTTTGACACCTTTTGAAGCTCTTCATATTTCTCACAGCTTTTCAGGCTCTTCATCTTTTTCCACACCACTTCATGCTTCTCCTATTTTTCAGACCGTTTCATGCTATTCATGTATTTCACACCTTTTGAAGCTCTTCATATATTTCACACCATTTCAGGCTCTTCATGTTTTTCAACAGCACTTCATTCTCCTACTATTTTTCAGACCTTTTCATGCTCATCTCATTTTTGAAACCTTTTGAAGCTCCTCATGTTTTCACACCTTTTGAAGCTCTTCATATTTTTCACACGTTCTCAGGCTCTTCATGTTTTTCAACACCGCTTCATGGTCCTCCTATTTTTCAGACAGTTACATGCTCCTCATGTACTTCACACCTTTTGAAGCTCTTCATATTTTTCACACCTTTTCAGTCTCTTCAGGTTTTTCAACACAACTTCATGCTCCTCCTATTTTTCAGACCGTATCAGGCTCCTCATATTTTAGACACATTTTGAAGCTCTTCGTATTTCTCACACCTTTTCAGGCTCTTCATCTTTTTTCCACAACACTTCATGCTTCTCCTATTTTTCAGACCGTTTCATGATCCTCATATTTTTGACACCTTTTGAAGCTCTTCATATTTTTCACTCCTTTTCAGGCTCTTCATTTTATGAACACCACTTCATGCTCCTCCTATTTTTCAGACCGTTTCATGCTCCTCATATTTTTGACCCCTTTAGAAGCTCTTCATATTTTTCACACCTTTTCAGGCTCTTCATTTTTTTCAACACCACTTCATTCTCCTCCTATTTTTCAGACCGTTTTATGCTCCTGATATTTTTGACACATTTCGAAGCTCCCCATATTTTTCACACCTTTTGAAGCTCTTCATATTTTTCACACGTTCCCAGGCTCTTCATGTTTTCCAACACCGTTTCATGCTCCTCCTATTTTTCAGACCATTTCATGCTCCTCATATATTTGACACCTTTTGATGCTCTTCATATTTTTCACACCTTTTCAGGCACTTCATATTTTTGAACACAGCTTCATGCTCCTCCTAATTTTCAGTCCGTTTCATGCTCCTGATATTTTTTGACACCTTTTGAAACTCTTCATGTATTTCACACCTTTTCTGGCTCTTCATTTTTTTCAACACTACTTCATGCTCCTCCTATTTTTCAGACCGTTTCATGCTCATGTCATTTTGACACCTTTTGAAGCTCTTCATATTTTTCACACCTTTTAAAGCTCTTCATGTTTTTCACACCTTTTCAGGCTCTTCATTTTTTTCAACACTACTTCATGCTCCTTCTGTTTTTCAGACCGTTTCATGCTCATCTCATTTTTGACACCTTTTGAAGCTTCTCATATTTTTCACACCTTTTCTGGCTCTTCATGTTTTTGAACAACACTTCTTGCTCCTCATTTTTTGCAGACCATTTCATACTCCTCTTATTTTTGACACCTTTTGAAGGTCTTCATATTTCTCACACCTTTTCAGGCTCTTCATATTTTTCAAAACCGCTTCATGCTCCTAATATTTTTCAGATCGTTTCATGATCATCTCTTTTTTGACCCCTTTTGATGCTTTTCATATTTTTCACACCTTTTCAGGCTCTTCATGTTTCTGAACACCGCTTCATGCTCCTCGTGTTTTTCAGACCGTATCATGCTCCTCATACTTTTGACACCTTTTGAAGCTCTTCATATTTCTCACACCTTTTCAGGCTCTTCTTCTTTTTCCACACCACTTCATGCTTCTCCTATTATTCAGACCGTTTCATGCCCCTCATGTATTTCACACCTTTTGAATCTCTTTATGTTTTTCACTCCTTTTCAGGCTCTTCATATTTTTGATCAGCATTTCATGCTCCTCCTATTTTTCAGACCGTTACATGTTCCTCATATTTTTGACACCTTTTGAAGCTCTTCATATTTTTCACACCTTTTGAAACTCTTCATATTTTTCACACGTTTTCAGGCTCTTCATGTTTTTCAACACCGCTTCATGCTGCTGCTATTTTTCAGACCGTTTCATGCTCATCTACTTTTTGACACCTTTTGAAGCTCTTCATATTTTTCACACCTTTTGAAACTCTTCATATTTTTCACACGTTTTCAGGCTCTTCATGTTTTTGATCACCATTTCATGCTCCTCCTATTTTTCAGACTGTTTCATGCTCCTCATACTTTTATTTTCCAGTGGGTTTTGTCATACATTGATATGAATCAGCCATGGATTTACATGTATTCCCAATCCCGATCTCCCCTCCCAGCTCCCTCTCCCCCCGATTCCTCTGGGTCTTCCCAGTGCACCAGGCCGGAGCACTTGTCTCGTTCATCCCACCTGGGCTGGTGATCTGTTTCACCATAGATAGGATACATGCTGTTCTTTTGAAATATCCCACCCTCACATTCTCCCACAAAGTTCAAAAGTCTGTTCTGTATTTCTGTGTCTCTTTTTCTGTTCTGCATATAGGGTTATCGTTATCACCTTTCTAAATTCCATATACATGTGTCAGTATGCTGTAATGTTCTTTATCTTTCTGGCTTACTTCACTCTGTATAATGGGCTTCAGCTTCATCCATCTCATTAGGACTGGTTCAAATGAATTCTTTTTAATGGCTGAGTAATAGTCCATGGTGTATATGTACCACAGCTTCCTTATCCATTCATCTGCTGATGGGCATCTAGGTTGCTTCCATGTCCTGGCTATTATAAACAGTGCTGCGATGAACATTGGGGTGCACGTGTCTCTTTCAGTTCTGGTTTCCTCAGTGTGTATGCCCAGAAGTGGGATTGCTGGGTCATATGGCAGTTCTATTTCCAGTTTTTTAAGAAATCTCCACACTGTTTTCCATAGCGGCTGTACTAGTTTGCATTCCCACCAACAGTGTAAGAGGGTTCCCTTTTCTCCACACCCTCTCCAGCATTTATTGCTTGTAGACTTTTGGATAGCAGCCATCCTGACTGGCGTGTAATGGTACCTCATTGTGGTTTTGATTTGTATTTCTCTAATAATGAGTGATGTTGAGCATCTTTTCATGTGTCTGTTAGCCATCTGTATGTCTTCTTTGGAGAAATGTCTGTTTAGTTCTTTGGCCCATTTTTTGATTGGGTCATTTATTTTTCTGGAATTGAGCTGCAGGTGTTGCTTGTATATTTTTGAGATTAATCCTTTGTCTGTTTCTTCATTTGCTATTATTTTCTCCCAATCTGAGGGCTGTCTTTTCACCTTACTTATAGTTTCCTTTGTAGTGCAAAAGCTTTTAAGTTTCATTAGGTCCCATTTGTTTAGTTTTGCTTATATTTCCAATATTCTGGGAGGTGGGTCATAGAGGATCTTGCTTTGATTTATGTCAGAGAGTGTTTTGCCTATGTTCTCCTCTAGGAGTTTTATAGTTTCTGGTCTTACATTTAGATCTTTAATCCATTTTGAGGTTATTTTTGTGTATGGTGTTAGAAAGTGTTCTAGTTTCATTCTTTTACAAGTGGTTGACCAGTTTTCCCAGCACCACTTGTTAAAGAGGTTGTCTTTTTTCCATTGTATATCCTTGCCTCCTTTGTCAAAGATAAGGTGTCCATAGGTTCGTGGATTTATCTCTGGGCTTTCTATTCTGTTCCATTGATCTATATTTCTGTCTTTGTGCCAGTACCATACTGTCTTGATGACTGTGGCTTTGTAGTAGAGTCTGAAGTCAGGCAGGTTGATTCCTCCAGCTCCATTCTTCTTTCTCAAGATTACTTTGGCTATTCGAGGTTTTTTGTATTTCCATACAAATTGTGAAATTCTTTGGTCTAGTTCTGTGAAAAATACCATTGGTAGCTTGATAGGGATTGCATTGAATCTCTAGACTGCTTTGGGTAGAATAGCCATTTTGACAATATTAATTCTTCCAATCCATGAACACGGTATGTTTCTCCATCTGTTTGTGTCCTCTTTGATTTCTTTCATCAGTGTTTTATAGTTTTCTATGTATAGGTCCTTTGTTTCTTTAGGTAGATATACTCCTAAGTATTTTATTCTTTTTGTTGCAATGGTGAATGGTATTGTTTCCTTAATTTCTCTGTCTGTTTTTTCATTGTTAGTATATAGGAATGCAAGGGATTTCTGTGTGTTAATTTTATATCCTGCAACTTTACTATATTCATTGATTAGTTCTAGTAATTTTCTGGTAGAGTCTTTAGGGTTTTCTATGTAGAGGATCATGTCATCTGCAAACAGTGAGAGTTTTACTTCTTCTTTTCCTATCTGGATTCCTTTTACTTCTTTTTCTGCTCTGATTGCTGTGGCCAGAACTTCCAACACTATGTTGAATAGTAGTGGTGAGAGTGGGCACCCTTGTCTTGTTCCTGATTTCAGGGGAAATGCCTTCAATTTTGACACCTTCTGAAGATCTTCATATTTTTCACACCTTTTCAGGCTCTTCATGTTTTTGAACACCGCATCATGCTACTCCTATTTTTCAGACCGTTTCATGCTCCTCATATTTTTGACACCTTTTGAAGCTTTCCATATTTTTCACACCTTTTCAGGCTCTTCATGTTTTGAACACCATTTCATGCTCCTCCTATTTTGCAGACCGTTTCATGCTCCTCATATTTTACACACCTTTTGAAGCTCTTCATATTTTTCACACCTTTTCAGGCTCTTTAGGTTTTCTAACACCGCTTCATGCTCCTCCTGTTTTTCAAAAGGTTTCATGTTCCTCATATTTTTGACACTTTTTGAAGCTCTTCATATATTTTACACCTTTTCAGGCTCTTCATGTTTTTGAACACCGCTTCATGCTCCTCCTTTTTCAGACAGTTTCATGCTCCTCATATTTTTGACACGTTTTGAAGTTCTTCATATTTTTCACACCTTTTCAGGCTCTGCATTTTTTTGAACACAGTTTCATGCCCCTCATATTTTTCACACATTTTCATGCTCTTCATATTTTTCACACCTTTCAGGCTCTACATGTTTTTGAACACCATTTCATGCTCCTCCTATTTTTCAGACCGTTTCATGCTCCTCATATTTTTAACCCTATTGAAGCTCTTCATATTTTTCACAACTTTTCAGGCTCTTCAGTTTTTTGAACACGGCTTCATGCTCCTCGTATTTTTCAGACCGTTTCATGCTCCTCATATATTTCACACCGTTTGAAGCTCTTCATATTTTTTACACGTTTTCAGGCTCTTCAGGTTTTTGAACACCGCTTCATGCTCCTCCTATTTTTCAGAACTTTTCATGCTCCTCATATTTTTGACACGTTTTGAAACACTTCATATTTTTCACACCTTTTCAGGATCTTTATATTTTTGAACACTGCTTCATGCTCCTCCTATTTTCATACGTTTTCATGCTCCTCATGTTTTTGAGAAGTTTTGAAGCTCTTCATATTTTTCATACCTTTTCAGGCTCTTCATTTTTTGAACAGCGTTTCATGCTCCTCCTAATTTTCATATCGTTTCATGCTCCTCATATTTTTGACACCTTTTGAAGCTCTTCATATTTTTCACACCTTTTCAGGCTCTTCATGTTTTTCAACACCGCTTCATGCTCCTCCTTTTTTTCAGACCGTTTCATGCTCCTCATATTTTTGACACCTTTTGAAGCTCTTCATATATTTCAAAACTTTTCAGGCTCTTCATGTTTTTGAACACCGCTTCATGCTCCTCCTTTTTTTCAGACCGTTTCATGCTCCTCATATTTTTGACACCTTTTGAAGCTCTTCATATATTTCACACCATTTCAGGCTCTTCATGTTTTTCAACAGCACTTCATTCTCCTACTATTTTTCAGACCTTTTCATGCTCATCTCATTTTTGACACCTTTTGAAGCTCCTCATGTTTTCACACATTTTGAAGCTCTTCATATTTTTCACACGTTCTCAGGCTCTTCATGTTTTTCAACACCGCTTCATGGTACTTCTATTTTTCAGACAGTTTCATGCTCCTCATGTACTTCACACCTTTTGAATCTCTTCATATTTTTCACACCTTTTCAGGCTCTTCATGTTTTTGAACACGGTTTCATCCTCCTCCTATTTTTCAGACGGTTTCATGCTCCTCATATTTTTGACACCTTTTGAAGCTCTTCATATTTCTCACAGCTTTTCAGGCTCTTCATCTTTTTCCACACCACTTCATGCTTCTCCTATTTTTCAGACCGTTTCATGCTATTCATGTATTTCACACCTTTTGAAGCTCTTCATATATTTCACACCATTTCAGGCTCTTCATGTTTTTCAACAGCACTTCATTATCCTCCTGTTTTTCAGATCTTTTCATGCTCATCTCATTTTTGAAACCTTTTGAAGCTCCTCATGTTTTCACACATTTTGAAGCTCTTCATATTTTTCACACGTTCTCAGGCTCTTCATGTTTTTCAACACCGCTTCATGGTACTTCTATTTTTCAGACAGTTTCATGCTCCTCATGTACTTCACACCTTTTGAATCTCTTCATATTTTTCACACCTTTTCAGGCTCTTCATGTTTTTGAACACGGTTTCATCCTCCTCCTATTTTTCAGACGGTTTCATGCTCCTCATATTTTTGACACCTTTTGAAGCTCTTCATATTTCTCACAGCTTTTCAGGCTCTTCATCTTTTTCCACACCACTTCATGCTTCTCCTATTTTTCAGACCGTTTCATGCTATTCATGTATTTCACACCTTTTGAAGCTCTTCATATATTTCACACCATTTCAGGCTCTTCATGTTTTTCAACAGCACTTCATTCTCCTACTATTTTTCAGACCTTTTCATGCTCATCTCATTTTTGAAACCTTTTGAAGCTCCTCATGTTTTCACACCTTTTGAAGCTCTTCATATTTTTCACACGTTCTCAGGCTCTTCATGTTTTTCAACACCGCTTCATGGTCCTCCTATTTTTCAGACAGTTACATGCTCCTCATGTACTTCACACCTTTTGAAGCTCTTCATATTTTTCACACCTTTTCAGTCTCTTCAGGTTTTTCAACACAACTTCATGCTCCTCCTATTTTTCAGACCGTATCAGGCTCCTCATATTTTAGACACATTTTGAAGCTCTTCGTATTTCTCACACCTTTTCAGGCTCTTCATCTTTTTTCCACAACACTTCATGCTTCTCCTATTTTTCAGACCGTTTCATGATCCTCATATTTTTGACACCTTTTGAAGCTCTTCATATTTTTCACTCCTTTTCAGGCTCTTCATTTTATGAACACCACTTCATGCTCCTCCTATTTTTCAGACCGTTTCATGCTCCTCATATTTTTGACCCCTTTAGAAGCTCTTCATATTTTTCACACCTTTTCAGGCTCTTCATTTTTTTCAACACCACTTCATTCTCCTCCTATTTTTCAGACCGTTTTATGCTCCTGATATTTTTGACACATTTCGAAGCTCCCCATATTTTTCACACCTTTTGAAGCTCTTCATATTTTTCACACGTTCCCAGGCTCTTCATGTTTTCCAACACCGTTTCATGCTCCTCCTATTTTTCAGACCATTTCATGCTCCTCATATATTTGACACCTTTTGATGCTCTTCATATTTTTCACACCTTTTCAGGCACTTCATATTTTTGAACACAGCTTCATGCTCCTCCTAATTTTCAGTCCGTTTCATGCTCCTGATATTTTTTGACACCTTTTGAAACTCTTCATGTATTTCACACCTTTTCTGGCTCTTCATTTTTTTCAACACTACTTCATGCTCCTCCTATTTTTCAGACCGTTTCATGCTCATGTCATTTTGACACCTTTTGAAGCTCTTCATATTTTTCACACCTTTTAAAGCTCTTCATGTTTTTCACACCTTTTCAGGCTCTTCATTTTTTTCAACACTACTTCATGCTCCTTCTGTTTTTCAGACCGTTTCATGCTCATCTCATTTTTGACACCTTTTGAAGCTTCTCATATTTTTCACACCTTTTCTGGCTCTTCATGTTTTTGAACAACACTTCTTGCTCCTCATTTTTTGCAGACCATTTCATACTCCTCTTATTTTTGACACCTTTTGAAGGTCTTCATATTTCTCACACCTTTTCAGGCTCTTCATATTTTTCAAAACCGCTTCATGCTCCTAATATTTTTCAGATCGTTTCATGATCATCTCTTTTTTGACCCCTTTTGATGCTTTTCATATTTTTCACACCTTTTCAGGCTCTTCATGTTTCTGAACACCGCTTCATGCTCCTCGTGTTTTTCAGACCGTATCATGCTCCTCATACTTTTGACACCTTTTGAAGCTCTTCATATTTCTCACACCTTTTCAGGCTCTTCTTCTTTTTCCACACCACTTCATGCTTCTCCTATTATTCAGACCGTTTCATGCCCCTCATGTATTTCACACCTTTTGAATCTCTTTATGTTTTTCACTCCTTTTCAGGCTCTTCATATTTTTGATCAGCATTTCATGCTCCTCCTATTTTTCAGACCGTTACATGTTCCTCATATTTTTGACACCTTTTGAAGCTCTTCATATTTTTCACACCTTTTGAAACTCTTCATATTTTTCACACGTTTTCAGGCTCTTCATGTTTTTCAACACCGCTTCATGCTGCTGCTATTTTTCAGACCGTTTCATGCTCATCTACTTTTTGACACCTTTTGAAGCTCTTCATATTTTTCACACCTTTTGAAACTCTTCATATTTTTCACACGTTTTCAGGCTCTTCATGTTTTTGATCACCATTTCATGCTCCTCCTATTTTTCAGACTGTTTCATGCTCCTCATACTTTTATTTTCCAGTGGGTTTTGTCATACATTGATATGAATCAGCCATGGATTTACATGTATTCCCAATCCCGATCTCCCCTCCCAGCTCCCTCTCCCCCCGATTCCTCTGGGTCTTCCCAGTGCACCAGGCCGGAGCACTTGTCTCGTTCATCCCACCTGGGCTGGTGATCTGTTTCACCATAGATAGGATACATGCTGTTCTTTTGAAATATCCCACCCTCACATTCTCCCACAAAGTTCAAAAGTCTGTTCTGTATTTCTGTGTCTCTTTTTCTGTTCTGCATATAGGGTTATCGTTATCACCTTTCTAAATTCCATATACATGTGTCAGTATGCTGTAATGTTCTTTATCTTTCTGGCTTACTTCACTCTGTATAATGGGCTTCAGCTTCATCCATCTCATTAGGACTGGTTCAAATGAATTCTTTTTAATGGCTGAGTAATAGTCCATGGTGTATATGTACCACAGCTTCCTTATCCATTCATCTGCTGATGGGCATCTAGGTTGCTTCCATGTCCTGGCTATTATAAACAGTGCTGCGATGAACATTGGGGTGCACGTGTCTCTTTCAGTTCTGGTTTCCTCAGTGTGTATGCCCAGAAGTGGGATTGCTGGGTCATATGGCAGTTCTATTTCCAGTTTTTTAAGAAATCTCCACACTGTTTTCCATAGCGGCTGTACTAGTTTGCATTCCCACCAACAGTGTAAGAGGGTTCCCTTTTCTCCACACCCTCTCCAGCATTTATTGCTTGTAGACTTTTGGATAGCAGCCATCCTGACTGGCGTGTAATGGTACCTCATTGTGGTTTTGATTTGTATTTCTCTAATAATGAGTGATGTTGAGCATCTTTTCATGTGTCTGTTAGCCATCTGTATGTCTTCTTTGGAGAAATGTCTGTTTAGTTCTTTGGCCCATTTTTTGATTGGGTCATTTATTTTTCTGGAATTGAGCTGCAGGTGTTGCTTGTATATTTTTGAGATTAATCCTTTGTCTGTTTCTTCATTTGCTATTATTTTCTCCCAATCTGAGGGCTGTCTTTTCACCTTACTTATAGTTTCCTTTGTAGTGCAAAAGCTTTTAAGTTTCATTAGGTCCCATTTGTTTAGTTTTGCTTATATTTCCAATATTCTGGGAGGTGGGTCATAGAGGATCTTGCTTTGATTTATGTCAGAGAGTGTTTTGCCTATGTTCTCCTCTAGGAGTTTTATAGTTTCTGGTCTTACATTTAGATCTTTAATCCATTTTGAGGTTATTTTTGTGTATGGTGTTAGAAAGTGTTCTAGTTTCATTCTTTTACAAGTGGTTGACCAGTTTTCCCAGCACCACTTGTTAAAGAGGTTGTCTTTTTTCCATTGTATATCCTTGCCTCCTTTGTCAAAGATAAGGTGTCCATAGGTTCGTGGATTTATCTCTGGGCTTTCTATTCTGTTCCATTGATCTATATTTCTGTCTTTGTGCCAGTACCATACTGTCTTGATGACTGTGGCTTTGTAGTAGAGTCTGAAGTCAGGCAGGTTGATTCCTCCAGCTCCATTCTTCTTTCTCAAGATTACTTTGGCTATTCGAGGTTTTTTGTATTTCCATACAAATTGTGAAATTCTTTGGTCTAGTTCTGTGAAAAATACCATTGGTAGCTTGATAGGGATTGCATTGAATCTCTAGACTGCTTTGGGTAGAATAGCCATTTTGACAATATTAATTCTTCCAATCCATGAACACGGTATGTTTCTCCATCTGTTTGTGTCCTCTTTGATTTCTTTCATCAGTGTTTTATAGTTTTCTATGTATAGGTCCTTTGTTTCTTTAGGTAGATATACTCCTAAGTATTTTATTCTTTTTGTTGCAATGGTGAATGGTATTGTTTCCTTAATTTCTCTGTCTGTTTTTTCATTGTTAGTATATAGGAATGCAAGGGATTTCTGTGTGTTAATTTTATATCCTGCAACTTTACTATATTCATTGATTAGTTCTAGTAATTTTCTGGTAGAGTCTTTAGGGTTTTCTATGTAGAGGATCATGTCATCTGCAAACAGTGAGAGTTTTACTTCTTCTTTTCCTATCTGGATTCCTTTTACTTCTTTTTCTGCTCTGATTGCTGTGGCCAGAACTTCCAACACTATGTTGAATAGTAGTGGTGAGAGTGGGCACCCTTGTCTTGTTCCTGATTTCAGGGGAAATGCCTTCAATTTTGACACCTTCTGAAGATCTTCATATTTTTCACACCTTTTCAGGCTCTTCATGTTTTTGAACACCGCATCATGCTACTCCTATTTTTCAGACCGTTTCATGCTCCTCATATTTTTGACACCTTTTGAAGCTTTCCATATTTTTCACACCTTTTCAGGCTCTTCATGTTTTGAACACCATTTCATGCTCCTCCTATTTTGCAGACCGTTTCATGCTCCTCATATTTTACACACCTTTTGAAGCTCTTCATATTTTTCACACCTTTTCAGGCTCTTTAGGTTTTCTAACACCGCTTCATGCTCCTCCTGTTTTTCAAAAGGTTTCATGTTCCTCATATTTTTGACACTTTTTGAAGCTCTTCATATATTTTACACCTTTTCAGGCTCTTCATGTTTTTGAACACCGCTTCATGCTCCTCCTTTTTCAGACAGTTTCATGCTCCTCATATTTTTGACACGTTTTGAAGTTCTTCATATTTTTCACACCTTTTCAGGCTCTGCATTTTTTTGAACACAGTTTCATGCCCCTCATATTTTTCACACATTTTCATGCTCTTCATATTTTTCACACCTTTCAGGCTCTACATGTTTTTGAACACCATTTCATGCTCCTCCTATTTTTCAGACCGTTTCATGCTCCTCATATTTTTAACCCTATTGAAGCTCTTCATATTTTTCACAACTTTTCAGGCTCTTCAGTTTTTTGAACACGGCTTCATGCTCCTCGTATTTTTCAGACCGTTTCATGCTCCTCATATATTTCACACCGTTTGAAGCTCTTCATATTTTTTACACGTTTTCAGGCTCTTCAGGTTTTTGAACACCGCTTCATGCTCCTCCTATTTTTCAGAACTTTTCATGCTCCTCATATTTTTGACACGTTTTGAAACACTTCATATTTTTCACACCTTTTCAGGATCTTTATATTTTTGAACACTGCTTCATGCTCCTCCTATTTTCATACGTTTTCATGCTCCTCATGTTTTTGAGAAGTTTTGAAGCTCTTCATATTTTTCATACCTTTTCAGGCTCTTCATTTTTTGAACAGCGTTTCATGCTCCTCCTAATTTTCATATCGTTTCATGCTCCTCATATTTTTGACACCTTTTGAAGCTCTTCATATTTTTCACACCTTTTCAGGCTCTTCATGTTTTTCAACACCGCTTCATGCTCCTCCTTTTTTTCAGACCGTTTCATGCTCCTCATATTTTTGACACCTTTTGAAGCTCTTCATATATTTCAAAACTTTTCAGGCTCTTCATGTTTTTGAACACCGCTTCATGCTCCTCCTTTTTTTCAGACCGTTTCATGCTCCTCATATTTTTGACACCTTTTGAAGCTCTTCATATATTTCACACCATTTCAGGCTCTTCATGTTTTTCAACAGCACTTCATTCTCCTACTATTTTTCAGACCTTTTCATGCTCATCTCATTTTTGACACCTTTTGAAGCTCCTCATGTTTTCACACATTTTGAAGCTCTTCATATTTTTCACACGTTCTCAGGCTCTTCATGTTTTTCAACATCGCTTCATGGTACTTCTATTTTTCAGACAGTTTCATGCTCCTCATGTACTTCACACCTTTTGAATCTCTTCATATTTTTCACACCTTTTCAGGCTCTTCATGTTTTTGAACACGGTTTCATCCTCCTCCTATTTTTCAGACGGTTTCATGCTCCTCATATTTTTGACACCTTTTGAAGCTCTTCATATTTCTCACAGCTTTTCAGGCTCTTCATCTTTTTCCACACCACTTCATGCTTCTCCTATTTTTCAGACCGTTTCATGCTATTCATGTATTTCACACCTTTTGAAGCTCTTCATATATTTCACACCATTTCAGGCTCTTCATGTTTTTCAACAGCACTTCATTATCCTCCTGTTTTTCAGATCTTTTCATGCTCATCTCATTTTTGAAACCTTTTGAAGCTCCTCATGTTTTCACACCTTTTGAAGCTCTTCATATTTTTCACACGTTCTCAGGCTCTTCATGTTTTTCAACACCGCTTCATGGTCCTCCTATTTTTCAGACAGTTACATGCTCCTCATGTACTTCACACCTTTTGAAGCTCTTCATATTTTTCACACCTTTTCAGTCTCTTCAGGTTTTTCAACACAACTTCATGCTCCTCCTATTTTTCAGACCGTATCAGGCTCCTCATATTTTAGACACATTTTGAAGCTCTTCGTATTTCTCACACCTTTTCAGGCTCTTCATCTTTTTTCCACAACACTTCATGCTTCTCCTATTTTTCAGACCGTTTCATGATCCTCATAATTTTGACACCTTTTGAAGCTCTTCATATTTTTCACTCCTTTTCAGGCTCTTCATTTTATGAACACCACTTCATGCTCCTCCTATTTTTCAGACCGTTTCATGCTCCTCATATTTTTGACCCCTTTAGAAGCTCTTCATATTTTTCACACCTTTTCAGGCTCTTCATTTTTTTCAACACCACTTCATTCTCCTCCTATTTTTCAGACCGTTTTATGCTCCTGATATTTTTGACACATTTCGAAGCTCCCCATATTTTTCACACCTTTTGAAGCTCTTCATATTTTTCACACGTTCCCAGGCTCTTCATGTTTTCCAACACCGTTTCATGCTCCTCCTATTTTTCAGACCATTTCATGCTCCTCATATATTTGACACCTTTTGATGCTCTTCATATTTTTCACACCTTTTCAGGCACTTCATATTTTTGAACACAGCTTCATGCTCCTCCTAATTTTCAGTCCGTTTCATGCTCCTGATATTTTTTGACACCTTTTGAAACTCTTCATGTATTTCACACCTTTTCTGGCTCTTCATTTTTTTCAACACTACTTCATGCTCCTCCTATTTTTCAGACCGTTTCATGCTCATGTCATTTTGACACCTTTTGAAGCTCTTCATATTTTTCACACCTTTTAAAGCTCTTCATGTTTTTCACACCTTTTCAGGCTCTTCATTTTTTTCAACACTACTTCATGCTCCTTCTGTTTTTCAGACCGTTTCATGCTCATCTCATTTTTGACACCTTTTGAAGCTTCTCATATTTTTCACACCTTTTCTGGCTCTTCATGTTTTTGAACAACACTTCTTGCTCCTCATTTTTTGCAGACCATTTCATACTCCTCTTATTTTTGACACCTTTTGAAGGTCTTCATATTTCTCACACCTTTTCAGGCTCTTCATATTTTTCAAAACCGCTTCATGCTCCTAATATTTTTCAGATCGTTTCATGATCATCTCTTTTTTGACCCCTTTTGATGCTTTTCATATTTTTCACACCTTTTCAGGCTCTTCATGTTTCTGAACACCGCTTCATGCTCCTCGTGTTTTTCAGACCGTATCATGCTCCTCATACTTTTGACACCTTTTGAAGCTCTTCATATTTCTCACACCTTTTCAGGCTCTTCTTCTTTTTCCACACCACTTCATGCTTCTCCTATTATTCAGACCGTTTCATGCCCCTCATGTATTTCACACCTTTTGAATCTCTTTATGTTTTTCACTCCTTTTCAGGCTCTTCATATTTTTGATCAGCATTTCATGCTCCTCCTATTTTTCAGACCGTTACATGTTCCTCATATTTTTGACACCTTTTGAAGCTCTTCATATTTTTCACACCTTTTGAAACTCTTCATATTTTTCACACGTTTTCAGGCTCTTCATGTTTTTCAACACCGCTTCATGCTGCTGCTATTTTTCAGACCGTTTCATGCTCATCTACTTTTTGACACCTTTTGAAGCTCTTCATATTTTTCACACCTTTTGAAACTCTTCATATTTTTCACACGTTTTCAGGCTCTTCATGTTTTTGATCACCATTTCATGCTCCTCCTATTTTTCAGACTGTTTCATGCTCCTCATACTTTTATTTTCCAGTGGGTTTTGTCATACATTGATATGAATCAGCCATGGATTTACATGTATTCCCAATCCCGATCTCCCCTCCCAGCTCCCTCTCCCCCCGATTCCTCTGGGTCTTCCCAGTGCACCAGGCCGGAGCACTTGTCTCGTTCATCCCACCTGGGCTGGTGATCTGTTTCACCATAGATAGGATACATGCTGTTCTTTTGAAATATCCCACCCTCACATTCTCCCACAAAGTTCAAAAGTCTGTTCTGTATTTCTGTGTCTCTTTTTCTGTTCTGCATATAGGGTTATCGTTATCACCTTTCTAAATTCCATATACATGTGTCAGTATGCTGTAATGTTCTTTATCTTTCTGGCTTACTTCACTCTGTATAATGGGCTTCAGCTTCATCCATCTCATTAGGACTGGTTCAAATGAATTCTTTTTAATGGCTGAGTAATAGTCCATGGTGTATATGTACCACAGCTTCCTTATCCATTCATCTGCTGATGGGCATCTAGGTTGCTTCCATGTCCTGGCTATTATAAACAGTGCTGCGATGAACATTGGGGTGCACGTGTCTCTTTCAGTTCTGGTTTCCTCAGTGTGTATGCCCAGAAGTGGGATTGCTGGGTCATATGGCAGTTCTATTTCCAGTTTTTTAAGAAATCTCCACACTGTTTTCCATAGCGGCTGTACTAGTTTGCATTCCCACCAACAGTGTAAGAGGGTTCCCTTTTCTCCACACCCTCTCCAGCATTTATTGCTTGTAGACTTTTGGATAGCAGCCATCCTGACTGGCGTGTAATGGTACCTCATTGTGGTTTTGATTTGTATTTCTCTAATAATGAGTGATGTTGAGCATCTTTTCATGTGTCTGTTAGCCATCTGTATGTCTTCTTTGGAGAAATGTCTGTTTAGTTCTTTGGCCCATTTTTTGATTGGGTCATTTATTTTTCTGGAATTGAGCTGCAGGTGTTGCTTGTATATTTTTGAGATTAATCCTTTGTCTGTTTCTTCATTTGCTATTATTTTCTCCCAATCTGAGGGCTGTCTTTTCACCTTACTTATAGTTTCCTTTGTAGTGCAAAAGCTTTTAAGTTTCATTAGGTCCCATTTGTTTAGTTTTGCTTATATTTCCAATATTCTGGGAGGTGGGTCATAGAGGATCTTGCTTTGATTTATGTCAGAGAGTGTTTTGCCTATGTTCTCCTCTAGGAGTTTTATAGTTTCTGGTCTTACATTTAGATCTTTAATCCATTTTGAGGTTATTTTTGTGTATGGTGTTAGAAAGTGTTCTAGTTTCATTCTTTTACAAGTGGTTGACCAGTTTTCCCAGCACCACTTGTTAAAGAGGTTGTCTTTTTTCCATTGTATATCCTTGCCTCCTTTGTCAAAGATAAGGTGTCCATAGGTTCGTGGATTTATCTCTGGGCTTTCTATTCTGTTCCATTGATCTATATTTCTGTCTTTGTGCCAGTACCATACTGTCTTGATGACTGTGGCTTTGTAGTAGAGTCTGAAGTCAGGCAGGTTGATTCCTCCAGCTCCATTCTTCTTTCTCAAGATTACTTTGGCTATTCGAGGTTTTTTGTATTTCCATACAAATTGTGAAATTCTTTGGTCTAGTTCTGTGAAAAATACCATTGGTAGCTTGATAGGGATTGCATTGAATCTCTAGACTGCTTTGGGTAGAATAGCCATTTTGACAATATTAATTCTTCCAATCCATGAACACGGTATGTTTCTCCATCTGTTTGTGTCCTCTTTGATTTCTTTCATCAGTGTTTTATAGTTTTCTATGTATAGGTCCTTTGTTTCTTTAGGTAGATATACTCCTAAGTATTTTATTCTTTTTGTTGCAATGGTGAATGGTATTGTTTCCTTAATTTCTCTGTCTGTTTTTTCATTGTTAGTATATAGGAATGCAAGGGATTTCTGTGTGTTAATTTTATATCCTGCAACTTTACTATATTCATTGATTAGTTCTAGTAATTTTCTGGTAGAGTCTTTAGGGTTTTCTATGTAGAGGATCATGTCATCTGCAAACAGTGAGAGTTTTACTTCTTCTTTTCCTATCTGGATTCCTTTTACTTCTTTTTCTGCTCTGATTGCTGTGGCCAGAACTTCCAACACTATGTTGAATAGTAGTGGTGAGAGTGGGCACCCTTGTCTTGTTCCTGATTTCAGGGGAAATGCCTTCAATTTTGACACCTTCTGAAGATCTTCATATTTTTCACACCTTTTCAGGCTCTTCATGTTTTGAACACAGTTTCATGCTCCTCATATTTTTCACATATTTTTATGCTCTTCATATTTTTCACATATATTCAGGCTATTCATGTTTCTCAAAACCGTTTCATGCTCCTCATATTTTTGACACCTTTTGAAGCTCTTCATATTTTTCACACCTTTTCAGGCTCTTCTTGTTTTTGAACACCGCTTCATGCTCCTCCTATTTTTGAGACAGTTTCATGCTCCCCATATTTTTGACACCTTTTGAAGCTTTTCATATTTTTCAAACCTTTTCAGGCCCTTCATTTTTTTCAACACCACTTCATGCTGCTCCTATTTTTCAGACCGTTTCATGCTCATCTAATTTTTGACACCTTTTGAAGCTCTTCATATTTTTCACACCTTCTGAAGCTCTTCATATTTTTCACATGTTTTCAGGCCTTCATGTTATTCAACACCGCTTAATGCTCCTCCTATTTTTCAGACCGTTTAATCCTCCTCATGTATTTCACACTTTTTGAAGCTCTTCATATTTTTCACATCTTTTGAAGATTTTCATATTTTTCACACCTTTTCAGACTCTTCATGATTTTCAACAGTGCTTCATGCTCCTCCTATTTTTCAGACCGTCATGCTCATCTAATTTTTGACCCCTTTTGAAGCTCTTCATATTTTTCAGAACTTTTGAACCTCTTCATATTTTCACACGTTTTCAGACTATTCATGTTTTTCAACACCGCTTCATGCTCCTGCAATTTTTCAGACCGTTTCATGCTCCTCATATTTTTGACACGTTTTGAGGCTTTTCCTATTTTTCACACCTTTTCAGGCTCTTCATGTTTTTGAACACCGCTTCATCCTCCTCCTATTTTTAAGACGGTTTCATGCTCCTCATATTTTTGACACCTTTTGAAGCTCTTCATATTTTTCAAACCTTTTCAGGCTCTTTATGTTTTTGAACACCGCTTCATGCTCCTCCTTTTTTTCAGACCGTTTCATGCTCCTCATATTTTTGACACCTTTTGAAGCTCTTCATATATTTCAAAACTTTTCAGGCTCTTCATGTTTTTGAACACCGCTTCATGCTCCTCCTTTTTTTCAGACCGTTTCATGCTCCTCATATTTTTGACACCTTTTGAAGCTCTTCATATTTTTCACACCTTTTCAGGCTCTTCTTGTTTTTGAACACTGTTTCATGCTCCTCCTATATTTGACACCTTTTGAAGCTCTTCATATTTTTCACACTTTTTCAGGCTCTTCATATTTTTAAACAGCGTTTCATGCTCCTCATATTTTTGATACATTTTGAAACTCTTCATATTTTTCACACCTTTTGAAGCTCTTCATATTTTTCACACGTTTTCAGGCCTTCATGTTTTTCAACACCGCTTCATGCTCCTCCTATTTTTCAGACAGTTTAATTCTCCTCATGTATTTCACACTTTTTGAAACTGTTCATATTTTTCACACCTATTCAGGCTCTTCATGCATTTGAACACCATTTCATGCTCCTCCTATTTTTCAGACCGTTTAATTCTCCTCATGTATTTCACACCTTTTGAAGCTTTTCATATTTTTCAAACCTTTTCAGGCTCTTCATGTTTTTGATTACCGTTTCATGCTCCTCCTATTTTTCAGACCGTTTCATGCTCCTCATATTTTTGACAGGTTTTGGAGCTCTTCATATTTTTCACACATTTTCAGGCTCTTCATATTTTGAACACCACTTCATGCTCGTCCTATTTTTCAAACCGTTTCAGACTCATCTCATTTTTGACTCCTTTTGAAGCTCTTCATATTTTTCACACATTTTGAAGCTCTTCATACTTTTCACACCATTTCAGGCTCTTCATGTTTTTGAACATGGCTTCATGCTCCTCCTATTTTCAGACCGTTTCATACTCCTCATAATTTTGACACCTTTTGAAGCTCTTCATATTTTTCACACGTTTTCATGCTCTTCATGTTTTTCAACACCGCTTCATGCTCCCCCTTTTTTCAGACCGTTTAATGTACCTCATATTTTTCACACCTTTTGAAGCTCTTCATATATTTCACACCATTTCAGGCTCTTCATGTTTTTCAACAGCACTTCATTCTCCTACTATTTTTCAGACCTTTTCATGCTCATCTCATTTTTGACACCTTTTGAAGCTCCTCATGTTTTCACACATTTTGAAGCTCTTCATATTTTTCACACGTTCTCAGGCTCTTCATGTTTTTCAACACCGCTTCATGGTACTTCTATTTTTCAGACAGTTTCATGCTCCTCATGTACTTCACACCTTTTGAATCTCTTCATATTTTTCACACCTTTTCAGGCTCTTCATGTTTTTGAACACGGTTTCATCCTCCTCCTATTTTTCAGACGGTTTCATGCTCCTCATATTTTTGACACCTTTTGAAGCTCTTCATATTTCTCACAGCTTTTCAGGCTCTTCATCTTTTTCCACACCACTTCATGCTTCTCCTATTTTTCAGACCGTTTCATGCTATTCATGTATTTCACACCTTTTGAAGCTCTTCATATATTTCACACCATTTCAGGCTCTTCATGTTTTTCAACAGCACTTCATTATCCTCCTGTTTTTCAGATCTTTTCATGCTCATCTCATTTTTGAAACCTTTTGAAGCTCCTCATGTTTTCACACCTTTTGAAGCTCTTCATATTTTTCACACGTTCTCAGGCTCTTCATGTTTTTCAACACCGCTTCATGGTCCTCCTATTTTTCAGACAGTTACATGCTCCTCATGTACTTCACACCTTTTGAAGCTCTTCATATTTTTCACACCTTTTCAGTCTCTTCAGGTTTTTCAACACAACTTCATGCTCCTCCTATTTTTCAGACCGTATCAGGCTCCTCATATTTTAGACACATTTTGAAGCTCTTCGTATTTCTCACACCTTTTCAGGCTCTTCATCTTTTTTCCACAACACTTCATGCTTCTCCTATTTTTCAGACCGTTTCATGATCCTCATATTTTTGACACCTTTTGAAGCTCTTCATATTTTTCACTCCTTTTCAGGCTCTTCATTTTATGAACACCACTTCATGCTCCTCCTATTTTTCAGACCGTTTCATGCTCCTCATATTTTTGACCCCTTTAGAAGCTCTTCATATTTTTCACACCTTTTCAGGCTCTTCATTTTTTTCAACACCACTTCATTCTCCTCCTATTTTTCAGACCGTTTTATGCTCCTGATATTTTTGACACATTTCGAAGCTCCCCATATTTTTCACACCTTTTGAAGCTCTTCATATTTTTCACACGTTCCCAGGCTCTTCATGTTTTCCAACACCGTTTCATGCTCCTCCTATTTTTCAGACCATTTCATGCTCCTCATATATTTGACACCTTTTGATGCTCTTCATATTTTTCACACCTTTTCAGGCACTTCATATTTTTGAACACAGCTTCATGCTCCTCCTAATTTTCAGTCCGTTTCATGCTCCTGATATTTTTTGACACCTTTTGAAACTCTTCATGTATTTCACACCTTTTCTGGCTCTTCATTTTTTTCAACACTACTTCATGCTCCTCCTATTTTTCAGACCGTTTCATGCTCATGTCATTTTGACACCTTTTGAAGCTCTTCATATTTTTCACACCTTTTAAAGCTCTTCATGTTTTTCACACCTTTTCAGGCTCTTCATTTTTTTCAACACTACTTCATGCTCCTTCTGTTTTTCAGACCGTTTCATGCTCATCTCATTTTTGACACCTTTTGAAGCTTCTCATATTTTTCACACCTTTTCTGGCTCTTCATGTTTTTGAACAACACTTCTTGCTCCTCATTTTTTGCAGACCATTTCATACTCCTCTTATTTTTGACACCTTTTGAAGGTCTTCATATTTCTCACACCTTTTCAGGCTCTTCATATTTTTCAAAACCGCTTCATGCTCCTAATATTTTTCAGATCGTTTCATGATCATCTCTTTTTTGACCCCTTTTGATGCTTTTCATATTTTTCACACCTTTTCAGGCTCTTCATGTTTCTGAACACCGCTTCATGCTCCTCGTGTTTTTCAGACCGTATCATGCTCCTCATACTTTTGACACCTTTTGAAGCTCTTCATATTTCTCACACCTTTTCAGGCTCTTCTTCTTTTTCCACACCACTTCATGCTTCTCCTATTATTCAGACCGTTTCATGCCCCTCATGTATTTCACACCTTTTGAATCTCTTTATGTTTTTCACTCCTTTTCAGGCTCTTCATATTTTTGATCAGCATTTCATGCTCCTCCTATTTTTCAGACCGTTACATGTTCCTCATATTTTTGACACCTTTTGAAGCTCTTCATATTTTTCACACCTTTTGAAACTCTTCATATTTTTCACACGTTTTCAGGCTCTTCATGTTTTTCAACACCGCTTCATGCTGCTGCTATTTTTCAGACCGTTTCATGCTCATCTACTTTTTGACACCTTTTGAAGCTCTTCATATTTTTCACACCTTTTGAAACTCTTCATATTTTTCACACGTTTTCAGGCTCTTCATGTTTTTGATCACCATTTCATGCTCCTCCTATTTTTCAGACTGTTTCATGCTCCTCATACTTTTATTTTCCAGTGGGTTTTGTCATACATTGATATGAATCAGCCATGGATTTACATGTATTCCCAATCCCGATCTCCCCTCCCAGCTCCCTCTCCCCCCGATTCCTCTGGGTCTTCCCAGTGCACCAGGCCGGAGCACTTGTCTCGTTCATCCCACCTGGGCTGGTGATCTGTTTCACCATAGATAGGATACATGCTGTTCTTTTGAAATATCCCACCCTCACATTCTCCCACAAAGTTCAAAAGTCTGTTCTGTATTTCTGTGTCTCTTTTTCTGTTCTGCATATAGGGTTATCGTTATCACCTTTCTAAATTCCATATACATGTGTCAGTATGCTGTAATGTTCTTTATCTTTCTGGCTTACTTCACTCTGTATAATGGGCTTCAGCTTCATCCATCTCATTAGGACTGGTTCAAATGAATTCTTTTTAATGGCTGAGTAATAGTCCATGGTGTATATGTACCACAGCTTCCTTATCCATTCATCTGCTGATGGGCATCTAGGTTGCTTCCATGTCCTGGCTATTATAAACAGTGCTGCGATGAACATTGGGGTGCACGTGTCTCTTTCAGTTCTGGTTTCCTCAGTGTGTATGCCCAGAAGTGGGATTGCTGGGTCATATGGCAGTTCTATTTCCAGTTTTTTAAGAAATCTCCACACTGTTTTCCATAGCGGCTGTACTAGTTTGCATTCCCACCAACAGTGTAAGAGGGTTCCCTTTTCTCCACACCCTCTCCAGCATTTATTGCTTGTAGACTTTTGGATAGCAGCCATCCTGACTGGCGTGTAATGGTACCTCATTGTGGTTTTGATTTGTATTTCTCTAATAATGAGTGATGTTGAGCATCTTTTCATGTGTCTGTTAGCCATCTGTATGTCTTCTTTGGAGAAATGTCTGTTTAGTTCTTTGGCCCATTTTTTGATTGGGTCATTTATTTTTCTGGAATTGAGCTGCAGGTGTTGCTTGTATATTTTTGAGATTAATCCTTTGTCTGTTTCTTCATTTGCTATTATTTTCTCCCAATCTGAGGGCTGTCTTTTCACCTTACTTATAGTTTCCTTTGTAGTGCAAAAGCTTTTAAGTTTCATTAGGTCCCATTTGTTTAGTTTTGCTTATATTTCCAATATTCTGGGAGGTGGGTCATAGAGGATCTTGCTTTGATTTATGTCAGAGAGTGTTTTGCCTATGTTCTCCTCTAGGAGTTTTATAGTTTCTGGTCTTACATTTAGATCTTTAATCCATTTTGAGGTTATTTTTGTGTATGGTGTTAGAAAGTGTTCTAGTTTCATTCTTTTACAAGTGGTTGACCAGTTTTCCCAGCACCACTTGTTAAAGAGGTTGTCTTTTTTCCATTGTATATCCTTGCCTCCTTTGTCAAAGATAAGGTGTCCATAGGTTCGTGGATTTATCTCTGGGCTTTCTATTCTGTTCCATTGATCTATATTTCTGTCTTTGTGCCAGTACCATACTGTCTTGATGACTGTGGCTTTGTAGTAGAGTCTGAAGTCAGGCAGGTTGATTCCTCCAGCTCCATTCTTCTTTCTCAAGATTACTTTGGCTATTCGAGGTTTTTTGTATTTCCATACAAATTGTGAAATTCTTTGGTCTAGTTCTGTGAAAAATACCATTGGTAGCTTGATAGGGATTGCATTGAATCTCTAGACTGCTTTGGGTAGAATAGCCATTTTGACAATATTAATTCTTCCAATCCATGAACACGGTATGTTTCTCCATCTGTTTGTGTCCTCTTTGATTTCTTTCATCAGTGTTTTATAGTTTTCTATGTATAGGTCCTTTGTTTCTTTAGGTAGATATACTCCTAAGTATTTTATTCTTTTTGTTGCAATGGTGAATGGTATTGTTTCCTTAATTTCTCTGTCTGTTTTTTCATTGTTAGTATATAGGAATGCAAGGGATTTCTGTGTGTTAATTTTATATCCTGCAACTTTACTATATTCATTGATTAGTTCTAGTAATTTTCTGGTAGAGTCTTTAGGGTTTTCTATGTAGAGGATCATGTCATCTGCAAACAGTGAGAGTTTTACTTCTTCTTTTCCTATCTGGATTCCTTTTACTTCTTTTTCTGCTCTGATTGCTGTGGCCAGAACTTCCAACACTATGTTGAATAGTAGTGGTGAGAGTGGGCACCCTTGTCTTGTTCCTGATTTCAGGGGAAATGCCTTCAATTTTGACACCTTCTGAAGATCTTCATATTTTTCACACCTTTTCAGGCTCTTCATGTTTTGAACACAGTTTCATGCTCCTCATATTTTTCACATATTTTTATGCTCTTCATATTTTTCACATATATTCAGGCTATTCATGTTTCTCAAAACCGTTTCATGCTCCTCATATTTTTGACACCTTTTGAAGCTCTTCATATTTTTCACACCTTTTCAGGCTCTTCTTGTTTTTGAACACCGCTTCATGCTCCTCCTATTTTTGAGACAGTTTCATGCTCCCCATATTTTTGACACCTTTTGAAGCTTTTCATATTTTTCAAACCTTTTCAGGCCCTTCATTTTTTTCAACACCACTTCATGCTGCTCCTATTTTTCAGACCGTTTCATGCTCATCTAATTTTTGACACCTTTTGAAGCTCTTCATATTTTTCACACCTTCTGAAGCTCTTCATATTTTTCACATGTTTTCAGGCCTTCATGTTCTTCAACACCGCTTAATGCTCCTCCTATTTTTCAGACCGTTTAATCCTCCTCATGTATTTCACACTTTTTGAAGCTCTTCATATTTTTCACATCTTTTGAAGATTTTCATATTTTTCACACCTTTTCAGACTCTTCATGATTTTCAACAGTGCTTCATGCTCCTCCTATTTTTCAGACCGTCATGCTCATCTAATTTTTGACCCCTTTTGAAGCTCTTCATATTTTTCAGAACTTTTGAACCTCTTCATATTTTCACACGTTTTCAGACTATTCATGTTTTTCAACACCGCTTCATGCTCCTGCAATTTTTCAGACCGTTTCATGCTCCTCATATTTTTGACACGTTTTGAGGCTTTTCCTATTTTTCACACCTTTTCAGGCTCTTCATGTTTTTGAACACCGCTTCATCCTCCTCCTATTTTTAAGACGGTTTCATGCTCCTCATATTTTTGACACCTTTTGAAGCTCTTCATATTTTTCAAACCTTTTCAGGCTCTTTATGTTTTTGAACACCGCTTCATGCTCCTCCTTTTTTTCAGACCGTTTCATGCTCCTCATATTTTTGACACCTTTTGAAGCTCTTCATATATTTCAAAACTTTTCAGGCTCTTCATGTTTTTGAACACCGCTTCATGCTCCTCCTTTTTTTCAGACCGTTTCATGCTCCTCATATTTTTGACACCTTTTGAAGCTCTTCATATTTTTCACACCTTTTCAGGCTCTTCTTGTTTTTGAACACTGTTTCATGCTCCTCCTATATTTGACACCTTTTGAAGCTCTTCATATTTTTCACACTTTTTCAGGCTCTTCATATTTTTAAACAGCGTTTCATGCTCCTCATATTTTTGATACATTTTGAAACTCTTCATATTTTTCACACCTTTTGAAGCTCTTCATATTTTTCACACGTTTTCAGGCCTTCATGTTTTTCAACACCGCTTCATGCTCCTCCTATTTTTCAGACAGTTTAATTCTCCTCATGTATTTCACACTTTTTGAAACTGTTCATATTTTTCACACCTATTCAGGCTCTTCATGCATTTGAACACCATTTCATGCTCCTCCTATTTTTCAGACCGTTTAATTCTCCTCATGTATTTCACACCTTTTGAAGCTTTTCATATTTTTCAAACCTTTTCAGGCTCTTCATGTTTTTGATTACCGTTTCATGCTCCTCCTATTTTTCAGACCGTTTCATGCTCCTCATATTTTTGACAGGTTTTGGAGCTCTTCATATTTTTCACACATTTTCAGGCTCTTCATATTTTGAACACCACTTCATGCTCGTCCTATTTTTCAAACCGTTTCAGACTCATCTCATTTTTGACTCCTTTTGAAGCTCTTCATATTTTTCACACATTTTGAAGCTCTTCATACTTTTCACACCATTTCAGGCTCTTCATGTTTTTGAACATGGCTTCATGCTCCTCCTATTTTCAGACCGTTTCATACTCCTCATAATTTTGACACCTTTTGAAGCTCTTCATATTTTTCACACGTTTTCATGCTCTTCATGTTTTTCAACACCGCTTCATGCTCCCCCTTTTTTCAGACCGTTTAATGTACCTCATATTTTTCACACCTTTTGAAGCTCTTCATATATTTCACACCATTTCAGGCTCTTCATGTTTTTCAACAGCACTTCATTCTCCTACTATTTTTCAGACCTTTTCATGCTCATCTCATTTTTGACACCTTTTGAAGCTCCTCATGTTTTCACACATTTTGAAGCTCTTCATATTTTTCACACGTTCTCAGGCTCTTCATGTTTTTCAACACCGCTTCATGGTACTTCTATTTTTCAGACAGTTTCATGCTCCTCATGTACTTCACACCTTTTGAATCTCTTCATATTTTTCACACCTTTTCAGGCTCTTCATGTTTTTGAACACGGTTTCATCCTCCTCCTATTTTTCAGACGGTTTCATGCTCCTCATATTTTTGACACCTTTTGAAGCTCTTCATATTTCTCACAGCTTTTCAGGCTCTTCATCTTTTTCCACACCACTTCATGCTTCTCCTATTTTTCAGACCGTTTCATGCTATTCATGTATTTCACACCTTTTGAAGCTCTTCATATATTTCACACCATTTCAGGCTCTTCATGTTTTTCAACAGCACTTCATTATCCTCCTGTTTTTCAGATCTTTTCATGCTCATCTCATTTTTGAAACCTTTTGAAGCTCCTCATGTTTTCACACCTTTTGAAGCTCTTCATATTTTTCACACGTTCTCAGGCTCTTCATGTTTTTCAACACCGCTTCATGGTCCTCCTATTTTTCAGACAGTTACATGCTCCTCATGTACTTCACACCTTTTGAAGCTCTTCATATTTTTCACACCTTTTCAGTCTCTTCAGGTTTTTCAACACAACTTCATGCTCCTCCTATTTTTCAGACCGTATCAGGCTCCTCATATTTTAGACACATTTTGAAGCTCTTCGTATTTCTCACACCTTTTCAGGCTCTTCATCTTTTTTCCACAACACTTCATGCTTCTCCTATTTTTCAGACCGTTTCATGATCCTCATATTTTTGACACCTTTTGAAGCTCTTCATATTTTTCACTCCTTTTCAGGCTCTTCATTTTATGAACACCACTTCATGCTCCTCCTATTTTTCAGACCGTTTTATGCTCCTGATATTTTTGACACATTTCGAAGCTCCCCATATTTTTCACACCTTTTGAAGCTCTTCATATTTTTCACACGTTCCCAGGCTCTTCATGTTTTCCAACACCGTTTCATGCTCCTCCTATTTTTCAGACCATTTCATGCTCCTCATATATTTGACACCTTTTGATGCTCTTCATATTTTTCACACCTTTTCAGGCACTTCATATTTTTGAACACAGCTTCATGCTCCTCCTAATTTTCAGTCCGTTTCATGCTCCTGATATTTTTTGACACCTTTTGAAACTCTTCATGTATTTCACACCTTTTCTGGCTCTTCATTTTTTTCAACACTACTTCATGCTCCTCCTATTTTTCAGACCGTTTCATGCTCATGTCATTTTGACACCTTTTGAAGCTCTTCATATTTTTCACACCTTTTAAAGCTCTTCATGTTTTTCACACCTTTTCAGGCTCTTCATTTTTTTCAACACTACTTCATGCTCCTCCTATTTTTCAGACCGTTTCATGCTCATCTCATTTTTGACACCTTTTGAAGCTTCTCATATTTTTCACACCTTTTCAGGCTCTTCATGTTTTTGAACAACACTTCTTGCTCCTCATTTTTTGCAGACCATTTCATACTCCTCTTATTTTTGACACCTTTTGAAGGTCTTCATATTTCTCACACCTTTTCAGGCTCTTCATATTTTTCAAAACCGCTTCATGCTCCTAATATTTTTCAGATCGTTTCATGATCATCTCTTTTTTGACTCCTTTTGATGCTTTTCATATTTTTCACACCTTTTCAGGCTCTTCATGTTTCTGAACACCGCTTCATGCTCCTCGTGTTTTTCAGACCGTATCATGCTCCTCATACTTTTGACACCTTTTGAAGCTCTTCATATTTCTCACACCTTTTCAGGCTCTTCTTCTTTTTCCACACCACTTCATGCTTCTCCTATTATTCAGACCGTTTCATGCCCCTCATGTATTTCACACCTTTTGAATCTCTTTATGTTTTTCACTCCTTTTCAGGCTCTTCATATTTTTGATCAGCATTTCATGCTCCTCCTATTTTTCAGACCGTTACATGTTCCTCATATTTTTGACACCTTTTGAAGCTCTTGATATTTTTCACACCTTTTGAAGCTCGTCATTTTTTTCACTCCTTTTCAGGCTCTTCATGTTTTTCAACACCGCTTCATGCTCCTCCTGTTTTTCAGACCGTTTCAAGCTCCTCATGTATTTCATACCTTTTGAAGCTCTTCATAATTTTCACACATTTTCTGGCTCTTCATATTTTTCGCACCTTTTCAGGCTCTTCATGTTTTTCAACACCGCTTCTTGCTCCTCCTATTTTTCAGACCGTTTCATGCTCCTCAAATTTTTGACACCTTTTGAAGCTCTTCATATTTTTCACTCCTTTTCAGGCTCTTCATGTTTTTCAACACCACTTCAAGCTCCTCCTATTTTTCCGACCGTTTCATGCTCCTCATATTTATGACACCTTTTGAAGCTCTTCATATATTTCACACACTTTCATGTTTTTCAACACCACTTCATGCACCTCCTATTTTTCAGATCGTTTCATGCTCCTCATATTTTTGACACCTTTTCAAGCTCCTCGTATATTTCACACCATTTCAGGCTCTTCATGTTTTTCAACACAACTTCATACTCTTCCTATTTATCAGACCGTTTCATGCTCATCTCATTCTTGACACCTTTTCAAGCTCTTCATATTTTACCCACATTTTCAGGCTCTTCATGTTTTTCACACCTTTTCAGGCCTTCATGTTTTTGAACACCGGTTCATGTTCCTCATATATTTCAGACCGTTTCATGCTCCTCATATTTTTGACACATTTTGAAGCTCTTCATATTTTTCACACCTTTTCAGGCTCTTCATGTTTTTCAACCCCGCTTCATGCTCCTCCTATTTTTCAGACCGTTTCATGCTCCTCATAATTTTGACACCTTTGAAGCTCTTCATATTTTTCAAACCTTTTCAGGCTCTTCATGTTTTTCAACACCACTTCATGCACCTCCTATTTTTCAGACCGTTTCATGCTCCTCATATTTTTGACACCTTTTCAAGCTCCTCGTATATTTCACACCTTTTCAGGCTCTTCATGTTTATCAACACTACTTCATGCTCCTCCTATTTTTCAGACCGTTTCAAGCTCATCTCATTTTTGACACCTTTGGAAGATCTTCATATTTTTCACACCTTTTGAAGCTCCTCATATTTTTCACACCTTTTCAGTCTCTTCATGTTTTTGAACACCGGTTTATGCTCCTCCTATTTTTCAGACCGTTTCATGCTTCTCATATTTTTGACAGGTTTTGAAGCTCTTCATATTTTGCACACATTTTCAGGCTCTTCATGGTATTGAACACCGCTTCATGCTCCTCCTATTTTTCAGAACGTTTAATGTTCGTCATGTATTTCACACCTTTTGAAGCTCTTCATATTTTTCACACATTTTCAGGCTCTTCTTTTTTTTCAACACCACTTCATGCTCCTTCTATTTTTCATACCGTTTCATGCTCCTCATATTTTTCACAACTTTTGAAGCTCTTCATATTTTTCACACCTTTTCAGGCTCTTCATGTTTTTGAACACCGCTTCATGCTCCTCCTATTTTTCAGAACGTTTAATGTTCCTCATGTATTTCACACCTTTTGAAGCTCTTCATATTTTTCACACATTTTCAGGCTCTTCTTTTTTTTCAACACCACTTCATGCCTCTTTTATTTTTCATACCGTTTCATGCTCCTTTCATTTTTCACACCTTTTGAAGCTCTTCATATTTTTCACACCTTTTCAGGCTCTTCATGTTTTTGCACGCCGCTTCTTGCTCCTCCTATTTTTCAGACCGTTTCATGCTCCTCATATTTTTGACACCTTTTGAAGCTCCTCCTATTTTTCACACGTTTTCAGGCTCTTCATGTTTTTCAACATCACTTCATGCTCCTCCTATTTTTCAGACCTTTTCATGCTCCTCATATTTTGACACCTTCTGAAATCTTCATATACTACACACCTTTTCAGGCTCTTCATTTCTTTGAACACAATTTCATGCTCCTCCTATTTTTCAGACCGTTTCATGCTCCTCATGTATTTCACACGTAATGAAGCTCTTCCAATTTTTCACAACTTTTCAGGCTCTTCATGTTTTACAACACCGCATCATGCTCCTCCTATTTTTCAGACTGTTTCATGCTCCTCATATTTTTGACACCTTTTGAAGCTCTTCATATTTTTCACACCTTTTGAAGCTCTTCATGTTTTTCACACCTTTTCAGGCTCTTCATGATTTTGAACACCGCTTCATGCTCCTGCTATTTTTCAGACCGTTTCATGCTCATCTCTTTTTTGACACCTTTAGAAGCTGTTCATATTTTTCACACCTTTTAAAGCTCTTCATATTTTTCACATTTTTGAAACTCTTCATATTTTTCTCACCTTTTGAAGCTCTTCACGTTTTTCAACACCACTTCATGCTTCTCCTATTTTTCCGAAGGTTTCATGCTCATCTCATTTTTGACACCTTCTGAAGCTCTTCATTTTTTTCAAATCTTTTGAGCTCTTCATATTCTTCACATGTTTTCAGGCTCTTCATGTATTTCAATAACGGTTCTTACTCCTCCTATTTTTCAGAACGTTGCATGCTTCTCATATTTTTGACACGTTTTGAAGCTCTTCATATTTTTCACACCTTTTCAGGCTCTTCATGTTTTTCAACACCACTTCATGCTCCTCCTATTTTTCAGACCGTTTCATGCTCCTCATATTTTTTACACCTTTTGAAGCTCTTCATATTTTTCACACCTTTTCAGGCTTCTCATGTTTTTGAACACCGCTTCATGCTCCTCCATATTTTTCACACCTTTTGAAGCTCTTCATATTTTTCACACCTTTTCAGACTGTACATGTTTTTGAACACCACTTCATGCTCCTCCTATTTTTCAGACCGTTTCTTGCTCCTCATGTATTTCACACATTTTGAATCTCTTCATATTCTTCACCCCTTTTCAGGCTCTTCGTTTTTCAACACCGCTTCATGCTCCTCATATTTGTCAGACCGTTTCATGCTCATCTCTTTTTTGACACCTTTTGAAGCTCTTCATATTTTTCATACCTTTTGAAGCTCTTCATATTTTTCACACTTTTTCAGGCTCTTCATGTTTCTGAACACCGCTTCATGCTCCTCCTATTTTTCAGACCGTTTCATGCTCCTCATAATTTTGACAATTTTATAAGCTCTTCATATTTTTCACACTTTTTCATGCTCTTCATGTTTTTGAACACCGCTTCATGCTCCTCTTATTTTCTAACCTTTTGAGGCTCTTCATGTTTTTCACACCTTTTCAGGCTGTCATGTTTTTGAACACAGCTTCATGCTCCTCCTAATTTTCAGACCGTTTCATGCTCCTCATATATTTCACACCTTTTTAAGCTCTTCCTATCTTTCACACCTTTTCAGGCTCTTCATGTTTTTGAACACCGCTTTATGCTGCCTCTGTTTTTCAGACCGTTTCATGCTTCTCATATATTTTAAACCTTTTGAATCTCTTCATATATTTCACACCTTTTTAGGCTGTTCATGTTTTTCAACAAAGCTTCATGATCCTCCTATTATTCAGACCGTTTCATGCTCCTCATGAATTTCACACCTTTTGAAGCTCTTCATAATTTTCACACATTTTCAGGCTCTTCATGTTTTTAAACACCGCTTCATGCTCCTCCTATTTTTCAGACCGTTTCATGCTCCTCATGTATTTCACACCTTTTGAAGCTCTTCATAATTTTCACACCTTTTCAGGCTCTTCATGTTTTTGAACACGGCTTCATGCTCCTGCTTTTTTTCAGATCGTTTCATACCTCTCATATTTTTGACCCCTTTTGAAGCTCTTCATATTTTTCACACTTTTTCAGGCTCTTCATGATTTTCAATACCGCTTCATGATCCTCCTATTTTTCAGACCATTTCATGCTCATCTCATTTTTGACACCTTTTGAAACTCTTCATGTTTTTCACACCTTTTCAGGCTTTTCATGTTTTTGAACACCCCTTCATGCTCCTCCTATTTTTCACACCTTTTGAAGCTCTTCATATTTTTCACACCTTTTCAGGCTCTTCATGTTTTTGAACACTGTTTCATGCTGCTCCTATTTTTCAGACTCTTTCATGCTCGTCATATTTTTGACACCTTTTGAAGCTCTTCGTATTTTTCACACCTTTTCAGGCTTTTCATGTTTTTGAAAACCGCTTCATGCTCCTCCTATTTTTCAAACCTTTTGAAGCTCTTCATATTTTCCACACATTTTCAGTCTCTTCATGTTTTAGAACACCCCTTCATGCTCCTCCTATTTTTCAGGCCGTTTCATGCTCCTTATATTTTTGACACCTTTTGTAGTTCTTCATTTTTTTCACACCTTACAGGCTCTTCATTTTTTTCAACACCATTTCATGCTCCACCTATTTTTCAGACCATTTAGGGCTCCTCATATATTTGACACCTTTTGAAGCTCTTCATAATTTCCACACCTTTCAGGCTCTTCATGTTTGTGAACACCGTTTCATGCTCCTCCTATTTTTTTTTTATTGTTATTTTTTTTTTAATTTTTTTTTATTATTTTTATTTTTTTTCCAGTTGGTTTTGTCATACTTTGATATGAATCAGCCATGGATTTACATGTATTCCCAGTCCCGATTCCCCCTCCCACCTCCCTCTCCACCCGATTCCTCTGGGTCTTCCCAGTGCACCAAGCCGGAGCACTTGTCTCGTGCATCCTACCTGGGCTGGTGATCTGTTTCACCATAGATAGCATACATGCTGTTCTTTTGAAATATCCCACCCTCACATTCTCCCACAAAGTTTAAAAGTCTGTTCTGTATTTCTGTGTCTCTTTTTCTGTTCTGCATATAGGGTTATCGTTGTCACCTTTCTAAATTCCATATACATGTGTCAGTATGCTGTAATGTTCTTTATCTTTCTGGCTTACTTCAGTCTGTAAAATGGGCTCCAGCTTCATCCATCTCATTAGGACTGATTCAAATGAATTCTTTTTAATGGCTGAGTAATATTCCATGGTGTATATGTACCACAGCTTTCTTATCCATTCATCTGCTGACGGGCATCTAGGTTGCTTCCATGTCCTGGCCATTATAAACAGTGCTGCGATGAACATTGGGGTGCACGTGTCTCTTTCAGACGAACCTATGGACACCTTATCTTTGACAAAGGAGGCAAGGACATACAATGGAAAAAAGACAACCTCTTTAACAAGTGGTGCTGGGAAAACTGGTCAACCACTTGTAAAAGAATGAAAATAGAACACTTTCTAACACCATACACAAAAATAAACTCAAAATGGATTAAAGATCTAAATGTAAGACCAGAAACTATATAACTCCTAGAGGAGAAGATAGGCAAAACACTCTCCGACATAAATCAAAGCAAGATCCTCTATGACCCACCTCCCAGAATATTGGAAATAAAAGCAAAACTAAACAAATGGGACCTAATGAAACTTAAAAGCTTTTGCACTACAAAGGAAACTATAAGTAAGGTGAAAAGACAGCCCTCAGATTGGGAGAAAATAATAGCAAATGAAGAAACAGACAAAGGATTAATCTCAAAAATATACAAGCAAATCCTGCAGCTCAATTCCAGAAAAATAAATGACCCAATAAAAAATGAGCCAAAGAACTAAACAGACATTTCTCCAAAGAAGACATACAGATGGATAACAAACACATGAAAAGATGCTCAACATCACTCATTATTAGAGAAATGCAAATGAAAACCACAATGAGGTACCATTACATGCCAGTCAGGATGGCTGCTATCCAAATGTCTACAAGCAATAAATGCTGGAGAGGGAGTGGAGAAAAGGGAACCCTCTTATACTGTTGGTGGGAATGCACACTAGTACAGCCGCTATGGAAAACGGTGTAGAGATTTCTTAAAAAACTGGAAATAGAACTGCCATATGACCCAGCAATTCCACTTCTCGGCATACACACTGAGGAAACCAGATCCTCTTATTTTTCAGACCGTTTCAAACTCCTCATATTTTTTACACCTTTTGAAGCTCTTCATATATTTCACACCTTTTCAGGCTCTTCATGATTTTGAACACCGTTTCATGCTCCTCCTATTTTTTAAACCGTTTCATGCTCCTCATATTTTTGACACATTTTGAAGCTCTTCATATTTTTCAAAACTTTTCAGGCTCTTCATGTTTTTGAACACCACTTCATGCTCCTTCTATTTTTCAGATCGTTTCATGCTCCTCATATTTTTGACACATTTTGAAGCTCTTCATATATTATACACCTTTTCAGGCTCTTCACGTTTTAGAACACCATTTGATGCTCCTCCTATTTTTCAGACCGTTTCATGCTCCTCATATTTTTCACACCTTTTGAAGCTCTTCATATTATTCACACCTTTTCAGGCTTTTCATGTTATTGAACACCGTTTCATGCTCCTCATATTTTTGACACCTTTTGAAGCTCTTCATATTTTTAACACCTTTTCATGCTCTTCATATTTTTCAACACCATTTCATGCTCCTCCTATTTTTCAGACATTTTAATGCTTCCCATAAATTTGACACCATTTGATTCGCTTCATAATTGTCACACCTTTTCAGGCTCTTCATGTTTTTCAAATCCGCTTCATGCTCCTCCTATTTTTCAGACTGTTTCATGCTCCTCATATTTTTGACACCTTTTGAAGCTCTTCATATTTTTCACACCTTTTCAGGTTCTTCATATTTTTGGACACCGCTTCATGCTCCTCCCATTTTTCAGACCGTTTCATGCTCCTCATATATTTGACACCTTTTGAAGCTCTTCATATTTTTCACACCTTTTCAGGTTCTTCATGTTTTTGAACACCGCTTCATGATCCTCCCATTTTTCAGACCGTTTCATGCTCCTCATATATTAGACACCTTTTGAAGCTCTTCATATTTTTCACACCTTTTCAGGCTGTTCATGTTTTTCTCACCGCTTCCTGCTCCTCCTATTTTTGATATCTTTTGAAGCTCTTCATATATTTCACACCTTTTCAGGGTTTTCTTGATTTTGAACACCGTTTCATGCTCCTCATATTTTTCAGACCGTTTCATGCTCCTCATATTTTTGACACCTTTTGAAGCTCTTCATATTTTTCACACCTTTTCAGGCTCTTCATATTTTTGAACACCGTTTCATGCTCCTCCTATTTTTCAGACCATCTCATGCTCCTCATATTTTTGACACCTTTTGAAACTCTTCATATTTTTCACAAATTGTCATGTTCCTCATGTTTTTGAACACCGTTTCATGCTCCTCCGATTTTTCAGACCGTTTCCTTCTCCTCATATTTAGACACCTTTTGAAGCTCTTCATATTTTTCACACCTTTTCATGCTCTTCATATTTTTCAACAAGGTTTCAAGCTCCTCCTATTTTTCATACCGTTTAATGCTCCCCATAATTTTGACACCATTTGAAGTGCTTCATAATTATCACACCATTTCAGGCTCTTCATGTTTTTCAACACCGCTTTATTCTCCTCCTATTTTTCACACCGTTTCATGCTCCTCATATTTTGACAATCTTGATGCTCTTCATATTTTTCACAGCTTTTCAGGCTCTTCATGTTTTTGAACACCGATTCATGCTCCTCATATTTTTCAGACCGTTTCATGCTCCTCATATTATTGACACCTTTTGAATCTCTTCCTATTTTTCACACATTTTCAGGCTCTTCATGTTTTTGAATACCACCTCATGCTCCTCCTAATTTTCAGACCGTTACATGCTCCTCATATTTTGATATCTTTTGAAGCTCTTCATATTTTTCACACCTTTTTATGCACTTCATGTTTTCAACACCACATCATGCTCCTTGTATTTTTCAAACCGTTTCATGCTCCTCATATTTTTTATATCTTTTGAAGCTCGTCATATTTTTCACACCTTTTCTGGCTCTTCAGGTTTTCAACACAGTTTCATGCTCATTCTCTTTTTCAGACCGTTTCATGCCCCTCATATTTTTGACACCTTTTCAAGCTCTTCACATTTTTCAAACCTTTTCAGGCTCTTCATGTTTTTGAACAACGTTTCATGCTCCTCCTATTTTTCAGACAGTTTCATGCTCCTCATATTTTTGACAACTTTTGAAGTTTTTCATATTTTTCACACCTTTTCAGGCTCTTCACGATTTGAACATCGTTTCATGCTCCTCCTGTTTTTCAGACTGTTTCATGCTCCTCATATTTTGGTACTTTTTGAAGCCCTTCATATTTTTCACACCTTTTCAGGCTCTTCATGTTTTGAACATCAATTCTTTCACCTCCAATTTTTCAGAACGTTTCATGCTGCTCATGTATTTGTCACCTTTTGAAGCTCTTCATCATTTCACAACTTTTCAGGTTCTTCATGTTTTCAACACCACTTCATGCTCCTGCTATATTTCTGACCGTGTCTTGCTCCTCATATTTTTGACACCTTTTGAAGATCTTCATATTTTTCACACCTTTTCAGGCTCTTCAGGTTTTTCTACACCGCTTCATGCTCCTCTTATTTTTGACACCTTTTGGAGCTCTTCACATATTTCACACATTTTCAGGCTTTTCATGTTTTTGAACACCGTTTCATGCTCCTCATATTTTTGACACCTTTTGAAGCTCTTCATATTTTTCACACTTTTTCAGGATCTTCATGTTTTTCAACACCGTTTCATGCTCCTCCTATTTTTCAGACCATTTCATGCTCCTCATATTTTGACAATCTTGATGCTCTTCATATTTTTCACAGCTTTTCAGGCTCTTCATGTTTTTGAACACCGATTCATGCTCCTCATATTTTTCAGACCGTTTCATGCTCCTCATATTATTGACACCTTTTGAATCTCTTCATATTTTTCACACCTTTTCAGGGTCTTCATGTTTTTGAACACCACCTCATGCTCCTCCTAATTTTCAGACCGTTACATGCTCCTCATATTTTGAAATCTTTTGAAGCTCTTCATATTTTTCACACATTTTTATGCACTTCATGTTTTCAACACCACATCATGCTCCTGTATTTTTCAAACCGTTTCATGCTCCTCATATTTTTTATATCTTTTGAAGCTCGTCATATTTTTCACACCTTTTCTGGCTCTTCAGGTTTTCAACACAGTTTCATGCTCATTCTCTTTTTCAGACCGTTTCATGCCCCTCATATTTTTGACACCTTTTGAAGATCTTCATATTTTTCACACCTTTTCAGACTCTTCAGGTTTTTATACACCGCTTCATGCTCCTCTTATTTTTGACACCTTTTAGAGCTCTTGATATATTTCACACATTTTCAGGCTTTTCATGTTTTTGAACACCGTTTCATGCTCCTCATATTTTTGACAGCTTTTGAAGTTCTTCATATTTTTCACACCTTTTCAGGCTCTTCACGATTTGAAAAGCGTTTCATGCTCCTCCTACTTTTCAGACCGTTTCATGCTCCTCATATTTTTGAAACCTTTTGAAGTGCTTCATATTTTTCACATCTCTTAAGGCTCTTCATGTTTTTCAAAACCGCTTCATGCTGCTCCTATTTTTCGGACTGTTTCATGCTCCTCATATTTTTGACAACTTTTGAAGCTCTTCATATTTTTCACACCATTTCAGGCTCTTCATGTTTTTGAACACTGTTTCCTGCTCCTCCTATTTTTCAGACTGTTCATGCTCCTCATATTTTTGACACCTTTTGAAGCTCTTCATATTTTTCACACCTTTTCAGGTTCTTCATGTTTTTCCACACCGCTTCATGTTCCTCCTGTTTTTCAGAGCGTTTCATGCTCCTCACATTTTTGACACCTTTTGAAGCTCTTCATATATTTCACAACTTTTCAGGCTTTTCATGTTTTTGAACACTGTTTCATGCTCCTCATATTTTTGAAACCTTTTGAAGCTCTTCATATTTTTCACACCTTTACAGGCTCTTTATGTTTTTCAGTACCACTTCATGCTCCTCCTATTTTTCAGACCGTTTCAGGGTCCTCATATTTTTGACACCTTTTGAAGCTCTTCATATTTTTCACACCTTTTCAGGCTCTTCATGTTCTTGAAGACCGTTTCATGCTCCCCTTATTTTTTAATCCGTTTCATGCTCCACATATTTTTGACACCTTTTGAAGCTCTTCATATTTTTCACACCTTTTCAGGCTCTTTCTGTTTTTCAATACCACTTCATGCTCCTCCTATTTTTCAGACCGTTTCATGCTCCTCATATTTTTGACACCTTTTGAAGCTCTTCATATTTTTCACACCTTTTCAGGCTCTTCATGTTTGTCAAAACCACTTCATGCTCCTCCTATTTTTCAGGCCGTTTCATGCTCCTCATATTTTTCACACCTTTTGAAGCTCTTCATATTTTTCACAACTTTTCAGGCTTTTCATGTTTTTGAACACCGTTTCATGCTCCTCATATTTTTGACACCTTTTGAAGCTCTTCATATTTTTCACACCTTTTCAGGCTCTTCATATTTTTCAACATCATTTCATGCTCCTCCTGTTTTTCAGACCGTTTAATGCTCCCCATAATTTTGACACCTTTTGAAGCACTTCATAATTGTCACACCTTTTCAGGCTCTTCATGTTTTTCAAATCCGCATCATCCTCCTCCTATATTTCTGACCGTGTCATGCTCCTCATAATTTTGACACCTTTTGAAGCTCTTCATATTTTTCACACTGTTTCTTGCTCCTCATATTTTTCAGACCGTTTCATGCTCCTCCAATTTTTAACATATTTTGAAGCTCTTCATATATTTCACAACTTTTCAGGGTTTTCATGTTTTTGAACACCGTGTCATGCTCCTCATATTTTTCAGACCGTTTCATGCTCCTCGTATTTCTGACACCTTGTGAAGCTCTTCATATTTTTCAAAGCTTTTCATGCTGTTCATGTTTTTCAACACCCTTTCATGCTCCTCCTATTTTTGAGACCGTTTCATGCTCCTCGTATTTCTGACACCTTGTGAAGATCTTATTATTTTTCCCACCTTCTCAGGCGCTTCCTGTTTTTCAACACCGCTTCATGCTCCTCCTATTTTTCAGACCGTTTCATGCTCCTCATATTTTTGACACCTTTTGAAGCTCTTCATATTTTTCACATCTTTTCAGGCTCTTCATGTTTTTGAACTCCTTTTCAGGCTTCTCCTCTTGTTCAGACCATTTCATGCTCCTCATATTTTTGACACATTTTGAAGCTCTTCATATTTTTCACACCTTTTTAGGCGCTTCCTGTTTTTCAACACTGCTTCATGCTCCTCCTATTTTTCAGACCGTTTCATGCTCCTCATATTTTTGACACCTTTTGAAGCTCTTCATATTTTTCACACATTTTCAGGCTCTATATGGTTTTCAACACCATTTCATGCTCCTCCATTTTTTCAGACCGTTTCATGCTCCTCCTATTTTTCAGACGGTTTCATGCAATTCATATTTTTGACACCTTTTGAAGCTCTTCATATATTGCACACCTTTTCAGGCTCTTCATGTTTTTGAACACCGTTTCATGCTCCTCATATTTTTCAGACCATTTCATGCTCTTCATATTTTTCACACTTTTTGAAGCTCTTCATATTTTTAACACCTTTTCATGCTCTTCATATTTTTCAACACCATTTCATGCTCCTCCTATTTTTCAGACCGTTTAATGCTCCCCATAATTTTGACACCTTTTGAAGTGCTTCATAATTGTCACACGTTTTCAGGCTCTTCAAGTTTTTTAAATCCGCTTCATCCTCCTCCTATATTTCTGACCATGTCATGCTCCTCATTTTTTGACACCTTTTGAAGCTCTTCATATTTTTCACACCGTTTCATCCTCCTCATATTTTTCAGACCGTTTCATGCTCCTCATATTTTTGACTCCTTTTGAAGCTCTTCATATTTTTCACACCTTTTCAGGCTCTTCATGTTTTTCAACACCGCTTCATGCATCTCCTATTTTTCAGACCGTTTCATGCTCCTCGTATTTCTGACACCTTGTGAAAATCTTCATATTTTTCACACCTTTTCAGGCGCTTTCTGTTTTTCAACACCGCTTCATGCTCCTCCTATTTTTCAGACCGTTTCATGCTCTTCATATTTTTGACACCTTTTGAAGCTCTTCATATTTTTCACACCTTTTCAGGCTCTTCATGTTTTTGAACTCCTTTTCAGGCTCCTCCTCTTGTTCAAACCATTTCATGCTCCTCATATTTGTGACACCTTTTGAAGCTCTTCATATTTTTCACACCTTTTCACTCTCTTCATGTTTGTTAAAACTGTTTCTTGCTCCTCCTATTTTTCAGACCGTTTCTTGCTCCTCATATTTTTGGCACCTTTTGAAGCTCTTCATATTCTTCTCACCTTTTGAGGCTCTTCATGTTTTTCAACACCACTTCATGCTCCTCCTATTTTTCAGACCGTTTCATGCTCCTCATATTTTTAACACCTTTTGAAGCTCTTCATATTTTACACTCATTTTCAGGCTCTTCACCTTTTCAACACCGTTTCATGCTAATCCTATTTTTCAGACCGTTTCATACTCCTCATATTTTTGACACCTTTGAAGCTCATCATATATTTCACACGTTTTCATGCTCTTCATGTTTCTCTTCACCGCTTCATGCTCCTAATATATTTCAGCCCGTTTCATGCTCCTCATATTTTGATACCTTTTGAAGCTCTTCATATTTTTCACACCTTTTCACGCTCTTCATGTTTGTTAAAACCGTTTCTTGCTCCTCCTATTTTTCAGACCATTTCATGCTCCTCATATTTTTGACACCTTATGAAGCCCTTCATATTTTTCACATCTTTTCAGACTCTTCATGTTTTTCAACACCACTTCATGCTCCTCCTACTTTTCAGACCATTTCATGCTCCTCATATTTTTGACACCTTATGAAGCTCTTCATATTTTTCACACCTTTTCACGCTCTTCATGTTTGTTAAAACCGTTTCTTGCTCCTCCTTTTTTTCAGACCGTTTCATGCTCCTCATATTTTTGACACCTTTTGAAGCTCTTCATATTTTTCACACCTTTTCAGGCTCTTCATGTTTTTCTACACCGCTTCATGCTCCCCCTATATTTCAGACCGTTTCATGCTCCTCATATTTTTGACATCCTTTGAAGCTCTTCATATTTTTCACACCTTTTCAGGCTTTTCATGTATTTCAACACCGTCTCATGCACCTCGTACATTTCAGACCGTTTCTTGCTCCTCATATGTTTCACACCTTTTTCAGGCTCTTCACGTTTTTCAACACCACTTCAAGCTCTTCATATTTTTCAGACCGTTTCACGCTCCTCATATTTTTGACAGCTTTTGAAACTCTTCATATTTTTCACACACTTTCAGTCTTTTCATGTTTTTCAAAACTGCTTCATGCTCCTCCTATTTTTCAGACAGTTTCATTCTCCTCATATTTTTGACACATTTTGAAGCTTTTCATATATTTCACACCTTATCAGGTTCTTCATGTTTCTCAACATCACTTCATGCTCCACCTATATTTCAGACCGTTTCATGCTCCTCATATTTTTAACACATTTTGAAGCTCTCTATATTTTTCACACCTTTTCAGGCTCTTCATATTTTTAAACACCGCTTCATGCTCCTCCTATTTTTCAGACCATTTCATGCTCCTCATATTTTTGACACCTTTTGAAGCTCTTCATAGTTTCACACGATGTCAGGCTCTTCATGTTTTTCTACAACGATTCATGCTCCTCCTATTTTTCAGACCTTTTCATGCACCTCATGTTTTTGACACCTTTTGAAGTTCTTCATATTTTTCACACCTTTTCAGGCTCTTCATGTTTTTCAACCCCGCTTCATGCTCCTCCTATTTTTCAGACCGTTTCATGCTCCTCATAATTTTGACACCTTTGAAGCTCTTCATATTTTTCAAACCTTTTCAGGCTCTTCATGTTTTTCAACACCACTTCATGCACCTCCTATTTTTCAGACCGTTTCATGCTCCTCATATTTTTGACACCTTTTCAAGCTCCTCGTATATTTCACACCTTTTCAGGCTCTTCATGTTTATCAACACTACTTCATGCTCCTCCTATTTTTCAGACCGTTTCAAGCTCATCTCATTTTTGACACCTTTGGAAGATCTTCATATTTTTCACACCTTTTGAAGCTCCTCATATTTTTCACACCTTTTCAGTCTCTTCATGTTTTTGAACACCGGTTTATGCTCCTCCTATTTTTCAGACCGTTTCATGCTTCTCATATTTTTGACAGGTTTTGAAGCTCTTCATATTTTGCACACATTTTCAGGCTCTTCATGGTATTGAACACCGCTTCATGCTCCTCCTATTTTTCAGAACGTTTAATGTTCGTCATGTATTTCACACCTTTTGAAGCTCTTCATATTTTTCACACATTTTCAGGCTCTTCTTTTTTTTCAACACCACTTCATGCTCCTTCTATTTTTCATACCGTTTCATGCTCCTCATATTTTTCACAACTTTTGAAGCTCTTCATATTTTTCACACCTTTTCAGGCTCTTCATGTTTTTGAACACCGCTTCATGCTCCTCCTATTTTTCAGAACGTTTAATGTTCCTCATGTATTTCACACCTTTTGAAGCTCTTCATATTTTTCACACATTTTCAGGCTCTTCTTTTTTTTCAACACCACTTCATGCCTCTTTTATTTTTCATACCGTTTCATGCTCCTTTCATTTTTCACACCTTTTGAAGCTCTTCATATTTTTCACACCTTTTCAGGCTCTTCATGTTTTTGCACGCCGCTTCTTGCTCCTCCTATTTTTCAGACCGTTTCATGCTCCTCATATTTTTGACACCTTTTGAAGCTCCTCCTATTTTTCACACGTTTTCAGGCTCTTCATGTTTTTCAACATCACTTCATGCTCCTCCTATTTTTCAGACCTTTTCATGCTCCTCATATTTTGACACCTTCTGAAATCTTCATATACTACACACCTTTTCAGGCTCTTCATTTCTTTGAACACAATTTCATGCTCCTCCTATTTTTCAGACCGTTTCATGCTCCTCATGTATTTCACACGTAATGAAGCTCTTCCAATTTTCCCAACTTTTCAGGCTCTTCATGTTTTACAACACCGCATCATGCTCCTCCTATTTTTCAGACTGTTTCATGCTCCTCATATTTTTGACACCTTTTGAAGCTCTTCATATTTTTCACACCTTTTGAAGCTCTTCATGTTTTTCACACCTTTTCAGGCTCTTCATGATTTTGAACACCGCTTCATGCTCCTGCTATTTTTCAGACCGTTTCATGCTCATCTCTTTTTTGACACCTTTAGAAGCTGTTCATATTTTTCACACCTTTTAAAGCTCTTCATATTTTTCACATTTTTGAAACTCTTCATATTTTTCTCACCTTTTGAAGCTCTTCACGTTTTTCAACACCACTTCATGCTTCTCCTATTTTTCCGAAGGTTTCATGCTCATCTCATTTTTGACACCTTCTGAAGCTCTTCATTTTTTTCAAATCTTTTGAGCTCTTCATATTCTTCACATGTTTTCAGGCTCTTCATGTATTTCAATAACGGTTCTTACTCCTCCTATTTTTCAGAACGTTGCATGCTTCTCATATTTTTGACACGTTTTGAAGCTCTTCATATTTTTCACACCTTTTCAGGCTCTTCATGTTTTTCAACACCACTTCATGCTCCTCCTATTTTTCAGACCGTTTCATGCTCCTCATATTTTTTACACCTTTTGAAGCTCTTCATATTTTTCACACCTTTTCAGGCTTCTCATGTTTTTGAACACCGCTTCATGCTCCTCCATATTTTTCACACCTTTTGAAGCTCTTCATATTTTTCACACCTTTTCAGACTGTACATGTTTTTGAACACCACTTCATGCTCCTCCTATTTTTCAGACCGTTTCTTGCTCCTCATGTATTTCACACATTTTGAATCTCTTCATATTTTTCACCCCTTTTCAGGCTCTTCGTTTTTCAACACCGCTTCATGCTCCTCATATTTGTCAGACCGTTTCATGCTCATCTCTTTTTTGACACCTTTTGAAGCTCTTCATATTTTTCATACCTTTTGAAGCTCTTCATATTTTTCACACTTTTTCAGGCTCTTCATGTTTCTGAACACCGCTTCATGCTCCTCCTATTTTTCAGACCGTTTCATGCTCCTCATAATTTTGACAATTTTATAAGCTCTTCATATTTTTCACACTTTTTCATGCTCTTCATGTTTTTGAACACCGCTTCATGCTCCTCTTATTTTCTAACCTTTTGAGGCTCTTCATGTTTTTCACACCTTTTCAGGCTGTCATGTTTTTGAACACAGCTTCATGCTCCTCCTAATTTTCAGACCGTTTCATGCTCCTCATATATTTCACACCTTTTTAAGCTCTTCCTATCTTTCACACCTTTTCAGGCTCTTCATGTTTTTGAACTCCGCTTTATGCTGCCTCTGTTTTTCAGACCGTTTCATGCTTCTCATATATTTTAAACCTTTTGAATCTCTTCATATATTTCACACCTTTTTAGGCTGTTCATGTTTTTCAACAAAGCTTCATGATCCTCCTATTATTCAGACCGTTTCATGCTCCTCATGAATTTCACACCTTTTGAAGCTCTTCATAATTTTCACACATTTTCAGGCTCTTCATGTTTTTAAACACCGCTTCATGCTCCTCCTATTTTTCAGACCGTTTCATGCTCCTCATGTATTTCACACCTTTTGAAGCTCTTCATAATTTTCACACCTTTTCAGGCTCTTCATGTTTTTGAACACGGCTTCATGCTCCTGCTTTTTTTCAGATCGTTTCATACCTCTCATATTTTTGACCCCTTTTGAAGCTCTTCATATTTTTCACACTTTTTCAGGCTCTTCATGATTTTCAATACCGCTTCATGATCCTCCTATTTTTCAGACCATTTCATGCTCATCTCATTTTTGACACCTTTTGAAACTCTTCATGTTTTTCACACCTTTTCAGGCTTTTCATGTTTTTGAACACCCCTTCATGCTCCTCCTATTTTTCACACCTTTTGAAGCTCTTCATATTTTTCACACCTTTTCAGGCTCTTCATGTTTTTGAACACTGTTTCATGCTGCTCCTATTTTTCAGACTCTTTCATGCTCGTCATATTTTTGACACCTTTTGAAGCTCTTCGTATTTTTCACACCTTTTCAGGCTTTTCATGTTTTTGAAAACCGCTTCATGCTCCTCCTATTTTTCAAACCTTTTGAAGCTCTTCATATTTTCCACACATTTTCAGTCTCTTCATGTTTTAGAACACCCCTTCATGCTCCTCCTATTTTTCAGGCCGTTTCATGCTCCTTATATTTTTGACACCTTTTGTAGTTCTTCATTTTTTCACACCTTACAGGCTCTTCATTTTTTTCAACACCATTTCATGCTCCACCTATTTTTCAGACCATTTAGGGCTCCTCATATATTTGACACCTTTTGAAGCTGTTCATAATTTCCACACCTTTCAGGCTCTTCATGTTTGTGAACACCGTTTCATGCTCCTCCTATTTTTTTTTTATTGTTATTTTTTTTTTAATTTTTTTTTATTATTTTTATTTTTTTTCCAGTTGGTTTTGTCATACTTTGATATGAATCAGCCATGGATTTACATGTATTCCCAGTCCCGATTCCCCCTCCCACCTCCCTCTCCACCCGATTCCTCTGGGTCTTCCCAGTGCACCAAGCCGGAGCACTTGTCTCGTGCATCCTACCTGGGCTGGTGATCTGTTTCACCATAGATAGCATACATGCTGTTCTTTTGAAATATCCCACCCTCACATTCTCCCACAAAGTTTAAAAGTCTGTTCTGTATTTCTGTGTCTCTTTTTCTGTTCTGCATATAGGGTTATCGTTGTCACCTTTCTAAATTCCATATACATGTGTCAGTATGCTGTAATGTTCTTTATCTTTCTGGCTTACTTCAGTCTGTAAAATGGGCTCCAGCTTCATCCATCTCATTAGGACTGATTCAAATGAATTCTTTTTAATGGCTGAGTAATATTCCATGGTGTATATGTACCACAGCTTTCTTATCCATTCATCTGCTGACGGGCATCTAGGTTGCTTCCATGTCCTGGCCATTATAAACAGTGCTGCGATGAACATTGGGGTGCACGTGTCTCTTTCAGACGAACCTATGGACACCTTATCTTTGACAAAGGAGGCAAGGACATACAATGGAAAAAAGACAACCTCTTTAACAAGTGGTGCTGGGAAAACTGGTCAACCACTTGTAAAAGAATGAAAATAGAACACTTTCTAACACCATACACAAAAATAAACTCAAAATGGATTAAAGATCTAAATGTAAGACCAGAAACTATATAACTCCTAGAGGAGAAGATAGGCAAAACACTCTCCGACATAAATCAAAGCAAGATCCTCTATGACCCACCTCCCAGAATATTGGAAATAAAAGCAAAACTAAACAAATGGGACCTAATGAAACTTAAAAGCTTTTGCACTACAAAGGAAACTATAAGTAAGGTGAAAAGACAGCCCTCAGATTGGGAGAAAATAATAGCAAATGAAGAAACAGACAAAGGATTAATCTCAAAAATATACAAGCAAATCCTGCAGCTCAATTCCAGAAAAATAAATGACCCAATAAAAAATGAGCCAAAGAACTAAACAGACATTTCTCCAAAGAAGACATACAGATGGATAACAAACACATGAAAAGATGCTCAACATCACTCATTATTAGAGAAATGCAAATGAAAACCACAATGAGGTACCATTACATGCCAGTCAGGATGGCTGCTATCCAAATGTCTACAAGCAATAAATGCTGGAGAGGGAGTGGAGAAAAGGGAACCCTCTTATACTGTTGGTGGGAATGCACACTAGTACAGCCGCTATGGAAAACGGTGTAGAGATTTCTTAAAAAACTGGAAATAGAACTGCCATATGACCCAGCAATTCCACTTCTCGGCATACACACTGAGGAAACCAGATCCTCTTATTTTTCAGACCGTTTCAAACTCCTCATATTTTTTACACCTTTTGAAGCTCTTCATATATTTCACACCTTTTCAGGCTCTTCATGATTTTGAACACCGTTTCATGCTCCTCCTATTTTTTAAACCGTTTCATGCTCCTCATATTTTTGACACATTTTGAAGCTCTTCATATTTTTCAAAACTTTTCAGGCTCTTCATGTTTTTGAACACCACTTCATGCTCCTTCTATTTTTCAGATCGTTTCATGCTCCTCATATTTTTGACACATTTTGAAGCTCTTCATATATTATACACCTTTTCAGGCTCTTCACGTTTTAGAACACCATTTGATGCTCCTCCTATTTTTCAGACCGTTTCATGCTCCTCATATTTTTCACACCTTTTGAAGCTCTTCATATTATTCACACCTTTTCAGGCTTTTCATGTTATTGAACACCGTTTCATGCTCCTCATATTTTTGACACCTTTTGAAGCTCTTCATATTTTTAACACCTTTTCATGCTCTTCATATTTTTCAACACCATTTCATGCTCCTCCTATTTTTCAGACATTTTAATGCTTCCCATAAATTTGACACCATTTGATTCGCTTCATAATTGTCACACCTTTTCAGGCTCTTCATGTTTTTCAAATCCGCTTCATGCTCCTCCTATTTTTCAGACTGTTTCATGCTCCTCATATTTTTGACACCTTTTGAAGCTCTTCATATTTTTCACACCTTTTCAGGTTCTTCATATTTTTGGACACCGCTTCATGCTCCTCCCATTTTTCAGACCGTTTCATGCTCCTCATATATTTGACACCTTTTGAAGCTCTTCATATTTTTCACACCTTTTCAGGTTCTTCATGTTTTTGAACACCGCTTCATGATCCTCCCATTTTTCAGACCGTTTCATGCTCCTCATATATTAGACACCTTTTGAAGCTCTTCATATTTTTCACACCTTTTCAGGCTGTTCATGTTTTTCTCACCGCTTCCTGCTCCTCCTATTTTTGATATCTTTTGAAGCTCTTCATATATTTCACACCTTTTCAGGGTTTTCTTGATTTTGAACACCGTTTCATGCTCCTCATATTTTTCAGACCGTTTCATGCTCCTCATATTTTTGACACCTTTTGAAGCTCTTCATATTTTTCACACCTTTTCAGGCTCTTCATATTTTTGAACACCGTTTCATGCTCCTCCTATTTTTCAGACCATCTCATGCTCCTCATATTTTTGACACCTTTTGAAACTCTTCATATTTTTCACAAATTGTCATGTTCCTCATGTTTTTGAACACCGTTTCATGCTCCTCCGATTTTTCAGACCGTTTCCTTCTCCTCATATTTAGACACCTTTTGAAGCTCTTCATATTTTTCACACCTTTTCATGCTCTTCATATTTTTCAACAAGGTTTCAAGCTCCTCCTATTTTTCATACCGTTTAATGCTCCCCATAATTTTGACACCATTTGAAGTGCTTCATAATTATCACACCATTTCAGGCTCTTCATGTTTTTCAACACCGCTTTATTCTCCTCCTATTTTTCACACCGTTTCATGCTCCTCATATTTTGACAATCTTGATGCTCTTCATATTTTTCACAGCTTTTCAGGCTCTTCATGTTTTTGAACACCGATTCATGCTCCTCATATTTTTCAGACCGTTTCATGCTCCTCATATTATTGACACCTTTTGAATCTCTTCCTATTTTTCACACATTTTCAGGCTCTTCATGTTTTTGAATACCACCTCATGCTCCTCCTAATTTTCAGACCGTTACATGCTCCTCATATTTTGATATCTTTTGAAGCTCTTCATATTTTTCACACCTTTTTATGCACTTCATGTTTTCAACACCACATCATGCTCCTTGTATTTTTCAAACCGTTTCATGCTCCTCATATTTTTTATATCTTTTGAAGCTTGTCATATTTTTCACACCTTTTCTGGCTCTTCAGGTTTTCAACACAGTTTCATGCTCATTCTCTTTTTCAGACCGTTTCATGCCCCTCATATTTTTGACACCTTTTCAAGCTCTTCACATTTTTCAAACCTTTTCAGGCTCTTCATGTTTTTGAACAACGTTTCATGCTCCTCCTATTTTTCAGACAGTTTCATGCTCCTCATATTTTTGACAACTTTTGAAGTTTTTCATATTTTTCACACCTTTTCAGGCTCTTCACGATTTGAACATCGTTTCATGCTCCTCCTGTTTTTCAGACTGTTTTATGCTCCTCATATTTTGGTACTTTTTGAAGCCCTTCATATTTTTCACACCTTTTCAGGCTCTTCATGTTTTGAACATCAATTCTTTCACCTCCAATTTTTCAGAACGTTTCATGCTGCTCATGTATTTGTCACCTTTTGAAGCTCTTCATCATTTCACAACTTTTCAGGTTCTTCATGTTTTCAACACCACTTCATGCTCCTGCTATATTTCTGACCGTGTCTTGCTCCTCATATTTTTGACACCTTTTGAAGATCTTCATATTTTTCACACCTTTTCAGGCTCTTCAGGTTTTTCTACACCGCTTCATGCTCCTCTTATTTTTGACACCTTTTGGAGCTCTTCACATATTTCACACATTTTCAGGCTTTTCATGTTTTTGAACACCGTTTCATGCTCCTCATATTTTTGACACCTTTTGAAGCTCTTCATATTTTTCACACTTTTTCAGGATCTTCATGTTTTTCAACACCGTTTCATGCTCCTCCTATTTTTCAGACCATTTCATGCTCCTCATATTTTGACAATCTTGATGCTCTTCATATTTTTCACAGCTTTTCAGGCTCTTCATGTTTTTGAACACCGATTCATGCTCCTCATATTTTTCAGACCGTTTCATGCTCCTCATATTATTGACACCTTTTGAATCTCTTCATATTTTTCACACCTTTTCAGGGTCTTCATGTTTTTGAACACCACCTCATGCTCCTCCTAATTTTCAGACCGTTACATGCTCCTCATATTTTGAAATCTTTTGAAGCTCTTCATATTTTTCACACATTTTTATGCACTTCATGTTTTCAACACCACATCATGCTCCTGTATTTTTCAAACCGTTTCATGCTCCTCATATTTTTTATATCTTTTGAAGCTCGTCATATTTTTCACACCTTTTCTGGCTCTTCAGGTTTTCAACACAGTTTCATGCTCATTCTCTTTTTCAGACCGTTTCATGCCCCTCATATTTTTGACACCTTTTGAAGATCTTCATATTTTTCACACCTTTTCAGACTCTTCAGGTTTTTATACACCGCTTCATGCTCCTCTTATTTTTGACACCTTTTAGAGCTCTTGATATATTTCACACATTTTCAGGCTTTTCATGTTTTTGAACACCGTTTCATGCTCCTCATATTTTTGACAGCTTTTGAAGTTCTTCATATTTTTCACACCTTTTCAGGCTCTTCACGATTTGAAAAGCGTTTCATGCTCCTCCTACTTTTCAGACCGTTTCATGCTCCTCATATTTTTGAAACCTTTTGAAGTGCTTCATATTTTTCACATCTCTTAAGGCTCTTCATGTTTTTCAAAACCGCTTCATGCTGCTCCTATTTTTCGGACTGTTTCATGCTCCTCATATTTTTGACAACTTTTGAAGCTCTTCATATTTTTCACACCATTTCAGGCTCTTCATGTTTTTGAACACTGTTTCCTGCTCCTCCTATTTTTCAGACTGTTCATGCTCCTCATATTTTTGACACCTTTTGAAGCTCTTCATATTTTTCACACCTTTTCAGGTTCTTCATGTTTTTCCACACCGCTTCATGTTCCTCCTGTTTTTCAGAGCGTTTCATGCTCCTCACATTTTTGACACCTTTTGAAGCTCTTCATATATTTCACAACTTTTCAGGCTTTTCATGTTTTTGAACACTGTTTCATGCTCCTCATATTTTTGAAACCTTTTGAAGCTCTTCATATTTTTCACACCTTTACAGGCTCTTTATGTTTTTCAGTACCACTTCATGCTCCTCCTATTTTTCAGACCGTTTCAGGGTCCTCATATTTTTGACACCTTTTGAAGCTCTTCATATTTTTCACACCTTTTCAGGCTCTTCATGTTCTTGAAGACCGTTTCATGCTCCCCTTATTTTTTAATCCGTTTCATGCTCCACATATTTTTGACACCTTTTGAAGCTCTTCATATTTTTCACACCTTTTCAGGCTCTTTCTGTTTTTCAATACCACTTCATGCTCCTCCTATTTTTCAGACCGTTTCATGCTCCTCATATTTTTGACACCTTTTGAAGCTCTTCATATTTTTCACACCTTTTCAGGCTCTTCATGTTTGTCAAAACCACTTCATGCTCCTCCTATTTTTCAGGCCGTTTCATGCTCCTCATATTTTTCACACCTTTTGAAGCTCTTCATATTTTTCACAACTTTTCAGGCTTTTCATGTTTTTGAACACCGTTTCATGCTCCTCATATTTTTGACACCTTTTGAAGCTCTTCATATTTTTCACACCTTTTCAGGCTCTTCATATTTTTCAACATCATTTCATGCTCCTCCTGTTTTTCAGACCGTTTAATGCTCCCCATAATTTTGACACCTTTTGAAGCACTTCATAATTGTCACACCTTTTCAGGCTCTTCATGTTTTTCAAATCCGCATCATCCTCCTCCTATATTTCTGACCGTGTCATGCTCCTCATAATTTTGACACCTTTTGAAGCTCTTCATATTTTTCACACTGTTTCTTGCTCCTCATATTTTTCAGACCGTTTCATGCTCCTCCAATTTTTAACATATTTTGAAGCTCTTCATATATTTCACAACTTTTCAGGGTTTTCATGTTTTTGAACACCGTTTCATGCTCCTCATATTTTTCAGACCGTTTCATGCTCCTCGTATTTCTGACACCTTGTGAAGCTCTTCATATTTTTCAAAGCTTTTCATGCTGTTCATGTTTTTCAACACCCTTTCATGCTCCTCCTATTTTTGAGACCGTTTCATGCTCCTCGTATTTCTGACACCTTGTGAAGATCTTATTATTTTTCCCACCTTCTCAGGCGCTTCCTGTTTTTCAACACCGCTTCATGCTCCTCCTATTTTTCAGACCGTTTCATGCTCCTCATATTTTTGACACCTTTTGAAGCTCTTCATATTTTTCACATCTTTTCAGGCTCTTCATGTTTTTGAACTCCTTTTCAGGCTTCTCCTCTTGTTCAGACCATTTCATGCTCCTCATATTTTTGACACATTTTGAAGCTCTTCATATTTTTCACACCTTTTTAGGCGCTTCCTGTTTTTCAACACTGCTTCATGCTCCTCCTATTTTTCAGACCGTTTCATGCTCCTCATATTTTTGACACCTTTTGAAGCTCTTCATATTTTTCACACATTTTCAGGCTCTATATGGTTTTCAACACCATTTCATGCTCCTCCATTTTTTCAGACCGTTTCATGCTCCTCCTATTTTTCAGACGGTTTCATGCAATTCATATTTTTGACACCTTTTGAAGCTCTTCATATATTGCACACCTTTTCAGGCTCTTCATGTTTTTGAACACCGTTTCATGCTCCTCATATTTTTCAGACCATTTCATGCTCTTCATATTTTTCACACTTTTTGAAGCTCTTCATATTTTTAACACCTTTTCATGCTCTTCATATTTTTCAACACCATTTCATGCTCCTCCTATTTTTCAGACCGTTTAATGCTCCCCATAATTTTGACACCTTTTGAAGTGCTTCATAATTGTCACACGTTTTCAGGCTCTTCAAGTTTTTTAAATCCGCTTCATCCTCCTCCTATATTTCTGACCATGTCATGCTCCTCATTTTTTGACACCTTTTGAAGCTCTTCATATTTTTCACACCGTTTCATCCTCCTCATATTTTTCAGACCGTTTCATGCTCCTCATATTTTTGACTCCTTTTGAAGCTCTTCATATTTTTCACACCTTTTCAGGCTCTTCATGTTTTTCAACACCGCTTCATGCATCTCCTATTTTTCAGACCGTTTCATGCTCCTCGTATTTCTGACACCTTGTGAAAATCTTCATATTTTTCACACCTTTTCAGGCGCTTTCTGTTTTTCAACACCGCTTCATGCTCCTCCTATTTTTCAGACCGTTTCATGCTCTTCATATTTTTGACACCTTTTGAAGCTCTTCATATTTTTCACACCTTTTCAGGCTCTTCATGTTTTTGAACTCCTTTTCAGGCTCCTCCTCTTGTTCAAACCATTTCATGCTCCTCATATTTGTGACACCTTTTGAAGCTCTTCATATTTTTCACACCTTTTCACTCTCTTCATGTTTGTTAAAACTGTTTCTTGCTCCTCCTATTTTTCAGACCGTTTCTTGCTCCTCATATTTTTGGCACCTTTTGAAGCTCTTCATATTCTTCTCACCTTTTGAGGCTCTTCATGTTTTTCAACACCACTTCATGCTCCTCCTATTTTTCAGACCGTTTCATGCTCCTCATATTTTTAACACCTTTTGAAGCTCTTCATATTTTACACTCATTTTCAGGCTCTTCACCTTTTCAACACCGTTTCATGCTAATCCTATTTTTCAGACCGTTTCATACTCCTCATATTTTTGACACCTTTGAAGCTCATCATATATTTCACACGTTTTCATGCTCTTCATGTTTCTCTTCACCGCTTCATGCTCCTAATATATTTCAGCCCGTTTCATGCTCCTCATATTTTGATACCTTTTGAAGCTCTTCATATTTTTCACACCTTTTCACGCTCTTCATGTTTGTTAAAACCGTTTCTTGCTCCTCCTATTTTTCAGACCATTTCATGCTCCTCATATTTTTGACACCTTATGAAGCCCTTCATATTTTTCACATCTTTTCAGACTCTTCATGTTTTTCAACACCACTTCATGCTCCTCCTACTTTTCAGACCATTTCATGCTCCTCATATTTTTGACACCTTATGAAGCTCTTCATATTTTTCACACCTTTTCACGCTCTTCATGTTTGTTAAAACCGTTTCTTGCTCCTCCTTTTTTTCAGACCGTTTCATGCTCCTCATATTTTTGACACCTTTTGAAGCTCTTCATATTTTTCACACCTTTTCAGGCTCTTCATGTTTTTCTACACCGCTTCATGCTCCCCCTATATTTCAGACCGTTTCATGCTCCTCATATTTTTGACATCCTTTGAAGCTCTTCATATTTTTCACACCTTTTCAGGCTTTTCATGTATTTCAACACCGTCTCATGCACCTCGTACATTTCAGACCGTTTCTTGCTCCTCATATGTTTCACACCTTTTTCAGGCTCTTCACGTTTTTCAACACCACTTCAAGCTCTTCATATTTTTCAGACCGTTTCACGCTCCTCATATTTTTGACAGCTTTTGAAACTCTTCATATTTTTCACACACTTTCAGTCTTTTCATGTTTTTCAAAACTGCTTCATGCTCCTCCTATTTTTCAGACAGTTTCATTCTCCTCATATTTTTGACACATTTTGAAGCTTTTCATATATTTCACACCTTATCAGGTTCTTCATGTTTCTCAACATCACTTCATGCTCCACCTATATTTCAGACCGTTTCATGCTCCTCATATTTTTAACACATTTTGAAGCTCTCTATATTTTTCACACCTTTTCAGGCTCTTCATATTTTTAAACACCGCTTCATGCTCCTCCTATTTTTCAGACCATTTCATGCTCCTCATATTTTTGACACCTTTTGAAGCTCTTCATAGTTTCACACGATGTCAGGCTCTTCATGTTTTTCTACAACGATTCATGCTCCTCCTATTTTTCAGACCTTTTCATGCACCTCATGTTTTTGACACCTTTTGAAGTTCTTCATATTTTTCACACCTTTTCATGCTCCTCCTATTTTTCAGACCTTTTCATGCACCTCATGTTTTTGACACCTTTTGAAGCTCTTCATGTTTTTCAACACCACTTCATGCTCCTCCTATATTTCAGACCGTTTCAAGCTCCTCATCTTTTTGACACCTTTTGAAGCTCTTCATATTTTTCACACCTTTTCAGGCTCTTCATGTTTTTCTACACCACTTCATGCTCCTCCTATTTTTCAGACCGTTTTATTCTACTCATATTTTTCACACCTTTTTCAAACTCTTCATGTTTTTCAACACCACTTCATGCTCCTCCTAATTTTCAGACCGTTTCATGCCCATCTCATTTTTGACACCTTTCGAAGCTTTTCATATTTTTCACACCTTTTGAAGCTCTTCATATTTTTCACACGATTTCATGCTCTTCATATATTTCAACACCGCTTCATGCTCCTCTTATTTTTCAGACCGTTTCATGCTCCTCATATTTTTGATACATATTGAAGCCCTTCATATTTTTCACACCTTTTCAGGCTCTTCATGTTTTGAACATCGTTTCTTGCACCTCCAATTTTTCAGAACGTTTCATGCTGCTCATATATTTGACACCTTTTGAAGCTCTTCATCATTTCACAACTTTTCAGGTTCTTCATGTTTTCAACACCACTTCATGCTCCTGCTATATTTCTGACCGTGTCATGCTCCTCATATTTTTGACACCTTTTGAATATCTTCATATTTTTCACAGTTTTTCAGGCTATTCAGGTTTTTCTACACCGCTTCATGCTCCTCCTATTTTTGACACCTTTTGGAGCTCTTCATATATTTCACACATTTTCAGGCTCTTCACGATTTGAAAAGCGTTTCATGCTCCTCCTATTTTTCAGACCGTTTCATGCTCCTCATATTTTTGAATCCTTTTGAAGTGCTTCATATTTTTCACATCTTTTAAGGCTCTTCATGTTTTTCAAAACCGCTTCCTGCTGCTCCTATTTTTCGGACTGTTTCATGCTCCTCATATTTTTGACACCTTTTGAAGCTCTTCATAATTTTCACACCATTTCAGGCTCTTCATGTTTTTGAACACTGTTTCCTGCACCTCCTATTTTTCAGACTGTTCATGCTCCTCATATTTTTGACACCTTTTGAAGCTCTTCATATTTTTCACACCGTTTCAGGTTCTTCATGTTTTTCAACACCGATTCATGTTCCTCCTATTGTTCAGACCGTTTCATGCTCCTCACATTTTTGACACGTTTTGAAGCTCTTCATATATTTCACACCTTTTCAGGCTCTTCATGTTTTTCAACACCGCTTCATGCATCTCCTATTTTTCAGACCGTTTCATGCTCCTCGTATTTCTGACACCTTGTGAAAATCTTCATATTTTTCACACCTTTTCAGGCGCTTTCTGATTTTCAACACCGCTTCATGCTCCTCCTATTTTTCAGACCGTTTCATGCTCTTCATATTTTTGACACCTTTTGAAGCTCTTCATATTTTTCACACCTTTTCAGGCTCTTCATGTTTTTGAACTCCTTTTCAGGCTCCTCCTCTTGTTCAGACCATTTCATGCTCCTCATATTTGTGACACCTTTTGAAGCTCTTCATATTTTTCAAAAGTTTTCATGCTCTTCATGTTTTTCTTCACCGCTTCATGCTCCTCCTATATTTCAGCCCGTTTCATGCTCCTCATATTTTGATACCTTTTGAAGCTCTTCATATTTTTCACACCTTTTCACTCTCTTCATGTTTGTTAAAACTGTTTCTTGCTCCTCCTATTTTTCAGACCGTTTCTTGCTCCTCATATTTTTGGCACCTTTTGAAGCTCTTCATATTCTTCTCACCTTTTGAGGCTCTTCATGTTTTTCAACACCACTTCATGCTCCTCCTATTTTTCAGACCGTTTCATGCTCCTCATATTTTTAACACCTTTTGAAGCTCTTCATATTTTACACTCATTTTCAGGCTCTTCACCTTTTCAACACCGTTTCATGCTAATCCTATTTTTCAGACCGTTTCATACTCCTCATATTTTTGACACCTTTGAAGCTCATCATATATTTCACACGTTTTCATGCTCTTCATGTTTCTCTTCACCGCTTCATGCTCCTAATATATTTCAGCCCGTTTCATGCTCCTCATATTTTGATACCTTTTGAAGCTCTTCATATTTTTCACACCTTTTCACGCTCTTCATGTTTGTTAAAACCGTTTCTTGCTCCTCCTATTTTTCAGACCATTTCATGCTCCTCATATTTTTGACACCTTATGAAGCCCTTCATATTTTTCACATCTTTTCAGACTCTTCATGTTTTTCAACACCACTTCATGCTCCTCCTACTTTTCAGACCATTTCATGCTCCTCATATTTTTGACACCTTATGAAGCTCTTCATATTTTTCACACCTTTTCACGCTCTTCATGTTTGTTAAAACCGTTTCTTGCTCCTCCTTTTTTTCAGACCGTTTCATGCTCCTCATATTTTTGACACCTTTTGAAGCTCTTCATATTTTTCACACCTTTTCAGGCTCTTCATGTTTTTCTACACCGCTTCATGCTCCCCCTATATTTCAGACCGTTTCATGCTCCTCATCGTTTTGACACCTTTTGAAGCTCTTTATATTTTTCACACATTTTCAGGCTTTTCATGTTTTTCTACACCGCTTCATTCTCTTCCTATTTTTCAGACAATTTCATGCTCCTCATATTTTTGACATCCTTTGAAGCTCTTCATATTTTTCACACCTTTTCAGGCTTTTCATGTATTTCAACACCGTCTCATGCACCTCGTACATTTCAGACCGTTTCATGCTCCTCATATGTTTCACACCTTTTTCAGGCTCTTCACGTTTTTCAACACCACTTCAAGCTCTTCCTATTTTTCAGACCGTTTCACGCTCCTCATATTTTTGACAGCTTTTGAAACTCTTCATATTTTTCACACACTTTCAGTCTTTTCATGTTTTTCAAAACTGCTTCATGCTCCTCCTATTTTTCAGACAGTTTCATTCTCCTCATATTTTTGACACATTTTGAAGCTTTTCATATATTTCACACCTTATCAGGTTCTTCATGTTTCTCAACATCACTTCATGCTCCACCTATATTTCAGACCGTTTCATGCTCCTCATATTTTTAACACATTTTGAAGCTCTCTATATTTTTCACACCTTTTCAGGCTCTTCATATTTTTAAACACCGCTTCATGCTCCTCCTATTTTTCAGACCATTTCATGCTCCTCATATTTTTGACACCTTTTGAAGCTCTTCATAGTTTCACACGATGTCAGGCTCTTCATGTTTTTCTACAACGATTCATGCTCCTCCTATTTTTCAGACCTTTTCATGCACCTCATGTTTTTGACACCTTTTGAAGTTCTTCATATTTTTCACACCTTTTCATGCTCCTCCTATTTTTCAGACCTTTTCATGCACCTCATGTTTTTGACACCTTTTGAAGCTCTTCATTTTTTTTAACACCTTTTCATGCTCCTCCTATATTTCAGACCGTTTCAAGCTCCTCATCTTTTTGACACCTTTTGAAGCTCTTCATATTTTTCACACCTTTTCAGGCTCTTCATGTTTTTCTACACCACTTAATGCTTCTCTTATTTTTCAGACCGTTTTATTCTACTCATATTTTTCACACCTTTTTCAAACTCTTCATGTTTTTCAACACCACTTCATGCTCCTCCTAATTTTCAGACCGTTTCATGCCCATCTCATTTTTGACACCTTTCGAAGCTTTTCATATTTTTCACACCTTTTGAAGCTCTTCATATTTTTCACACGATTTCATGCTCTTCATATTTTTCAACACCGCTTCATGCTCCTCTTATTTTTCAGACCGTTTCATGCTCCTCATATTTTTGATACATATTGAAGCTCTTCATATTTTTCACACCTTTTCAGGCTCTTCATGTTTTTCAACACAGCTTCATGCTCCTCCTGTTTTTCAAACAGTTTCATGCTCCTCATATTTTTGATACGTTTTGAAGCCCTTCATATTTTTCACACCTTTTCAGGCTCTTCATGTTTTGAACATCGTTTCTTGCACCTCCAATTTTTCAGAACGTTTCATGCTGCTCATATATTTGACACCTTTTGAAGCTCTTCATCATTTCACAACTTTTCAGGTTCTTTATGTTTTCAACACCACTTCATGCTCCTGCTATATTTCTGACCGTGTCATGCTCCTCATATTTTTGACACCTTTTGAATCTTCATATTTTTCACACTTTTTCAGGCTATTCAGGTTTTTCTACACCGCTTCATGCTCCTCCTATTTTTGACACCTTTTGGAGCTCTTCATATATTTCACACATTTTCAGGCTCTTCACGATTTGAAAAGCGTTTCATGCTCCTCCTATTTTTCAGACCGTTTCATGCTCCTCATATTTTTGAAACCTTTTGAAGTGCTTCATATTTTTCACATCTTTTAAGGCTCTTCATGTTTTTCAAAACCGCTTCATGCTGCTCCTATTTTTCGGACTGTTTCATGCTCCTCATATTTTTGACACCTTTTGAAGCTCTTCATAATTTTCACACCATTTCAGGCTCTTCATGTTTTTGAACACTGTTTCCTGCTCCTCCTATTTTTCAGACTGTTCATGCTCCTCATATTTTTGACACCTTTTGAAGCTCTTCATATTTTTCACACCTTTTCAGGTTCTTCATGTTTTTCAACACCGATTCATGTTCCTCCTATTGTTCAGACCGTTTCATGCTCCTCACATTTTTGACACGTTTTGAAGCTCTTCATATATTTCACAACTTTTCAGGCTTTTCATGTTTTTGAACACTGTTTCATGCTCCTCATATTTTTGACACCTTTTGAAGCTCTTCATATTTTTCACACCTTTTCAGGCTCTTTATGATTTTCAATACCACTTCATGCTCCTCCTATTTTTCAGACCGTTTCATGGTCCTCATATTTTTGACACATTTTGAAGCTCTTCATATTTTTCACACCGTTTCTTGCTCCTCATATTTTTCAGACCGTTTCATGCTCCTCCAATTTTTAACATATTTTGAAGCTCTTCATAGATTTCACAACTTTTCAGGGTTTTCATGTTTTTGAACACCGCTTCATGCTCCTCCTATTTTTCAGACCGTTTCATGCTCCTCATATTTTTGACACCTTTTGAAGCTCTTCATATTTTTCACATCTTTTCAGGCTCTTCATGTTTTTGAACTCCTTTTCAGGCTCCACCTCTTGTTCAGACCATTTCATGCTCCTCATATTTTTGACACATTTTGAAGCTCTTCATATTTTTCACACCTTTTCAGGCGCTTCCTGTTTTTCATCACTGCTTCATGCTCCTCCTATTATTCAGACCGTTTCATGCTACTCACATCTTTGACACCTTTTGAAGCTCTTCATATTTTTCACACATTTTCAGGCTCTTCATGATTTTCAACACCATTTCATGCTCCTCCATTTTTTCAGACCGTTTCATGCTCCTCCTATTTTTCAGACGGTTTCATGCAATTCATATTTTTGACACCTTTTGAAGCTCTTCATATTTTTCACATCTTTTGAAGCTCTTCATAGTTTTCACACGTTTTCAGGTTCTTCATGTTTTTCAACACCGTTTCATGTTCCTCGTATTTTTCAGACCGTTTCATGCTTCTCATATTTTGAAACCTTTTGAAGCTCTTCATATTTTTCACACCTTTTGAAGCTCTTCATATTTTTCACACGTTTTCAGGCCCTTCATGTTTTTCAACACCGTTTCATGTTCCTCGTATTTTTCAGACCGTTTCATGCTTCTCATATTTTGAAACCTTTTGAAGCTCTTCAATTTTTCACACCTTTTCAGGCTCTTCATGTTTTGAACACCACTTCATGCTCCTCCTATTTTTTACACCTTTTGAAGCTCTTCAAATTTTTCACACGTTTTCTGGCTCTTCATGTGTTTCAACACCACTTCATGATCCTCCTATTTTTCAGACCGATTCATGCTCCTCATATTTTTCACACCTTTTGAAGCTCTTCATATTTTTCACCCCTTTTCAGGCTCTTCATGTTTTTCAACACCTCTTAATGCTCCTCCTATATTTCAGACCGTTTCATGCTCCTCATGTATTTCACACCTTTTGAAGCTCTTCAGTTTTTCACACCTTTTCAGGCTCTTCATGTTTTTCAACATCACTTCAGCCTCCTCCTATTTTTCAGACAGTTCCATGGTCCTCATATTTTTGACACTTTTTGAAGCTTTTTATATTTTTCACACATTTTCAGACACTTCATGTATTTCAACAACCCTTCATACTCCTCCTATTTTTCACACCTTTTGAAGCTCTTCATATTTTTCACACCTTTTCAGGCTCTTCATGTTTTTTCAACACCACTTCATGCTCCTCCTATTTTTCAGACCGTTTCATGCTCCTCATATTTTTGACACCTTTTGAAGCTCTCCATATTTTTCACACCTTTTCAGGCTCTACATATTTTTGAACACGGCTTCATGTTCCTCCTATTTTTCAGACGGTTTCATGCTCCTCATATTTTTGACACCTTTTGATGCTCTTCATGATTTTCACACCTTTTTGGGCCCTTCATGTTTTTGAACACGGCTTCATGTTCCTCCTATTTTTCAGACCGTTTCATGCTCGTCATATTTTTGACACCTTTTGAAGCTCTTCATATTTTTCACACCTTTTCAGGCTCTTCTGTTTTTCAACACCACTTCATGCTCCTCCTATTTTTCAGACCGTTTCATGCTCCTCATATTTTTGACACCTTTTGAATCTCTTAACATTTTTTACACCTTTTCAGCCTCTACATGTTTTTGAACACCGCTTCATGCTCCGCCTATTTTTCTGACCGTTTAATGCTCCTCATATTTTGACACGTTTTGAAGCTCTTCATATTTTTCACAACTTTTAGGGCTCTTCATTTTTTGGAACACCGCTTCATGCTCCTCCTATTTTTCAGACCGTTTCATGCTCCTCATATTTTTGACACCTTTTGAATCTCTTAACATTTTTCACACCTTTTCAGGCTCTACATGTTATTGAACACCGCTTCATGTTCCTCCAATATTTCAGACCGTTTCATTCTCCTCATATTTTTGACACCTTTTGAAGCTCCTCATATTTTTCACACCTTTTGAAGCTTTTCATGTATTTCACACCTTTACTGGGTTTTCAGGTTGTGAAGACCGCTTAATGCTCCTCATATTTTTCACAACTTTTGAAGCTCTTCATATTTTTCACACCTTTTCAGGCTCTTCATGTTTTTGAACAACGCTTCATGCTCCTCCTATTTTTCAGACCGTTTCATACTCCTCATATTTTTTACACCTTTTGAAGCTCTTCATATATTTCACACCTTTTCAGTCTCTTCATGTTTACCAACACCACTTCATGCTCCTCCTATTTTTCAGACCGTTTCATGCTGATCTCTTTTTGACAACTTTTGATGCTCTCATATTTTTCATACCTTTTGAAGCTCTTCATATTTTTCACACCTTTTCAGCCTCTTCATTTTTTTTTAAAACCGCTTCATGCTCCTCCTATTTTTCACACCGTTTCATGCTCATCTCATTTTTGACACCTTTTGAAGCTCTTCATATATTTCACACCTTTTCAAGCTCTTCATATTTTTCAGACCTTTTCAGGCTCTTCATGTTTTTGAACACCGCTTCATGCTCCTCCTATTTTTCAGACCGTTTCATGCTCCTCATATTTTTGACACCGTTTGAAGCTCTTCATATTTTTCACACCTTTTCAGCCTCTTCATGTTTTTGAACACCGCTTCATGCTCCTTCTATTTTTCAGAGAGTTTCATGCTCCTCATGTATTTCACACCTTTGGAAGCTCTTCATATTTTCCACACCTTATCAGGCTCTTCATATTTTTCCACACCACTTCATGCTTCTCCTATTTTTCAGCCCGTTTCAAACTCCTCATGTATTTCACACCTTTTGAAGCTCTTCATATTTTTCACACCTTTTCAGCCTCTTCATGTTTTTGAACACCGCTTCATGCTCCTCCTGCTTTTCAGACCGTTTCATGCTCCTCATATATTTGACACCTTTTGAAGGTCATCATATTTTTCACACCTTTTCAGGCTCTTCATGTTTTTGAACAGCGCTTCATGCTCCTCCAATTTTTCAGGCCGTTTCATGCTCCTCATAATTTTTACACCTTTTGAAGTTCTTCGTATGTTTCACACCTTTTCAGGCTCTTCATATTTTTCAACACCACTTCATGCTCCTCCTATTTTTCAGACCGTTTCATGCTCATCTCATTTTTTAAACCTTTTGAAGCTCTTCATATTTTTCACACCTTTTGATGCTCTTCATATTTTTCACACGTTTTCAGGCTCTTCAAGTTTTTCAACACCGCTTCATTCTCCTCCTACTTTTCAAACCGTTTCATGCTCCTCATATTTTTGACACCTTTTGAAGCTCTTCATATTTTTCACACCTTTTGAAGCTCTTCATATTTTCACACCTTTTCAGGCTCTTGATATTTTTGAACACCGCTTCATGCTCCTTCTATTTTTCAGAGGGTTTCATGCTCCTCATGTATATCTCACCTTTTGAAGCTCTTCATATTTTTCACACCTTTTCAGGCTCTTCATGTTTTTCAACACCACTTCATGCTCCTCCTATTTTTCAGACCGTTTCATGCTCCTCATATGTTTGACACCTTTTGTAGCTCTTCATAATTTTCACACCCTTTCAGCCTCTTCATGTTTTTCAACTCCACTTCATGCTCCTCCTATTTTTCAGCCCGTTTCATGCTTCTCATATTTTTGACACCTTTTGAAGCTCTTCATTTTTTTCACACCTTTTCAGGCTCTTCATGTTTTTCAACACCGCTTCATGCTCCTCCTATTTTTCGGACCTTTTCATGCTCCTAATATTTTTGACACCTTTTGAAGCTCTTCGTATTTTTCACACCTTTTCAGGATCTTCATGTTTTTGAACACCGCTTCATGCTCCTTCTATTTTTCAGAGAGTTTCATGCTCCTCATGTATTTCACACCTTTTGATGCTCTTCATATTTTTCACACCTTTTCAGGCTCTTCATGTTTTTCCACACCACTTCATGCTTCTCCCATTTTTCATCCCGTTTCATGCTCCTCATGTATTTCACATCTTTTGAAGCTCTTCATATTTTTCACACCTTTTCAGGCTCTTCATGTTTTTGAACACCGCTTCATGCTCCTCCTATTTTTCAGAACGTTTCATGCTCCTCCTATTTTTGAGACCGTTTCAGGCTCCTCATATTTTTGACACGTTTTGAAGCTCTTCATATTTTTCACACCTTTTCAGGCTCTTCATGGTTTTCAACACAGCTTCATGTTCCTCCAATTTTTCAGAACGTTTCATGCTCATCTCATTTTCGACACCTTTTGAAGCTCTTCATATTTTTCACACCTTTTGAAACTCTTCATATTTTTCACACGTTTTCAGGCTCTTCATGTTTTTCAACACCGCTTCATGCTCCTCCTATTTTTCAGACCGTTTCAAGCTCCTCATATTTTTGACACGTTTTGAGGCTGTTCATATTTTTCCAGCTTTTCCATGCTCTTCATATTTTTGAACACCGTTTCATGCTCTTCCTATTTTTCAGACCGTTTCATGCTCGTCATTTTTTTGACAGCTTTTGAAGTTCTTCATATTTCTCACAGTTTTTCATGCTCTCTATGTTTTTGGACACCGCTTCATGCTCCTCCTATTTTTGAGACCGTTTCATGCTCCTCATATTTTTGACACCTTTTGAAGCTCTTCATATTTTTCACACCTTTTCAGGCTCTTCATGTCTTTCAACACCGCTTCATGCTCCTCTTATTTTTCAGACCGTTTCATGCTACACTCATTTTTCAAACCTTTAGAAGCTCTTCATATTTTTCACACCTTTTCAGGCACTTCATGTTTTTGAACACCGTTTAATGCTCCTCCTATTTTTCAGACCGTTTCATGCTCCTCATATGTTTGACACCTTTTGAAGCTCTTCATATTTTTCACACCTTTTCAGGCTCTTCATGTCTTTCAACAGCGCTTCATGCTCCTCTTATTTTTCAGACCATTTCATGCTACACTCATTTTTCACACCTTTTGAAGCTCCTCATATTTTTCCAACTTTTCCAGGCTCTTCATGTTTTTGAACACCGTTTCATGCTCCTCCTATTTTTCAGACCGATTCATGCTCCTCATATGTTTGACAAATTTTTCAGGCTCTTAATGTATTTCAACACCACTTCATGCTCCTCCTATTTTTCAGATCGTTTCATGCTCCTCATATTTTTGACAACATTTGAAGCTCTTCATATTTTTCACACCTTTCCAGGCTCTTCATGTTTTTGAACACCGTTTAATGCTCCTCCTATTTTTCAGACAGTTTCTTGCTCCTCATATTTTTGACACCTTTTGAAGCTCTTCATATTTTTCACACGTTTTCAGGCTCTTCATGTTTTTGAAATAAGTTTCTTGCTCCTCATATTTTTCAGAACCTTTCACCCTCGTCATATTTTTGACACCTTTTTGAAGCTCTTCATATTTTTCACACCTTTCCAGGCTCTTCAAGTTTTTGAACACCGTTTCATGATCCTCCTATTTTTCAGACCGTTTCATGCTCCTCATATGTTGACACGTTTTGAAGTTCTTCATATTTTTCACACCTTTTCACGCTCTTCATGCTTTTCAGCACTACTTCATACTCCTCCTATTTTTCAGACCATTTCATGCTCCTTATATTTTTGACACCTTTTGAAGTTCTTCATATTTTTCAAACTTTTCAGGCTCTTCATCGTTTTCAACACCACTTCATGCTCTTCCTATTTTTCAGACCGTTTCATGCTCCTCATATATTTCACACCTTTTGAAGCTCTTCATGTTTTTTAACACCTTTTCATGCTCCTCCTATATTTCAGACCGTTTCATGCTCCTTATATTTTTGACACCTTTTGAAGCTCTTCATATTTTTCACAGCTTTTCAGGCTCTTCATATTTTTCAACACCACTTCATGCTTCTCCAATTTTTCAGACCGTTTCATGCTCCTCATATATTTGACACCTTTTGAAGCTCTCCATATTTTTCACACCTTTTCAGGCTCTTCATATTTTTCAACACCGCTTCAAGCTCCTCCTATTTTTCAGACAGTTTCTTGATCCTCATATTTTTCACACCTTTGAGGCTCTTCATATATTTCACACCTTTTCAGCCTCTTCATATCTTTCAACACCGCTTCATGCTCCTCCTAATTTTCAGACCGTTTCATGCTCCTCATATGTTTGACACCTTTTGTAGCTCTTCATAATATTCACACCCTTTCAGCCTCTTCATGTTTTTCAACTCCACTTCATGCTCCTCCTATTTTTCAGCCTGTTTCATGCTTTTCATATTTTTGACACCTTTTGAAGCTCTTCATTTTTTTCACACCTTTTCAGGCTCTTCATGTTTTTCAACACCGCTTCATGCTCCTCCTATTTTTCGGACCTTTTCATGCTCCTAATATTTTTGACACCTTTTGAAGCTCTTCATATTTTTCACACCTTTTCAGGATCTTCATGTTTTTGAACACCGCTTCATGCTCCTTCTATTTTTCAGAGAGTTTCATGCTCCTCATGTATTTCACACCTTTTGATGCTCTTCATATTTTTCACACCTTTTCAGGCTCTTCATGTTTTTCCACACCACTTCATGCTTCT